>NC_056464.1:12697984-13334380 GCF_008729295.1 Plectropomus leopardus
TTTTCTTTTCTACTGTTTATGCAGTCAGTTAAAAAATAGTTACATATAGTTGAGCAGTTACGTAATGTAATGTTTTATTTTGAAGACAGAGCTTTTATTTTGAGCAGCCGAGATCGGATAAGGAGTAGCTAGCTAGCAGACATGATTGAAAGTAACTGAAGTGACCATCAAACCTTCAGTAATGAATAGCAACAGGCTCGCTTAGAAAAACGCGTGTGCTCGACTGTCTGCACCTGAAGGTGGCCGCGTATGTTATGAACAAGCTACCTCTGATTTTACCCTCCGTTGCTTGCTGTTACTGAGCAAACACAGCGAGTTTTGCTAGCTTGCCAGAGTTAGCTAGGTTAACTTAGCCTTCGTTAGCTAACTAGCAATACCGAAACACGGGGTGGTTGGCAAATATTTCGTCCGTTTACAAAGGCATATTTTACATTAACAACAACAAAGACATGCAAAGAAATATAATAGATAGACATTGACCGTAACAATCTCGTATTTTATCTACAAGTACTGTTCTATGGCCATTCTCGGTGCAGTTGGTCCCATGGTGTAATGGTTAGCACTCTGGACTTTGAATCCAGCGATCCGAGTTCAAATCTCGGTGGGACCTCATCCTTTTGATCTGTCACTAAAAAAAATGAACGCTCGCGTCAAAAATCCTGCTGTTTCAAGGTGAAAAATAAGTTCAGACGTTCAAAATAGAAGAATGATACAACACTACAAATATACTCAATACTTGCTCTATGACAGTAACAAAAAACAACATCCAATTTATGATGCTGCAAATAAGTACAATATCTCAAAATATATTTTACACGAAGTCTTGCAATGAAGAAGCATACACTTGCATTGACTTGATTAGGTTTTATTACATTTTCTGTCAAATATGACATACACCTTTCTTCTAAAATATATTACTTCTTTTACATAAAAATCCATTATGAAAAATAATAATTGTGCTGTAGTCATCTTCTAAATACTGTATCAAAACACACAAATTCCAACAACAAAAAAGTACTGATAGAATAATCAAATTTTCAAAATATCTTTACACAGTAACAAAGTCTTTGGCTTAAAGTGAAACAAAAGTCACCTTTTATGTGTTGCCGTGGATATTAGTTAGTTATATAGGGACCAAGGACCGAGACTAATGTGTGATATGGAGAGATTTTTCTGGTACTGGCTCTTTTTATAATGACATTACTAACACTGCAGACCTTGTGGGTTTTCTCATATGAGAACATTATTTGATTCTATAACATTTTCAACTTCACAAAGAAAGGATTTTTAAAATTATTTGTAGCTGTAGAAATGATGTGAGTATTCAGGTTTTAAATTACATGTGTAAACTCTGTTTTAGGTCCGACCGCCCCTTTGTAGTTAGTGGCCACACATTTTAAATTAAGTAAGCAAGTTTAGTATAATATGCCTTTAAATCTGTTTTTGTCATTTCAACAAAAATACACTTTTAATAGTATAGTTGCATGGATGACAAAATGTTAATTATTACAAATAAGTTTTTAACCACTGAGTCAAAACATAGCCAAAGACAGATTGTCTTCGGATAATCGAAATATATAATGTCTTATCTTTAATTGCCTCCTTTACTCTGCAAAGTAAACTGCAGATATGCCAGTTTACACCTTAAAGCATGGCTCTCATATTTTACTTCTTGTTGAAGACGTTTTCTTTAGATGTTGATGCAGAAAAACATTATGGACTGTCACTTACACAGCTTGTGAAGTCTGTTGTCCGTTATGTGAACAGGTTTACAAATAGAATAAAAAAAATATTTAAACCCCCCCCCCCCCCCCAAAAAACAACAACCCAAACTCTCATGTCAATCTCATTTGGCAAACAAAGTTAGATCAGTCTTTGGCTTATCAAACAAATCCTCTTTCACCATTTGCTCTTTAAAATGTCATATAAACTACTTCGCCCGACAGAGCAGTGATCTGTCAGAACTGGATTCTGTTAAAACAGTCATACAGCTGCGCACAGTGATGCCACCTGTACAAATGCAAGGACAAATGTAGTCACACACACACACACACACACACACACACACACACACACACACACACTCTCTCTTAATGAACAATCAAATTAACATCTCCCCCAAATCCCCATTAGTCCAGAGGTGTCCAAATTCTCCTGCTCTCTCATCTGCGTAGCTGTGGTCCCAGCATGACTTTGTTGATAAAGTTGACAATGGCCACAGCCGGCTGCTCAGGGTCCATCTCTGCAAACAGGTGACACACGTTCTCTGTAGCGCTGCCTGTCCGCCTCGCCACAAAACCAAACATCCTGCAGCAAAACCGAGACGTGAGAGGTCAAAAGACTGGAGCGCTATTATGATTTGATCTTGAAAGAAACCAGATTTTGTCTCAAAAATCTGATTGTGACTAACTGCCATGCAAAGTAACACACTGTGCCAGTCAGTGATATCACTTGCCAAGAAAAATAAACACACAGTGAAGCAAGCACTTACTTGCTTGAAGTGCTATCAGAATTAGTCCACCTGAAGCACGGGCATACAGATAGAGACACAGAGACAAAACGTAGGAAAACATGAATAACAAAGACATGGAGACTGTTTTACAAATACTAGGCAGTGACTACCAATCTACGTTCACCTCTCACAGTATAAAAGCAGACAAACTGAACACTTATATTTATAAAATATAAGTAAATACAGGAAGTATTTGTGCAGCAGCAGAAAGCACACAGATGTTACTGCCTTTATTAAAGATTACAAGCAGTAACATGTATAATAAGCACATAAAGTCTTTATCAAAACCATTCCATCAATGTGTGTTTGATAAGTCTCAGCCCACCTCTGGTCTTGGGGGTTGAGACTGCTGAAAGTCACACTGTTGATTGGGTAGTGTCTCCTGAAAAACAGCCTGTGTACACACAAGCAATATTGACTTATTTGCTTTGGCATTTGCTTAAAGGGGACAGTTTATGTCATAATCAAAAATATTTTCTATCTTGTCTGTAGTGCTGTTTATTAGTCAAGATCATCTGCGTAGAACCGTTTTCGGATCTTATGGACAAGAGTCTCATGACGGCATGAGATGTAAACAATAATGGCGTCCTTCTCTGCTGAGTTGTAATGTTAGTTAGCTCGGTGTTGAAGGGTGAGCTAGCAGCAGATCTTCTGTGTGGCAACGCAGATGGACAGAAAATAGTTCCTACATGAAACTGCTCACAACAAGGTCAGTGAATTATCTTGAGTAAGCCAGTTATGATTTCTAGAGAGAGACATTGCTGTTTTGGAAACATATTTTTTTCCTGCTTCAAGCACCGCAAGCTGAGAGCCATTTAGTCCAATTATACTGTAGAGAAGCCAGACATCTCTATGGCCGATATCTCCAACACATGGCGACTCACACCAAAACAACCTAGACTGAAGAATAACACCAGAATTAAGAGGAAAAATATGTTTTTTGATTTGGGGGTTAAGTGTCCCTTTAAATACTTTTGATTTCTATCAAACTGGTGTGCATGTGTCAGACTGAATTAAAACCATCACAATGGTAAGACTGAAGTGTCTGAGATGTACCTTCTTTTGCTGTCGGTTAGAGTGATGCCCTGAGCAGACACTTTGAAGTGGACCACTGTTGCCACAGGACGTGGATTCAGGGCCAAAGTACACTTGGTTGCCTTTGAGATTGCCTCAGGGCCCGTCAGTGACTCGGTTTCCACAGAGTTCAGGTACAGCACGTTGCAAGCTTGTTCATGAGAGACATGAGAAAATATAGATAAACATAAACAAATGTGCTCTTAAAACTCAATGCTATGGACATAATGAGGCTTGAGCAGTCTCTGCTGGTCAAAAGTTAGAACTGCAACTATTGAACTGCTTGTGATCCACTATATAAATTCATATGACAAAATCAGTAGAACAAAACGAGCCTGTGCATGTGCTACCTGCTCCTTGTTTGAGGAGGTCGGCCGCTGTGCTGGTGTTTGTTGCACTGTGCATCTCTTGAAGCTCCCCGACCAGATCTGAAACATCATAAGCCTTCAGTTACATAACAAGACAGTTTAAATTATTGAAGATCCAGTCTGTTGAAATAACCTGCTGTTCTTTGAAGTGTTAAATTGTTCTCCCATAATAAATATATCTTATATAAAAAGCCGGATATTTTTATTTTGGAATAAAAATCCTGACATCTAAATGTTACAGATTTGACCTTTTTCTGGGATGCGAAGGGCACATGGCAGAGAGATGGGAGTGATTGAATGCTGGTACACCAGGGCAGATAAACTTCCTGAGACAAAGACAGAAAAGAGAAAATAGGTTACCCAGACTATGATTATGACAGATTAGAAGGCATTAAAATAAGGATAACAGGCAACTGGCAAGGAGGTCAATAAACCCTTTCTCTTGGTTTACAAGCTTAAAAATCATACTATATCAACTAAATATGTGTGTATTGCGGCAGTTGTGTCTTCCACATAACTGACCGAAGTAGGACTCGTTCTGACAGCCCTTGATCTTCACTCCCCGTGGCCCGGTCTCAATGAGGAAGTGTCTCACCAGCTGTTCCTGAGGGTCCCCTGGGAGAGAGGAGACGAGGGTGAGAGGGGAGGGAGTGAGGATGAAAAATAAGGCAGGCTGTCTTTCTGAGGAACTTATTCTATTAGGATACATGAACAAAAATACAAAAAAAATAGATTCAGATGATCATAGACTCCATCATCAACATTTGATGTTTTTGCAGCAAAAATGAAGATACATACACATGAATGCACAAGAATAATCATTAGGACTGATTGAAAAACATCCTTAGTGTATGAATGAAAGTCATGTAATTATTCTACCACTGAAATACATGATATTGGTATCAAATTTATACAGTTAGTTAAATGTGTGTATCATGTGACTTGACTGTTCATAAGACATATCAGACATTTTGACTTGTCATAGTAGGAAAAGCACAGGTGTCACTAATAATGTTACTAATGGCCCTATTCAAGTGTTCCAGTAAGCTAAGTAAGGATCAGATCAGATCAGATCTCAAGACACATTGGGTGCATTTACAGCTGTACTTAGCTGTCCACTTGTGATCCAATCAACTAGGACGCATACCAATACCAGGTGTAAACAGAGCCGGTGTGGCAGTGAGCCACAATAACAGGACTCTGAACCTGAACTTAATCAGCTAAATGGAATTAAGCCATCAGTGACTTCATTATTGACACCTGTGCTTTTCCTACTGTGTCATTCCATCTTATAGACATTAACAATACAACATTCATGATTGATACCTTTACTGCAGGTGATGTTGGCATTAGGAGGAGGAGTGGCCACCTTTAGGGCCAAGCCGTATGCCCCCTGGAAGGAGTTACTGTCTCTGATGAGGAAAGTTCCTGGCTCCTTGTCCTTCAAAACAGCTATGGCTACAGTGGAGAAGACACATAAGAGTATGGGTGTTGTGGTGTAAAATAAGAGATGCGGCATCAATAAAATATCATAACCCTTTATTGTAACTCTCACCTTGATCCCTGGATATGCCCGGTTTGTACCAGTACTTGGAGCTGTCCTGGACAAACTTGGCGTTGAACCTGATGTCTGCCTCCTCCTTATAGCTGTGTTGTGAAGACCCCCGTCTCTGCTCTCCCACAGAGGGGGAGAAAGTAACGTGATGCGTCGGTGAAGGAGCTGAGGAGACGCGGAGCAGAGAGTTGTGTCCGTTAAGCGATCCTGGAGTGGATGAAAGACGCTTCTTCTCAGGTAGCGGAGGCTGGATGGCGGGGATGGTGACTGCAGTGTACCCAGTGTATGGGACATGAGGGACGTTTAGCAATGGGTAGTAGTAAGATGCTAATGGGAAGGTTGGTGTATGATATCCATCGGGCACAGGTGATGGTGGTTTGGTGTCGGCCGAGCTGTCTCTGTCTGGAGTCAGTCTTAGTACTGCTGAGTCTGTCGCTGATGTAGAGCGCTGGGGAGAAGACTGAAGGTCTGGGGAGCCAATGGGAGAATTTGGGGAAGTGGTGGAAGGGCTAGAACTGGGACTGGCAGAGGGGTTCATTGATACACCTCTGCTGCTGTCAAATGGGGTATCACTGGGAAGGGCAGAGCCATTCAGTTGCACTTGGACTGGAGTTATGATGACAGTGGCGTAGTTGGAAGTCTGTGATTGGTTCGATACTTCTGCGCTTCCTGTGATCTTGGCTGCTCCGAGCGCTCTGTCAGAGCTCAAACTCTGCTCAACTGATAGTTGTGTGGAGCTTATGGATACGTTCGGACACTGGGTTTGCATTTCTCTTGGTACTGGTGTGATAGCTTTGCTACTATTTGTGTTGGACTCCAGATGTGTAGAGGATTCTTGGCTTTGAGAAGGGCTATCAGCAGTTACACTAAGGAAAAGGCAAAGTATGAAAACAAAGATATTTATTACAAACATGCAATTTTACTATCTGCATTAGTAGTAGTGGTGTAATGATGTACTGATCTGGATTGACATAGTGTTTTAGTAATAAATGACGCAATACCATTGATAAAGAGAGAAAACATCAATACATATCTTCATCTTTAAAACACGCCTTCATTTTGAAATGACCCAAAGTGTCTGTCATACAGTTTTCTGTCTAAACGCACCTCCTCCCTAAAAATTCAAACAGTGCAAGCGGCCTAGCGCCAGGCAGACAATAGCAAGCAGCCAAGAGTAAAGGAATTACTCTTTTTTTATAATTATAATTTTTACTTAAATGGGCTCATATTGAGTTGGCCCATGAAATAAATCAAATCAGAATCATATCATGGCAAACTTTGTGATGTCAGCAAATATCATAACTTTGCCCACAGCATCTATATAACACGTGATCATGATAAAATTTGTGATTTATACCTCCAATTAGCAGATATCAAAAATGAAAAGTTTCACCCACCTGTCCTCTGTGTGTGTAGGACTGTTGCTTCCTATGATTGTGTAGTCATGATCAGAGTCCAGTCCAGGGGTGCTTGACTGACCATTAGAGTCTGATTTACCCTCTGAACCCTGGGATATGTCATCCTCCACATCAGCCTTGGCCTGTTCCACTTTGAGGAGTGAGATACCACATGATAAGATGGAGGTATAACAAAGAAATTACAAAAATACAAAGTCACAAACATGTTATTTTAATGTAAAAAAAGGAAGTAACCTCAACTCATTCACCTTTGTGATGTTCAGCATGCTGCTGGTCTCTACATCCAGAGGGGGTCTCGGGCAGCCTGCCTCTCCCAGGAGACGGGCTACTGGCGGGCAGAGGCGAGGCTGATCCAGAGTGGTACCCTGAGGCATAACCTCGGCTCTCATGGCTCTCTGCTGGGGATGACTGATAAGGAGAGCAGGGACAGGAGTGGCGGGGCTGCGGAGGGGTGTGGTAACCGCTACTGGCTCCATCCCGCACATCCATCAGAGACTGGGGGCTAGGGTAGCCCTGATGAGGTCCGAAGGCATATCTAGGCTCTGGGTTTGGACTCTGATCCAAAGGTGAGTGGCAGACACGAAATGCTGGCACGACTGATTTGCACTGCCAGAACTCCGCCTCTCTCGCCACCTCCCATGGATTTTCATTTTCCCACAGCGGAGGCGCCTCTCTTGTCCGTTGCACCCCAGGTCCTTGGGACCAGTGTGTGTTTTCTGATGGGTCGGGGTGCAATGGGTGGAATGCTCTAACTGAAGCTGATTGGTGCTCACGCCTGCTGGAGCAGTCTCGACAGGGGCAACCAGGGGACGATGTTGGAGAGCCAAAGAACATTTCCCTGTAAGGGCTCGAGGGCAGTGACTGATGGGAGAGATGAGAGGCTGGACTATGGCTGGAATAATGGAGGAGGTGACACTCCTCCCCAGTGCAGAGTCTGTTTAAGGCCGGAAGGGTGTGGCTGTGTGGGTGTGTGTGTTCAGGGCTGGAGTAGGGGTAGCAAGGCCTGAGGAGACAGGGAGGGGGTGGGGGTGGACGTTCCCATGGCAACTCTGGTAAAGGATGGGCACTATGTCGATGGCAGAGTTCCATATGAGCCGAACGAGGAGGCGGGGACACTGATTTAGATGGCAAGGCTGGCAGAGTTTGGCTTTTTGGGTTCTTCTTAACACTGTTGCAACGGCCAAGACAATGAATATCAGAAAGGCAGGGCTCGCGTTCTCTCTCCCACCCGCCATCGCCACACTTTACAGCAGCTCGACCACAGCACGAGTGCTCTCGCCTCAAATGCTGAGGACTTGACAGGTCTCCGTCATCTAAAATCGCTGTCTCTCTATCCTTTTCTTTCCCTCTTCTTTTCTCTTTTGCTCCATCTTCCACTTCTCCTCCTCTCCGCAATGGAGAGTCAGTGCTTTCTTTCTCTGGGCGGTTTACAGACGCAGATGTGTCTTCCAGTTGATCAGAGGGAAGTGAGGAGCGGCTAGAATCGGGCGTGTAGTTAAGAGGCTGAGGCTGGCTGGGAGTTTGAGGCTTGACTGTTGGGCTGCTTGTGAGGCATCCATTGGGTGATGCTGCTGAGGCTGTTGAGCCTGGCCCTCGACGCTTCCTCACCTGGGCGTACAGGCTGCCATCCAGGGGGCCCCTCGTATGAGAGATATCTGGCAGAAACAAAACAGAGGTGTAATATAATGTGCGACCCTCTTAACATAAAGCTTAGTTTTTACACCTATGTGTGCACGTTTCTTACTTTCAATACTGTCTTGGTGGCGCAGGTTGAAGTTCTCATATGAATCCCACCTGACCACTGGGTCTGAGGTGTTGTAGTCCACCTTAATGGAGGCGTCATTTTTGCGATATTCTCGACCTTGGAAAGCAGTCATTATGATATGAAGCAAATAAAGATGTAAAAAGAGAGAGAGAAGCAGTGACAGGCAGTTGATGATATTCACCTTTCATTTTTTCTGGTCCGCTGGAGAAGATAAACTCGACTGTAGCATCAGGAGGAAACCTGTCATCTACAGAAAGACAAGCATAAAGGCAGTGACTAAAATATCCAGGCTGTAACTACAGAGACTAATAAAAACATTCACAAGAAAGTGCTATCTGTGAAGTGGAAACACCAAAGATACGTGCTTTCACTCTTCATAATGGAAACAGAGCATAACACTTAAAAGAATTGTATCTTTTTTTTAAACTTTCATGCAAGAGTGTGGGTGTTATTATTTATACATTATATGCATACGTCAGCATGTAGCACTTAGAGCAACTGTCATGAGACTGCTGCCTACCGAGCCGTGTACAAGCATATCTGTTTCATCTAAACTGACACTGCCATTTGATATTTGTCTCAAAATACACACATACCACAATGGACTGAGCAATAAGTGGGTCTTGAATTATACCGCCATGTAAAACGTTTTAAGAAAGCAATAGAAATATACAGACAGAAGTTTCAGTTGTTGATTTATATCCTGAAAGTATTCTCAAATGTTTGCAGTAAAGCACTTTTATAGTGAACTAACAGCAGTGATGGAGTACTCAAGTTTTCCTTATGCACATGCAACATAATGCCTTCCTGACCATCCAAAAACAGAGAATTCTACTTTCTATTTCATGCATTTCCAACAAAGCTACTGAGCCTATGTTGTTATACCTGTGCAGGCCAGGTCCAGTTCAGTCTTGCCAAACCACAGCTGAGCTCCATGGACAGTGCAGGTGTGGAACTGGACTCTGAACACCACCTCTCTCTCTGCTGCTCGACTCCGCCGGTGGAAGCACTTCACCTGCAGAGAATGCAAGTCAAAAAGTGATACAGATACTGAAGCTCACATGGACTGTCTCAGAGAGTTTATATATATGTAGACAAGCATGAAAAAAACTGTAAATCAAATTTCAATTTGCTTTTCTATAGTGTTCTTTTAAGTTGGATCATATGTCTTCAGTTTGTGCTGCTGCTGTAGCAGCTGATTACCCTCCAGGACACATTAAGTACATGCATGTCTATCTAGGCCCTTAAGGGCTCTGAATGTCTTTATCCTCTCAAAGAGGCACGCAAGGCAGCGTAAGAAAATAACTGAGCATGCATGTTCATCGTCTATAGAAGATTTTTAAGTGGTTTAAAAATAATCGACTCATTCTTCTGGGAAAAGTTACAAAAGTGCAGCAAAATCAGGAAAGAAAAAAACACTTTATTAGAGCAGTTTAGTGAACAATGGAGGTTTGGTAACTATTGCGGTGATGTAATGTGCGGATATGGACTTCAATCAAACTAAAGTTTCCAATTAGTTACATTCATTTCAGCTATTTCTCACCATAATGTCCCCCTTTAATAACAGCGCTGGCTCCATAGTCACACACAGCTTTCTTGCCCTGGAGCTCTGGGGATCACTGGACACACACATTTACACAGAATGAAAAAAACAAACAAAAACAAAACGGCCACACCAGTCTAAAACACACATAAAACCAGTCAAAACATGTCTCAGTTGGGTAAAACAGAGGTAAACAATGTTAACATTAACATAAGCACAGAGCAGCCTACACCTAAACACAGACAGCAGCCTGTATATAGACAACATCTGTCAGAGGGACAGGGGAAGGAAAGGAGTCTGCCCGCAGGAGGTCAGCTGAAAACACAGTGACTGGTCTACTGGCCGTGTACTTACTAGACGCCTGAAGTGTAGACGAGTTGTAGAGATTGGTAGATTTTCAGGAATGGATAGAAACCTGAAGATAAAGACGAAAATGTTGAGGAGAAAAACTGTAACATAGGAGAGAGTTTGCAGACAAAGGCTTTATTGTGTTTTTCCTGCAGCATCGTAAACCATCACTGCACTGCAATTTATTATACAGCCATGGTTTCTGTAAAACTGACCTCCTCCCGCCTGGAAGTTTGGTAGTGATGGAATGAGGATCTGGTGGAGAAACAGAGGACTGCTGTTCATCTTGATGGTACCTGACAGCAACCCGCCAAAGTAGTAGATGTACCTGAATGAGAGAGGAATATAGTGATAAGAGCAGGGAGCGACTGGGATGACTGGATGGCAGCAGCACGAGCAGTGATATTTAGTACAAGAGGCAGGTAAATGACTGTGTCCCACCTATTCTGCGAGGGCTGCAGGGAAGAGGACACTTTGTCTTCACAGAACTTTCTCATTGCAAGAGTGGTGAGAGCCTGATCCGCTCTGTGGACATAATCAGAGGGGTGTTAATGAATGCTTTCGTACAGATCTGGCAAAGCAAAATTAAGAAGTATTAGTGTGCCTTTTAAGTACGTCATGGCTATTTTTGTTGATTTTGCCTACAACTTTATTCTACAAATATAGCTTTGTTGACATTTTGGACCTTTACATTATCTCTGGTTAGAGTTTGCCAATAAAAATCAAGATGTAAAAGCACTGTGGGCAATCTTATAATGGATAAAATGCAATTTTATTTTTTAAGGAATAATGCAATAAGGGGAATTTTTTTTATCATACACGCACAAATTATTATCTTGTGATAATGAAAAAAACATGGTAAACTATGAAAAGCACTAGACAATAACTTCAAGGGCTCTGTAAAACGAATTAGTTTCAATCTCTCAAATTACACTTCTGCAAGTAGAGTACACTGGATCTCTTTGGGATTTACAATTTAAATATGTCAATGTGAGCTCTGGCAAATTGGGGTTTCGGGGGGTTGGGGTTCATATTTTACTCCTATTTGGAAATACATAAAACAAATGATTAATCTGCTGATTCTCCAATAATAAAAGTAATTGTTAGTTTCTGCTCTACAGTGATCACTCTGAAAACACTATCACGGATCAAAGGATCAAAGATGGTTTGGGCTGTGATGACAACAACATACAACTGAATAGATAAATCACTGGGACATAACATTTACAGAAGCTGAGTACGGCAGTGCTTGAAATTATTTTTTGAAAGCCGTCATTATCAAGGGATAACAAAATGTATTTTCTCCTGATAATGGGATAATTTGTGTTGATTCTTGACTGAACAAAAGGCTGAATTTTTGAGACAAGTGAGGTCATTTTAGACAATAAAACAGAAGTCATTTTTTGCACAACGTGGGATAAATATAGACCTCAAAAAATAGTGACTGGATTACTTGATCACACCTCATTTCAGCCTCCAAGACCACTGTCATAACTGACAGACTGATCTCAAAGTTATCTGTAACGGAAAGATATAATGCAATTTCCACCTGTGTTAGACCTTGATTGAAGTACAATATGATGTATTGATCAATAGTCAGTAATCCTTGAAATGACATATTCAGCTTAAGTCAAATACAACCGTTGTCAAAATGCCATCTGTGCCTGCTGGCATAGCATTCCTGATCTCTGATAAACACTATAGCTAATACAAGAAAATGACCCTCTGTTTTCTTGTGATAACAGATTGATTGTCTCGTTATCTCTAGATAACAAAGCTCATTTTCTTGACAAAGCAAAATGATTAACTTGCGGTCTACAGATAATGGCATTGATTGCAATGATTGCAAGCACGGCTGTTCTCGGCTTCCACACCAAGTAGCAGTAAGGCTGATATGAATCAACTTTTTTCTTCATTGAAATGCAGCTTTGATGGCATGAGCGAATTCAAATGGATTATTGATCTTTACATATATGCTAGTTTAAAGAGTGCCTTGTGTTACAGTTGTTTGTGTTCTACACTTTGTCACCTCTGTAGGTCTGCCCAGGTGTGCTTAAACCTTACAAGGTTCATTGCTTGGCAAGGTGCACCTGGCATGGAAAGGAGCTGCTTCATAGCTCCTGTTCCAGGAGCAAAAGAGAGCAGCTGGAAAAGGAGCTCTTGAGTAGCTCCTTCCCAGGCCAGGTGCACCTCGCCAAGCAATGCACCTCATTAGGTGATGCAGCACACATAGCAGAGCTGCAGGAGAGAGGAGGGGACAACATCACAGAACACATACAGATGTAACACTTATTAGATGAATAAAGATGCAGATTACCCAGCTGATATCTTGCTGTAGTGCATGTAGGCTGCCACAATGACCCCTGTCTTCCCTTTGTTTCCCTGCCAGAGGATCACAGATCAAAGTGACAATGAAATAACTTTTCCCACAGTTAAGCAAGCAGATGTGGATTCAGGTTGCACTGACCTTGCAGTGGAGAACCACCACATTGTGTGGGTCAGAGGTCAGCCAGGTCTCCATGGCTTTACAAACAGCACAGATCCTGTCCAGGGGTGGGGCATGAACATCAGGCCAGCCAAAGTTCTGCACCTGAACCAAAGAGGAGGGAAGATGGTTTAAATTCTGCTTTTTGAATGAGTCAAACCTGTCCATTGACCTTGAAAATACAGAATGATCACAGTGGGTGCACTCCATTTCAGTGCACAGCTCAACACTTAACAGTGAGGGTCAGGAAAGCTGTTTAGATGGGGTGAAATCTGTCGGCCAGAGGCAGCAAGCTGACAAAACAAACAACAATGTCGGCTTACAGAGCAAAAGGCATGGTAGCTTTCCTAACTGACAAGTAATTGTACACAGTAATGTACACAATAAGATTTTATTTAAGCCACAACAACATTCAGTGGTTCACTGTTTTGTCAATTTCTCTTCACCTTATTGTGTTTGTATTAGATGTGGTTGTGGTGATGTATATGTTGCTCTAGCCACTAAAATCTGCCAGCTACAATACCCATCTAATGGTGCAGACTCCAGCCACTCACTGCACTGCAGGCGTACGTCGGCCAGCACACTAGTGGTGCGCACCCACCGTGATCTGTCATCATTTAAATTTTACCTTTGGGTTCAGTCTGGAGATGTCATGTCTCTTCTCTGATAAATTCAGTAGCTGGAAAAGGCAAAGATAATATCACAAAACTATTTTTACACATCAAACACAAACTGAGCAATAAAAATACAGCATAAAAAAAAGAGAGATTAAAAGGAAACAGTGGAATGAAAGACATACTTCCCATCAATGACAAATCAAGAATTAAAGCCATAGCCTTTCTGGATAGTAAGACAAATATGCAAATAAAATCAGTTTAATATGTTTTAACAAAACATTGTATAGCAGCCATGAACTCATGATTAAGTCTTATTAGGAGATCAATTAAATCTGAGGTTTATATTGCTTTTGTTTTATGACTAACCAGGAACTTGTCTTGGTGCTTAGATTTCAGCATGGAGGCCACTTCCTGTAGGTTTCTGCGATACCGCTGCTCCTCCAGGTCCGGCGGGAAGAAGACGGAGATGATCCTCTCCGTGATGTAGGTGAGGTCAAAGTCATAGTGTCGCTCCATCACGTGCTCCATTACTTGTTCCACACTTTTACTCCTGGACATATTAAGCATTCATTGTTTTAGTGCAGCCAAAATAACCATTAGGAGATTAATACAAGTCAAAGTTCAAGCTTCTTAATGTTTCTTTTATTGTGCATTTCAGTGCATCCATTTTGTAAATAAAATACGACTTCCTTTTGTTTCATGTGTGGTGCAGGCTTCTCAGTACCTTGGTATGGAGCCTCTCTTCTTCTGTGGTGCAGATTTTGTTGAGCCGTGCTGTAACAGTCAGAAAAGAGTAAGTTTACAGCAGTAACAGATTGCATTACATCATAAAAAACTACTTGCACACACTTACCAGGTCTGGTGCTAAGGTACAGGTGGGAGTCACCTGAAAGGAAATGAGCACATAGTTGGTTTTTGCAGCAGTGAGATATCCAGTTGCACACATGCGCGCACGCCCCCGGCACGCACACACGCACGCACGCACACACACACACACACACACACACACACACACACACACACACACACTGGGAATGAAGTAGCACATGCCAAGTCATGTGTTTGGTTAAACGCTCTTGGTCTTGCTCCAGCAGCACAGATGAAGGGATGGAGGGATGAGGGGGAGGATGAAAAACTGATGAGGAGGACGGTAAGATTCATTCTCACTTTCTTTCTGTCATCCGCTGCAGCTGGTTTGAAGGAGAGGCTGTCAGCACAGATCCGGCTGTTCCACATGATGGGTTAGTGATGCATGATGTCAGACACGCACACACTAGAGCAGTGCACACTAACAGACACACACAGATAAGGTCAAACAAGCGTCTGCACGCATATCTACAGAAATGTAAAGGACTTGAGAACATCTTTGAATTCTTCTCTTGCACACTGTTTCACTGAGTGGTGTTTATTGTGCTGGCCAGGCAGTTAAATAAGAAGTGCTCAGTATAACAAGGGATACCAATAAAAATGATTGATTGTGTTTTTTTGCCTCGTAAAGAAGAAGGAGAGGAGTGAGGGGGGTAAAGTTTACTGGAGGAAGTATCTACATGTGGCGAGCAGTCCTTGTACTCTGCTGGTGAGCCAACAGTAAATTGCCAAAACCACAAACACACACATACACAAAGAAAGAAAGAGGGAAGCTGGGGTCACTCAGATCAGCTACAGCCACTGCTGTTTATTATGAGGATAGCCGCTGACCCTGAAGTGACAAGCAAGGAGAAACTGGTAGGTCAGTGCACGTGTTATGTTTCTGACTCATTCGATAGTCTCGTGAGATGCAGTGACATACAATACAATGCAAAACAATAAGATTCAAAACAAGAAATCCACTAATAACACAATGGAGCAAAAAGAAGATGGAGGAAATGAGCCGAGAAAATGGAGTCAAACTTTCAGTATTGCAGCACAACTATAGGCTCCGACTATAAACCTCGACAGGTGACACCCTGTCAACTTTTGACCTTTGACTTGTTCCATGAGACTGATTGACAGCTGAGCTGCCCTCTACAGCTGAGTGCTGACAGGTGTCAGGCCACAGGTTAACAAGTCAAATGTCTGCAATCTGAATGATCTACAGCTCAGAGAAAACAACAGTGACCGTGCAGAAATACATTCACTGCAAGTTTCATGTTGACAGAACAAGTTGAGGTACGATTAGTGCTGTAGAACATTTTCATTTCTATTTTTTAGGTTGATTTCAAAACTGCCAGGTAGATGGACTAATTTATAAACAATCTCTGCTCTAACTTTGACAAAAATAAAGGCACCTAATGCTCATCATGACTGACTGTCAAGCTAGCTTTGATCTGAGCTCCAGATAATTTTAATTGTGAGGGTGTTTGATTTCAGTCGCTGACAGTCGAGGTTGATTTGTTTTTGTCTTTGTTCAGTGGATGCAGAATAGCTGCATGTCTCATAGATATGTCATGTCATCATGTTGGCAACACCAACATGACATTGTTGAAATGACATCAAAACGGAGCCAACCACTGATATATACATTTTTCCGCTGTGAGGGGCTGCTACAGCTCTTGCATCATGGTCCTCATGCAGCTTCTCAGAAAGTGGCATTAATAAATGCATGATACTGATTTTATTTGTACTTAAAGTTGACAGCGGATGTTTTTTGGCTGGTCAAGGCAGACCGGAGGAGTTTGGGCTGACCTAGTGCTACTGCACTGGAGACCAGTGTCTGCACATTCAAAATATACACTAATAACTGATTAGATCTATTGCTACTGTCACAGTCTGCTGTGTCCTGATTCTTTCAGATCTTTGGGAGGACTGGACCAAATGTGCATCAGTGCACGGAAATGGAGCGGACCCACTTGTTTAAGTTGCCCTCATAAGTTAGTCTATCTGTTTTCACTTGGTTGGCTTATTATTGAGAGGACTGTGTTTTCTTGGTTTTCGGGTTTTAGTTGTGTTTTTCCCCTCCTGTGTTCCCGTGCTGCCTTCCCGTCGTTAACCCATCTACACACCTGTCCTGCATCAGTCTTGTTAGTCCTCCCTGCTTCTCAGTTTCTCATAGCCAATCAGCTTCCTGCCTGTTTTTCTGCCACATCGCCATGTTTCCCTTGCCTGAGCTTCTCCGCCCCTTTTTTTCCACCTGCACTTCATCCCCTCATCAGTCTAGTTTGTATTTAAGTCCTCATTTTCAGTTCAGTCTTTGTTGGATCCTTGTTTTGGTCGTATGGTTTTCTGTGTCTATGCTCAGACCTGGAAAGAAAGAGTTATCTGTTTGAGTTGCATTTGTCAGCTAATTGGTTTATTCTTGCAAAACAAACAATTATGATAATATGACACAGAAATTAGTGTCAATAAGTATCTTCATTTCACTTTGTTTTAGAGTTGTACATCTCCAAGATAGGAGCTTGGGAGCGAGTATGCCATTATCTGTAAAAGTTCAAACAACTGAATTACAAGTATTTGTAAATGTGCTGGAAATGGGCTGAGTTTAATTGGAAGTGGGTGTGACCTAACCAGACTTTGTTACTTGAAACTGGTATGGATTGATCAGAAGTTGCCATATTTATTATTATTTAGAAAATGATTTACAGTACAGCCTCAGAATTAAGCTTCAGAACATTTTCTGAAACAAAACTAAGATATATTCAGTATTTAGCTACACACAAATGAAGATTTTTCTTCATCACGAGTATTAATACTGACAGATTTTATTGCTACTCATGCTTGTAAAAAGTACATTATCCTAACCAGATACTTGTTTAATCTCACTGGTTGGCCCAGCCCTAATAGGAGCAATGGCATCTGGAATGTTACATTTGATGTGTCAGGTTTCATTTAAAAAATGTCTAAAAAAACGCGTCATTACTACAGAATATGTGTTTTAAAATTCGCCATGCACACCCAGACATGATAGCAACGACATTACAGAGGGTGAACAGAGAAAGGCTAACAGAGTTTAGAACAGTGTGATGGGGAAAAAAGGAAGGACACATATACATACATGTGATGCATGGAGGAATGAGTAAAAGGAGGAGTGATGGGGAAAAAGACATGCTGTAATTGGTTACTGCGTGGAAGAGCACATTCAAGAAAATGTGCAGCTGCTGAACTGACAAGATGATGTCATTATGCAATTATCGTCATGCAGGTCTCATACTGACTGGCAGCCGATGTGCAAACATATTCAATTATTATCTTTTTCTTTATTATCCTTCTTTCTTTCTTCACATTCCTCCACAGCAGAAGCTTCTGTACTCTCCAGTGTGTTAATGTACGACAGATCACAAACATGTGAAGTAACCTACAGTAGGAAATGAAGGCGTTTCAGCCATAGGGGAGAGCTCCTCTCTTAATAGGTTTAATAATGGTAGTTAAGTGGATAAAGTGGTCGGCTCCAGGAAGGAACAGTAGGAGACAGGCACAACATGCACATGTATACCCATGTGTAAACACAAACACACACACATGCACACAGAGGTAGACCAGGGTTGAACTGACATGCAGCATGAATGCAGAGGAGGAAGACACCAGAGTCAACAGGAAGCAATTTGCAACAGGATGTCAGCGGTGGTCAACCTAGGTTCACACATACACATATGAACACACATACACATGCAGAGTTCATACACGTGTCTTTGGTGGCTCCGTCAGCCTCAGGGTCTTCATTAATGCATGCGGACTGTATGCTGGAGCCACTGGGAGGGGAGTGGAGCCATCTGGTTCAGTTTGTCCTGTTCATCAGCTAGCATTTACTGAGGTGCCATTGATGGCTCTCAGGGACTGACTGACTGTTTGCATGGTCTGTGAAGTGGTTTTAAGTTTGCTATGTTAATCAAGTAACACATTAATATACTCTGACATCCCCTCGATTTAGCGCTTCAAATGTTAGAGTGTGCTCCTTTGTTTTTCTATTATCTATGGGGAAGATATAAAGCTATTTCCACCAGTCAGTTAGCTAAGCTACGAACTAAGACCAAAATTGAGGGAATGGCAGGACTTATTTTTTCCCACATTTAAAGAATCCTCCTTCCAGCACCTTTTAAACTCACTTACTACATTATACCGAATCATTTGAAGGTGCAAGTTACATTTAGACAGAACAAGACTAGCAGTTAAACTAAGCTAAGCTAACTAGCTGCTGGCTCCAGCATCATATTGATCTGAGAGTAATACAGATTTCATCAAATCTGGAAATTTCCCAAATTGTCTAACAACTGTAAAATGGTCAGTTCATCCCAGAAATATTTGCCCTCTTACCTGCAATGTCATTCATCAATCTAGAGTTGCCAAGTGTCGGAGAGATTTGCCATAGAGATGTCTGCCTTCTCAATGGAGCTAGATGGCACTTGGCTTTTGGTGCTCTAAGTGCCATAAAATACATTTGAAAAAACCCAACAGCAATGTCTCTTTCCAGAAATCATGACCTGTGTACACAAGATAACAGACCTGCCAACCAGATCACCATGCAGACAGAAGCGTACATCTACTGCTAACTTACCTTACACCACCAAGCTAGCTAACATTACAGCTCAGCTGAGAAAGATGCCATCAGTGTTTACATCTTCCACTGTTAAGTGCACAAGCCTCTCATCCATGAGTAGATGCATGCTTCCTTCTGCGCAGTGATGCGGTTGGCTAGTGTAGTTCAGGCAGAAAATAGTTTTTCCGTGAAACTGCTCACAACAAGATCTGTGGATTATCTTGAGTAACCAGGTCATGATTTCAGGAGAGAAACATTGCTGTTAAATTTTTTAAAAAGATTTTAACATTTTTTTGAGCTTTGTGCAACACAAGCCAAGTGCCATCTCCATTTTGTTCAAGAGAAGACAGACATCTCCACAGCTGATATCAACACTCGGCAACTCACACCAAAACAATCTAGACTGATACAGGTAAGAGGAAAAATATGTATTATTGATTTTTAGGTGAACTTTCCCTTTAAAGACATTATATTGGGCTCTAGGAAATTGTAATGGACATTTCTCCCTAATGTTGACATTTACAGGCAATCTCATCAACTAAAAATCTGACTAATTGAATGGCTTATTAAAAATACATCTAAATAACATCTTCAGATGGTAACTGTGGCTCTTGATTAGGAGTTTCCTGGCTCCACAAATCCTAAAAGTCGTCACTGCCACATCTTGAATCATCACTGCTATTCCAGGGAGAGGGAATCCAGCTCAGAGATCTGCCGGAGCAGCTGAGTCAGTTACAGGGAAGCGGGAGATAGATGTGAGTGTTTGAGACACGGGCGTCAGTATGCCATCCAGGAGGAGCGAGTTTCATTCTGACAGTCGAAACCGAGCTGACATCACACTCTGGAGAGGGAGAAGTGAGTAAGCCTTCCCGTTTGAAAGTGGAAAAGCAAAATAACCACAGCTTATTCCAAGTTCCATAGTCTCACAAAAAGATGCTAAAGGCCAAAGTCCACTGAAAGCTAAATAAAACTCTGAGGTTTTTTTTGTTGTTGTTGTACAGACTGTTAACATTTCACCCATGGTACCAGAGGGCAAATTTAGGAGTGGCTGTGATTTAGGAGGCTTCACATGAAAGTATAACATCCTCCTCTCTTTTTTCTCATTATCGCTCTGCCGTTCTTCCGTTTTCTCTCATCTTTGATCCCTCATTTCTGCATTTCCTAACCCCTGCAGTCTGTCACTCCCCCTCTGCTTACCCCTCTCCTGCTGCCTCACACACTCAGCTTCTCTCTCTGCCTTCAGTGCCTGGAGACAGGATAACCACAATCATTCCTGCCGTGAGATACAAGTATGCACTCCCCCTGAATAAACAACATCAGATGACAAAGGACACCTCGATAAGCATCATATGTAGCAAGGGGAAGTCACTATGTAACTGGCCGAGGAGAAGAAGGGAACAAGAGGAAGCACAAATAAAGGCTCAAAGTGAAAAAAAAAAACTGCCCAGAGAGTGGAGATAAAGACGGAGCTTAGGGGGAGAAAACAGGAAGAAGGGAAGGAGGCAAACAGAAAGCGAGAGCGAGCGCAGGATGGAAGAGAGATGTCAACAGCTGAACACGCTGACCACTGACACACAGCAGAGAGATTTCACAGAGCTATTTTGATAGAGCTCCTTATTTTAGACCATACGTCCCTCAGAACACTTAAAGGCTCATTTTGTCTATTTTTCCATCAGTCATCTCACAAATCCACTTGCTTTTATGGCAGCAGTAGTAACATTTTCAAGAGATCTGGCAATGACCATGGCAACATACAATGTATTTTGCCTTGGCACTTTGCCTAACGACATTTAACATCCAATAACTGAAAAATAACACAGATTTATCAAAACCTGCTAGTCACAACTTTCAAAAGAAATATATTATAAATGACACTCAAAGAAGCACTGATTGTTTTAAACACACTATTATGTTGCCAAAAACAAGGAGCTGTATAATACCTGGAATATTAAACATGCCTTGCTGTGTACCTATCACTTAGCTTAGGCTTACAGGAAATGAAAAACACTGAGTAAATATAAACACATGCATCTGTCTGTGTGTGTGTGTGTGTGTGTGCGTGCACACTGTCTGCGTAATACTTAATCATTAACAAGATGAGTAAAGCAGTAAAATTTAATAAACCATGATAATTTTTTGTACACAGCAATGATCATGCCTGTGATGGCTTTAAATAGAAACAACAATGTGACAACAATAAGTCACCACCTTTAATCGAGTTGCACACATGTTCAGCTGGCAACATTTTCTATCCACTCCATCCACTTCAACAACCATCCTACTGAGTTACATCTCTATTATCATCTATATTGACTGTTGTTTCTCTCTTACCATTGATGTACTGTGACACGTAGAGCCACCACAGGATAGCATGTCCACCTGGTGTCCCATGGTGAGAGACAAACAACAGAGCCGTTTGATAAACAAGACACTTGCTTCCATGTTGCTCAAGACACCAAATAGGAGAAAATAAACTCAAATGTGGACAAGCCCAAGAGTGACAAATCAGCTGATATTATCAAACTCCAGATTTACTGTATTGGTATTGTTGTATCTGATGGACAGTAAGTAACAAGAAATGCCAAAGTTTGAGGTATTTGAGAAAATTTGCCTAGGTACAGACCTTTGAATTCGCCCACTCCACTGAGTTTGAGTTGACTAATTTTTTCAGGCATCATGACTTGAAACAGCAGCTTCTCGGTTAAAATAGCAAAATAACCAATGAGTGCTGCAGTGGGACTCAAATAACCAATCAGCTCGCTGGCTGGACCAACGTTGTTGTTGCTGATGGAACCAATGAGGAGTAATGTAAAGTAATAACAACAATGGCAAGTGCTATAGATAACATAGCTGTTGCTATTGAGGCTGTTCCTAATCGTCATGTGAACACAATATCATCCGACATCACAGTTTGTTTTTCTTCACTCCGCTCTACTTTAAACAAAAATGGCATAACAGGTATGTTGGTATGGATACGCATATGTCTGGAGTTAAAATTACACTAGATTCAGGTGGATATGTTTTTTTCTAGTGTCTAGTTAGGGGGAAATCAAACCCCCTTCCCCCCACAGAAATTAGTCTTAGTGGATGCAATATCCGACTGAAGATGTAAACAGAGTGTAAGGAGTTGACAATTCTGTCTAGCATCAAGCAAAATCTTTCCAGCTCCACTGGCAGCAATTAGGACTAATGGACAACATTATTATTATGAATACTTGCTTATTACATAAGCACTCAGTCCATATAGCATCATAATTGCTATATCAATTCATAAATCAACATGAAACATTAGCAGAACAGCTGGTGTGTGTGTGAGCAGCCATCTGTATTTCACTGCGCAACATTAGGATCCATCAGATGATGTTAGGACAGCTGACTGTGTCTCAGATATAGACATTTGTCTCTGTCAGGTGCCCTTTGGTCATAGATGATTGTCCATATACACAATACACAACACAGACATAGTGTTGAAGTAGATAGATACAGTAAAGAGATACTACGGGAAAATGTATTCTTACACAAGTTCATACGCAAGTTTTACAGAGGAAATAGTATAAATGTTGATCACAGTAAAAGTATGAAATGTTCTGCCTGCAGACAGACGCACGCTGGTGCAGACACTTGCATGTGCAAACACAAGCAGACAGACGCATCCCCACAAACACATCTAATCTATCCCAAAAATAGTCTGGCACATCTTGGCTGCAGGTTTTAACTAATTTGACAGGCATGCATGATAGCATATAGAATAACATTTAGGTGCAGTTTCCACAATCTGCTAATCTGCACATAATAGTGAACTCTCTCATTAAAAAGTAAATCTGTCACTCTCTAGTATTAAAAATTAAAATCTGTGTATTTTAGTAGGTCACAGCAGGAGTCTCCTCTTCATTTTCTGCACTTGCCTTAATCACAGTAAATGAAATCCTCTTTCTGGGCAAAGCAGAAGCTCTCTGGCTACAGCTTTAATGGAATAATATGCAGAATCACATGGCGCATTATGAGAGAAAACACTGTGAGGAGGCTTTAAGGTTGTTAGATTGCTACTGAATAGAAAAGGAAAATACGCAAAGAACCTAAAAAGTTAAACATTGACGTGCTGAGTCAATGTGAATAAAGTAAAGCTGTACTCAGGAAATACAGAGCGTGTTTTACCTCTCAACAAGCAGCTTCAGTCTTTCCCTCTGCCTCTGAGCAGTCCTGTCTGTAGAGAGGAATACACACTGCCTCCCTCTCTCTCTCTCATACAAGCTCTCTGCTCTCTCACCAGCTCCCTTCGCCTCCCTCCCTCTCTCACGATAACAGACACACTCCCACTGTGCCAGCAGCACATGCAACATCCCCTCTCGCTCTGCCTGTGTCATATGCACAGAGACAGTCAGGGACGTCAATGAGTGCTTTCCCTCACACGTGCGCTCGCATACACATCAATACGCCACATGCAGACAGTGGGCAGCCCCAACAGAGTGCTGGTGTCCACTCCAGTGACCTCTCCTGTGGCCTGAGGCTGAGAGAGAGATGGCAAGTTGGAGCTGGACAAAGGGGGAGAATTAGATGGGCTGCACAAAAGATACCAAAAAAGATGGAAATTAACCTAGTGCTGGTTGATATGGAGATGATAAAAAAAGGTGGCAGAACACACTGGTCAAAGCATTTATGACTTAAAAAGAAGACAAAAAAAGCAACTGAGAAGGTGGGAAAGCTTTGACTGTGACTGTAAAACATCAGGAAATGTGACAGAGATGAAAGGTAAAAAAAAAAAAGATGATGACAATGAGACGCAATAGATAAAAGGAGAAAAAAAGGAAGAAAAAAAAGCAATATGCTGACATATGAGCAGCACATACAACATACAGTCAGAGCATATAGCGTGACATGAAGCAGACAGCAGCCTTGACCTAATGTTCCCCTTTATTTATGAATACCCCCAATTGGGACTGATTTTACACACACACGCACACACACACACACACACACACACAGTCTGCCTCCCCAGCTGCCTCTTACTTATTTGCGACCCCCCCACGATCACTCACTGGCAGGCATCTACGGCACTCTTGTTATTTTCTATATTTACCCGCTCAGACTTCTCCTATCCACATTGATCATCGTCCCGTGTGACGATGTCCACTCTCGTCCACGGCGCCTGCCTCTCCTGCAGCCACCAAGGGTTGTTTTTGGCTATTGCTGTGGTGACCAGGGGGACGAGTATGACAAAAATAATAATCCTCTTTTAATACATGCTGCTAAGGCACAACAGCTGGTAGTGCCCAGTTGTACACCATTACAGAGTGCGTGTGGAGGAGGAGGTGGGGGCAGGAAGACAAAATTCCTTCCCTTGTCATGAAGCCTGCAGGATTTTAACGGACGTGAAGAGCTGAGAAAGAAACGCGATGGGTCCAAGTGCAAATGTGTTGTCTCTCTTTTCTGTGTGTTCATGCTGTCGGAGAGTGAAGCACAACAGCACAGTTACAACAAGGTCATGAGCCCACTCAGTGGTGTGTGCCACTGAGCTGCTGTGAGCGGGGTCACAGGAGAGCAGAGGCAGCTCCTGCCAACAGTTTGACATAAGCTGCGGACAGGGAGAGTGCTTCTCTCTTGAACAGCGCAATCATGTCCTCTTGTGATAAAAGAATCCACTCAGAAGCAACAAAGATTAGGAAAATTACTCAAAGCACAATCTGTTGCATAGCAGTCTCATCTATTAAGGCCACCGTCTGTGGACAAAATTGTGTCCCTGCCCCCTCTGTGGTGAATTCTACTGTGATCGTTTAATGGCAGTGCAACACGGTGACAGGAAGCTATTTCTCTTTGGTTCTGAGGGACTGACAGTAACATCTCCTTAAAATGTTTTGCATTTGAGCTCAGCTGTAGCAGCAAGGTCAGTTTTTTGTATATTTCTATATATATTTATTTTTGATATCTTTAATCCTACATTATACTTCCATTTTGGCAATTAGATGCAGTTTATAGCTCTTTCAATGTAATGTACAATGACAGCATGATGATTTATTTCACACATGTCATACATTACATGTGAAATTCTATGGAGTGTCAAAGGTAAAAGCCATGATGCCCTGACAAATACAGGATGATCTTCCTTTCCCTATCTCCCTATAAACAGACCGATGCAGGGCTCAACAGTAATGGTCTCCAGGTTGCCACTGGCAACCATCTGGAGAAATTGGCAACAAATTCTTGGCCTTTGGTTGCCATCAGTGGCAAGGACTTTTAAACACATAAAATGTGATAATGTCCCCAGTGTGGGCTTAATAAAGTCTCATCTTATCATTTATCTTAAAAAATAGGGACAGCAAACAGCAAAAGGTGCACCCTAAAAAAATACTGCAAGTGATGTTGGTGTGTAAGAAGGCATAAAACAGCAACCTTTTTCTTCTTCTCTCTCTGCTTTTTCAACCACAAGAACTACCAGCAGCCTGAACAGCTCCAACTAGTGTAAATACTTGATACCAGATCATCTTAACTTTTCAGTAAACAGTAAACTATACTGTGTCAACAAGAAGGTACATATAAATTCAGTAGTGCACATTGCAAGTTTTCACTATTGTGTTTACATCACACAACGTCACACAATACTTTTATCTGTTGCATTTGTGATATTTAAATATCGTTGTTACAGACAGAACCGGAACCAGACAACTCTGCACAAGTGTTGCTGTGTTTACTTGCGTGTGTACCACAGACTTTAAAAATAATCAACACAGCTACCATGACATCACCCATCCCATTGGTTTATGGACTCTTAGAAGACTTTGGCATTTAAGCCATAGCCACCTTGGTTTTTTGGAGTCAGAAGTGACCACATTTGGGTGTGAGGCTGGCGCTGTGGAGGAGTGAGGGGTGTATCTGACTGAGAAGCTGAGGACACTATCAGCAGACAGCCTGTAACTCAAGCGGCCCCAACCTTAAATATGAGTAACTTTAAGCCTTCATAAAATGAAAACAGGGGATCTTTCCACCCCCTGGGAGTTGCCACTTGGTGGTATAGGCAACTGTTTTGGACAAAGGTGAAGCAATTTAAGTTGCTTGACTGTTGGGTGAAAGGTTGACAAATCCCTCAACATCACAAACGAATGGCAAAATTGATTCAACTAACCGAGAACCAGAAGAACATACTGTAATAATGCTTTTAAACATTCTTCTGTCACATTTTTATTATTAAGCTGAATTACAACTGCACAATATTTTAGTTCAAATAAGGTGACTAAAATGACAACTATATTTTCTGTTTCAGCAATCTACAGCTGATGCCACCAAGTCAGTGTTGAGCCCCACTCTGGAGGATTGACCATTGTGCATTAGAAAATGTATTTTTGGCAAAAAAAAAGTAGCTTCTAGTTGTCTCCAACCAGTTCAGTTCAGCTCATATTCTGTCATCTACTTTCTTACTACTTAAAGCACACAGCAACAGATCTATTACAGCCTGACAGACAGCACATAGTCAGTTTTCCTGCAAGATGCCATCTATCTGAGTTTTACTGCATCTTGTGCTTTCTCCTCCCTCACCGTGAAAGCTCACTACTGCCCCCCTTTGATAAGCCTAATAGCACTTCTCACAGACAATACTAATGGGTATCATCAGAATATTGTGTAAAAAATTATTCTTTAATAAGCACAAAAGCTTCAAATCAATCTGTATTAGACCGTCACTGAGACTTCCCAGTTGTTCGAGGACTCTCGGGAGCTCCTGCTATGCCATGTTAACACATGACTGAATTACTCATAGCAACCTGTCTGGTTACAGTTGGGGGGGGTGGCCTTCTTTAACCAGACATCTAGGTCAGTGCACATGGCTTACTCCACTTAAGACTCACACCATATTAACATCTGAACCTCTGACAGGAGAACCATTTGCTGAGGACAGGAGGAAGGTAAAGTGGTGAACTTAGGGAGGAGACGTTGGGCTTACCTTGACTTCACATGTCTTGTGAACTGCAACCTTGCACTCTGCACAAAGAAAAGAGAGTAGATATTTTATTTTGACAGTCAGCTTTAGACACAGAGAGGACAGTCAGGGTGAGCAAATCTCTGTCAGACCAAGGTGTGTGTGACTGAGATGTGGACTCACCCTTGCAGAAAGCCCCGGGGTTGTCGATGTTCTCCTTGCACACATCACACACCCGTTTCCTCTTGAAGCTCTTCTCCATAAAGGCGTGGCTCCCCGCTTTGGCGAGCTAGGGACACACAGGGATGTCAAATCTGAGCATTCTCACAACAAATAGGTGATAAAGGAAGTAAATCACCTTATTATTGAAAAGACTAAAACCATACCAATGTGTAAGTGACTGTGACATGTTCAGCTTTAGCATTTCCCCATTGTGTCTGAAGGCATTTTATCGCCTGCATCGCTACTGTCCTGTCAGTTCAGATGTGTGCCATTTCAGTGACGCACCAGCATGGAGCACTGAAGCTGTACCTGCTGTACACTCAGCTTTCTTCACTAAAAACTCCTATCATATCACACTGTGTTTTAAGGCATCCTGTTGTCTTGTCTTTTAACTTGTCCTCATTCTGTCTCAGTCTGTGGGGCAACTAAGACGATGAAAAACAACCAGTTTTCTGTGCTGCCAGCCCCCTCCTCTAATGTGCTGCATGGTCACAGGTGAGCTAAATGTAATTTAATTAGACGGATGTGGTTGTTCATTATTTTAGTGGTGACCTTTGTGATGCTGTTGGCTGACTTTAGGCCCCTGGCTGTCTGAGTCTAGACTGAAATGTGGTACTGACATTTATTTAGGCAAGTGTTTGGCAATCCCCTGACTGCAAACAGCAGGTCAAAATTTTCATGTGTGCATTACTTTGGCTTACAACCCAATTCTTTTTAAACTAATGGCATTCCTTAGCCTCTGCTGTACGCATGTTTAGTGCTAATTATCAAATACTTGCATATCACACTTTAGCCCTTTGAAACCTGGATCAACATCAGTTTTCTTGTGCTGCATTTAAACGCCTTTCACAAGCTATTTGACTCTTTGAAACCTGAACAAATTTGTTTAATTTATTTCAGGATGAGGAAAAAAAGGCCAGTGACCAGCTTGACAGGAAAAGTCCCACAAATTGCAAGAGATCTGACCTAAAATTTGTTTACTTTTTTCCTGGTAATTTTATTGTCAAGTTTTAACTCATTTTTTGCACATTTTTGGGCGATTTCGTAAGTTGCTCAGATTTCAAAGGGTTAAACTAAAATGGTGAATGTTTTACTTGCTAAACATAAGCATGTAAGCATGCCATGATCGAAGCTGTACACCACTATTTGATTTTTCCAATGGAATTTGGTAAGGACATTCCTGTTTCCCAGAGAATGACCTCTGGCATTAATTCACTTGGTCCAATATATTGGTTTAAGACCAAATTTTCCCGATATGAAGGGCATCCCTTACGTCTAATGCTCCTTTGCTCTTTTAGCATCATCCAAACACTCTAAACTAAATTAACGAAAGTATTAAGCATTTTGATAAATATCAACATATTAGCATTGTCATTGTTAGTATGTTGCCACGCTAGCTAGCATTTGCCTAGTAGCAGTCTTCAGCTGGCACAGCATAGTGCTCACCGTTGACCTTAGTTATTCTTCGTCCACCTTCCATAAATAACCAATCAAAATGCCTTTTGCCTCTCTCTACGCATGTCAATACAACACATATAAAACTACATATCATGCAATTACTCATTAAAATACTCCCGAACAATATGGCAATAATATAAATGACTGTACTGGCCAACAGTTCACCTGACAGAAAAAATCTTTTGCTACATACATTGTAAGGTGAGAGAGGAAGGTGCAGAGAGCTAACGGCAGAGGCTAGTTAGCATTAGCTGCCGGCATACGATGAAATGGAGATTTCTACGCTGTTACTCTATTCTGCAGTACTTAATGTTGACCATACACGCCAGGTCTCCACGGCACTATATTCTCTAATCATAAATAGCAGTTGAACAAAGACAACATAACCTGCACCTAACTCTTTGCTATGCTGTAGATGTCGGTCAGTCAGGTGCTTAACTCTGAACTCTAGCATATCGCAACAAAGCAAAAAGAAGGCACCACCTTGTGGTGCTATTTGGCATTGCAGTACTACCACAAATAGGCTGATAGAACGTAGCAGTACCATATTTGAGTAAAAGTACAGATATCTTAGTAGAAAATGACTGGCAGAAGCTTAAATCACCTATTAGAATATTACTTGAGTAAAGGTCTTAAATAATGAGATATTTACTGTACTTCAGTATCAAAAAAGTAATTTATTATAGCCTATTAAATGTAGTATAGAGTATAAGTAAGAGTAAAAGTACAAGTAAATGCTGTTAGTACAAGAATTCTGAGAATTATTAAGGTAATCTCTTCGAACATACAGCACCTAAAAAATGGAGCATACTAAACAAGGTCTTTTTTTAAAATAAAACAAAAACAAATGAATGGTTGCAGTTAACAAAATCCAGTTTTTCCTTTCCTCCGATTACTTCATTTGTCCGTCCGCCCCCTCCTCTCTTCCTTAGTTCCTACCCTATTTATATAAGTAGTGAAGAAGTATAATGGAGAAAAAAAGTACACATTTTATTTAGGAAATGTAGTTGAGTAAAGTGAATGTTGACAGGAATATAAGAACTAAAGTAAAGTACAGATACTCATACAAAACATACTGTAGTATTATTTACTTTGTTGAATTACAACACTATATATGTACTATCTCTTATAAGTCTGTGAGTCTGGCTGAAGTAGCTCTCCTTTTTGATTACAGTGTTACTATTAGTTTCCTCTCAACACTGCGAGGTGGTACAACACTAGACCATCATGGCAGCTGTGTAAACATGCGACATGAGCTTTCGTTGGTGAAGCAAAGAAACAGACGAGGATAAATCCTAAACGGACAGACCCACTGATACTGTTCACTGTCTTTCCCAAAATGTTAAAGTCAAATCTCTCCCCTTCTCTCACTTTCTCTGATACTATTTTATTGACTAAAAAGTTGGATATACTAAGAATTCCGCAATGGAGCGGCATGATAAGAGCATAAATTTAGATGATAGAGAAGATATGAAAACAAAGCTCCAACCCTGGAGAAAACCCCATAAAATGCACAGTTTTGCACACACGCACGCACACACACACCACACACACACACACACACACACACACACACACACACACACACACACACACACACACACACACACACACACACACACACACACACAAATAAACGTAATGCCCTGAGTCATAATCCATGGACTTTTCCTTTTATAAAGCAATACTAAACTGTCCCAGTAAAAAGAGGGACAATGTTTATATAAAGCTATGGTAATGTTCTCCCAGAGCAATGCCTTCTGACAGCATGTGAAGCACATTAAACCATTAAATCTTTCCTTGAGCAGAAGGAGGTGCCTGGAAACATCAGGAGGGAGATGGTGTTTGTACTGTGTGTGTGTGTGTGTGTGTGTGTGTGTGTGTGTGTGGCAATGGGTGAGGTGGTGGAGGGCCACAAACAGCATACCTGAACAAACTGGTGTTTCTTTTCCTGTTAAATGACTCGATGCATTTCTCTGGTCTTAAAATAACATTTTTCAGGCTTTTTTATTTATTTATTTTGAACTTTTTCCGACGCCTTGGATTTTCCTAACAGACGGGGCATTGAATTTAACTATGAAAGGTGAAGGTGCATGCACTCCAGTCTCTCACAAACAACATTTTTATCCAACACCAGAGTCTCACTTGGCCCACCATCTTGAGTGGTGGAAGGAAACTCATTCTCATTCATTAACCACAGTATATTATAAAACAGCCACGTCTCTCCAGAGGAGCATGTCTAAATCCTTTATGACTAGAAATGTATAATTAATGTTTAATGTGGCCCTGCCCTAAGCTTTGTGTGATTACATAACTGAATGTAACTGCAGCAGATTCGCTCCGACTGAACTTCTCAACCCTCAACAAAACAAATACACAGAATTTGGGACTTGTTTCATTAAAAAAAAAAAAAAAAAAAGCTAAATCTCTACTAAGTGTTTTACATCTACCTACAGTTGATAAGTGTAGGTAAAATAGAACAGTTTAGTAAGTAGCAACATTTAAATACACAAATACATCACTTCATTAGTTAAAGAGGATAATAAAAACTTCATTAACTACATACTCAACAAGACAGAGCTTTTAAGTGTGAAATTTTGTGAAATATGCTCTCTTGCCAAAACTTAGTTGAAATGATCAAGATTACTCTCATGTCTGTGTACTAAATATGAAGCTACAGTTAGGAGATAATTAGTCTAAAGCAAGGGAGTCCATTTTTTGAGAGGAGGCCAAATAAGATAAAGGTAAAAAAAAAACCCTTTAGGGCCTTAAGCTCTTCCAATCATGTGTTATGAAAAAATAAAATAACATACAAATGAGAGAAATGCAACAGTTCCATCTTTCAGTAAAAAAGTATTCAATTTCCCACCGCTCCTGTAAGCACTGGCCCTCGCTGTTGACTTAAGTCTTTTTTTTTTATATACGCTTGTTTACCGTCAGTTAATGAAAACACATAAGTTCTGTCCACAAACTGTATGATAATCCTGTCATGTTGAGGTGAAAATAAAAAAATGCTTAGCTAACTTACTTTGATGTTGTCAATCTGACCCCAAATGAAATTTTTTGCCATCAAAATATGTTTTTTATACTTTTTTATACAGTCCAACCCATTACCACACTAATGTGTGGTAATGGGTTGGACTGAAGTAAGACTAAACGTGGAACACAGAAATGATTGACAATTTATACAATATGCTTTAAATAAAAGTCAAAACAGGGCGGGGTCAGAATGACCCCAGAGGGCAAAAGGCGTATGGCAATCGTCTTGTGCAATGGTGTAATGTAACAAAGTAATAATACTGTTACAGAATTTTTATTTTTGGGGAGTATATATACCATACTTGAGTTTCTATTTTTCTGTCAACTTTTACTTTACACCACTACATTTCCCCTAATCTACTTACTACAAAACATGCAAGGAAGGGAGGAAGGGACAGATGGACAAATAAAGGAATGGGAGGAAAAGACAAACAGCATATTGTTCAAATCCTTTAATTTGTTAAAAAAAAAAAAGACCTATTTTTTCTCCAAGTGTAATGTAATGGACTTGCTTGACTAACTAATATTGTATGGTGGGCCACATGCAGTATATTTTGAAAAACAAGCTGTGGGCCATTTAAAATCAGGCTGCATGCCATGATTGGCCTGTGGGCCAGACGTTGAACATGCCTGGTATAAAGCCTACACAGTAGCATAAAGCCTACAACAGAAAGAAACAGAAAGACTGGCTCTCTGTCCAAAAGAAAATAAACTTTTTTGCACATATGCATTTCAATGTATACAAACAAGATACAATGTATTAATTAGTGAGCTTAAACCTGCAGCGGGGCAGTGTGAAGCAAATAAAATATTGTCAAACAGATGCTTAATTGCAGAGCAGTTACAGAGCAACATCAGACTCTCACTCATTTGGAGTCATGTTTCTGTTCACCTGGAGAAATAGAATCAAAATTTCACTTTCTTGTTGCACTACTTTTGGCCTCTACGACCTCCTTTGGGAAATATGTCAATCTATTTCTTACTGAACATCACAATCACATGCATTTTGCTTAAACAAACAGAACAAAAATAGTATTTAAGTCTGGCTTAGAAGAAAGCATAGATAAGTTTCATTTTCAATATGATTGAATAATAAGGTTCTTTAGTGAAAATATATGTGTTTGGGAAGTATTCAGTACAGGGCTAGGCCTCTTTTGGTAAACATGGTTCCCAATCACTCAACAAATCAATATGTTCGCCATTTTCCGTAGAGGCATGCAAAAAAAATCATTTTCTTCATGAATTTAAGGTAACATGGAACGACTAAATGACCATTTTGTGGGTGACGTGTTCCTTTAAACTCACTATAAAGCTCTGTAAAGCCGAGAGGCGCGGCAGATTCAGGTGATAACTCTCCGTAGGTTTATCACTGTGAGCCAGGCCTCTCCCATTACACTTTGTTTTAGCATTCTTATTTTATACAATATTAGAATAAATACATATGCTATGCAGCCTACAGATTTTGCTAACTTCAACAACAGCTAGCCTGGCCAGAGCCACTTGTTTCCAGTTTTTAAACTAAGCTGACATAAACTAAGCTAAGCTAAGCTAATCAGTTGCTGTAAGTAGCATGCTATTTAGTATAGACATAAGAGTATCAATCTTCTCCTCTAACTCATCAAGAGAGCAAATGAATGTATTTTTCAAAATATTGAAATATTCCTTTAACTATACAGTCAACAAATCATAGATTTCCAGCACTGGCCACTGAACAAAGAAGTAATCCTAATTCAGTGTAATCTGTTTGCCACTGTAGAGAAAGTTACAATACATGGTAATAGCAATGCCTATAATAATAATAATAATATAACAATATCATCAGCCATACTATCTATTAAATTATTGTAAGGTGTAGTCTACCAAAAGAAAGGCATAAGCGATAAAATAAATGCATTGTTGCATTCATTTTTCAAAAAAATGTAGTTATTCTTCTTATCATATTTAACAACAAAAACCCTCGCATGTGGATAAACAGTGTTTGTTTTGATCACTGACTGGAACTGATCAGATGCTCACAGGCACAGATGGGACACATTATTATGATGCTGTACGTATTGATCTTATAATCACAGCAGCAGAGTAACATTGGACTATTGACTTATGTCCTCTTCTGTTATGATAAATGGAAGCTGCTATAAACCATGGCATCCATTGAACGTGTTGATTATCTGTGTTTGTGTGTGTGTGTGTGTGTGTGTGTGTGTGAGTGTGTGTGAGAGAGAGAGAGAGAGAGAGAGAGTATGTGTGTATGGAGGGATTTAGGAAGAGAGACAGTGAACCTGACAAAAAAGAGGGCATGTGAGGGGAAAGGATCAACATCCCCTCCAGCTATTTACATTTTAAATGTTATTACATAACTCACAAATTTTGGAGCTTGAATCAATTGGACTTATGTAATGGCCCACTGAAGTGCTGTACATGTAACTGTGTCCCTTCATAAACCTGACCTGAGATCACTTGTAGTATAAAAAGTAAAATCCTCAGTAATAATGCTAAGGCGTTGAAAAAAGCTACAACTTTATCAGACTCATCTTCTTTCCACACACAGAAAAATTGGCAGCATGAAATCTCAGAATATGCTGAAAACACAAAAGTCAGAATCCGCTAAAACTACAAGATAAACATTTCATAATGCTACTGTTATAAATATTTCTCCTACATCCAAAATATATATTTTTCCTCTTACCTGTAGTACTATTTATCAATCTGGACTACAACTATTGCTATTATTTTCTTTCCAGCAAACCACACCCACAGCTGAATCCCCACTTAGAAGTGTGCATCTAATCAGATATGAGAGGCTCGTGCTCATGACGGCACATGATGTAAACATTTATGGTGCCAATCTCAGCGGAGCTGTAACGTTATAGCTTGTAGGGTGTAGTTCAGTAGAAAGAAAAATAGTTCATTTATTCAAGAGAAGGCAGACATCTCTACAGCTGATATTTCTGACACTCGGCAAATCACAACAATCTAGACTGATGAATAGCACTACTGGTAAGAGAAAAGATATGTACTTGTGATTTTGGGGTGAATTGTCCCTTTGATATTAAGTTTACGTGATACTACAGGAGTTAAAAATACCAAAATACCATAAATAACACAATGTAATTAGACACTGAATAGACTTTTCCTTTGCCATTTGCTTTGGGACAACTAAATAACAAATGTTTTTTCCACGTTTATCAATGGATTGGAGTTTTTTGGCAGCATATTAGCCAAGTCTTACTAAAATTAAAAATCACTGAAAACATAACTCCATAATATAAATTACCACCCAAATACATCTTAAGAGACTATAATAACTTGGAGTGCAGCCTTGTCTCCCTCCTAAAGGTCCCTGACTTCTTTCAAGAAACAAAGATCTCAGATGATGGCATTTCGTTTTGGATGAACACCATTTCATCAGTTCCATGTTGAAACCTCAAAGCAATTACACATCTTTTGATGCCTGTGTGACAGTTGGAAGTTCAACCTAAAAAGAGCAGATGAATCAAGGGTACCACCTGCTGGACGAATAACAATATAGCTTTTTCTTGAATGGCCTAAAGAATACAGACCTTGTGGTATTAACAGTGTTGCAACTGCTGTCAAAAAATCACAAGATGACAAATGTCCCTTAAAATAAATTAATCGTATTTTAATCTACAAACACACACCCACATGTTTATATCCTTCTATTCATTAGCTCTTATTTTGGAAGCTCCGGGGACAGGCTGTTTAAATTATTTACCTCCAATTAAGTAGTTAAACCTGTGATGAATGCAACTAATGACATTCAGGATTTAAGTGAATTATTTTACAATGAAGATGCTCATTTTATGCACATTTTACCTTAAGTAAAATGTCAAAGGTTTCAAAAGGATAGGGATGGGATTTTGTTTCCTTGTGCTACTGGGCATGATGAAAGGTTTGCAGTCGACCTTTTCTGTTCTCCAAATAAACACATTTCTAAGAACACAACATGCTACCAGAGTTGTCAGCAGCTGGTTGGTTGATCTAGCACTTTAGCTGAAATTGTGTGATATTAATCATCTGCAAAACAATGACAAATGGTATCAAAGTGCAGTCATTAAATTTAAAACTGACAAATTAAATGACTCATAAATCTCACAGCGTGGGGGTGTCTTTTTACAAAATGTCTCTGCCTTTAGACTTCTCTCTCAGCTGTTGTTTTTGATTTCCATTTCTCCTGATCAGCACATGAGAGAACAGTAGAAGGAGAAAGCATAGTAAGGGTTGACACAAAATTAGAATCCAACCACATTGACAGTATTTGTTTTATGCGCTATAATTTTGAGCATTTTAAGCCTTCAAGAGGCCTGGTTTTGTTGAGGATTGTTTTTTTTAATATTTAGACTAAATGTGGACTGCATTTCACTGTACAGGTGTTGTACATTTGATAGCAATAAAAAGGAACTACGGTTGAGGGGACATTCAGTCTCCAGAGGCTCCCGTGACTATCAGCAGTGTTGCAGTATTGCATTGCAGTATTAAAGAACCCCACCCCACTTGGATTTTTGCAGCCAAAGCCTATGTCACTCTACAAGCATCTCTGACCACTGCAGAGAGCCTAGAGCACTCCACTTCTAACATGGAGATGAAGAGAGGGTCAGGCACAAACAGAAGCATAATGGATTTCTTTATGACTGTGGCTGCATGCGCTTTTCATTACTGTGAGGACAACAGCAGCGGCAGCAGCAGAATTTTATTCCAAAACAACTCAAGAAAGTTTTCTAAAGCTGAGTTTGTTTCAGACATTTCTGTTATGTGTCTGAATGCACAGAAACAAACATTTTATGAAATGCACACATTGTGCTGATTCATTCAAACAGCACAAATATGCAGCTGCAACACACACATGCAACTCTGTACTCCTTTACTTGTGAGGAGGCCCCTCATTGACATAATGTATTTGCTAGCTCCCCAACTTAACCTTAAAGGGGCAGATCAAATCGAAAATGCATATTTTTCTTCTTACCTTTAGTGCTATTCACCTTCTACATTGTTTGGGTGTGACTTGCTGAGTGTTGGAGATATTGGCCATAGAGATGTCTGCCTTCTCTCCAATATTGTGGAACGAGATGGACACTTGGCTTATGCTGCTCAAGGCAAACCAAACTACCCCCACCCCCCCGTATCACAGCATAGAAAAAGGCATGCATCTACTCTATAAAGAGAAAACAGACTCTACGGCTGATGAGCCTTACAACGAAGGTCTTTGAAGGTCTATCCCAAGGTGATGACTGACCAAAATATCCTAACTCTCATGGTCTAAAATTCAAATTGGTTCTCACAAAGATAGACATGCACACACACACACACACACAAACACACACTGTAAATGAATACAGAGTGCAAAGACACACCCCCTCAGCACTAAATGCCTTGGTCTGCTAGAGTGTTTTTTTCAGTGACACCTCAATGGTGATGACATGCCGGAGAGCAGTAGCCACAACCTCAAGCTATGGGTAAGACACACACACACACACACACACACACACACACACACACACACACACACACACACACACACCACTCAGGAAGGGACGGGAGCAGGTGGTGAGCCAGGGGTATGCTCTAGCTCTGGCAGGGTATTTATAACCTGCATGAGTCGGGGCCGTCACCTCTAAACAGCTATGAAAATGCTGAAAATAGGTGCGGGAATGAGTGTATGTTTGAAAGAGAGAGAGACAGAGAAAAGAAAACAGACACTACAAATAACATAAAGAACTCCTGGACTGTTTGCATGTATGACATATTTCATTCCTCTCCACTGCAGAGTCCACCCATTCAGTTGGGACTATGTTATCATAATCTGGCACAGTCATACACACACACACACACACACACACACACACACACACACACACACACACACACACACACACACACACACACACACACACACACACACACACACACACACAGAGAAATTCAGACAGACACACACGATCCCGGCTTTAGGGGATTTGAAGCCACATGTGATCTGAGTAATGTTTTTGTTCCAGCAAGATCCAGGAGTTCACTTGCAGCACTGTGTGAAAATAAAGTGACAAAACTTCAAATACATTTTCTCACTTTAGTTATTTTACTCTGACATGCAACACACTGGACTGTGATTTACCCTGACAAGAGAGAATGCACACTTTCTGGTGCACCCTTGCTGCAAAGCCAACAGATCCTTTTTTTAATTCCAAGTCTCTATAAAAGCCCTGCAAAGGCTTTACGTGGTTGCTCCTAAATCCATACATGTTCCTAAATAGAGCCAGCAGCCAGGCAGACGACAAGTCGGAACCGGACAGTAACTTATACCACTTCCTCTTGACCCCCAAGAGGCATGATCAAGAGGGATCAAGTGGGTCATCCACCACTGCCTTCTATTTTTTTCAGGGCCATTGCCAGTGATCTCATTGTACACAGTAGGAGTGACAAAATGACGAGGCCATTAAAATCAAACTTTGGACAAGTCTCATTAATGCGTGCAAGTCATGCTTCTAATGCAGGTCTAAATGAGACCTGCAAAACACATGTTTATCCTTTGGTATGTGAGCATGTGCGGCATGAGATGTTTCTGTTCTATTTAATGCTGGCAAAAACACAGAGGAGGAATATTTCGTAAGAGAGAAATGCTTTGAAGTCATCCAATTTGGAAACACTGGTAATTCTTTGGATTCCTTTGGTTGATAGCATGCGCTGAATGAAGTGTGTAACAATTAAACAAAGTTGAGCTTCCTCTGCTGAGTCAAAGACAAATCCTAAGCAGTATTCATGGCTTTTTGAAACAAGTGTCCTAACATGCAGGATCATCATGCATTGGTTTCATCAACCTTTTGCTCTGTTTATCCTCAAAATCAAGATGCTCTTTCCCTTTAGCAAGACATTTCTGCCGTGTTCAAACCAAATGTGTCCCCAAAGAGCAGTTATTTACTTACCTCAGCAAGTTGAAGGATCTCAGGATGCACCTCAGGGTCCGCCTTTATGGGGATTCCTCCTGTGTCAGTATCAGGTCCATGTTTCTTCATCCTGACGGCGCTTGTGCTGTGAATGCACCCCATACTTCCTGCACACACCTCTTTTTGCCTCTTTAATTTCCTCAACTCCTTATCGCTCTTTGAACATACAAGTGCTTTCCTCCAAAAGGTCCTCCTCTTCTTCTCCTCCTCCTCTTCTCAGCGCTTCATGTTTTGGAGGGCCTCCTTATGTTTCTGCGACAGCTAACGTCTTCCTCTCCAACATGTTCCTTCTTCCCCCAGTGACTCCTCACACCTCTGCCCTTCTCTCTGACAGCTTGTCCTCCCTTGAAATCCACCCCAGATGACTTTTTCCCCCTCCTCTCTTCTTACAACCCTTCTTTCACCCCTCCAAAAAGTATCACCAAGCACAGTTCCTCTCCTCTTACACTCTTCCCTGTTCCTTGCTCCCTGGCTCTCCTCACTCTCAAAGCATGCAAGCACACACTCACCACCTCTCTCTTCCCTTCCCCCTTTCCACTTGCCAATACCTTCGTCTCTTCCCTTCGCCTCTACAGACCCTCAAATGCCTCGTGTGCCGCTCTCTCCCTCTGCACATTTACAGACCCTCCAGTCTTCCCTTCTCTCTCTCTCTCTCTCTCTCTCTCGCTCCATCAGACTCCTCTTGCTGTCTCTCCATGGGGGAGAAGTGGGCAGCTGTTTTGGCTCGTTGATGTCAGGCCCTTCCCCTTTCCTTTGGCTTCAACTTCGGCCCCCTCTCACTCTCCTCTTCCTCATGGGGGAGTGATTAGATAGAGCTTCTTTCACACACGTCATCCCTCTGTGTAACTTTGCACATGAGAACATGCTGTTGGAGGCTTGATCCCACTTCATCCTCCTGTCGGCTTGTTGAGAGGAGTTGTTTGGGGTTTTTGGTAAACAGGATCTCTGCATCTTTCTTGGATGTGAAAATGCTTGATGTAATGAACTCCGAGACCCTGTTTGACAGGACACATGACACATTAATATCTTTTATTCCCTCAGTTTCTCTCCATTAAAATGAAAACAATGATAGGCTTTGTGCTTAAATCTCAGATCTGCTTCTTCCCTTGTTGAATTCCTCCAGCTCTCCCTCTGTAACACACACATAACTGTAGTTCCCCAAACTGGGTTCTCCAGACAAAATACTGCTTTAAGCTGGAGATTTTAGGGTTGTGAGGGGAAAAATCTCCAACAATAAGCTCTTTCTAAAACCATGTTTTTGGCCTCTGGTTAGATCATACAAAGCGCTCCTTGATTTAAACTGAGACAAATCTGTAGCTGCAAGCTTAATTAGGCGACAAAATCATCAATATGCATTAAAAACAGCATGAGTAAAATTCTCAGCAGCTTCACAGATGCCTCTGTATTACAGCTCCAGTGACGACATCAGCAGACACAGTGTAGCTGACCATGACAGATTACATGTATTTAAAGTTGATTAGGAATTTCACTTGATACATCGTCTGGGGACCTGAATGACGCAAACCTGAGTCATGTTGTGGCTTGAAATGGAAGGAAGGACCCTCCTGTGTGGACCAGCTGCTGATTCATATGGCAGCAGGGGTGGGGGCTCATGGTGATGGGTGGATGCACAAACACACACATTTAAACTCTAACATGCAACCCTCTTTTGCAGAAACAGGGCTGGAATAAGTATTCAGATCTTTAATTTAGTAAGTGTAGCCTATAAAATGTGAAAAAAGAAATAAAGTTATTTTGTACAATAGAGTACTTTATACAGTATTACCAGCTGAAATGTGGCAAAGTAAAAAAATGCAATGAAATGAAAATATTACTGCAAATTACAAGTGCTTCAGTGTGATTGATTACAGTACTTAAGTAAAGTAATGTACCAATGTTATTCCACCTCTGGACATACACTTTGCAACCTCACAATGAAGAGGAACCCTTTGTGATCATACAGAACAAAACACTGAAAGTATAAAATAGTAGTGTGATTTCCTTTTTTCCCCTCCTGAATTCAGGTTCAAGACTTTATATAAACATGATTTCCCATATCAGTGCCAACATTAACAGAGATGCAGATAAAACTGAGCAAAAACCTTCTCCCCACATCAAGTCAGCATCTTCCTGTCTCACACAATTTATGCTCCTTAAATGGCCACATTAATATAGGGGTGTAAATCATAAGTTTTATAATGACACAATATTATATTTATTCTTTAGACAATTATACAATATTTGCTGATATTATGGTCTTTAAATTTGATTCACCAATCAGTAAACATCCTCAGTTTTTTTTTTCTTGGCTGCTATTGTTGCCTGTATGATGATAGGCTGCAAGCACTATTTGAAAGTTGAAGAGGGTTTTGCTTGGACAGAAACAGTGACAAAGTATATCATGGGAATTTCAAAATAAAAGTGTACGTTAAAGATGAAACTGTCGCAGTGTTTTGACATGCTATGATTTTGGATTGACCAGTGAATTTATATTAATCCAGACTGATATATTGTTACAGCGCTAAAACAGTATAGTCTAAAATAGAGAGCATGATGTACTCACTTGAGAAAAAGAAACTGCCCTGTTTTTTTTTTTGTAATATAATAATATTATGTTAGAATTGAGAAAAAAAATTGATGAATTGTTTTTCTGAATAAAGTTTTTCTCATTAATTCACAAAACCAAGAGCGGATTTTTTTTCCCATAACGATGAATGTGTACTGAACAAAGACAGGACCAGTTTGTAACACCTATAAAAGCAGACAGCGCTGACAATCACCAAGCTTTAACACGCACAAAATCCTTCATGATGTGTCAAATTATTTCTCATGAAAACATATAAATCTATATTTAAGCAATATCACAGGAGAGGGAGTGCTGTTGTAGGCTATTGTATATCATCACAGCTATGATTCGGTCGACTACGACAGTTCAACAAGCGTCATTTATTAATTAAAAGTAGTACAGGACAACAGATAATGATTTGTTTATCTAATTATCCGCCGACACAAATAGTTCGGTGATAGCTGTTGCCCAGCAGCACAAAACTTTTTCCTGTCTTAAACTTAATTTGTTAGGTCTAAATGTTATGCGCAGAGCAGTTATCATGTACAATTATCCTTGTGTTTCTAGGGGGATAAGTTGTGTGTCCCTCTTGACTTGCCGAGGCGGGTAGGAAGAATCTTCACCTGCTCGTACCTGCAGTCTCCGCCGCCTCCCGCACCCGCGCTGACAGCCACCTCCAGATGCCTCACCCAGCAAAGGAAACGTTTCCGTCGCCAATTAAGGGCTGAGTCCCCGAGGCTGACTGCTGTCAAACATCCCAGTGCCGAGTTTAAAAGGGTCTCCGCGCCACGTTCGTAACATAGTTGTGAACAGCCTCGAAGCACCATGCGGGGGTTAGCCAGCTAGCTATAGTGAGGCGGCTAAACTAAAAACAACAGCACGGTTAACGGCTCCACACGTCCACAGAAAAGCCCTCACAGTGGCTCGTCGAAGAACACCGCTGCCACCAATGTACTGGCTGTACCAACTTTTTTCTCCCTGCTAAAGGACACTGCAATCTACAGTAATGTTAGGTAACTACCGACTGTTAATATAGGCCTAATTAACTGTTTTGCACACCTGTAAAGCGGAGTGATACGCGAGGAGTTAAAAGTCCCGGTGCTGGTGTACTGTGGACCTGCCTCCCGACCAATGAAATTGCTTGGTTGGAACGAACTGTTTTATAATAGTATTTTTGATACTACACTGACACATGCTTACTAACAGTCACCATCCCCCCTGTCAATTTCTAGTATGTTGATGTTCACTGAAAACAGAGTCTTGCTGCTGAGGGATCTAAATGAGTCCTACTTTATTGCAAAGTGGTTGCCCTCTGTCTGCCTGTGTTGGTGTGTGAGGGATGTGAAGCTCAGCGGGATCCTGACCAGCTGTCACCAGGAGTGCGGCCCTCAGCAGGAGGTTAGACTGAAGAAATCCTCACAGACCACACCAGGAGACCACACCAAGCAGAGGAATATACTTTGTCGTTGCATATAAAAAGGATGCACTTGATGATGAAATTCACCATCACATGACTGACACAGTTGCATGGTATTTTTCTTTTTTAAATAACAATACGCTGTCACCTAAATATGTAGGGCCTAATCATGTTTATATAGACAACACTTTAAAAGGCAAGCACGAAATCTGTGTTAAAGGCACAATTCAACCCAAAGTAAAAAAAATATGTTTTTCCATCTCTCCTGTAGTGCTATTTAGTGTGAGTTGCACAGTGATGGAGATATCAGAGATATCTGCCTTCTTTTCAGAAAATTCATTTGAAAACCATTTTATTGCATGGAGGGAAGCATGCGAGCTGTACATTAGAGAAAAGGCAGACATCTCTACAGCTGATATATCCAACACTCAACAGCTCACACAAAAACAATTTGGACTGGCAAATAGGATTACAGTAAAGAAGATAAATATGTATTTTGGATTTTGGGGTGAACTGTTCCTTAAAATATTTTTACTTTTGGCCCTTGACCTGAGTTCCTCCAGTAATGCTTCCATAAACAATGACGACATACTATTTCAATGCACATAATGACCCCAATTTATTGCAAATTGGAAGACAGGTTCATGTAATCTCATGTAACTCGTCACATCCTGCTATAGGCAACTCCAGACTTTCCCCAAATACTTGTTTTCCTCACTTCAGGAGGACTGAATGACTTAGACAGCTGTGGAGAATTTCTAAGATGGCTGGAAACGACCATTATGAGCCTTTAATTGATTTGATTATTTTGTCAGAAGGTGTAGAGATAGAGAGACGTCAGTACAATGATTGGGCATAATAGTATTGGCACTTGATTGATTCTCTATGAGTAAGAATCTTGTAACGGCGTTTTTTCTTTAGACATACAAGTCCCTCCTGCAATACTTTAGTGTATGACACAGTCCTCTACTTTGTTGAATGGTGTACACATAATGACAAACATTTTTTTTTTCAATTAGTAACCAGTCTCAGGATTTATGACTGCTGGTATTGGAAGACAGGATATTCTTCACCAATTTTCATGAATGAATTTAAGAAAATTATTGAAAATAATTCTATAATACTAAATTATTTACTAAAGAATAAAAAGGGCTTATGATGAATAGTTATGCATTTAATCTGTGAATTATGCAAGTCAATAACTCAAAAATGGCTAAAAATTAAAAAAACAGATTCCACTTAGTAAACTACATCTTCTGTCATATCATCCAACATTACCACAACTGTGATTCACAAATATACAAATTCATTTTTTCCCCCACTTTTTCCATTTATTTATTACAATTAATTCAATGTTATCCATCAGTTTTCCATGTGTCAGCTACTCCTTTTTTCCATTTTAAAACAAGTCCAGTATGTGACTATTCTTAAGAAGCTGAATAGTCCTGAAGGTGGGGCGGGGGAGGGAGGGTGTTTTGAAAGTAAAGGACAGGTTTGCAGGAGGAAAGGAAGGAGGGAGTGATGTCCTCCCAGGAGCCTTGTCCATGTGAGAAGTTTTTTTCATAAGCTATGTGAGATTTTTTTTTTTTTCTGCGGACGTCGTTTTTCTCCTCTTCTTGCACTTTCGGGCCTCGTCTCGTTATTCGCTCTCTATTCTACGTCCTCTGCATCATCTCCTTGGTCTCCATCCATTAGCAAAGCGGCGTACTTACTGGCTGAGCTGAACTTCTGAAGGCACAACAAAACAGAATCTAGATCAGTGCATTTTGCTTTGGATGCTCAACAAATAAGAGCACATATTATAGAAAAGATTGTTCTAAAGAGGGACTGACATTAGGGACAACTAATTTATGACTGATGATGGGCTGTTTATCTACTGTAAATAAAGGAGGGTGTTTTTAAAACCTATCATGTGCGGGGGAGCACTGCTAAAAACAACTGTAGGCTTTATGGAAACCTTTTAATGAAGATTAATTTCGGTGACGTTAATGTCTGACTTATCCTTGGCAGTGAAGGACTTACGGGGGTTGGGGTTTCTTCAAATTTCTTTGGCTCTGGGGGTGGTCTGGAGTCTCGGTCTCTTCTGTTATCCCTTCTACAATCAAAGCGAACACTGAGGTTAAAATTTATTGATAGACCTCAGTGCTGAAGAGATGACCCTTGCTGTGAATCTTCAAACACACACGGCTTGAAAAAGACAAACTACAGGAGCACAAATTATGCTCATTTTTTATCATTTGAAAATTTGCATCCAAAGCTGCTTGGCATCCAGTTCACACAACGCTCAGTTCTCATTTTTAGAAGAAACGTTTCACATAAAATTTAGAAATGTCCAAATTATGTTGTACTGTTGAAGTTTGGCACTCAAATTGATCATTTCCTGTTCTGCATCAAAGTGAATGTAACTGTCTGCATCATCAGTTGTGTAACTGAGCTTAGGCCATTCTTTACAGATGCCCAGTAAATGTCCTCCCTGTCTCATTAGGAACTTCGGAGTGGCTAGCTTTGGGTGGCTGACCTGTCTGCCTCCTTTCTTCGGTCTCTGTTGGGCCCCTCTCCTCGGCCCCGCCCTGCTCCAGGCCCTGCAGGCCCCCCTCGTGCCCGTGGGGGCCCCCGGTCCCGACGCACACCATCAGCCTTGTTCTCATCTTAAAGGAGAAGCCAGACAGTCGAGTGAAGGGAGGTTGTTGGACTTCATACAGTAGACTACACTCACAACACACTGCAGCATGAAAAGCCACTGGGTTGGATTCAAAAAGTGTTAGTCACTGATGTAGGGCCAAATGAGAGGTGCACAACTGATTTGAATGCAAGCCGAGCTTCTTCAGTTTTTACTCATTTGATTTAAATTTGATTTTGGCATTAAATTGTTCCAAATGTTTTCAAAACAATAGAAAAGTCCTGTTCCAATGAAACGCTGAAAACACTGTGGCCAGACTGCTCGAGTCCGATCCTGATATTTTAAGTCAGAACTGTGGGGCATGTGGAAATGATTATTTGTACAACAATGAGACTAATAATGTGAGACATATTTCAGTGCTCCCCTTGTAATGAATACACTATGAGTTTATGACCACCTCCTGTCAGAGACATCCTCATTTTGCCAAATGTGTCCATTATGATACAGTTATGAAGTAGGGTAATAGGTAAGGATAAAAGCTGCTCTTGCACCTCATATAAATGATCCAGTCTTGATCAAAAGCACTGGAGCTCTCATATAACTTGCGCTGCATAATGAACTGACACCCTGTCTATGTCACGTTTGACCTTTCATGGACTTCACAGAATGCAGACCTAAGTTGCCTACAAGAGTTTCTAAACCATTTTCATATCAATGATCACGAAAGGAAATCTCTTCAAAAGAGTCTGAATCTGGCCTCAGATAGCAATTTTCTGCAGCTACAGCCACACTTAACTGAAGCTGCCAAAAAAATCCACAATTAACATGGACACTGTGTAGACTGTTGACCACAGTCCAAGATGAAACTTTATAGGAGGGTTTCCAGATAAATAGAAATTACACTTTTACTTTTTAGCCAGGCCAGCAACAATGCTCAAGAGATGGCAGCGCCAGTTGGTCTTTGTATCAAACACTTTGGTCCAGAGTTAAATATCTTATTAACTGTTGGATGGACTACTAAACAAGTGGTGAATTCACATAAGTTATTCAAGATCAAGCAAGCATTACAATGTCTCCAGACTACACGTTGTTAGCATGTTAACATCTTATGGTTGTGCACATGCATGTTAGCATTAGCTTTTAGCTCAAAGCACAGAAAGCAAAAAATAGTCAAAGTCAAAGAAAGCTGAGCCTAGTCTGAACCGAGCTTGACAAGAAGAGTTTGAGATGTCCTAAAATGTCCTAAAATGGTCCTTACAGACCATAATCCAATCTGATTTAGATAACATGGCTTTAACACTGGTCCTAAAATTTGTAATTTAGTTGGTAGTGGAAGGGATCTAAAAAAAAACACTTACACTGTCTCATTTTCGTCCTTCTACAATTTTTTGTTTTGTGTGGTATGATCTTTTTTGTCTCAAAGGGTTGCTTATGAGCGTGTTGACTTCAAGTCGCACATTTTTGCAGATTTCGGCAAGTTCTTTCTGCTGTCATGAATGCCCTTCCTTTGTCGTGGTGGAGGCCTCTTCAGATGCTATGGTTGGATCACTTTTATTCACAGTCTACTCTGGTTTGGTTTGGGTGAAATCCCTAAGTCGTCAGTAGGCCTTACCTTTCTCAGATCCTCTTTCATCGGCAGAACTTCAGGAACCAAAGAGAAAGTAACAACAGTCAGAAAGGGGCATCAAAATCACTTTTCTAAAAGTCTTTGAAAGACAATTCTGGGTGTGAGATGTTTTGAAATGGCTGTTTCTGAGCAGTGTGCTGCAGGAGTTCTCACCTGAGCTTGGGAGGAGCTGAACCACTCGGGGAGACAGGAGAGGTCGGAGGTCGTCCATCACCCTCGCTGGAGCCCGTGCTGGCTGCGCTTCTCTTGGCCCAGGCGTTCTCCTTTGGAGGAGGTGCAGGCATCACCTTCAGCGGCTCCTTGGAGGAACTGGTGGAGGGGGGCTGGGGGGAGGACCCGGGTGAGGAGGGCTCACCTTCTCGTCCACTGAACACCTCATTCTCCCCAGAGCGCTCGCTATCTCGACACCGGGAACCTGATGGATGAAAAGGACAGCATGTTTTTTCCTCATGCTTTATGTCACCTAAGATTATTTTTCAACACTTTTACCACTTGATGAGATGTTCACTATTATTAGTTTGTCTTGGATTTGTCGTTTTTTTCCCTGAAGATATTTTAACTAAATGGGTACAAAAAATTAAAACTTTGATTTCTGTTTTATCAAAGATTACAGACTGAGTTGATTTTGATTAATAGGACAAATAGAACACAGGTCCTGTGGTGATAACTGTGTATTGATTTAAAGTCTCACGTAGAAAGACAGACAGAAAAATAAGTTACACAGCCACTTATGAATGCTGTAGTGCCTCTTTAGGTTTCAAAGGAGAAATCATACTGCTGAAGCAAAGCTCTATGAAAGTGAAATGCAACAGTACCTCTTCCAGAAGTACTTCCATGCTGTGAAGATTCGCTTCCTGTGCGAGATCGCTCAGTATGAGATTCTTCGTGGCGCCAGCTTGGGTCCCTGAAAACAACGGAAAAAGCTTACAGAGGCCTGCATACTCCAGTGGGATCAAAATGGTGATAGTTCTCAGAATATGGACAGACTTCACATCGCACTGCTTTCAATGTGACGCTGCAGCTCTTAGGCCAAACACAGCTAAAATAGTAGAAGAGGGGCTACACACTATTTTTTTCACAGAACACGTAATCATATAGATTCTTGTTGCCCTGTGATTTTAATGCAGCAGAATTTTCCCACTAAATTCTTCAGTTCAACGTGTCTGCCCACGAGGAGTTTATAACTATGATAAAAAAACAAAACATGCTAACTACAGTAAAGGTTTAGTTGTCACCATCTCATCAAAAACTACACCATGACCATAAATGTCAACCGCTGACCTGTCTCGCATCTTTCTTTCGGGTGCCCGGCCTTTGTCCTCCTCCAGCTGCCTCTGCAGCCTCTCCTCCTGTTTCTTCAGCCTCTCCTCCACCTCCCTCTCCTTGGCTGCTGTGTCAACCGGCTTGGCCGCACCAAAGATGGAGGAGGCCCTGCTGCCAGAGCTCTGAGCCGCTGCTGGGGAAGTTCCACCACCGCTACCGTCCTCCTCCTTGGGCACGCTACGGGGCTTAAGGTTCAACTTGGGTCTCTGCTGAGGAGCTGGTGTAAGAAGAGGAAAATGTAATATTAATATGGAGTGGTGTGGCTGTGAGTATCTGGAGATGGTGTTAGCATAATCAAACCCTTTGACAAAAAACAAACACGCTTAATAACAGACTCTAAATGTGAAAATATCTCAGCATAATTCATAACTTTGAAAATGATTTTTTCATTTACATTAATTGAATGAGGGATAAATAAAGAACACCAAAATTACCATCAAATGTAACGCACGAAGACACCAACACTCACAACCTTATTTGCTTTGTTCAGTGAAATAATTCTGGCGATTTCTATGTTGTACTCTCACCTCTCTCCTCGCGTCTCTCATCCCGCCTCTCATACCGCTCGTCACGGTCGCCATAACGATCCCGGTCACCATAACGATCACTGCTACCCCGACTGTCATCATAATCGCGGCGGAAGCCACTGCCAAAGGCACGACGACCTCCACCACCACCACGAGAGTCAAAACCTTGATGGCAGGCAAGTGAGATGACTCGTTAGACATGGAAATGGAAGTTTATCAACTAGCCATCAGGGAGTCATGCAAGCCAATGACGTGATTAGGATGGACATGTTAAAGAACACTTTGGGGATTTTATGATCAGGACGCAAAGAGTTGCTGTTACAGCCAGGTAGATCTGACTCTGAACACAAGGTCCAAACAAGCACAACACACCTCCCCTATCGAAGTCTCTGCGGTCTCTGTCATCGTAACGATCCCGGTAGCGGTCTCTTCCTCCTTCATAGCGGTCATTGTCCCGCCGTGGCCCATCTCTGTAACGATCCGACTCATAGCGGTCCCGTGATCCTGCAAGAATTGTAACAGAATAATGATGCTTGTTAACTTGATTCTGTGTCAGAAACAAATAGAGCCTGGAGGGAAGAAATGCACTAGATTTGCAGTCAAGTTAATATTCTGGATAAAAACACGAAAAGCACTTTAACATGGTTTACAACTGAAAGGCCGTCACCCCAAAGCAAAATCAGGAAAAAACATTTTGCAAAGTGAGTGAATTTGAATAGTTAGCTTGGTGTAACAAATTGTTTCAAGTGATATTCTCTTTGGACATGAATGTTGTATCAATGTTATCAAAGTGAGATTTGGATTGCTAACCATGGATATGTAGAAATAGTTTTCCTTCTGTCCAAAGCTCCTCGGAAAATTATCCTGATATCATGTCTGAAGTAAATATAGATGTCGAAGCACAAAAAAAGCCAACTCTGACTCACTCTCTCCAAAGGCATCATCTCTCCTGGGAGGCCCATCGTCAGCATCTGCACTGGGCCGGGCCCTCCAGTCACTGTCTGTCTTGTCGGGACCCATGTCCGACATCCGGCCACCCCTGTCTCGTCCTCCCATAGGTCCATTGTCTCTCTCTGAGGTGTGAGGAAAAAGAATAGGAGATCTTAGGTTTAACTCTAGAATATGAAATTTTGGGGACATATTTTCATTTGCTAACTGACGATAAAAAGGTTGTCATAGTGGCCAGAAAAAGTCCCAGCAAAGGAGTTAGCAATGTACCTTTGTCATTAGACTGGTCTGCAATATCAACACGGATCCTTCGGTTTCCCAGATTCTGTAGGCATGAACAAAAAGACAGGACAAATAGTCATATTTCTGGTATTATTTTTTATGAGAAAAAGAAACTGATGGTCTTTTATAGTAAAGTGTTCATTCTGTACAGCAAGGCCAATAAATAAACTCTAACACAAGCTTTTATTGTACAGTACAACAATGGTTACGTTGTACACTAAGTTGTTCTAGTTCAGATCCAGGTGTTAAAATACAATGCAGAAAGACAAAAACAGTTCTTGTTGCATCCCCTCACCTCCTCATTGAGACTCAGAGCCCTCAGGAGAGAGTCCACATCATCAAATTCAGCATAGCCAAAGCCCTTGAGCCTCTCTGGGTTACTGGGCTCTCGAGGGAGACGCACTGCACTGATCTGGTGATGAAGGTGGCGACACAATAACATAAAACAGAGAATGCACAGATCTGGACCAAACACTGTTTAGTTCACCCATAAAAAAATCAGGAGAAACACAGAGCAATATCCAAGTCAAAAATATGGAATAAATGGGTTGATAAGATGGACAGGTGTCATTCATTTCTGGTCTACAGGGATGGCAACTCATCAGGGGTGAAAACGGCAACAAAGATGTGAACCCTGCAGCAAGGTCTGGGGGCATGCAGATTTTTTTTTCATTATCAGATTTAAAATGTGGATTCAGTCGATTGTAGCACGAGGATATCGGGAGAAACTCTCCCTAGAATTAATGAAATCTTACTGCTGAAAAAGTAATGTATGGAGAGCATCAGTTCAAATCTCACACCTGTCTCAAAGTGCTTTAAAACCTGCCCCTCTCTCTAAGTTCTCTCTCATTCTGAAATAAAAACATTAAATTCACAAACCACAGTTATACTTAAGTAAACCTTTACCAAAGTTGCCACCTGTCTTGCATTTACTCACATCATTTTTCACAGGAATAGCTTTGCTTTTACCTTAGCATAATAAATTGGAGCAATCTAATGTTTGTGTTAAGTTAGTGAGGAGCTCAACTTATGTTGTACTTGATGGCAAAATGGCTTCATTAGTAATGTTAAATGAGTAGTCCCAGAGCGTTAACATCAGTAACATTGCACACGTGGAATTTGGAGCAACAAGTGTGCCAGCTTACGTTAGACTCCATGAAAATACCGTTAACACCCAACGTTTGATCAAAATTGTTTTATCTAAAATTTTCTGAACCTAAAAAGAAATAACAGATCAGGACTACATTGACAAATTTGCTAAGTTTTCACACTAATTTTATGACATGCAGGTTGACAGGTTGTCCCGATTTAAGGTAAGAGACTTTATAAAACGAGAACATGAGAAAGGCATGAGAGGACCTCATTATCAAAATGTGTGTATGTGTTTCAGATACACTTCAGCGCTGGCTGAGTAGTTCAAAGTTTTTCAGCCAAAGTTTTATGACTGAGATCCTTTTGCTGTTACCGAAACAGCACTTTTACAAAGCTAGGCTAAATAAAAACAAACAAAACCTGAAGATACAAAGAGAAACCAGGTTGACCTGTGTATCCTGTTTTTTTTTTTTTTTTTTTTTTTTTAAACACACACAAACTACATTTCCACTGCAGTGTTTAAACTTTCCTTTCAGACCTTGCATGCATGTGTGTGTGTGTGTGGTACACCTACTGCCAAGCCGCGGAAGAAATCTTTGATCGAGTCTTCAGTGACATCATAGGGCAGGTTGCCCAGGAAGGCCGTGTAAGGCGGGCTGCGGGGCAAGCGGGACCGGTCGATATTGGGTTCACGAGCTGAGCGAGGCGCTGTGGGCAGGATGGAGCGGTCAATGGGCGGTGCCCGGTATGAATCCTCCTCCGTGTGCCACGAGGTCGAGACTGGAGGGATGAGAAGATAGACATTTATTTTTGTAAATACTAAACCAAAACTACCTTTCGGTTATTGAGCAACAACCGATCATTTTCTCTTTTAGACCAGGCCGTTCATTTCATGGAGCTCTTGCATTCTGACATGCAAGAAAGACTTCGTTACAGAGAGTCTTAATGGAGATTAGTCACTTATCAACATCCAGAACAAGAAACCAGGTTTCACAAAGTGACAAAGCAGCGTTCAGAATAAGTTTTCAATAACTTAAAGTAACGCTGCGCGCAATAATGCAGCATCTCTTTCCCTGTCACTCACTCTCTCAAACACAAGATTCAAGTCTTATACGGGAAAAAAACAGCTCTGCAGGCTGAACAGCTTCAATAATAACCTTCAGAACTTTTGCAGAATGGAGTTATGCCATCATCTGAAAGTATTTCATGACTTTATTCATTTTAAAATATTTGTATCATGGGTTCCAGACAGCTATTCTTGGCAACATGCATTTAAAGGGCCTAGTGGGCATGAGTATCACCCTCCTATCGTATTGTGTTTACATCAGGGTTTCTGATCTGATCAGCTCCAACTGGACTGATGGATTAATTATCCACCTTGCGGCTCCGACTCCTGAAACTGCTGCTGCTGGAAAAAAGAACTCAAGTTCTGTCTGCGCTGCATTCACAGACCCCTAAAAACGTGTACATTTAGAGAGGTGACACAGAAATGTCAGGTCGGCTACTACCACTCACAGATTTGAACTATGTCGGAAACACTGCATTGTGCATTTGCCTAGGCCTTTTTATTTCCATATACTTAAGCAAAAACAAAAAAAATCAATACGGCTCTGCCACAACACATACATAAATGAAGCAAGACCACGTTTGCTCATTTTACATTCAGTGACTACAACCCTCAACATATCTTTATTTCTCCCCACTAAACCAAAAGATAACCTAGCAAAAGAGTGATATTGATCTTACTCATGTTGAATGGAAAATGCAAGACAGATTTGAGGTTTGCAAAATACATTCTTTATGTGTGAAGTTTAGTGTGTGCTCACCATCTCCATCCAGGTCATCAGTCTCATCAGCCCAACTAGTAGACTTGGCAGGGTAGCTGGGGACTACATTACTGCCTCCACTGTCCTCCGCCAGGAAGTCAGTCAAAGTGAGGGTCTTCCCCTTCTTATTCTTCTTCTTAGCTAGAAAGGAGATGAGCACAGAGTACATTGTCAACCATGACTGAAACATGTCCATCAAGGAAGTCTTTAAAGCTTTTATCCACACACCATGGTTTTCTTTAACAAACCTGATATATTAGAAATTCAAAGATGGTAAAAAAAAAAAGAAATAAAAAAACATCACACTGCAAGTTTGGGAAAAGCAGATGTTACAGGTGGTGTGTAAATTTATTATAATTATAGTGTCAAAACTCTTGCCAGTGTGCTTCACTAGCTTTTATTGTATTTCAGCTATGATTTTTAACAACAAACAAAAAAATGACACAATATTAAAGTAGAGAAATGCTGCACCACTGAGACATTCATTCTTCTACACCAACATAACTGTCTGGGTTTTTGTCTCTGTGTGTGTTTGTCTCTCCACTCATGTGGACAGCTGCATCTCTACACAGACAAACACTATTTGTAGTGTTAGAGAGCTGCAATGTGTGAGTGATAACAAAAACCCTAACTTAATTTCCTAATGGAAAATAAACACACAGGGAGCTGTCTGCCTGTCCAACGGGTCAGAAAAGGCTCGTCGTCATTTGTTCATCTCCAAGATTGCAGTGGAAAGTGCATTAGTTGTAACATGTTTACAACACCGATCCACGTTTGCGGCATTTTCGAGGAATCACTTGGAGTCTGAATCAATGAGCCATATTTGCATCGCAGAACATTCCTCATAGTGTCTATCTGAAAGGCAAACAGTTGCCAGTAGCCCATGGGGGCTTCACACAGATCAACTCATAGAGCAGGTCGGGCTTGTTTTGGTCTGAAGCAAAAAGAGGGGAGCCACAAAGCTGGCTGGGAGCTTTATTGTGAAAATCCCAGCTGTCAGGACATTCTTTACACACATCGCTACAAACCTGCACACATACAGAGAGCAAAACAGACGCTTAACAACTCTTTCCCACTGCATAATGCTAAGTCATTGTTTACAATTAACAGGCCTAACTGGCCTCGACTGCTTGGACTGTCTAAAATAAACAAACAAAACGAAACAAATAATAAAAAATAATATACTGACAGCTTCGTAGATTTCTTAGCGCTCCGCACTAATGTGACATTAGCAAGCTAGAAGCTGCGGAAGGATAACTTTTGGCAGACTTCTGCTAATAGCATATCAGCTACAATGGCCAACACTGCCAGTGCAAACACGCAAGTTGTTTGTCATCTACGCAGATCGCTTTTGTCTTCATGCCTATGCGGGCTTAGTCAGCAAAGGAGTGCTGACGGGGGAGGTATCCCTGCTTAGCTAGCTAGGTTTTAGGGCCTAGTGGCAGTGCACGTCGCAGCGCCAGGATCCAAGTGCGCCATCATGGAAGCAGGACTTGGCCGGCCGGATGGGACGCCTCAAAGTTGTGAAGCTGCCAGGGAAGTGTTTAGCATGCGACCAAACAGGCCCAGCTGCCCCGTTTCATCAAACACCGACACCAGGGAGGCAGGCTGCACACGTGGGGAGACTCCTCGGGCAGCCCGGACTCCTCGGCCCAACCCCTCCTCCACGAAACGCGCTTGCGCCCGATGCTTATCTGCTCTGAGCGCCACGGCGAGCCCCGCTACGGGGATACAATGTGAAGGCTCTGCACGCAGTTAGCAGCCTTTCGCAGCATGCCACACAATATCCAACTCACGTAATACCGTGTAAACCCGGAAGCAGACAACCCAAACACTATAATAACAGTTTTCATGAGAAAATACCGCATTAAATGTAGGTTTAAATTTTCAGATTGTGCAAGTCGCTGCTTCGTTCATTCGCCTTCCTCCAGCAGTTACGTCTTTACCAGGCCAAAACAACCGACGAACCGATTTTTACACGCGGGACAACGACGCCAACCAACAAGACGAGGCATTAACAATCCTAAAACCGCATATGTTTGACTGTATCGAGGTATAACCCGCTGAAATCCCCTCCAACCGACCCAGATCGTTCACCCTCATAAACCTCACCTGACGCCGCCATGTTGGAGAACGAGTTCGTAGTAGTTCCCGGATGAAGGCGTCAGAGGTTTATTGTCGGGAGCGCGCTTCGCCGTTCACGAGCCTGTCTCCTCCCCATGATCTCCTCCCTTGTTTGCCTCCTCAGCCACATCTACCAAAAAGTGACATGTCCTATCCTGATCCCTTACTTGATTAAAAGTATTAATACCACCCTGTGACAATACTCCGTTACAAGAAAAAGTCTAAAAGGAAAGGCCTACTTAAGTAAAGTAAGTAAGTATAACCAGAGAAATGTACTTTAACTACCCTATTAAAAGGAAAAGGGCCCAATACGGCCAAATCTTAAAATAACCCCAAAAAAAACCTTAACCCAAAAAACACTCCTAAAATCATGAGGGGAAACAACAACAACAACAACAACAAAAAAACAACAACTCAAATGTATTTTTTTTTTAAAGAAGAGAGACCCAAATACTTGAGTAAATGTAGGCTGTTGAGTTAGCTGAGGAACCATTATATGAAATGGGGGGTTTGGGGTTCTTCAAAAGATAATTTTGAGCATCAAATCCTTCCTGCATGATGAATTTTTGCATGGTGTGAATTTTATCAAAAATAAAAGTCCTCTGCTACTTTCATGTTTAAATGGGGGCTAACATGCTAATTTTACACCTTTAATTATTCTAAAAGAATGTATCCTATTTTACAAGTTCATCATATGCTTCTTAATGCAAAATGTTTGTCTGGAAACAAGTAGCTACAGCTGTCAAATGAATGAAGTAAAAAGATGCAATTCTATTTCTGATATATGTAGAAAGTAGTACATGGAAATACCCAAATTAAGAACAAAAACCTTTAAAGTGTAGCAGTATTAAACTGGAGAAAAACATGATTAAAAGAATACATTTTTCAAATGTTCAGCTCGGCAGAGTATGCACTGTATTCTAAATGACAGCCTTCATCTTATAAACCAGTCTATTAAGCTGTGAACAAGAGAAGCTGAGTGAGAATAAACTGGAGTGAATAGGTGAGATAATATTGCACATTTTTTAAAGGCAATAATATTTAGGGAGTATGTCTCTTGGCTTGTTTTTAAGTTCTTCTGCCCCCTAGTGGCCAAAAATAAATTAAGGCAGCTGTAAGCATCCAGCCTGGTTTGCACATGGCAAACCAGGCAAACAATTATAGTAACATTATTTTTCATAATTAAGACAGCAATAAAATCAAATCATGTAAATAGTCAGTCATTCTTTTGTAGGGTGTGGTCAGGATAAATGACATAATCATCTGTCAATAATATTATGCCATTCCTTTATGCTTCTCAATCAAAAAGGGAAATAAATATGACAATACCTTATGACAAAACATAACATGCATATTCTCACATTGTGTAATGATAACAAAGGCACAAGAGCCACATCTGTGGGTCAACAAGTGTTTTTTTATTCATTTTTATTTTGATATTAGGTCAGCCAATGGTTTTATTTCAAATAGCCCTGCCTGATTCTCTGCGCTGTGGCTGAATGCCTTTATTCAGTATTGCTTAAATCAATTATGGTTGCACAGTATGTGATCTTGGATCAAATTTGGCTTTAGTTAATTGGGCCAGCATGGATTTTTTTCCATAATGAATAGTTGTGGGTTTCTCTGCTTTCGTTGTTGGGATGGTCCCAGATTCTTTTTTCCAAATTAGCTCGTTGCGGCCAGCTCATCCAGTGCATCCTGGAGCCTGTACAAAACACAAACGAAACATTTTGACTTTCAAAATATTCATGTTGAACTTGCCATGTGAACTGACTGTAGCTACTGCCTCCCTCTATGATGTAGTTGTACTTGACCATGCAAACCATGCTAGCAAGTGATTGAAGTATTCACCTCCACCACCACCACCACCACCTTGCTTGGATCTGTTTTTTTTTCTCCTCCACCTAACCCTTACTTGAAGTCACCACCATCCAGCAGACCCTTGTAAGTGGCGATCTCAGCCTCAAGTTTCATCTTCATGTTGAGCAGCGTCTGGTAGTCTTGGGTCTGTTGCTGGATGTTTGCGCGCAACTTGGTCAGCTCCTCTTCCAGGCAGATAATCAGGTTGTTGTACTTCTCCATTTCCATGTTGTTTCGCTGCTCTGTGTTGCGTAATGTGTCCTCAAGGGAGGCTTTCTGATAAAGGATTGAAAAGGAAGAATGAAAAGGTGTGCCAAATATGTTTTTTGGTCGGTAAGTCTAATGTAGAAAAATTCAAAACTTTTTGAAAAATTATTACTTGGGAAATTTTTGTTGTTTTACAAAAATATATGACAAAATTTGGGGTAGGTGTTGTGCAGTGATTGCAATATTTTAATGTCAAATATTGCAACAAGAACTTAAAGCTATTGATGTGATTTTTAAAAACAGATTATAAAGCATATGTTTGTAAAATGCATGCTTACTAAGCTCTGTTGAGATGCAAGTTCAATTTCCAGAGTCTGTATCTGTCGGGATAAGTCACCCCTCTCCATCTGGGCTCCCTGGAGAGCTTCTGTGTTCTGTGATACCTCGACCTGCACATCCGCAATCTGACAGACAGATGGGAAAAGGGTGTTAGGCAGCAAAAAATACAGCCACTCTTATAAAGGATAACCCTTTCTCACACTGCATCACCTGATTCTCATGCCACCGTTTCAGGTCCTCTGCGTTCTTCATGGCTATCTTCTCGTAGTTTCCTCTCACGTCCTCCATGATCTGGGCCAGATCCTGACCTTTGGGAGCATCAACGTCCACTTGCACGCCTGACTGGGAGATCTGATTCCTCAGCTCCATCACCTCCTATGATACCAACGCAAAGAGAGAAATGAGCGAACACATTCAGGAGACTTGTAAGCCACTGCTCCAATAAGAAAGTGTAATCTGGATGCACTGTGATCTCACATTCTCATGGTTCCTCTTGAGGAAGGCAAGCTCCTCCTTCACAGCTTCAATCTCACTCTCGATGTTCATCCTGGTCATGTTGGTGTCATCTATGACTCTCTTCAGCCCAGCAATGTCAGCCTCCACAGACTGGCGGATTGCCATCTCATTGTCGTACCTGTAGGAGTGCACAGACATAAACTCCATTACAGACACACTCATCTTGTATTAACACCGTGCTTTGTGGTTTGAAGGTACAATATGCCATTATGAGCATATAATGTGAAAGTGGGCTCCTGGGCTCAAAAATGCAAAAAGCCCAACCACCTCTCCTACATATGGGAGCAAGGCACAAAGCCTTTGGGGTAGTTTTGCCTTTTTTGTTGTTTTGTGTCTCTTAGTAGTTATTATGTTTTTGTGGATTTGTTTGTCCATGTCATTGTTTTATGTGTCTTTGTTGTTATTGGTGTCTCTATATGGATGTTTTGCCCCTTTTTTTGTGTCTTTTAGTTTTTGCAACTCCTTGTTTTCTTTTCTTCTGTCTTTTATGGTCATTTTGAGTCTCTGTCTCGTTGGTACGCATTAATTTGAGTGAAGAGAGTGATGGCTATGGGGCCCCCTGACCTACGTCCAAGGTGGCATTTTGCAGGTGTTATGCACTACATGGTTGGATTACTTAACAGGCCTACAGGGCATAACAGAAGTTTCAAAGAAGCGTTTCAGATGTTGCGTAAATCCCTTTCTATTAGATTTTAAGATATTAAACTAAATGCAGTGTACAAAATCTGCATTATATTTGCAAAGTCTATAACTTTTACACCACAGCCTGTCTTTGAATAGGATGTGTAAGCCTAATATATAATAAATAAATTACTGCGATTCACTTTAAAACAACATACTTTACTTTGAAGTCATCAGCAGCAAGACGGGCATTGTCAATCTGGAGCACAAAACGAGCATTGTCCACAATCTTGTCAAAGATCTGCAAAGAAAAAAAAATTCATCAAAGTGTTTTCACTGGTTAGAAAGAACACAACTGTTTCACCAGAAGCCTCCATCTTCAACGTTGCTTTCATTAGGTGCTGTAAGACAGCAGTGTTTCACACAGCTACAGAATGAAACATATGATTTGAATCACTATTTCCCTTATGTAACAACAGAGTCAGATTACACGCCAGGGCCACAACATGACTGAATCCATAGTAACATTCAGTAAAAAGAGGAACCACAAACTGAGGGACAGGAAAAGAGGATGTTCTTGTGCCAAATCAGAATCTGGTTTGTTTTAGCATTGTTGGAACAAATGGGTTTCCTGTCTGAATAACTCATACAGAGAGATTTTTCCTCTCTCCAATTTTCATCCAGCTGCACTGTCTCCGCCTGTCATTGCCTTTGTATATATCACTGTATGTGTTTGTGTGTGCAGAGGCTGCAAAAAATTCTTAATGCGTGAGTGTGTTTGTGAGTTTATACACTGTGTTGTGTGTCAGATGAAAAGAGGAAATACTTGTGCCTTTAGGTGTCCAGAGAGACAAAGTGCCACCATCAATGTGCCATTATGTGACACTGAAGATCTGGAGTCTGTAGAAGAATGTGACATTTGACTCCACAGACTGGAGCTGATTGTTATCCAACCAGTGTGCGCACACACATCTCTCTCTCTCTCTCTCTCTCTCTCTCTCTCTCTCTCTCTGTGTGTGTGTGTGTGCATACACTCTCATGCTGGCAGTTTGAGATCCTTTGTGTGTGTGTGTCATTACCACACATCTGTTTCACATTGAGGCCCTCCTACACTAGAGAATGCTTGCAGAATCATTTGCAAGCCAGACCATTTGGAAAGGCTTCTTTGAGAGCTTTTCTCTCGTGATAATGCCCACATGCTGGTGATTCATCAGAGGAAGTTCCCAACAGTTTGTGGCACAAACTAGATTTATGGGAGGAGGGTCTGAGCGTAGCAACCACACCCTTCATTCTCTTGTGTGAAATTTGATAACCTACAAAGGAAATGCTGCCCATTTCAAGAATAACATTTATAAATTTACAATGTTAACACAGGCAGGTCTACATTTGAAACAGTATGTAAAGATGATTGCCATCACATGCACTCATGAATTAACACAGTAGAGGCCCCATTAAGCATTTGTAAAGCTTTTAAACACCTCAATTATTGCATTATGTCTCATATTGGTGAATCAAACCACCAACAACCACAGTTTCCCGATTTTCAACAATTTTTCATCCTTAACTTCTCACTTTTCATTTGAATGATCATTATACATTAACACACTTACCTGTTTTCGCAGGTCTTCTATGATGGGTTCATACTTGCTGTAGTCTCTCATGTCGGGCCCTCCCCTCTCCAGAGCCTCCTTGATCTTAATCTCCAGCTCCTTATTGGCCTGTTCCAGGTTCCTCACCGTCGCCAGGTAGTTGGCCAGGCGGTCGTTGAGGTTCTGCATGGCTCCCCTCTCATTGCCCATGATCCCAGCACCAGCACCACCACCATTTGCCATTGACGCACCAAAACCTGAGCCTATACCACCACCCATTCCACTCACCCTGAAGGAAGAGGCAGAGGAGGAGGGGGCACCAGGCCGCAGAGAAGATGTGGAGACAGATGAAATGCGGACCCCAGATCCACCAGCACCGCCATAAGTGCTGGCAGCACGCTGCTGGGGTGCAGAGCGGGTGAAGGAGATGTGGGAAGAAGGTATCTGCTGAATGGTGGATTTTCTGTAGCTCATTTTGGAGAAGCTGAGACACAGCAGAGAATGAGATGAAAGATGAGACGTGGAGACTCGCTGCTGGCCGGCTTAGAAAGTGACGCTGGCAACGGGAAGTTGGGAACTTATACTCTTGCTGCTCTCCCTCAATCACAGCTGGTCTCTCAGACCCTGCCTACTTTAACATCCCCCCCAGTCCTCCTTTCCTGCTCCCCCTCCCTTGTTCTCTCGTGCTCTGATTCACCCACATGTTCCCTTTTTTTTAACAATGTATTTTCTGTCTCCAAGGAAATGTGTATGGTATTTTTTTGTTGTTGAAAAAACACTAATAAGCCTTCACATCTGAACAGACAAAGCCGGTAGAGACAATTTAAAACAAAAGAGAGAAAGCAGTAACAGACATGCTGTCTAAGTTACAGTAAATGCTCTGGCCAGAAAAAAATGGAATAGAATTAAAACTAAAAGTTAAAGGGTAGAATATTCATTCCCAGATGAGATTTACTCTGTAAACATGCATTCCTTTGGTTTGCCCATAAAAGGCATAATGGTAGCCATTTGCTGCATATTTTCTAAGTTTGTGGGCAGCCATGTTCCAAAATAAACTGATTTTGACTACCTTCCTATCTTGACTAAACTGTCAGTAAGATACTGTGCAGCAGCTGCAGCACTGATTCTTAAAGTTGAAGTGAAAACAGAGGGGGTAGGGGACCTTATTTGTTAAGTGGTTTATACTCTGAAAGTCCAGAATTAACTAGCAGCAATGAATTGTTTACCATAGTAGCTGCAGACAGAGACAACTGAACAGATTTACTGATAAACAGTTTAATCACAATCATGTTTCAGCACAGACAATAGGTTGAAAAGCATGAACAATGAATCTGCCATACTGTAAAAGGAAACCCAAGGACACCCAAGCTTCAAATATACCCACAAGACCTGAAAACAAAGTACCAACCCAAAGAAAAGAAAGAAAAGTAACCCAATAGCACATTGTTTAAAGGACATGCAGTCAAAGGAAAGAAAAGATGCCCTCATTCACTTATCATACTGCAGGCGATTATCTGCTCAAACCAGCTCTGTTGATGAGAGCAGTTATCTTTTAGACCTTATCAGGCGTGTCATGAGAAGTACCTTTGGTATCATTGAAAACTGCCCTTTTTCCTTGACTCTTTGTGAACCACAGGGGGAAAAAATGCAATCAAAAAACAATGAAGTGGTCAACCATTTTGGGGAGTAACTAGTTACATATAATTAATACGTGTTATAATAACCAGTAGCTTACTTAAAAAGGAGAAAAAAAAACAAGTTTTATCTTTCACTAAAAAGTTCACTTGTATAAGACAAACCCACTAATGCCATGCAACACCACATGGCAGTGACTTAATATAAGACCTAAAAAAGCAAACTTTATCAATTCATTACATGAACACATGATTTACTTTATAAGTAATAAGATGTAACCCTGACCCTTACCCTTACCTAACCTAAACCGCCTCTCTTTTCTAACACTTCATAGCCATGGATGTATTATAGGGAGGTCGTTCATAGCTAGCTAAACATAACTAGCATATTAGCTAACATTTTCTTCAGTGCCTCCGGACCAAGAAGCAAAGGAGGCTGATTGTGGACACATGGTTGGCGGGTCCTATAGCTTATGCGTAGGTCGCGTAGAGTTGCTCCAGCCGCAGCTATACCTACTCAGCTTATTTGACTGGTTACCGTCTGTTTGTGAAAACACATAGTTTGGCCTGCATAGTTCATTGGTGCATGTCTACAAACCGTATAATAGTTTTAGCATCCTGAGGTGAATGGGAAAAATAAGTTAATTGACCAATGTTGTGTTGTGGAACAACTACAGTTTATTTTGAACAACAAGCCTCGGGTCATTAAAAATTGGTCCATTCGCAATGATTGACCCCTTGGCTGGACTTTGGATACATTTGAGTTACTGATACTGAAAAAAACAGACTAACTACTTCTTACTAATCAATATGTTGGTGACTGCAAAGGGGTTACATGTGGATATTTTATTTTAAGAAATACTTTATATATAGAATATAACATTCATACTGTTGCTAAGTATCTCTTTGCTGTGCAGAATGCCTTTTTTTGGCACATTTCCAGACATTTTTCAATTCTACTTCCCAGTTTAAAACATTTGTTTGAAAACTAATCAAATATAATGAGTTATATTACTTTTATAAGTAATTAAAAATAATTAGATTACATGTTACATTTTTAACACAGTAACTCATCTGTCATCTGTTACCTTTACCTTAAAATTCTGTAGGGTATTTCCTCTATCAAAGTGATTAAATGCTTTACTACCTACTATATGAAGTAGGATACAATTTGCAGAAAACTACAAAATGCTATCATAGAACCAGCCCTTTTACCTAGAAATTGTATTTGTATGTTACCTTCTTTCTTAATTACATTGTTGTGACAACATAATTGCTACATGGACTATGTTTGGAGACAACCTTTCTTTCAGGCAATGAAACAGAACATTTTTTGACCGCATAAGGTTTGTGAGGTGGTGGTTGGGGAGGATGGGGGGGTTATACAAAGTGCATGATCTAGTCACCAAAACTTTGGGTTTGCATTGAGACTTGTCTATGGTTAGATTTTGGCCATCAAATGCACTCTGGTTAAGGCTGGGGAATGATCATTATTTCTGTTAAATATTAAAAAGAAAAATAATAAAAATATTGTTCATTGTTACAGCTGTATATGTTCTGAAATGTTGTCCCTTTTCTCTCCTGCGGTTCTTCCCAGGTGTGCTGTATCACCTAATGATGTGCTTAGCCAGCTGAAGGAGCTGCTTAAGAGCTCCTCCTCCAGCAGCAGCAGCCTGATCTCAAACCTCCAATGTGACGACCTGAGATGAGAACACATTGACAACAGAGGAGAGAGTCTTGCTGCCTCTCTACCTGGGATTTGAAGATGTTTTATTATTTTGGGTCAGTGGTTGAGTGTTGTTCATCACATAGAGCAGCCCAAAGGTGGGGCACAAGAGTCACTGAGTAGATAATGTATTGCTAAATTGCGTATTTTGGTGGAAATAACATTGTTAACATTGTGCTGCATTCTGCACATGTTTTCCATTATCTTTGCAATCCACCTCATTATCTGTCCATATTGACAAGGTAAAGCAATTCTTACCAGATTGCCTTAAATTGCAATCAAATGACAGCAAAGAACTGCATGGGACAAACATAAAGTGGGCATTTCTGTAAAGGGGAGATTCATCAGTATCTATGGAACCCGTTTTTATTCAGAAATCTTGAGGTCAGAGGTCAAGAAACCCATGTGAAATAACCATGCCATTTTTCCATCCAAAATTTCAAAATTTAGCTGAACTTTGGAATGTTATTCAGCCCCCATCTCTGAGAAATTAGCAAAACTTTATTACTGGATGACATAACACTGGATTCCTCAGGTCTTCTAGCTTCATATAACACCAATATCATCACAACAAACCCATTATTTCTGCCTGTGTAGTTCCTACCAGTGCATGTCTACAACTGTATATGTATGTGTGTATGTGTGTGTGTGTGTATATCCCCTTGATGTTGTCCATTTTCTCTCCTGCAGCTCTGCACAGGTGTGTTGCATCACCTAATGAGGTGCTTTGCTTGGCGAGGTGCAGCTGCTTAAGAGCTCAGCAGCAGAGGAGAGAGACTTCTAATGTGGAGAGTGTTTGTGTCACTCTGCCTGGCATTTATATTGTATTTTTTTGCATGTTTTTGTTGATAATCCCCATGGGTTTTATTGTTTTAAAAGTGTCTTATGCAGTGGTGTAATGTAACAAAGTAATAATGCTTCATTAGAGTTCTTATTTATATTTTTCCGAGTCTCTGTACATAACCTGAGTTTGTCAAGTTATGTACAGATAGTTTCCTTTATAAAATGTGCACTTTTACTCCACTACATTTCCCCTAAGCTTACAAAAAATGGAAGGAAGGGGGGAAAGGACAGATGAACAAATGAAGAAATGGGAAAACTGCATTTTGATTAAATCCTTTTAAGTTGTAAAACAGACCTAGTTTTGTGTATGTTATGAAGAAATAAACTTCAGAATTCTCAAAATAATGCTTATTTTTTATTAACAGCTCTTACTTATACTTTTACTTTTAATTCTTAAGTACATTTAATATCATATTACTTTTGATACTAGTGTACAGTAAATATAAGTTACTTTAAGACTTTTACTCAAGCAGTATTTTAAATAGGTGACTTAAACTACCACCAGAGTTATTTTCTGGTGAGATATCTGTACTTTTACTCAAGTGTGGATTTCAGATACTTCATCCACCACTGGTCTAATGTGAGTATTTTGGGTCAGTGGTGGAGTGTTGTTCCCCCCATAGGCCCAAGGGTAGGGCGTAACATATACACTGTATTGCTAGATTGTCTGTTTTGCAGAAAACAACTGAAACATGTTGTCAGTGAACAATCGGATAATACATTGAGTATCAACATTTTTATGACTTGTGCATGTACGTTAAACAGCAGCATTTCCTCATGTTAACAGAAAATTTGGCTGCTTGGCATGATGTTTCCCTTTAAAATTCCCTTTTTTGCAATTTCAGATTAGTTGTATATGAACATGATTACTAAAAGACAGGGCAGCAAACAGTGGGAGAAACTCATTTACCTAAAAAACCCAGCTTCAACATGCATTGTTCTAGCAGAATCTTGGAAAGGTTCATATAAGTTTAAAGAGGAGTTGTGGTCAGGGTGGATTTTTACACTGGGCCCCAGAGAGCTGGATAACAAAAACCTTGAACCTCCCCCCAGGGGAAACAGGCAAAGGCTCAAACACCCTCCTGAGCTTTATACAACCTAGTTCCTTTCTCTCCTGATCTTACCTCACCTTCATGGTTGATCAAGTTTCAGTGTTTCTTACACTTCACACCAGCCCCTTGCTGTTCATTTCTTCACTAATCTTTTTCATTAGGTAGGGAAAAACAGCATATAGAGTAAAAAGCAAAGGAAACTCTGAGCCTCAACTGTGACGAGGACAGGCATATATAAAGAGGAACGATGAATTATATCAGTGTGACTCATACCACATGACAGTCACCACTGTTTGTCTGTTTGTTAGAAAGTGTGTTGGCAACATTTTGCCTCACTCGCCTGGACACACACACACACACACACACGCACGCACACACACACACACACACACACACACACACACACACACACACACACACAAAAGCAACAAGAAATTGTCAAACAGCAACAGGGGCGTACCTTAAAGACATAGTTTTATAGAACATATCTGGTATATATTTTTGGCACATATCTGGATTTTCCTTTTGTTGAATGTTAACTCCCCAGATTTTATTTTCCTGCATACAATAATCTCCTCTAAATTGCACACCTCTTTCTCAGATAAAGCAGAAAAAAAGAGTAACAGAAGAGAAGCTGGAGTCTGTGAGTCATAGTAACACACAGCAGGAATCTGGAAACTACTGCAGGAGTTTATGAGCTTCACAAATCTTGGACAACTCTCAGATTATTACCGCTCTCAGCCTAGCGTGGCCTTGAATGAACCTTACTTCCCTCCCTCCTTCTCTCCGGTTTCCTTTCGCACAGCTGCAGTGCACAGTGAGACTTCTCACATACTTATATACTAAGTCAAAAGTATGTATTTGCATAATTGCATATGCATATTTATGCATATGATTGTGTGCACCCTGACAGATGCAAGAAGGAATGCAGACACACATTTGAGTGTAATACACTCACACTCACTTTCTTTCTTACATCCTCCCTTCCTCTCTGGATCATGCCCTCACTGACCCACACAAGATGCTAAAAAGGCACCAAAAGAAGCATTTTTAAAAAATGTGCATTTATATTCTGGTTTTATGGCCAGGAGTGTTGGCAAAGTGTTGGGGTCACACATCAGAGGTTAGTGAAATGTATCGACTAAGAGACATTTTCTCTGTGGGATGTCATGTCCATTTCTAGCACAAAGACATTTCACAGGAAGACATAAAAGGAGCAGTGAGTTAGAACAATTACAGCTGAGTCACCTATTCTCCAGTTTCTCATGGGTGCACAACTGACAAGTTACACTGACGGATTTAAACAAATCTGAAATGTCAGATTTATCTTTTAAGTATAGTAATTACACAGATATATGTCAAATGTGTAAAAAGCTAAATAACTCATGACATACTGTGTTTTTTGACACCTTTGCTATGTAAAAAAGCACATTTAGTTAAGAACTGGTGCACAGCACAAGACAACATCTGGATACAGTTATTTGGAACAGCAGTGCTTTGAGCTAAAAGCTCACATCAGCATGCTGACATGCACACAATTACAATGATGACATGATGATGTTAAGCAGGTTTACAAGGTTCACCATCTTAGTTTAGCCTACTAACACTACATTTGCTAATTATCACTAAATATAAAATAGTTGAGGCTGAAGTAAATTGCTGTTCTGCAAGTATTGTCTTATTTTTTGAACGAGCTTCAAGTGGTCATTTGAGGAACTGTAGTTTTTGTACCTTCGTGTTGGCTTTATTTTCCAGCCCCAAAGGTTGCTGCTTGTCTGAATCATAAAAGTCAACCTCATGAGTGTGCCAGAGGAAACATCAGGGGGGTCATCAGAGTCAGTTGGTTTCATCCATGTGGACTATGAATGTAACTTTTCCTTGCAATCCATCTAATAGTACAAGAATTTTCCATCTGGAACAAATAAGTGGACTGACTGGATAACACTGCCATCCCCAGAGTCATGCCTTGAGTGTGGTTAACAAATCAGCAGCATCCTCTAGCGTGATCATTTTTCATGCAGCAGATAAGCTCATAGTCAGTGAGTAACAGAGACAATAATGTGTGACGAAATCATGCCACTCCTCCATTGCAATTCCTCAACTGAAAACATACACCTCCATCCTTCAGACACCAGGGGGCGTGAGTCTCAAAGCGAACAATCCCTCTGAAGTGAAAGAAGAGCGAGGAAGTACACAGAACTGCATGTTCTGTACCTTTTTCCCTGACATGTTACAATGAGTTCATGTGTGCTCCCATTGTTTAACTCCATGCACCCTGCTTCTGTGTGAATTTTCTTCATGCCTGTGCCTGAGATTTTCTGTTTGAACAGGCATCACAGGGCGAAGCAGGAAGGGAGTTTTATAACCGATTCTACTGATAGTATTAAGGGCTAGGCCGAGTCCTTCTCATCACAGCAAAGTCCAGCTTTAAGATGATACCATCACCTCTTAAAATACTCTCTTACAGACAGGCTTTTATGGTGTTTGTCTTTCCCTTTAACTTGCATTTCCCTGTTCTGTTTTTACGACTTTTCCCTCAATTTCAGCCTTTAACTCTGGTCTCGGGCTTTAATACATTTCTGATTTACTGTGATACAAACCACCGATACCAACCATCCCTGCCCCTCAGGTTATCTTGAAAAGTTTTACACAGTATTCCAAGGATCAAAACCAAACAAGCTAAAGCAGCATTTAGTTTCTATGCTCCTCACCTGTTGAACAAGTTACCTGAATACCTGAGGTCTGCTAGAACTTTTAACTCATTCATACAGGGCTTGAAACAATATTCCTTACTGTGGCTTTTTAACACAACTTTTTCTTTAATCTGCAACTATTTATTTTCACACCTTTACTTGTTTGCTTGTCATTTGTCTATGTTTTCCCCCCAATCTATTCATTGTCTTTGAATGGAATATTAATGTTTTTTTTATTTATTTATTATATTTAGAGTATTTCTATGTCCCTGTAAGAAAAATTTGCATTTCATAGGAAATGAAAACGAGCCCTTGCTATAGTGGCATACATGCGTGTCAAAAAAAAGTCTAAAGAATAAGAGGAGGAGAATGTGGAAGCGGTGGTAGCTGTGGAAAAGAGGCCAACTTGACATGCCAATTTTGCAACAAGAGCTCGAAGTAAGTGTTAACATTGACTAACATTTAGTATTCACTAGTCGTACTAATTAATGCATCATTTAATGCTGCATTTCTATTGGTTGGTTAGTAGACATAGCAATCACACAGTGAGATGGTTATGGTTGGTTTCTGACACTGTTAGAAATTTATCCCAGGCTGTCTTTGATCTTAAGACCTTGACAACTGCCATCCTTAAAGCTCTCTTACTGATTGGAGGGGCCATTTGTGTTAGGGCCACAACCAAAGTTATCAATATGTTTTTTTCATGTCAGACATCTTTTGTCTGGGACGGCCCAAAATCGCACAGTATATATCAGGCTTTACTCAGCCTCTTATTGGCTCACCCTTACATTCTTAAAATAATCCTAAACAACCCCAGTACTCTTACTTAAACCTTACTAATCCAGCTATTGAAGGCAACAGGTAGCCAGTTAAAGGGAGAGTAGGGCAGGTCATTCCTTTGCTGTGCTAAAGGCTAATTCACCCCAAGCAGCAACATCGAAGGCTGAAAATGAAAAAGCCAACAGTGAAGTGCCAAAAACTGCCATTCCTCGAATGGCTAATTGAGCCTGGCTCCAAGACAGAATAAATCCCAATAGACACTAATGTTAAAATACCCAAACTTACAGCATAAATAAACAACTTTACAGCCTTGTACAAAAAAATTGTTGTGGTCAATATAGCTAAATTCAACATCCATGATAACTGAATGGGGGTGCATTTTTTTTTTTACATAATTCACCTATTTCCATTTTATTGAGGCCCAAAGTTATTAAGGATGGGGCTGCTCAGAGCTTCTGTGAGGCGCCGTTATACAGTGCGTGAGTCAGATCGACTCCTCGCTCCTCCAAAGTGCCAACCTCTTGTCCAAATATGGTCACTTCTGCCTCCAAAAAAACAAGATGCTGACGGCCAAAATGCCAAAATCAAGGTTTCAACTGCGCTATGCAGTCAACAAAACAATGAATCACATCGTGGTAGCTATGTCCATTATGTATACAATCTGTAATTTGCCCCCTGTAAAGCACTTTAAATTGCATTGTGTCTGAATGGTGCTGTATAAACTTGCCTTGCCTTTAACTTGATTTCATTTTTGGATTGTTTATATTGTCCACAAAGCATTGCATGCATCAAGGTCATTATATAATTATAGCCATACTATAATGTGAAGATGCATGCAGAAGCAAAGTCATCACCCTTAGCCAGTTTAAGATTAATCGTTATGATTCTCAACCCATTCTGAACATCTTAATCTGTCATTCATTGTGAAATAGGTTTGTTTCTTATCTTTGCTAATTGTCTTCTCATGCCCCCTGCTTGCTCATCTTTTCTCTCCACCACTCCCCTCTGTCTTGTAGCATGTATGTGTTTCTCTCAGCACATTCCTAACTTGATGTGTCATATAGCAGCTTCATACAAACGAAGACATCACTGGCCTCTTAAGAGACTTCAGGTCAGGGGGTTAGCTTCTTAAATTACCATCTTCTCATGCACAAAGAATGAAGAATCCTCTTATCAAGAGCAAATACACTTAACTTGATTCAGTTTGAGTCATCACGCAATAAATAAAGCTTTGTTCATCTGCTGATGTATTTGTTGGAGAGGCTGACTTAATGAAACAACAAAAAACTGGTTGACTTGTACATATATGGTTGCCTCCAAGTTTAGCACAGCAGCTCCATTGTGAAGAGTCACGTCACTATTTGAGACATGCCAAGCAAAACAGGCAGTTTTTGATTGGTCTAAAGCCTGAGAGTCCCTTTCAGGTTGTTAACTTTCCACAACATGTGCCCCTTTTGCCGTTCCATGTTTAGTTTCCACAGCACAGTACTGTGGGAGTTTTTTTTTCCTTCATAAATCTTGAAACAAAAGAAGGAGGGGTGTGGTGAAAATGATTGTTGAGGGAGCAAGGGGTTTCTTCTGTTGAAAATTAGGCAACAGTCATCAAACTGCTCAGAAAAGATCATGAGTCATAAATCTGCCCAGCGTCAAATGAATCATGATTTCCACAGTTTCAGATGATGGTTAGGTTCATGATTTGAATAAGAGTGTTATGAAATGATAAGGTCTGATCAAAAACTGTGTTTTGATCTTTAATATGTGCAACCATAGAAAAGAATATACACAAAAACAATTAGTCTATCTATCTATCTATCTATCTATCTATCTAGTGTCAGCATTTTTATGTTATGTTTTTTTTGGGTTGGGAAAGATGTTTAACACTAAGGTAGGTCCAGTAAAAGACAAAGACACTGTTTGCTCTCCACCAGGCCGATATGGGAGGAATGCTCATCAATAGTCCTTGAGTGTGTCTGTGTGTGTGTGTGTGTGTGTGTGTGTGTGTGTGTGTGTGTATGTGTGTGCATAGCCTGGTTTGGTCCATTGATCACATGGAAACATCTGCCACACTGCACCTTACATGTATGCAATGTGCACTACCTGCAAAAGTGAACTTAGTTTTTTTTTTTTTTATAACTATTTCAATCATTTTTTAGTTTCATGCAAGGATTTGTTGCAACTTTCCTGCTAAAAAAAAACAACCTCTTAAACAACACTTATAGATAGAGGAACATATAAAGTGGGCAAATCAGGTTCTCCTAAAATTATGAGACATACAGTCACTGCTCACACAACACATATAGCACATCACACTGGGCAACTACAATTTACTTTGCAATATGTCACGTCTATGAGAAATGTTGTAAAGTAGAAGAGGAGGTCGTAAAATTATGTGCCTGTTCATTATACCCAAGGTTTGACTTTATATTGGGGTGTTGCGTGTATGTGTGTTTGTGTGCATGTTTGTGCACAGATGATGGAAGTAAGATGTAGTGTCTGTTTGAAGTACAGTATGTTTCTATGGATGCAAAATGATCTGGGAGTGTTTGCTATGTAATCATGTAAAGCAACGGTTTATGTTTGGAAAATGTCATTTCAGAATAAAAAGTTAGTCAAAGTCGTCCAGTGTTTCTGCAGTAGTTTTACAGAAACTGGCAGAGTGACTATTATGTAATTCTTGTACTCTCTCCAACACACTGTAAATGTGTAACACGACACGGTTTTCCTCCCTTACATCCCCCCCTTCCTCATCCTTCACTCCCCTGCCAAGGACACCAGCCAATCGCACCTCGCGGGGTCCCTCCCCTGCTCTGATAAATAGCACCAGGGACCAGGGAGTGTCTATCTGCCTGACTCTCCTTCCCTCAGCAGAGTCTCTCCTCTCTCACCACCTCAGTGCTACAGACTCCCTCTGTGACCATGTCTGTCAGAGCTGTGAAGACCACCACCTTCTCCACTGTGTCCTCCCAGAGGAGCCCATCCCACGGCTTCAGCAGCCGCTCCTTCTCTGGCTACGGGGGCTCTGGTATGGGTAGTGGCAGGCAGAGCTATGCTGTCCGCAGCTCCTATGGGGGACTGGGCAGCAGTGGGGCTGCTGTGGGTGCTGGGGGTTTTAAAGTAGCCGGTGGGTATATTGCTGGGGGGTCTGGACAAAGAGGAGGCGGAATAGAGTTTGGCTATGTGGGCTTTGGTGGAGGTATGGGAGGTGGCATGGCCAATGAAGTGGTGACCCCCATCACAGCAGTGACTGTGAACAAGAGCCTGCTGACCCCCCTGAACCTGGAGATTGACCCCGACATCCAGGCTGTCCGCACCCAGGAGAAGGAGCAGATCAAGACCCTGAACAACCGCTTTGCTTGCTTCATTGACAAGGTCAGTCAACTTAAGACTGAGATGAGATAAGGGGACATTTTGTCTATTGTGATATTTAAAACTAAATGTGGAGCATTGCAACAATAGAAACAAACATACAGTATGCTGCTTCATCGCTTTTTTGTTTCTGATGTTGTGTTGGTTTCTGTGGCTGCAGGGGGGAAGCTGTTAAATCCCACACAGAATAGAAAAATAACCCAGGAAAGTCAGCGGAAATTAGTGTATTGCAAGCCAAAATAGCTCAAGGTGAAAGAGGTCTGATTTCACAATGAATCATCCTTGAGGCAATTCTTGTGAATATAATAAAATCCCTGTATATATAACAATGTGCAGCCTGCTAAAAGCCATGCACAGAGATACAGCGGAGTATACAGGCTGTTCTGAGTAATGGCTTAACTTCCTCACATGTTTTCACTCTCAGGTGAGATCACAGAGCTCAGATAACAGGATCAAGCTGGATACACAGAACATACAGGGCTGTGATGAGGAACAGAACAATTTCACTTGATCTGCATCCCAATGTGAGCAATATCCTGAACAAAAAGAGATTTGGTTGTTATGAAAGTGGGTTAAGTGCCAGGTGTCCTCTTGCATTCTTGTTTTGCAAAATCTTGTGTTTTGTGCTATTTTCAAATTTCCTGCATAATTACAGCCTGTACAAACACTTACAGGAGAAAAAAAAGAGTGGGTGTGGTTGGGGAAGGTTTGAATGAGACAAACTTGTTATATATTGAATGGGGTAGATCCAGTGTGGTATTCTTATTGTTAATATTATGATTAGGATTATGATTACCTTTTTCTTTAAATTCTATGTGTCACTTACAACAAAAAGAGCTAGTGAGACATCAACAAAGCTGAACAGCTCTGCTAACAAACAATAATAATAAACAGCATTGGACATAGCACATTTGGTGCCTTGCCCATAATCCCCGACATACACACACACACACACACACACACACACACACACACACACACACAAGGAAATATTATTAGAATCTTATATTTGGTATTTATAATATTTACAACTTACAACAACACAATACAAGAGCATGGATGAGAAATCAACACAAATAAACAATTTAGCTAACAATCAATAGCAATAAATAACAAATAACAAATAACAGAGAGAATGGAGAATGTGAGGATTTTGTCTTCTGCTTGTTCTAAATTCTGTGCCCCTGTGCACTCCTGGGTCTTACTCTAATGCTCTCCAAATGCACTTTTTTTGATACCCACCCTCCCCCATTGGGTGGCGCTCTAGACAGCTGCATGTGTTTTTTAAAGGAAGACCTGCCAGTCATCAAATCACTTTAGTAAATAAAAAACTCAACCGAACACCATCAGTGATCAGAACAATACCCACTTTATAGGGCTGTATAATAGTCAATAAAGCAATTTTCAATGACAGCAATATTACGTACCCACTATCAAACAGAGATTCCTGACAGCAGTTATCTTATCAGACAGAAGCTTCCACTCCTCTCCACCTGACATTGATTCTGCAGTTATCAGCCATTGTAACATTCTTGTTTAAGGAGGAGCCATGTAGGTTAAGCTGCGAATCAATCACACTGAGACTAATTCTGCAGGTCGTAAAACAGAGCTTGCTGTGTGTTTCTCATTGTGTTTGCTGAGTGGTTGTAGGACCCCATCCAGGGTGAGGACGCTCAATAGAAGAGTTACAAAGGGGAGATTGGGAAACAGTGCCTCTTTGTGTTGAAATGTGGTACATGGGTTAAAACTGAGTGAGGTAATTGATGTGACATTTTGAGTGTGTTTGAGGTGGGAGAAGTTCAATTAGTCATTTTTCTTTCAGTCGATCTTCATGCACTTCTTTGTCCATCAGCAAACAATTGGATCCATTCATGTTTTCTGAGTCACGCCTACCATCTCTTTACATGCATTCTTTTCCTGTCCACACCACATATATCTCACTGACCTCCCTCCCCATACATTATGGAGTTATGAATTTTATTTTGCAATGAGAACACAAATGCACCACCAACTTCCCTATCTTTCACTATCAATCCACTCACAGTCATTTTTGTATCATTCTTCTGTCTGCAGGTACGCTTTCTGGAACAGCAGAACAAAATGCTTGAGACCAAGTGGAAACTTGTGCAGGAACAGACCACATCTCGCTCCAACATTGATGCCATGTTTGAAGCCTACATTGCCAACTTGCGTAAGCAGCTAGACAACTTGGGCCATGAAAAAGTCAAACTTGAGTCTGACCTGAATCACATGACAGGTCTGGTTGAAGACTTCAAAAACAAGTGAGTTGAACAGAGGAACTCAACCTGCAGATTTACCATAACTTCTTAAAGCAGCTAAATGACATTGTTATATTAACAATGGATCAAATTGCTGCTTGTATATTAAAGGAGTTGCTCATAGTGACAGATCCACAGAGAATGGTTGCAAAGTCTGGTGTTTACCTCAGCTCTACAGATTATTTTGATGTCTGCACATTCATTCAAATCTCAGTTTTCTTTCCACTCACTGAAATCTGTTCCCAGATGCAGGTTTTCTTTTGAGGAAATTGCATCTTCTTAATTTGAATGTTCTTTTAGCACTATTATTAAAATTCTTATGAAAAAAAAGTAAATACATGTCATGTGAACACTGTTCCCCTCAACTCTGGAGAGTATTTTAGAATATATTTTAGTTCTTTGCTTTGATTGTGCAACCCAAAATTTAATTCACTCTCACCACTCCCATCAGTGTCATTTTCAACAGAAGGCAATTGTTTTCATTGAAAAAGCAATAAAACCCACAATACACTTCCTGCTCCACACCACATGCCAAAGTTTGTGACTATCTAGTGACAGTAACAGTTAGCATCGACCACAACATAGACAGGAGAGCAAAGTATGGACCTATGTTTGCCACATGGCCAAAAACATAACAAGCAGCGCTCTGGTAGCTTATCTGGTAGAGTGCGCCCCATGTAGGCTGAGTCCTTAGCAGCAATGTGGGTATGATTCCAATGTTAATCCATATCTGCTGGATATTTAATCAGGCAAGTGATGGCTAACATGTTCACCAGTACTTACTTAATTTAAAAGGTGATGATGTCGTAGACTAGCATGAAATTCAGTGCTCTGTTTACAACTTGTGTCTGCAACCCCTAAATGCCAAATAATGCCATTGCAGGTTATAAGTGGATGTAAATATGATAAAACTGCCTACATGTATATTTCCTGCATGTGGATCAGATATTAAAATTCAATTTCAATTCAAAATTATGATTCATTTTGAATTAAAAGGCAATTATACATCTAAAATTTCTCTTTTTTTCCAGGTATGAGGATGAGATCAATAAGCGCAATGAGTGTGAGAACAACTTTGTCCTCATGAAGAAGGTCTGTTTGGGCTTTCCTACATATTCTTAAAGTTGAAACTATAATTAGTTTTCGAGCACAATGAGCCCACACAATGGCGAATTGTACCTCAGGGTCAGGGCTACATGCATCAATGAATATTCCCAATGTTCCTGTGCAGGACACGGACGCAGCGTACATGATCAAAGTGGAGCTGGAAGCTAAACTGGATGGGCTCTCTGATGAGATTGAGTTCCTGAGGCAGATCTATGATGCAGTAATAAACTTATTTCACTTTTCAGTTGCACGCAAATGAATAACTGATTTAGCTATGCATCATCTTATCAATGGGCATTTTCAAAATGATGTGTTTCCATGTCTTTTTTTCTTCTCTGCTTATGTTTATGTATTATCCTGCATAGGAAATCCATGAGCTGCAGAGCCAGATCAAGGACACATCTGTTGTGGTAGAAATGGACAACAGCCGTAACCTTGACATGGATGCCATCGTTGCTGAAGTGCGTGCCCAGTATGAAGACATTGCCAACCGTAGCAGAGCCGAGGCTGAGTCATGGTACCAGACAAAGGTGAGAACACTGTGATATTCATGTCAAATTAAAACGTGACAAAAATTGAGGCTGAAAACAAATATAAACAACTTACGTTGGGACAACAGACTTGCAGTTTTCACGATGCATTTTGATGTGTCAATGTGAATTGTCCCTGTCTGTACCAGTATGCAGAGATGCAGCAGTCCGCAGGCAGATATGGTGACGACCTGAAGTCAACCAAGGCTGAGATCTCTGAAATGAACCGCAGGATATTGAGGCTCCAGTCTGAAATTGACATGGTTAAAGCACAGGTGAGAACTACATATTTATTTTGTATATTTAGACACATTTTACTGTAATAGGATTTAATTTAATTTCTTTATTTGATTAAATAGCTTCTTTATTCCTTAATATTAAGCAATAACTCAGGAAACTGTATTAGTAGCACAAGGCCTGAGAAGGACTGGGATGTTTGTACTATACTTTACTCTGCTTTCTTCTCTTAGAGAAACAGTTTGGAAAATCAAATCGCAGAGGCAGAGGAGCGTGGTGAGCTTGCAGTGAAGGACGCTAAACTACGCATCAGAGACCTGGAGGAAGCTCTCCAGAGAGCCAAGCAGGATATGGCCCTTCAGGTCCGCCAGTACCAGGAACTGATGAATGTGAAGCTGGCTCTGGACATTGAAATCGCCACCTACAGGAAACTGCTGGAAGGAGAGGAGTACAGGTAAGAGGTTGCTGTGACAGCACACCCATGTGGTGGTGATATGAAAAGTCTTGTTTACAAGAAGATTATTGTATATGTCTCATGGTTTTCTGCTTGTTCCTGTCTTTATCATTTTTTCCCTCCAGGTTAGCCACTGGAATCAAGACCAATATCTCTAAACAGACTTGTAAGTACAGCATTATATATTATATAACATTATATATATATATTCAGATTGTCATAGACATGTGCACACCCAAATATAACAAATATAAATATTTTTTCAATGATTGCCTTTTACTTCTAAATGCGCAGCTGTGAACTACAATGCCTATGCCCTAGAGAGCTCTCGTACCCCGTCCTACGTCAGCTGCTCCTTCGGTGGAGTCAAGGCCAGCACCAATTCTGTCCCTGATCTTGAGGAAGCAACAGTGAAGAGCACCACAGTCACCAAGACAGAAACTGTGGTGATCAAGACCGAGGAGAAGAAGGAGGAGAAGAAAGTGGAGGAAAACGAGGAGCAGAAAGAACAGGAAGAGCAGCAGCAGACAGCAACTGAGGAAGATGCTGCTGAGGAGAAGACAGAGGAGCAGGAGGAGGCTGAAGCTGTGCCTGAAGAGTGATTTGTTCTTCTTTTGTCTGATTGATGATTTTGGTCTTGGAAGTTAAGAAAAAGCATACCTATTATGCTTAATTGTTCTGTTCCTTAATGATCCCTTCACCAAGCTGCCTTCATCAAATAATGTTTCTGCTGTAAGAGGCGTAAACACCTTTCCCTCAGATATCATGAATGAAGAGGTGCTAATGGATGAGTCTTTGTTCAGGTCTTTACTGTCATCGAGTCTGAGTCACTGCCTGTGGTTCAGTATTCACTGCACCACACTTGTTTTGCCAGCAGGTGGCACTATTGTATGTGTTTTCCTCTGCTGTTCTATCTTGTCCTGCACTGTTGTCACTACTGTTGTCACTACTAGTGTAAAAGCAAACTGCTGACAGGAGTCATGTGGGAAAACTAAACCATCACCATGTCGAACCCTTATGCTTAACCTGCTGTACTCAAACAGTAAAGTAAGATGAAAATCTGTCAATCTGTCACCAAAGTCTTCATGAGTATTTCATAAAAAAAACTTTTTTTTGGTGTGCCACTGCAGCAACACCTGGAGTCCTGTTTGCTCAACAATAAATCTTCTTCAAACAGTACTTCACATGGTGTCTCTTTGTGTTTTAGTTGGATTATAAAGTATCATATGAGTTGGTGCATCTTTCAGTTCTTTTAAAACACTCAACAGGAAAATGGGGACTTTAATCCTCTAATGGTTAACTTTAGAAATATATATATATATATGTATATATGAAAAGTAAAGACTCTGTTGGGAAAACATTTGTAATCATCCTGGAGGGACTTGCTGTTATGTAATCTGGAGTGTCAACAGATGCACGCGCGCGCGCGCGCGCACACACACACACACACACGCACTGTTTACCCAGTATTCTTTTGTGTAAATTAACATTGACTTAAGCCCCTTTTACTTTCTCACACATACTTCCCAATGAAATACTGGGATAACCTTCCCATAACTGGATACTACCCACCACTAATAATGTCTATATTCACACATGCGGTATATTCAGTAACATTTCCATCTTACACCATACCATGGTAATGTAGGAATAGATGGGGCAACGGACTGTCCAGCAGATGGCGATAATACAACACTTATGGATGTCAATTAACCTCAACAGAAGAAGAAGATGGGACAAGATTTATGCAGCAGAAAATATACAGTGCATTATTTTTTTGGAACTTGGCTATCGAGGAGCTGTTTTTGTCTGATGTCAGTGTTCTTGCAATATATGTTAGTTATCAAATCACCTGCAAAAATATTGGCGTATAAGATTCCCATGAATATTACTCCTTGCTCCCATTCACACATGACCCCTTGCAGGAATGTTCCTGAACATGCCATTGATAGACTGCATTTGTGATAGAGGGTTTGTATTTATTTCCTAAACACCTACCCTAAATCCCTACTTGCCTAACCCCCTAATCCCTAACCCTAACCAGGGATCCAAAAATCAGCTTATTTTCCAAATGGGGACATGGCTTTTGTTCCAGATTAGACAATCCATTTAACCAGGCTTTAGTGTGTTCCTGCCTAAGTCATACATATGCACATACATGCACTCTGTAGGCAAACAAGTTGGAATTTGAGTTCAAGGAAGAAAACTTACATAATATTATATACATTTCTCTGTCAGGCCCCAGCCTGCCTCAGTCCAGGTACACGCTAGCTGCAGGGGTTCCTCTTTCACAAAATGATTTGAAAGTCATGTTTTCCTATGAAATGTCAGCAAATGTCAAGTTTCCAACATTTTTAATTCACCTTCTCCAAAAAAACAAAAGTATGGCCCTTAAGTTCATACAAAGTACAAACAAAACAAACAACTCCAACATACAGTCTTATTTAAATACTCAAATAGTTGTATTGTGGATTATAATCGAGCAATTTACGCCAAAGCTAATATGTGTGAGAGTCAGTGAGTGTACTGAAGTATAACATGCGTAATTTATCTAAGGAATAAGATATTTTTTTCTTTCAGTGAATGATTACTTAAGAGGCCTTTGCAGCCCTGGAGGAACAGGTTTGAACATGAGTTGTGGGTGGTGGCGCCGCACCCAAGGCTATACACCCTCTCATGAAATACAGGACAAAAAAAACGGCATAAATCCCACAATACCACCCACTGTTCGCTGCTCTTAACAGAACCCTGGCTGCTGACACAGGTCTACTATGGAGCTTTTTCATGTTTGGAGGCTTTATTAGTTAACTGCATAAACATGATATTACAGAGAGCTTTACACACAAAAATGTCCACAGGAATACTTGTAACAGTTGACCTGAAATGAAAACTCCACCTCTAGTCTTATCGTGTCTAAAATATTGTGCCCTGCATGAAAAGCTGTGGTGGTTTACATGGACTCTGCTTTTACTTAGAGATTTAGAATATGTATTTGAAGCAAAGCTGGAGGAGGGAATCCTGTTTACTTAGCTGAAAACAATATCACAGTATAAAAAAACCAAGCAAACAGTATCGCTGCAAGTTGCACAGACCACAATGCAAAATAGTGACAAAGCAACTTAATTCACTTAATAATAACAAGATAAAGTTTTATTTTAGTTAAAAAGTTTCTGATTGCATGATTCAGATGTATCATTATTTTAACTGACCAGTAAAAGGCATCAGATTAACAGCACGTATCTGCAATGATATCTGAATCATGCAATCAGAATGACGCGGAGCGACACGGAAAACCATGGCAACAAATACCAGTTGCCTTTGGGTGTGTTCATTGTCATGTTCACAGGAAAAATCTGTTGTTGTCTGTTGTGTTTTGTGTGACTTGCAGCTTTTGTACTCAGTGGTGTTTTTTTTCCCAGCCTGTCTCTGCTTTTGGCTAGGTTTTCTTACATTGCAGCACATCATGTCTAAATGCTGTGTGCATGTGAAGTTTGTTAAGATTTTTTCTTCATTTGCTGGTCTTTTTAATTGCAGTGTCTTGAGCTTTGGTTAGTTACCTTGTTAGATAGTAAGAATGAATAAGAAAACCAGTACTGCATCTGTTAAATATATGGGCCCTGACACGCCAAACTGCAGGTTGGTCGTCGGTCACTGTTGGGCAGTTTTGCGGTGTGTACTGCAACTTTGGAACTAGCTGGCCTTGTCAGCTTTTTAAAAATCTGATTCAACATGTTGAATTGGCGTTAGAGCCGTCTGACCCTGTCAGTGAGAAACATGACTGTAAATGGCTGTTTCACCCTGTCTCCACAGAGTTGTATCAAATTCTCACAGACAGAGAGCAAATAGGCCTGTTTATCAAAACTGTTGCTTTAAGGGAGTAATAGTAACAACCTGTATGTATCAAAGTAGAAATAATCATTTTAAAACACACTAATATGTGCTAGCATTATTTTAATGTTGAAGCTGCAGCATCTAAGCCCTGTCACAAACTAATTTCACTCTGCATCATATTTTATAATGTTTTTTGTGGGTGAACATTGTACTTTGGAGCTAACTGCAGCTATCAGATTACTGCAGCAAAGGAAAACAATTACAAATGCAAACTTCAAAGATTCAAGTACCTGAAAATAGGTAGAGTAGATAAGAGGAAAAACGTATGTGGTAGCCGTTGTTCATATTGCACTTTTTTTTCTACTTTTGTGTAATAGCGTCAACTTGCACAATGCCGTTTAAACTGTGTACTACTCCATGCAGTCAGCTGATGAAAAGCACATAGTAATAATAATATTTTGGTAAAAGGTTATTAAGTGCATTGTGGATGTCAGTGTCCACAGAATATTTTTACAATTGATGATGGTAGGTGCATAAAAAAATGCACTGTGTGACAGGAGGTGTTTGCCCTACGGTAAACTGCATCTTACCCTGTTTACACTGATTTAATCAAGCACCATTCTTACTATATCTTATCTAACCATGTTAGTGATTGAAGTTTGAATCTTTGAGTGTATTTTAGGTGTTGGCCTGATTGTTTGCCCAGCAGAGGAATCTGCTGACAGGCTCTATAACTCAGACATATTGACTGCATACTGCTGCAGCTGCTGGTGATTCTAGGAAAAAAAGTAGGTCCGCTGTTTAACGCAGATGTAAATCCACATTTTATCTCATAGAATAAAATGTATTCATGCATTCATTGATTATAAACTTTTTTTCATTAGCTAATGGTTGCCCAACTTGCCCCTAGGAGGCATGGTACTCCTCTTAACATGCTGAGATGATACATTAAGCTCAGATCATGCAGCCTCCTCCTTTCTGCAGCCCTGCAGCACTAATGTGCACTGTTCTTGTTGGAGCAGGCAGAATTATCCATGCCGCAGGCCAACGTGCTGACCTGAACCTTACAAAAGCTCACCTTGAAAAAAAAGCTCTTTCCAAATCTACACCTGTAAACCTTTGTAGGAATGGCAAGTGCAGAAGCTGAAAATAAGTCCTAACAAATAAACACTGAAACAAAATACAATAGACTTCCAGATCTGTAAGTGCAAAGTATGGGGTGAGGCTGCAGTGACAAGAGTCAAACAAGAATGCTGAAAGAAACTTGGCGGCATTACTGTGATTGATTGATGAGCAGTTCACATTCTTTGGCCTGACCTGGGGTTAACAGCGTGTCGTGTAGTCACAGGTTCCAGTTTTACCTTTACGTTATGTCATCTGTACAATGCTCCTCTGTCTATTGCTGTACGTTAGAATCAAGAGTACAATAAATACATCCACACCTCAATGACAAAAGAAAATCAAGTGATTCATCCAACTGCCTGCAGGCAAATGTTATACCACTGCACTTAAAGTTAAGTCCTTTGTCCTCTATATGTGTTATCTTTGTGGGAACACTCTTTTTAAATCTGCAAACTGTGCACCAACACTAACAGAGGTCTTTTAACAGAGTATCTTTTTAATATAGCTCTTTCTGGGGACATTATTTTGATGGTGCAGGCTTGCATGGCAACATCTGTTTCACCTGTGTTACAGGATCTGACAAACAACACACAGACATACAGTGTATAATCATAGAAGGAACAAACAGGTAAGTCAGTCCATGAGCTCATCAAAGGCAAGATTTTGTCTCATTGAGATGCCCTAAAATATCTGACACAAACTTTGGCATGGCTACTGTACAGTTCAACTTTATTTACCTATTGTGTGCAATGACAATCAAACAAATGTGCAACCTGTTCTGATTCACTTGCATTAATGCCACAATAAAAAAAACGTGATGACTAAATAATTGTTTGATTTCTCTCCAAGGTTTTATTATATGACTATGTAAACTGTCAGATTTAATAGACTCATTACACTATAACGACACCAGAGGCAAAACATTTAATCATCATGTCAATATGTCTCACCCGCGATATGTCTATACAGGACTTGATATAAAAAGTACAAGACTGACAAGTGTTTCCACATCATAAAAAAAAAGAAAAGAAAAGAAAAAAGGTGTTCTTTCAGCTCGAGTAACAGGTCTGAATTCCTCTGCAAGCTTGGGGTGGGGACCGCTGACAGATAAAGGGATCAAAATCTGTTGAGAGGAAGAGCTTTTAACTTTTTGGATGCCACGGTGAGGAGTGCCCCTTTTCTTATGTTAAAACCAAAACATGCAACAACAGCAACGACAACAATGAAGAAGTCAGACATTTGAGGTTTGGCTGCAGGACAATGCCATTGCATTTCAGATGTGATGAAATGCAGAAGTGCAGGATCTACTGTAGTGGACAACTGTCTAGTTCCTAAAGTGACATGACAGACATGTAACATTGATTATATTAAATCAAATTCAGTAGCATTTGGTGGTAAAAAGGTAATCAGTGTAATGCAAAAAAATAAAAATCTTTCAAAAACATTAAAGATGGGAAAATGAAGACATGCATAAATGTACAATTACATTATGTCATGCAGATTTACAAATATATAAACCACATTGTCACTGCGTTATACCATACATTACCATACATTGACGTAATGCACCCCAGTAGAACCAGCCCAGAAAAAATGGCATGCTCCATTTCTGCAAGCTGCAAACTTATCATATGTAATATATCAGCATTTATAAGGTGGCTTAGTAAATGAGCTGAGTTTGTCATCTGAAGGTGGAGGGGATGTTGGTTAGTTTGACTTCGAGGTGAGATGCCTGCTAATCTTCAGGCCATAGTTTGAGACCAGTGAACAAAGCCGGTTGTTTTACCAAATCAGTGCTGATCAGTGTACACTGTAACAAACTGCTGTGAAAACAATAATATGAAAAATTCTAATGATTCTAATGTAATGAATAGTTTTTTTTTTGAAAAATACAGCAAAACAAGCCTCACAATCTATTGTAGAATATTGTAATAAATGTAGCTTTAATTTATTGTTGACAGAATTTGCGTTAGTGACCCTGAAAAATAACGGTAGGATGCTGGCAACTACAGCTGCCAGTAGTTTATTGCATTTTCATGGGAAAATTTGTTACAGTAAAAATTGCACGCCCAAAATCCAGCAGTAATGTAGTTTTTCCAAAATACTGTAAAACACCATACATTTTGGTGCTTTTTGAAGCTAATATTAGTCATGAATTTAACAATGATGTACTGATGATGTAATTTTTTTTTTCTGGTGACTGGGTTGGTAGAATAACACCACCAACTACAGCCTCAGTAACAAACATGAAATAGAATTATGCACATAGGACCAACAAAAGAGACAAACAGTCGAAAATGAACCTACACCCAATATCACAGAAACCATACAAGTATCATTCATCAGTTTCACAGCAGCTGCAGTAAAATGCAAATTTGTTAAAGTATTTGCAACACTGAAGTAGTATCAAGTCAGGCCTTGTTACCAAATCTTGTATCCCTGTGTACCAGAGGGACTTTGCGTCAAATTTAGATGTAAGACCTACATTTATTGTGTTATATTGTGTTCATTTGGTGCAGAGTATATTACATTTTTAAAAGCTTGAAGAGTCCGGTAGGTTTTGAAGGTGCATTGCATAATGTCATTGGTGAGTACAGCAGTGGAACTTGACCTGTCTGCCTCAGATCACTTGGAGGCTCCACTTAATTTGTGAACAATCAAATTACTGCAAATGAGCTGACAAACAAAAGACCTGAGGCCATGTTTACCAACATAGGAGCACTGGGTGATCCAACTCCAGCAGGGTCAAACTGTACAGATGACCTTGGCCCAATGCCCACGTGGGTGCACAGCTCAATGGTTGAACTTTAAATGGGATCAAGTACAACAATTTGTTAGTCATATGCATGCAATCGATTTATTGTTATCATTAAAACACATTTGAACTTGACATCAGATACCCCAACTCATGCAGTTATTGTGAAAATGGCACAGCTGAAACTTGTGCTATTATTATAAAGATGTATAGCAAACTGTAAAATGACTCGCTAATTTAAAATGCCTTATCCAATATAAAGGGCTCAAAGAATAAAGTCAGGGTATTAAGAGATCATAAAAATTAAAAAGGGCAGAGAGGCAATAACCAAATTTCTTGCAAAAAAATGAAGAATAAAGTGATTGTCATGGGCTCAGTTTAAAAGCATACTGGTACTAATGGCATACCAACCATACCGCGCTCTTTTGCCAGAAACAGACAAAATATTGTTCAAGTGACATTACCATTTTAAATATTTTTGCATACTGGGGTCTTGAAACAGTCTTGGAATTGAGTGTTGGTATAAGAGGTAATGGTGACTGGGTGGGTGGTGCTGGAGTGGGTATGGATAAAGGGCCCAATTTGGAGAGTGAGAATTTGCAGGTGACCAAATGCTTATATAGAGATTATTTCAGCCAAAAGTTATTTGAACAAATTGAGGTTTAAAGGTTAAACCTCCACAGCATGTCATTCACACCTTCACTGCTGCAGCCCTCCCAATCATTCTAAAAATTTTATTTCAGAGAAGACCTGTCAGACCTGTCAGAGAAGCTCACTGGTTTTTAGGTTACTATCATCTGTCATCTCCCACTGAAACTGATTGACAGGTCCCTGCAGGCCTTCCTTCTCTTGAGGACAGGTGGTCAGAGACACTTTTTGTTAAACTGCTGCATAACTCTTGGACAACTGAAAGCTGGACTGACCTGCCAGCTGAACTAGTCTGGTTCCAGCTAGGTATCTAAGTTATGATCTGACAAGACTAAGCTGTCCTGCCTGGAGGGTGGTGTCTGGGTGTGGAACACTAAATGCTAGATGGTATCCAACCTCAAGGGATATTTGCAGAGTTACTTGGAATCACAACTCAACAGTGTGCCCATCACAAATTGTTAGATCAAGATCTTACTCTACAGATATGATAACAGCACACTGGCAAAGTTGCTCTGTTTGTTTTTACTAATACGTAATTATAAAAGTAAAGCTTTTGAATAAAAAAACGTTTTTGTTCCTTCCTAAATCCTCACCTTTTCTTGCAAACATTACATTTATTTTTGTTGCATTGCTGTGCAAATGCTTCTTTGTTCTACAGTATCCTGTAAACTTGGTTGTCAAAAAGTTCTGCACGTATCAGGATGCATGTCTGTTTGAAATGCCAAATATGTTTCTGAGCTTTCTTTGTACAATTTTATGTCAACAGGAAACACAAAAGCTGTGTGATGAATGACAAAATGTAACATTAATAAGATGTGGTGTGACTGTGACATGTTGTTCAACTATCACCACTGGGTAACTCGCAGTCACTTGGTTTATAAGCAGATCATGCCATAAAAGGTGCATGCAGGGTTTGTTTGATTTTGTGTTCCGTCTGCAATACGCTCAGTGAGATACTTAAGGTGTGGGGCTGTCCTGCAAACTTAATCACTGATGTCCGACTCTGATAAAAATGCTTGTGGGCGTGCACAAACACAATCTCTCTCTCTGTCTCTCACACATAACTTTCGCTGTAAAGAATGCACGGGTGTGTCTGACTGAAATCTCCTGGTCTCGCATAAACTCTTCAACACTTTAGTTGGAAAACAAAATTGTGACTTTTTCCATTTCATTATTCATATATTTAAAGACATGCAGAGAAATTATATCTTTCGCAAAAGCACAAAATACATTATATTTCATATAATGGAGCTGCATGTTGGTGGCAGGACGTTGTCAATAGGGTCTAGATTTTTGGACGATCTATCCAAAAGGTTCTTATTATGAAAGGATTACACTCTAAGCGGAAGCTTGCAAGACTTTACTCTCATTTTACATTTTGTCATTGTGGCTTAATTCTTTGTTTGGTGAGAAACCAAACAAAGGTTTCAGGAAAGGTTTCAGGTTCACTTACCCCCTGGTTATACTATAGGCCTACTGTTTTTTTTTTATAAAGTAAAAATGTGTCTTCTGACCTATGTATGCTGTATTTTGTTCACTTCAAGATTACACTTACAACACTTATGCTGTTTTATTATTTAAATCTTAAAAGTTATCATACTTTGCTCCTTTATACCTTCTTTGACTATCTAAACACTGTGTGAATCAAGTTTTACAGTATCACATCTTGAATGCTGATAAGTTTGCCAGCAGCAGAATTCTTGGCTTCCTGTTTGCAGAGTGCGGTTTATGAGAACAGGTTAATAATTTTCTACTATCAAAAGTGGCGTTCTGGAGGCTAAAAGGGTGGGGCTGTTGAATAACACATTCTCTCTCACCTGTTCAAACCTGCAAGTATGCAGGTATGTGCCAAGGAGTCTGCTGTTAGAGGATTTTCTCTATTGTTTTTCACCTGCGTTTTTATAGTATCACTTACACCATATTTACTTAAGTAAACTAAATCTTTACTCTACAGCTTCACACAGAACCTCACATGAATGACACTGAGTGACAGTTAAGACAGTGGTTGCTAGGTACTGCAGCAACAATAACAAAAAGCAGCTACTCATGTTTGATCGTGAATTGTGTGAAGGCAGTGTTATCTGATAATAGCAAACAGATCCACAAGTTACTTACTCAACTGATTTAGGATATTCAAATAGTTAATCATTTAATCTGCATTACCCCAGAAATGTCTGCTTCAATGCAAACATCAAAAGAAATACTCTTTTCTTCATAAAATTCTTAGTACATCAGACAACACACATTTCAGTAAAAGATATGACACATTTGGGTTTAAATACTTGAAAATAACCTACATGTCATTGTGATTCAAACATAATCAGCCACACATTGTCATATCATTTCTTTAACTCCCAGATCTTGAATGGGAGGTCCAATTGCAACACCAAAGAGGTTTCACACCCTATAAGAGCCTTCAAATTATGACTATGTTTACTGAGCATCTACTGAGCAGTCATGCCCTTTCATGACTCGATTTGAAGACAGCTTATATAGGTGTCAGTGTATATAAGGAGCATATGGTACTAAATTCTACTTATTTCAGCTGAAACTGATGATGGATATGTGGGGTGAGGCCTGAGTCACCACAGGGCCAGCAATAGTGCTGAGCCTCCAACTGATTGGGTGGGTGGGGTCCTAGGAATGTGTTCATTGCATGCAGAACAGACCTGCTTAGACAAGTTGCCTGTGTGTTGTCAGGACTGCCCAGAGGGAAATGCCAACAATCAAAATAATGACAGAATATTATTCTTAGAGGGAGTTTCTATGCCACTTTTGTTCCAATGAGACTATGTGGGCATTCAGACCAAAAACGGCCCTTCTTTGAACAACAGTCATGTTTTTTAAGATAACAGTGATAACACCCAGGAAGTCCAGTTGGATGGATGTCAAAGGGACAGTTACCCAGGAAATGAAATATACATACATATTTTTCATCTTTCCTGTAGTGCTGTTTATCATTCAAGATTAATTTGGTGTGAGTCCACAGAATCAACTTGTTTTTTTGTGATGCTTAGTAAGCCAGTAGCAGATGCACACTTCCTTCTGCGTGGTTTATATAGTGGGCAGGTGTAGTTTGGCAGATAGAAAATAGTTCCTACATAAAACTACGGTAGAGAGTCATCCACTAATCAGAATATCAAGGGTTCGATACCCAGCTCCTACAGTCTGCATTTCCAAGTGTCCTTCGGAGAGAAACTGAACCCCAGATTAATCCTGATGGCTGATCTATCTGTGTGTGAATGTGTGTGAATGTTTAAGCTAAGAAGCAGGTGACACCTTGTAAGGTAGCCTTGGCCTCTTGTGTGTAACTGTGTGTTGATGGGTGAATGTACATACAGTGTTAAAGCACTCTGAGTGGTCTGAAGACTAGAAAGTCACTATACAACTGGAGATACATTTACCATTTAAAAGCTGAGGGCCATCAAGTTCCATGATATTGAAGAAAAGGCAGACATCTGTACGGCCAATGTCTCCAACAGTCTGCAACTCATGCCAAAACAAACTAGTATGATAAAAAGCACTACAGGGAAAAGGAAAAAATATGTATTTTTGTTAATGGGTCAAATGTCCCTTTTGACCCATTAACAAAAATACAACAAAAATTGACGTTTAAAGCATTATCAAATTCCTATACAGTCCAAGGCAGTTAATACTCAGACTAAATTTTTAACAACTCTGGAAAGTTAGTGGTAAACAGTAGCTACTGCTAAAGTACCATTTGTGAGTTACAAAGTAATCCACAAGGAACATGGGCTTTGAAGTGTTTGCTTGGTCATTGCAGGCACTGACATGCTGATTTTTATAGATTATCAAAGTCATTTTAATGTATTTTCTGTGGACCTTGAATATTTGTACAGAGCTCATGGTAATCCATCCAGGAGCTTATGAGACCATTTAATGTGGATAAAATGCAAAGAAGTCGAATTTATTTGTTTTTCATCTTTTAACAGCAAGATGACTGTGTGTGACTTCATGCAAGAGCTGTTGTTGTCAAACGTCAACTCACACAAGCAACAGTTTGATTCTGTTGCTAGGTTTTTATTTGGCTAGACAACCTGCGTGATCTTCCCTGTCTGACGGAGAGTGAGTCATGCAGTCAGACTGCAGTTTGTGCCAGAGTTCCCATGCCTCACTTCTTCCCACAACTATAGTGAGGCGGTGTGTGTGTGGGCTATAAGCAAGGTGTAAAGTCCAGAATTGTAAAGTGATATCTCATGGTGATTTTTAAGCAACAGTGTGGATGTGTTTGAAAACGTGTTAGCCAGCCAACAAATTGTTGACTTAACAACCCTGTGTAAAATCAGTGAAAAAAAACCCTGCAACTCTGCAATGGGGCTGAGCTCAGTGAGACATTCTCTGAGAAACATTCATGACATGTTCTTTGTTTTGCACCTTTTATTCTTTACATGTCTTGCAGGTTAACCACCTTCTCTTCACTTGGCCTCCCAAAGATATTTCCATGCATGACTTGCGACCGCTGTGTTGTAAGGGTGTGTACCTTTTTGCAGGTGGTGAAACTGTATAGACCAGATTAAAATCCAATCCAACAACACTCCCTCACGATGAACACACCCACAACCTTATGAGGACGCCAAAACAAGCACGGAGGGGTGTGGTTGTGTGTATCCAAAGGCTTCAGATTTTCTCTTTCATATGGTCAGTTCTTCATTCTTCATATGGTCAATGAATAGTTTGATTATACTCATTCAGATCTGACAGGACTTTCTGACAGGCCTGCTGAATTTCCTGAGCTTTGCTGGAATGACGTGCAAATGAACACTGTATTGGAACCCCTCTCTGTGATTTTACAGTGAAAATATACATGAATATGGCAACACACGGCATGGATTAAGTGCCCTTTACTGTGCCGTAAATCAAAACATATACGATATCAAAGACTGGACAAAGATGCTGGAGATAGACATTAAGAAACACAATCCTCCTCAAGCTCCAAGTTTAAAAGGGACTGCCAAGTTACTCCAGTTGTCCATGCATGTGTGTCACAAAGAAAAGAGGTGTTTTATTCTCAAATAATATAATACATATGTGAGTACAAATTACTTATATAGGCCTACCAGATGTAGCTAAAAGTTCTCTTCACTGGCAAAGCATCACAGATCCCAGTCTAACCAGTCACCCTGAACTTGTGTTTGACCAAATTCTTGACATTCCACTAATGATCAACAGATCATGTACTTATAATTTAAGTTCCTTTATAATTACAGGAAGTAGCTGATTATTCCAGACAAAACAGCAAACCCGGAGGCTGAAAATTGAAACCAAAAATGCAGTTCCTGTAATGACCACTTGAGGCTGGCACTAAAGCAGAGTAAGTCCCGGTAGATCACCATGTTAAAATTCCCAACTTTACAACATAAATAAACATGTTTACAGCCTGGTACAAAAAACTGTCTCTAATAGTTAATTTCACCATTCAAGTTGCACATATTAATTTATTCCACTGAATGCCTTGGCATATTTTTTTTATTTTTATTAATTTCTAATCTGTTCATGTGTTTACATGTTACTGTATGTGTACACAGCAAGCTGTTTGAACAAATTGCCCCTGGCGAGATTAATAAAGTTGTCTGAATCTTAATCATTAAGGGTGGGACTACTTGAGTGACACGTTGTCTGCAAGGTGTCGCTACAGTCTCTGAGTCAGATCTACCACTAACTCCTCCACAGCTAGACCCTGTCATCCAAATTTGGTGATTTTTAGCTCCAAAAAAACCAAGATGACAGCTGAAATGCTGAACTTTAAACTTCAAAACAGCTGTCCACAAACCAGTGGGTGAGATTAAGATAGCTACATCTATTTTATAAAATCTATGGTCCAGCGCTATCCCCTAAAAATGACAGTAAAACTTATTTGAAACAGCAAATACATTTTTGAGGGAAATTTTATGCCGAGTGAATTCAATTTTTCAACAAAAATTAACATGAACAGTCACAAAAATGTTGATATTGAACATATGTTGACATCTTGAAGTTCGTGCAGTTCGTCAGTTCACCCGGCGTACTGTTTTATCTATATATAAATATATATATATATATATATATATATATATATATATATATATATTACAAAATATGTCACCTTAAGCTCAGTGAAAAAGAGAAAAAAGACAACTTTTACTATCTTTAGGGAAGTCCTTTAAAAGCGTTTAGTATTTCTTTCAACTATTGTATTTCAGAAGTGAGAGTCACAGTCCCATGATGCTTGCAAAGATTCATGGCTTTCAGACTTTCACAACCTGTGACTTATTTTGACAAGAATGTGCTCCACCCGAAGAAGATGCACACCAGATATGACGGTGACTATGCTATGTTCTCAGGAAATAAAAAAAAGGATGGAAGTGCTATTGCACTTGTGGTTAGAAATATGTGTCAAAAGAAGTAGTTTTAATTCATTAATTAATTAGCAATAGAAATAACAGTGGATAATGATCATGAGACACTCCTTTGTCACAAACTAAGAAGAATGTTTTATGTTAAGTGTGTTAACTAAACAACTGAATTTAAACAAACAAGAAAGAAAAGTAAATGACTTCGAGACATGGGAGGCTGAAGCTGCTCAACAGGTTTCAGCATCCAGAGGCAAAGCTGTTAAAACAGCAAAGGAAAGTTAAGAGCACAATGCCTTAAGCCATTTAAACACTTGACATGTGGAATTCACTGTCAGTCTGTGGCCTTTGGGTGTGATGAAATTGACAATCATAAAACAACACTCATTGTGCACTTTTACTACAGAAAATTCTTCGAACATATTGAACATATCTGTCATTTTACACAGCAGACTCTGCCTTGCTTCATTGCTGAGTCTCTATCATTTCACTTTGCTGCATATGGCTACTCATTCACATATTTAGTATAGTCTGCCAAACTACACTCGAGACACTGTAAAACACCCACACCCAATTTACATATAGTGCAGAGGGACAAAAGGAAAGTCTAAGGAGCTTGCACCAAATGACTTGTTTTAATGTCTTAAGTTGAGGAATTTAATCACAAAGCATTTTAAGAAACATCGGTTCTTTGCGGCATTTTGATGCAAAGCTTTGGCACACACTTTATTCATTCAGCTGTAACATTCGGTTTGCAGCTTCAACAAAGTAATGACAAAAACTTCTGATATGATTTCATCACTTTACAGAGAGTGAAAATCAGATATGGGTAGGGGTTCAGTGGAGGGTATATGCAGGTATACAAGATACATCCACATTTTATCTTATTTTTTAGCTGTGCACACTATATCTACCAATAAGCAAAAAAGTAATTGGAACATAAATGAGAGTCTACCTGCTTCCCTCTCAGTAGCCTGCCCATATACCTAGTAGTACATCTGCCTCATCAACTACCACTACATCACTGTGTATGGGGAAATCAAAGCCCGAATCAGCCTGTTTGTAGAAGGTGGAGGTAGTAACACATTTATTGGGTTTTTACTGTGAAATCATTTTACTTTTCACGAGTATTAATCGATTTTATTGAAACTTAAAAGGTCAACTCTCTCAAACCTAAATGACACAAAAGGTCAATTTCCAATGACTTCCAAAAGAATGTATATGACCATCCCCAAAAAGACACAAGGTCCTAATGTCCTTAACGTTATGAAATGATGTTACATCAATATGTCACTAGTATAGCATACTAACATACTGTACCACATTGTCATTAAAATAAGTCAATGTTGTATTTGGGCCACAAAAACCAGTCTCCTGGGTGAAAGTCCTGTGCTTGTGTAACCCTTACACTGTATGTACAGAAGGACAACATGTCTCTACTTACTGCCACTGTACAAAAATGAGGCTAAAATATCCCAAATACGGCCGTGGCCATCTTGCGCTGATACGGTATTTTGGAGCAAGAGTCTGGGCAATAGCAATAGCAACAGGAGTTCTGCCCATACATCTGTCCGACCAATTACGCGCAGCGCCATTGATGGTGAGCATACTGACTGGCACACATGGCTGTCAATCATGATGTCACTGATGGATGATGGACCTGTAATAATTACTATGATCACAAGTGTGGCTATGCGTGGGTATGGGTTGAATCAACTACTCATACATTTGCCCTATATAGCTGTTTTTTTAGTGAGAGCAACCTAGATAGGTCGACAGAAATGACCAGCCTTACAAAAGAAGACAGTAAAAGAGCAAGCTTAAGCTGTACCACCTAGTGTACAATAAGTACACAAGTTACTTATTAATAATTTCTCTTTGTATGTTTGTGTGTGACCCACCTTTTTCTGCATGTGTGTTTTTACATTTGCCCATCTGTATTTGTGCCTACTTGCGTAAATTAAGTCACGATGAGGTACATTACTTATTTTCATGGAGCTTTTTTTTTTTTTACAGACTAGACCAAATACTTTCAGACAATTCACATTCCCTTAAGAAATAATGCAAACACATTAACAGATAGATGCAGCATTGTTAAAGACCCTTTACCCTGCCCCACCTACTGACAGTCATGGTCACAATTTAAGTTATTGCTTAAGGGTTATAAGCCCGTGCAGAAACATGCACCCCATTATCTCACACATCTGGTGACATCAACTTTTAACTTGCTGAATGAGGTTTTGCAGTTTCTTCAAATAATCCAGGCTTGACCAGGCTTGAGTTCTTGAGTTATGACAGTCATGACCAATGACTTTTCAGACAAGCACAGACAAAGCTTGTAACGATTCGACCTTTTCTTCAGGTTACATCAGCAACAAGGTTTTCTCAGGATTTTCATCTTTACTGCTCCAGTGAAATCTCATCACTCCTAATCCATGTTTATCGAACTTCACAATAATGAGACTGTTTGGGACGTCTGTCGGGGCCTCACCCTGCATGCCCATTGCTATTGTGTGGTTGTAATTTATGGACCTCAAATATGTGCATTGAGTCCTGGTGTTAACTGTGACACAGCGTGAGAAAGCAGTGACAGAGATACAGGCATGTGCATGTGTATGTGTGTATGACTGTGTGTTTTGATATGTAAAAGGTCACGCAATTCTCAGTTTCTTATAAAGTTCTGCGCCAAGTTAGGAAGTGGCAAAACTAGCACATAAATTTTCTCCAAATAACTGTCAGACAGCAGAAATTTGAGCTTTAGAGTAAAGTTCCACACCATGGTAGAAATTAAAGGCATGTGCATGTGAAAAGTTGGGGAAGAATGAAAAAGAATGCAGGCCTCACCTACAGCAAAGGTGCAGAGGACAGAAACAAGCATGGTGGTGTTTGAGTATGGAACAACGTGCTTCAAGCCACTAAATCTGTAATGCACATCAGTGATTCCTGTCAATGATTGTGTTCACTGGAACAAGGATGCTCTGACAAAAGAAAAGAAAAGAAAAGAAAACCAAACCCATTATACTGTAAGCCTGAAGCATGTAATTTATGTGGCAACTTTCTGTCAGCATTAAAAAAAGTGATGTGACATGTCTCCGCTGAAGACATTTAGTGGGATGACCTTTGTTAATGCTTTATGCGTATAGTTTAGTCTTTCATTTGTATTAACCTATGACTGGCTGTTTTTTGTTGACTCATACTACTGAAGCATATTGCTTAAAATATGCAAATTTCAGTTCAATATGTAAGAGTGCAAAAGTCTAAATGTAGAGAAGTGAAGAAGTGACTGGCACTAGGCATTCGGTAGTCGACACTGAGTCAAGACAAACTTGGCCATGCTTGAAACAATCAAAAATGTAAATGTTGCCTTGAGAATTGCATTGGTCATTGATTCAAAGAGTTAAGAGCAAGATGACAAACAAATAACAAATAATGTATGGGGTAATGGTAAATGCAAAACTAATTATCACAAGGAGAGAAGAGCCATAAAGTCAGCTAACTCAGGATTAGACAACAATATTTACCTTATGTCTGCTAACATTATCCACGATAAACTGGTCATACCAGAGTAAGTAAGGCTGTAGCAGCAAAACATGTGAGTGTACTGAACACTGCATTTCCTTGCTTATGAATTTAATTTTACATTTTCAAGAGGAAGAGTGTCAATTAAATTTACAAAAGTCACCTTTAAAAAATACATTTATATTCAGTGCCAAAATACAAAGTAATATAATGACCAATCATGATCAACCATAGTTCTACAGTTTGGCTAAAAGCAGGTTATGAGAAGCTAAATATCTTCCTGCCGAATCCCATGATTTCTGTGTGTTGTTTTGCCTATGATACCACACAGGTTAGATGAGGCACTGATCCATCTGAGTTGTTCCAAGTCAGCAAGGCGTTGAGCAGGGTGGGTCACTGTGTCTGTTCTTGTCCAACTTGCATATGAAAACTTGTTTGGGTCGCTACATATTTCTAAAACGGGTGGTATTTTTCATTTAACACATGCAGAATATTTGTTAAAATTTTCAACCTTTGACTGATAAATCTGTTCATGAATCCAAGCAGTGTTGAGGGCAACGGACAAAAAAATAATGATTATGTTGGTCCAGTGACCAGTGTGCTGTGGGGTTAATAGCTTATTTTGCTACATCTTACTGACAAACTATTTTCAAGCTAGCATGACAAACTACTGTTGTCGTCATGTGAGAGTCAATATGTGGTGCTCCAGGGAGAGAGTATTTTCTGATGTTGAAATGTTTAAGCCACGCACGTTCAGTTTTACTGCTGTGAGATATTAAGCTCTGACATTTTCTGCATTGTCAAATGAAAAAGGAAATACATTTTTTGCAAATTTCTTTTAATTTGGCTGCTATGAGCACTCTTGCACTATTGGAAAATAGTGCCAAAATCTATGTGGTACACCCTTGTGCTGGTTATGCACTGCCAGTGTTGTAAGCATTTGTACATAGGGAGAGAACATAAAATATGTGCACTTAAATGATGCATTTATTCTAAAAAAAAAAAAAAAGAAACATGGTTTAAGAAAAGATTAGAGAAAGCAACATTCCCTTTTTTTTCTTACTATTTGGTGGACCCAGAAGGATTTGAAGTAACCAAGGAGACTTGAACATACTAAAGTAGAAATTAACTTTAAACACTTTTTATGGATTGTGCAGCATGTTTTACTGAAATATGGTGTATGAACATGGTTAATGTTCAAACCAATTGTGAAGCTATTTTAGTGTGCTAAGTCAATGTTTTGGTTATTGAAAGGTACTAATGCCGACTTTGGTTGTAACTTTTACTTATTTATTTATATATTTATTTTTGAAAAGGAGGATCTCAATACATCCATAACCCCTCACAACTAGCCTCCAATATTTATTTCACTGTCCTCTGACCACTTAGCAGGCAACAAGAATTACACACTCAAATAGGCTCTTTTATCTTGCATAATCACATTTTCACTCCACTTCTTTACCTCTTGCTCTCTTCCCCTTCAGCCTGTCCCAGTGAAGGGTGTGTCACAGCTTATCTTCTGGCAATCCCTCCCTACCTGTTTTACGAGACTGGCCACTCCTGTCATTCAGAGCTGGAGGCGTGTAGGCTGAGGTGGAGGGGAGGCTGGACAGCAAAAGTGAGAGTACAGGTTGGTGTGGCTGAAGAGGATCCTCCCCCTCGCTCAGTGCACAGACATAAAAGCCAGCAGAGTACACAATCAGACACTCAGAGGGACTTGGCTCTCCTTTTGAAGACTTCTCATCTCCTGTTTTCCTTCTCTCCAAGAGCACACAACCTTTACCACCGCAAAAATGATTTCATCAAGGAAGGCATTCTCAGTCTCAAACTCTGGTGGCAGCATGAGGAAGTCTGGACCAGTCAGCTACAGCCAGTCCGTACAAAGATTTAGTACCGGTAGTGGAATTGGTGCTGGTTTTGGAGGAGGTAGTGCTGGTTTTGGCACTGGTCTTGGCTTTGGTTCCAGTGGCTATGGCTTTAGTTCTTCTTCTAGCCAAGCAGCAGGTTGCTACATCCCTCCACCCATCACAGCTGTCACAGTCAACCAGAGTCTGCTGGCCCCTCTGAATCTGGAGATCGACCCCCACATCCAGGCTGTCCGCACCCATGAGAAGGACCAGATCAAGACCCTCAACAACCGCTTTGCCTCCTTCATCGACAAGGTTTGTTTCTGTGCACTCTGAATATTTCGTGTACAATATCTTGGAGGTTGCATTATCTTTATAGTTACTGACATGTGAAGTGAATGGTCTTATTTTTCTTCAACCTGTAATTGAAAAAAAAGACTAACAAGTCAAAACTTTAATATACAGTATAGTGACATTAATCTACCCAATAGATGCAAAGCTGACAAAGCAAGACGGCTGTGGAGCTTATGATGTTGTATTCGTCAATGAATTACAGCAACAGGGATTGTGAAATCTTATGAAAATGTCAAAGTCTGTTGTTGATTGTGTTCTCAAAATAAAGTAACAACTTCAAACAATCCTACCAAAGGTGACAGTTGGCCTGTTGCCCTGTCTGAGCCTGGGCTGGCCTCTCTGCCCACTATCTAAACATGGGTGGGGATTATATTGCAGTGACTCGCCCATCCCTTACCTGGGAGACTGGCAGAGAAAACAGGGATCTATCTGCACTATGCCCACAGAGTCCAAAGTCTGCCATTTGCACATTGCACCTATCACCTGGTTGTTATGGGCAACAAGACTGCACTTAGAGGTCTAGAACAGTAAATTAACTTCAGTTGCTAATAGTAGTTGTTTCGACAGTTGTTCTTCATGTAGAGAGAGGCTGGTTAAACACTTTAAATTGGCTCTTGGACAAAATCCCACAAAACAAAGCATCCATCCCACAATACAGCACCGCTTTGTCTTCTTTATCTGCCACACCTAGTTTTTTTTATTTTTTATGGTGACTGTGTGGCCTTCATAGCATGCGACTGAGCATGCAGGATGAGTCATAGGCAAAGAGGGGATACAATAGGTTAAACATTTAAAGCCACATACACTTGAAACATCTGTATACAATTCCTATTAAGCAGGAAGAATCGAAATTATGAATTATGTGAACACTTAAATGCTCTAAAGTTCCCCTTTACACTTTTTAGTACTAAAATTGTTTGAACAGCAAACACGCATATATATCTTCATAAGTTATGATTGTTTTCACTAGGGCGTGGCACTTCAGATATGTAGCCATCTATGCAGTCACGTAGGTAAAGATGATACCACAATGACACATGCTTTCATTTTTCTGCTAATATACCAAGTGCTAAAAATTATACAAATTATTAAAAATCACTATTGAGCCCACCACCCAAACCCAATTCATACACTATAACAAATGCTTTTTGAAACTTCATCTAACAATCTTCCTTGGTTTTGTGTCTCCACAGGTCCGTTTCCTGGAGCAGCAGAACAAGATGCTGGAGACAAAATGGAACCTCCTTCAGGACCAGACCGTTACCCGCTCCAACATTGATGCAATGTTCGAGGCCTACATTGCAAACCTGCGCAGACAGCTCGACGGACTGGGCAATGAGAAGGTCAAGCTGGAGGGAGAACTGAGGAACATGCAGGGCCAGGTTGAGGACTTCAAGAAGAAGTAAGTGCTAGTGACATGGTTCCTAGTTATTACATATACATGATGGTGAGCAGATGTTCAAAATAAAGCAGATGCACTAAAGGATTGACTTGTGTTCCTACAGGTATGAAGATGAAATCAACAAACGTGCAGCTGCAGAGAACGAGTTTGTGCTCCTGAAGAAGGTGCGAATACATCAAGATGGCTATTATTTCTATCCTGGTGTTTAATACAATGTGGCTATTTATAAAACTTTTTTTTTATTTCTTCTTTCTTTCCAGGATGTTGATGCTGCCTACATGAACAAGGTGGAGCTGGAGGCCAGGGCCGATGCTCTTCAGGATGAGATCAACTTCCTCAGGGCCGTCTATGAGGCTGTATGTGTCTATAATATCTAATACTTCATAATACTATTATAACCATTTAAGTTTGAAGATGATGAACATCCGCCCATTGTGTCAGTCCAAATGGACCAAGTACACTGTGATGTAATAACCTTTGTTTCTGCAGGAGCTTCGTGAGCTGCAGAGAGCCAGATCAAGGACACCTCTGTCATCGTGGAGATGGACAACAGCCGTAACCTGGACATGGATGCTATTGTGGCTGAAGTGCGTGCTCAGTATGAGGACATTGCCAACCGCAGCAAGGCTGAGGCTGAGACCTGGTACAAACAGAAAGTGAGTGAAAAGCAAAGTTGAGCTTCATCTCATGTCTTAAAATACATTTGCAGCATCTCTCCCAGCCTTCTAGATCATGCTCTTCATAATCTTTGTTGTGTTTTACATTATAGTATGAGGAGATGCAGACCTCTGCTGGACAGTATGGTGACGACCTGCGCACAACCAAGGCTGAGATCTCTGAGCTGAACCGCATGATCGCCCGTATCCAGAATGAGATTGAGGCTGTCAAGGGACAGGTACATTTCAAGACCTTCTCATGGCTGATGCCTTTTTATGACCACATTTCATTGCTTAAGAGGATTCGCTGTTACAAAATCATCTGCAATATGATTTTCCACAGAGGGCTAGCCTTGAGGCTCAGATCGCAGAGGCTGAGGAGCGTGGTGAATTGGCAGTTAAGGATGCCAAGCTACGCATCAAGGATCTAGAGGAAGCTCTCCAGAGAGCCAAGCAGGACATGGCCCGCCAGGTGCGCGAATACCAGGAGCTGATGAATGTCAAGCTGGCCCTGGACATTGAAATCGCCACCTACAGGAAACTGCTGGAAGGAGAGGAGTCCAGGTGGGATACACTTGAATATTTCTTTCATGGCTGAAACATATACTTTCACTCAGAATTAAGAACTAACTCATCATTATTCCAACATTAGACTGGCCAGCGGAGGCTCAAACGCAACTATCCACGTGCAGCAGACATCAGGAGGTGCAGGTTAGTGTGAGATTTTATCCATCACAATTGTAAATAAGACCACACTGACAGATGGATAAATGATAATACATTTCTTTTTCTGCTCCAGGATTCTCCAGCTCCAGCTCCAGTGGTGGATTTGGCTATGGCGGCACCGGCTTGTCTGGTGGATATGGTATGCCTGGTACCATTACCAAGTCCTCAGTTACAACAACCAGTTCCATGAGACGCTTTTAAGAAGGAGAGCCATCCCTCATACCCTTCAAAAACTCTTGAACTTGATCTAAATTTGTACCCATTCATGGTGCTATGCAATACTGTTAACAAGTTCAACAAGACAGCTGGGTATATTGTGTTACACTACTACCAGTTGTGTTTCAAGGATCACTGGCTGCGTTTCTTACTCTGCTTTGATTAACATCATTTAACAAGAGTTTCTGAAGATAAATATGGCCTTAAACACACAAGGGCCAGGTCAGTTCCTTCTGCACTGACATCTAAGAAATAAGAAAATACCAAATTACACAAAGTTTTTTAAGGTTAAGGTTAAGGTTTTTTAATGTAAAAAAACTAAGCAAGGAAAACATTTGAAAATCTGTACTCAATCTTGTCTTCTTGAACTGCTCTGAGATAAGATCATGTAGTGATATATGCAGGATGACTGTATTTTTTATTCTCCAATTTTCATTTTGTCTTTATTCCTACATTTGAGTACTGATATGAGTAAAGGATGCAAGTCACTGACCAAATCTGATCACTGTAGAAACATAACAAACAAAATTAAATTTGTGTAACCCTAAATGTTTACAGTTTCACTTTGAACTGATTGGCTTCTGATTTGTTCATTTTACTATTCTGTCAAATGGTTCCATGTTTAGTTTTGTCTTTCCTTGCCTTAAAAATAAGACTATGTTGAAACCAGATTTATTTTGTGAAAGCCTTGCTGCGGCAAATGACATCAAATTATTCTGAAATAAAATAAATCTGAGAACTAAAATTATTGCCTCTTACTCTCATTATTATTGTGATAAAGGAGCTCAACATATCAGAGTATATTTAAGATTCAGAGCAGCTAACAGGGTTAACTCCATAAACAGTGCTAACAACAGCAACAGTGCTGACAATGCTAGTTAATCTGGGTGAAGAAAGGGAGGTGAGGTGTTGCACTACAATGCTATTCCACACATAGACTGTATATTAAGATGGAGAACATGACAGCTTACCAAAAGTGAAGCCAAAACATCTCAGACCTGCACCCAAAATGTTATTCAATGAAATATGCCCCCTAATTAAAAACTCAAAAGTATTTGTCAAATAAATTTTTCTCCAAAATGGTTTCATACATGTATAACGCCGATGTTTGTACCAGTGTTTGGTTTTACAAATAAGTACGGTTTTAATTCATCTGTGTTATAAAAAGAGGACCTGATACCTGTTTAAGCCAATTGGTGTGCTTGCCTGCGACTGATCAGAAGGGTGTTTGAGAGGAAACATTGCCACTGTGGAGATCGCTACTGCGCAGACTCTGGTTACAAATGAGGTCACCACTGCATGATAGCAGCGGCTGTATCTGGGATATTTCAGCTTCAATCATCCATTTTCATGCAGTGATTAGCTAGCCAGTGGGACACATTCACAGAGACTCACAGGGACTCACAGAGATGTTCAGATTACAAGAAACAGAAACGGAGCATGATTTAATTCTCTGCTCAGGATACCATTACTTTACTATATGTTTATGTAGCAAACAGTTGTTTGTTGCTATATTAATGTTCTGAATGTTGCCTTTGATGACTTCATACAGCACAATGTAATTTTTTTACACAAAGATTTCACAGTAGGGCAGTGCTGTGCCACTTTTATACTTTTGCCATAATATGCATGACATACTTATCATACAAAATATAGCATGCTGTTCACAAAATTTTTGCTATTAATTGCTTATATAATGTAGAGTTTTGAGTACATGGAATGACAGAATCAGACAAAGTCAGAATATACTGAATGAAAGTTTGAATCTATGGTATGAAACTTTAAATTAAAGTTTTAATATATGGAATGCAACTTGAACATAGAAAATAAAACTGAATATCTAGAATGAAAATGCCAATATGTATAATGAAACTTGAATATATTTAATTAAAATTGTAATATAAAGAGTGAAAGTTTGAGTATGTATAATACAACTTAAATATATAGAACAAAAGCCAAAATGTATGGAATGAAAGTTTGAACATAAGGAATGATAGTCAGAAAATGTGGAATAAAACTTGCAAATACTGACTGAACACAGAATGTTATGTGATGTAATCAATGCACTGTTGCCATCTTGTGTATTTGATGTGATTAATCTATACAGATTCTGCTGCAAGACGTGTGACACTATGAGCGAGTCAACTATCCTAAGTAATGAAGTGATAATGAACATCTTGTGGAATGCATGTAAAGGCCAAAATGGACCTGGACAATTGCACTGAAAACATGGAATATACAAATCATTGATTCTGTCAGGGGTGAAGATTTCTTTTTCCACATGAAATGGAGGGGGTCTTCTGCTTGAAACACTTAATTTCATGCAGTCTGGTACAGGATTACTTCACCAAATATGTGTCTGCATGAAAATGTCTTTAATTTTTGAAAACAATAGTCCTCTGCTATTTTTATGTTTTTGATTTCAGGGGCCTAATGCCCATGTCCTAAATATTGAAGGGAATGTGCCCCCTGCATTCCACCAGGAAATTATACATATGGATTCATTCAATTTTGTCAATCCTCTTACAAAATGAATTTTATTATAACTAAATGCATAAATGTGTACAATGTAGAATGAAAAGAAAACTCCATCAATAGTTTATTCAATGTTAAAGAAATTTGATGGTGTAACAAAGATGCAACAAAAAATTTAATGATGATTTAATGAACTCTGCTTCTCACTGTGCTGCTGCAATCCATAACCCTCATGTCTGCTCTCTCACAGCATCAGGCTTTATTGTTCCCTTATTCTCCTATTCATCCCTTCACAGAGAATGACAGGTATTCTGTGCCAGTGAGGAACATATATGGAGTTCTGTGATGTGCCATTACGCAGTGAATAGGCAATTATCATTCTGTCTGTGGGTACAAACACTTAAACATAGGGAGGTCTTTTCAGCTTTTTTTCCCTTGTTTAAAACACTTGAAAGAAAAGTTATATTATATTATTTTGATGAACTAATTAATTAGTTAGTCATTGCATTTTAACAGGGTAACAAGTAATCTGTAACCTATTATCTTTCAAAAGTAACCTGCCAGAACCACCATGGACAGATAAGACATGTTCTATCCCCTCTGCACTGTAAACAGCTGATGAGCACAGGACACCTGTGGAAGAGGGGCACAAGAGGAGTAATCATAATGGCAGGTAAATGGTGAGTGCTGAAACCCAACAACCACTTCCGTCAGTGGGCTGAAAGTGTATAGTAGTTGGTGAATTGAGAGAGCCAAGAGTATTAGGGAATTACTCAGATGAAAGCCCCAGTTGGGCAGGTTAGATGTGACTAGATCTGTAAGCTCAGTGTGACTCAAACAGAGTGACTACGAAAAGGGAGGGACCCTGGCTTAAGCCGTACAGACTTCACCATAATAGAAACACACTGACAGCAACTTTCTAAATCAATCAGTGACTCATCTGACTTCCAAACATAAAGATCAAAGTATTCAACCACAAAGAAAATCCATAGGCCATCCTGATTCACATCCAGGGCCAGGATACTACCCACACACAGATGGACAAACACAGCTAGGAGGATGTGTTGAGTGAGCACCTTTCCACCTTGTGCCACTCACAAGAGAGACAGAAACCTTGGAACACTGACACAGATTTTTTTTTTCAAACTAATGGCATTCTGATACTCTTAATCAGGAAGGAGGAAGTGTTTTAAAAAGCACAATGCATGCTTTTGTTCTTAGACCTCTATTACATGTGTCTACTGGGAAAAAAATTATTTGCCTGTGAAACTGCATTATTTTCTGCACATGCAACTGTATATTTTGAAATATGCCCTGTGCACTCAATTTCTGTATTGGTAGGTTCACAAGAAAAATCCTTTCTTCATCTTCACCTCAGGCTGAAAGTGCTGGCAGTGATCATGCATTTAATTGTTTCATTTGGCTTACAGTTGAGTCATAATATGAGTGTGAGGCACATGCCAACTTCTGAAGTTGTAACCATTCATGTTTCCACAAAACCAGTTACATCACCATTAGAGCAATAACAGGTGATGCATGCATTTTTTCCTCCGAAGAACGGGCATTACTTTTCTTGGTGTTATAAAGTGATTAAATTAATCCTCACTGACAAACAAGCAGTCTCAAACTCCAACCTATCGTCACTTGTACAAGACATGCGGACATGCTTATTCAGTGAGTGAAATCTTTCTAATCAAATCTGCATTTCTGTGCTCATGTTATACCTGGCTGTATGATCTCAAGGCTTTCTCATAAAAGGTAAAGCATAAAACAACTTGTTTTTTGATCTTCACAGATGACAGTTTGGCCAAAGGCAAGCATTGTTAGGAGAACTTAAATATCTAGTCACGATCTCAGGATTCCTGTGTAATGTTATGCGACCACACAGGTTAGAGTGGTCAGTGCTCTATCTGAATGGTGTCATGTCAGTGAAGGCATTAGGAAGGGTGATTTACTGTGTTCATTCTTGTTCAACTTGTATATGGACTACTTGTTGGGGCAGTTAAATGTTTGTAAAACAGGCTCTGTTTTTAGTAATCTCACGATTAGTCATCTGACATATGCAGATATTTTAAAGAATTTTTAAGATAAGATTTACTACCTGCAGAGGTGATCTCAAACATCTGTTACATATACTGTTAAATAGCTTATGTTGTTTTAATATATTGTTGATTTTAAAATCAGATTTAATGCTGAAAAGAGTTAAGTAACTATAATTCAATGCAAAAACTGGAGAAAGTACTCTCAAGTGAGTCTGTATTCTAAACACATTAAACACAGTATGACACTTAGACTTTAAGCAAACAAACCTAAACTAAGGACCCAGCCTTTGCTTTGTCTTAGCTAGGATAGTATAAAATTAAAACCTTTACAAGCCCAAACTGAAGGGTGGAGGGGGATGGGCACTACGTTTTCGCAGCAACGCCGTCCTGATATCAGTGATATCAGCCTATTTTTAATTTTTATTTTACTCTATCTTTCTATCTTTTATGTTGTTATTATGTATGATGTTATGATATGATCTGTTATAATACCTGCCAGCAAGCAGTTTATGATAGTTCTACGCAGCTTAGATTAGGCGCACAAATATAGAGGTGTAAACTTTTGTCAATGTGGATGTACTACACATGATTAGATCTAAGATTCTCCACAATTAAAACACCCAGTTGATTTTATGGAAACCATGAGCACCAAAGGGTAGTTCATTCCGACTTTCCGGTATGGTAAACAAGAGAAACTCCATACCTCTGAAGCAATCAAGGGACAGAATATTTGTCCATTCCTTGAGTATTTATATTCCTTTAAAATTAGAAAAAAAATCAAAGGGGTTTTATATAAAATGAATGTTAAGTGAGTAAGACGTAATGTAAGTGAGGATTGTCAAGATCATAATCCACATTTCCTCCGCTCCACCTCCAACTTGCCAATGCTTCTCTACAGTTTTTTTCATGATACTTTTGCCCTTGTAAGCTGATCAGAAGTCAGCCTTATCAATACAGAAGTTGTTGTTGTGATTTGGGAACAGATCCAGAAAGCCAAGCGCAAGAAGACAGGTCCGATGACATCGGGCTAAACCTTGCCAGTGCATATGGACCTGCCCCACACCTGATGATCAGCTATGTCATGGAATTCTTCCATTTGCCCTCCTGTATCAAATACTTGGTAGAGAGATATTATATTCAAGGACCTGTAGATGTGCTTTACCCTTCAGGAGGCATCAGCCAGATATAAGAATTGCCATGGTGTGTGCCATTTCTCTTATCCTAATCATGGCAGCATTTGAGATAATCCTCACAAAGCAAGAAAGACAGCGGGAAAGATCAAACTACCATCCAGGAGGAGACTGCCTCCACTGAGGAGCCACATGGACATTGCCTCTAAGCTAATGTCTGAGGCAAAAAGGAAGATCAAAACCTCCAAACTGAAAAGGTTGTCTCTTAGAGTCTGGGAGACAACACAAGTGCTATCTTTGGGAGGCTGTAGCACCAAGAACTCATTGGCAGGGACCATGCAAGAAAGGCAAGATAGAGTGGGAAGTAGCACCACACTTGTGCTCCACCGCCAACCTGAAAGATAGACAGGAGATGGTGGTATCACAGGTGACAGAGATATAGGAAGAGCACTGAAAGATCAAAGCTGTATCACCAGGCCAACAAGGAAGATAGACAACTTTTAACAAGGATGTCTTGCGGAAAATCAGTTGGTCCTACTTGTGGAAAATCCTACAGCCAAGACTCAGTTTCCTTATCAGGTCAATCTGTGACATCCTTGTCCTCAGAACTTCCGCTGCCTGGGCTGCTAGAGGGCAGCAGGTGGGGAAACTTGGGATGTTCACCACCAGTGGAACATCACATTCACTTTGTCAGGGAGGGCAGAGGAATGAAACATTGCTGAAACGCTGTCAAGACCCTTTTCCTCTGGCCAGGAGTTGAATATGAAAGTCAATCTCGGCAGGAAGCTCCAGCTGCTCAGCAAAGATTTTCACCATGTCTATCCACCCTGTGCACTCCTCCCTACTCAAAATACTATCTACTCAATTTTAACATTGTTTATGGTCAAACCTTCTCTGAAATTATTTTAGTGCACTACGTATGGCGTTTGGAGCAGCAGTGGCTCTGGAGGTAGAATGGGTCTCCCACTAATTGGAAGGTTGGCAGATTGACCCCCGGCTCACTCTACATGTCAAAAAATGCATGGGAAAGATATTGAACCTCAAATTGCTCTCAGTGGCTGATCCACCAATGTGTGAATGTTTAAAAATCTGAGTAGCAAGTGGCACCTTGTATAGTAGCCTCGGCCTCCAGTGTCTGAATGTGTGTGTGAATGGGTGGATGTTACTTGTAATGTAAAAATCGCTTTAGGACGCCTACTTGCACATCAGTTGAAGGGCAAGTCTGTCTCTAAACTCATACCAACAATTAGGAAAACAGTTCAAGAATTGACAATAGATCCTCAGGAAATCAATAATGCTTTTGAAAAATACTATTCTGAGTTATACACCTCTGAATCTCCGCATGAGACCTCTTCCATGTTTGAATCTTTAGAAAACGTGAATACTCTATAGTGAAGCAGTTATCTCAATTGAAGAAATGTAGAGAGGGAAGTCTCCTGGACCAGATGGCTTTCCAGTTGAGTTTTATAAAAAATTTCACTTGCAACTGTCACCTTTGCTTCTTAAAGTGTTTGAACACTCTGGACAGGCAGCTCGTCCACAGAGCCTCATAGAGGCTCTTATCACAGTTTTACTGAAGCCTGCTAAAGATAAAGTAAATTGTAGCTCCTATAGGCCTATCTCTTTGTAGAATGTGCATATTAAGATACAATCTAAAATAATGGCCTCTCGAATAAACACTGTAATACCAGACATAAGTTCAGGTGACCAAACTTGCTTTGTGAGAGGGCGTCATTCATTCATTGACATTCGCCGACTTTTAAATGTGGTGCATTCTCCAGCATCTAGGGACACATCTGAAGTAGTGGTCTCCCTGGATGCGGAGAAAGCATTTGACAGAGTCGAATGGAAATATTTTTTTGCTGTATTGAGCAAGTTTGGGTTTGGCCCAAAAGTTATGTCTTGGATCCATTTATTGTCAGGGATGCCCACTGAGTCCATCATTATTTATTTTACCAATAGAACCCCTGTCAATAAACCTTAAATATATGCAGTCATTACATAGTATAAAGAGAATGGGCATGGAATATAAGCTTTCATTGTATGCTGACGATCTCTTCATTTATTTATCAACCCAATGTCCTGTATATATATATATATATATATAGATTCTATGCAACTTCAGCAGTTTTTCAGGCTATAAAATCAATTATTCAAAGAGTGCTTGCTTCCCTGTCAATGTTAAGGCAAATCAGATTAAAGATACTGACTTGCCATTCTGTTTATCAAAGTCAGGCTTCAAGTATATAGGACTGAATATCACCCCTTCCTTTTCTGGTCTATTTGAATCCAACTTCTCACCTATCCTTGAGAAATTAAAATCTGACCTCCAGTGGTGGGGTGCCATCTACCTTTCTTTAGCTGGAAAAATCAATTGCATCAAAATAAATGTTCTGCCTAGATTTTTGTATTTGTTTCAAAGTCTTCCAGTTTTCCTGCCAAAGTCCTTCTTTTCTTCATTAGATAAGCTGCTTTCATGTTTTATATGGGGAGGTAAAACATCCAGACCACGTAAAACATTGGTTCAAAGACTAAGACAACAACCATCTTTTTCCAGCCACCAAATTGGATGACACATTTAAACAATGGGGTAATATGGGCCTTAATACAAGATTTTTTCATAGATAATGTCTTTCCTAGTTTCATCGATTTGGCTAATACATTCAATATTTCATCTTTTCCTCAATTACCTGAGAATTCAAACTAAGACGCCATACTTAAGACCTCTTTAACTAATTAGACAACATCAAGACAAAATGGGAAAAAGAATTAGAGGCAGATATATCAGACGTTACATGAGGAAGAGCTCTGAGATTGGTGAATGGTTGCTCTTCGTGTGCTTGCCTCAATTTAAGTTTCAGTTTCAGTTCCAGTTTAAATTTCAGTTTAAGGTTTTACACCATATTCACTATAGTAAGGTTAGGCTGGCCAAAATATACCCTAAATTAGATGAGATGTGCAATCGTTCAGATTTGGTTTAGATGTTTTGGTCATGTTCCAAATGAGAGAGTTCTGGACATCAATATTAAAAATTTTAAATGAGGATTTTGATGTGATGCTACAGCCAAACCCTATAATGGCCATATTTGGAGCACAAGTGAACAATACAGTAATACCCAGCAACAAGGGAAATGTCATTGCTACCCTGCGACTCTCCCCTCTCATTAATTAGAAAAGCAGAACAAAAACACCTGTAGCACCCCCCTTTATTATTATTATTTTTTTAATTTGTTTTTGAGCACTTTGAGTGGTTGGAAGACTAGAAATGCGCTGTACAAGTGCAGGTCCATTAGCTTTTACCATTTCTTCTGTAACTGAAAAGTGCTACTGCTGGCTTGAGTTGTAATGCTTATTTAATTTTCATCTGAAAAGGGATTTCAACACACTACAGAAATTATCTGTATTACATTACTCGAAGAGGCTCTTGCGCTCTTCTCCTTCAGTCCGTACCAGTGTAGGGTGTGTCACAGCTTGTCTTTTGACATTTCCTCCCTTTCCTGTTTAGCAGGATTGTCTACTCCTGTCATTCAGAGCCAGAGGCTGAGATGGAGGGGAGGTTGGACATCAAAAGTCACAGGACAGGTTAAGGTGGAGTTAGAAGACCCCCCCCCCCCCCCTTCACTCAGCCCGGACATAAAAGCAGGCAGACTCCACAGTCAGACATTCAGAGGGACTTGGCTCTCCTTTTGAAGACTTCTCATCTCCTGTTCTCCTCTCCTCAGAGAGTCGACAACCTTTACCACTGCAGACATGATGAGGAAGGCATACTCAGTCTCAAGCTCTAGCAACAGCATGAGGAGGTCCTTTGCACCAGTCAGCTACTCCGTACAAAGATCCAGTTATGGTGCTGGAGCTGGTGCGGGTGCTGGTGCTGGTCTTGGTTTTGGTGCTGGTTCTGGATTTGCCATGTCTTCAATGGGGGGTTCTGGTGGCTATGGCTTTGGTTCTTCTTCAAGCCAAGCCGCAGGCACCTACATCCCTCCACCCATCACAGCTGTCACAGTCAACCAGAGTCTGCTGGCCCCTCTGAATCTGGAGATCGACCCCCACATCCAGGCTGTCCGCACCCATGAGAAGGACCAGATCAAGACCCTCAACAACCGCTTTGCCTCTTTCATCGACAAGGTTTGTTTCTGTGCACTCTTACTGACTATTTCATGTACAATTTACTGGAGGCCTTAGTGTCTTACTTGCTACTGACATGTGAAGTGAATGGTCTTATTTGTCCTCCTTCACCCTGAAATTAAAAAGAAAAGACAAGTTAAAAGTTTGTTAAATTGTATATTAACAGCAATCAGCAATAAGATAAAAACTCACACAAAACAGAGTACTCAGGCCTTTTAAAATCTGATACAACAGTGATACACCTGCAGAGTCCTTTTTGCACTGATCATTTGTTTGAAGTTTTAAAATCAACAGCCCCAAAACAATTCAGAAGTCACATCAAAGACTCTATTAAAGCACCAGCCAAACCCAATTTGTACACTAGTATACTGCATATAGAAAATGCTTTTTGAAACAATATCCAACAATCTTCTTGTGTCTCCACAGGTCCGTTTCCTGGAGCAGCAGAACAAGATGCTGGAGACAAAATGGAACCTCCTTCAGGACCAGACCATCACCCGCTCCAACATTGATGCAATGTTCGAGGCCTACATTGCAAACCTGCGCAGACAGCTCGACGGACTGGGCAATGAGAAGGTCAAGCTGGAGGGAGAACTGAGGAACATGCAGGGCCAGGTTGAGGACTTCAAGAAGAAGTGAGTGCTAGTGACATGGTTCCTAGTTATTACATATACATGATGGTGAGCAGATGTTCAAAATAAAGCAGATGCACTAAAGGATTGACTTGTGTTCCTACAGGTATGAAGATGAGATTGTCAAACGTGCAGCTGCAGAGAACGAGTTTGTGCTCCTGAAGAAGGTGCGAATGCATCAAGATGGCTATTATTTCTATCCTGGTGTTTAATACAATGTGGCTATTTATAAAACTTTTTATTTCTTCTTTCTTTCCAGGATGTTGATGCTGCCTACATGAACAAGGTGGAGCTGGAGGCCAGGGCCGATGCTCTTCAGGATGAGATCAACTTCCTCAGGGCCGTCTATGAGGCTGTATGTGTCTATAGTATCTAATACTTCATAATACTATTGTATCATTTTAACTTTGATGGTGAAGAACATCCACTCATTGTGTCAGTCCAAATGGACCAAGTACACTGTGATGTAATAACCTTTGTTTCTGCAGGAGCTTCGTGAGCTGCAGAGCCAGATCAAGGACACCTCTGTCATCGTGGAGATGGACAACAGCCGTAACCTGGACATGGATGCTATTGTGGCTGAAGTGCGTGCTCAGTATGAGGACATTGCCAACCGCAGCAAGGCTGAGGCTGAGACCTGGTACAAACAGAAAGTGAGTGAAAAGCAAAGTTGAGCTTCATCTCATGTCTTAAAATACATTTGCAGCATCTCTCCCAGCCTTCTAGATCATGCTCTTCATACTCTTTGTTGTGTTTTACATTATAGTATGAGGAGATGCAGACCTCTGCTGGACAGTATGGTGATGACCTGCGCACAACCAAGGCTGAGATCTCTGAGCTGAACCGCATGATCGCCCGTCTCCAGAATGAGATTGAGGCTGTCAAGGGACAGGTACATTTCAAGACCTTCTCATGGCTGATGCCTTTTTATGACCACATTTCATTGTTTAAGATAATTTGGTGTTAAAATATCATCGTCAATATGATTTTCCACAGAGGGCTAGCCTTGAGGCTCAGATCGCAGAGGCTGAGGAGCGTGGTGAATTGGCAGTTAAGGATGCCAAGTTCCGCATCAAGGAACTGGAGGGTGGGAGATGCTCTGCAGAGAGCCAAGCAGGACATGGCCCGCCAGGTGCGCGAATACCAGGAGCTGATGAATGTCAAGCTGGCCCTGGACATTGAAATCGCTACCTACAAGAAACTGCTGGAAGGAGAGGAGTCCAGGTGGGATACACTTGAATAATTATTTCCTGGCTTCAGCATTTGCTTTCATTTTGAAATGAGAATTAACTCATCATTATTCCATCATTAGACTGGCAAGCGGAGGCTCAAATGCAACCATCCACGTGCAGCAGACATCAGGAGGTGCAGGTAAGTTTGAGACTTCATAAATTACTGTAAATAATACCTGATCCAACAGACCACCTGACTCGTGACCACCTCCTCCATCCGACCTGACAGACGGATAAATGTTAACATATTATTTTTTCTGCTCCAGGATTCTCCAGCTCCAGCTCCAGTGGTGGATTTGGCTATGGTGGTGCCAGCTTGTCTGGTGGTTATGGTATGCCTGGTACCATTACCAAGTCCTCGGTTACAACAACCAGTTCCATGAGACGGTATTAAAAAGGAGAGCCATCCCTCATACCCTTCAAAAACTCATGCTCATTGAACATGATCTGAATGTGTACACAGTCATGATTCTATGCAATAAATTAAGCGTGTTCAACAAGACAGCCTGATATACGCTGTTACACTTTTGTTTCAAAGATCACTGGCTGCATTTCTTACTCTGCTCTGATTAACATGATTTAACAAGAGTTTCTGAAGATAGACATGACCCTAGATCAAGAAGATCAAATGTTTAAACCAGATTTATTTTGTTAAAGCCTTTCTAGCAACGTGTCTGATGAATGTTGCAGCAAATGACATCAAATGAATATAAAATAAATCTGAGAACTAAAATCATTGCCTCTAACTCTCATCATTGTTGTGATAATTAAAAAAAAAAGGTTAGGAAGGTTTTACTTAATTACCCAAATGTTATTCACACACAGATTTTATATGGGGGCAGTGCCGTGCCACTTTTCTTTCTCGTAATTCAAATTTTCCTGATTGGTTTTGCAGTCTGAGAGATAAGTTTGTAGGATAAAATATGTCAACACTACATTGTCATTTGTAGTGAATAGAAAAATTGTGATTTGAAAAGGTTTTAAATCCAAGAAAATTTATTAAATTCAACAGAGTGACCGCTTTGTGAGAGGGCGTCATTCATTTATTGACATTCGCCGACTTTTAAATGTGGTGCATTCTCCAGCATCTAGGGACACATCTGAAGTAGTGGTCTCCCTGGATGCGGAGAAAGCATTTGACAGAGTCGAATGGGAATATTTCTTTGCTGTATTGAGCAAGTTTGGGTTTGGCCCAAAAGATATGTCTTGGATCCATTTATTGTATTCATCTCCAAAAGCTGCAGTGGTCATGACTAAATTATGTTTACAGAATTTTCCTTTATCTAGAGGACCATGTCAGGGATGCCCACTGAGTCCATTCTTATTTATTTTACCGATAGAACCCCTGTCAGTAAAACTTTAAATCTACGCAGTCACTACGTAGTATAAAGAGAATGGGCATGGAATATAAGCTTTCATTGTATGCTGACGATCTCTTCATTTATTTATCAGACCCGATGTCCTGTATATATGAGGTTTTGAAGATTCTAGGCAACTTTAGTAGTTTTTCAGGCGATAAAATCAATTATTCAAAGAGTGCTTGCTTCCCTGTCAATGATAAGGCAAGTCAGATTAAAGATACTGACTTGCCATTCTGTTTATCAAAGTCAGGCTTCAAGTATATAGGACTGAATATCACCCCTTCCTTTTCTGGTCTATTTGAAGCCAACTTCTCACCTATCCTTGAGAAATTAAAATCTGACCTCCAGCGGTGGGGTGCCATCTACCTTTCTTTAGCTGGAAAAATCAGCTGCATCAAAATAAATGTTCTGCCTAGATTTTTGTATTTGTTTCAAAGTCGTCCAGTTTTCCTGCCAAAGTCCTTCTTTTCTTCATTAGATAAGCTGCTTTCATGTTTTATATGGGGAGGTAAACATCCAGACCACGTAAAACATTGGCTCAAAGACTAAGACCCGGAGGTCGACTGTCAATTTACAATTTCATGCTTTATTATTGGTCAGCTAACATACATAAAAATACTCTATCGGTTTCAGGTCCCAGAGACAGACTGGTGTAGCACGGAGGCAAAGCTTTGTAATCTGGGATCATTTCCTCAACATTAAGGATATGTATACAATTTAGGCAAGCATATAATCTGTCTGACCTTTCAATGTTAAGTCCCATATATAACAACCATCTTTTTCCAGCCACCAAATTGGATGACACATTTAAACAATGGGGTAATATGGGCCTTAATACAAGATTTTTTCATAGATAATGTCTTTCCTAGTTTCATCGATTTGGCCAATACATTCAATATTTCTAAATCTAGCTTTTTTGGATATCTTCGGATCTGCCACTTCATCCAAACACATAAGTCATCTTTTCCTCAATTACCTGAGAATTCAAACATAGACATCATACTTAAGACCTCTTTAACTAATTAGACAACATCAAGACAAAATGGGAAAAAGAATTAGAGGCAGATATATCAGACGTTACATGAGGAAGAGCTCTGAGATTGGTGAATGGTTGCTCTTCGTGTGCTTGCCTCAATTTAAGTTTCAGTTTCAGTTTCAGTTTAAATTTCAGTTTAAAGTTTTACACCATATTCACTATAGTAAGGTTAGGCTGGTCAAAATGTACCCTAAATCAGATGAGATGTGCAATCGTTCAGATTTGGTTTACATGTTTTGGTCATGTTCCAAGTTGAGAGTTCTGGATATCAATATTTAAATTTTTAAAGGCAGCTTTTGATGTGAAGCTACAACCTAACCCTATAATGGCCATATTTGGAGCACAAGTGAACAATACAGTACAGTACAGTACAGGGAAATGTCATTACTACCCTGACAGCTCAAAGGAAATGACTTATAGAATGGAAATCTTTAATACCACCAAAGGCACCAACATGGCTTTCTGATATGATGATGTTTCTAAAAGTTGAGAAAATCAAATACTGTCTTAGAGGAACATCGAAAAAATTCTACAAAGTCTGGGGCCCTGTGCTGGTTTATTTTGATCAACTTGCAACTCTCCCGTGTCATTAATTAGAAAAGCAGAACACAAACACCTGTAGCCCCCCCCCCCCCCCCCCCCCCCCCTTTATTATTAGTATTATTTTTTATGTATTTAATTAATTAATTATTATGATTGTTTTTTGTGTTGTTTTTTTTTTTATTTATATGTATTTATTTTTTTATTTTTCCCCTCGGCACAAGACTGTGCTTGGGGGCGGGATAGGGTTTATAGAAATATAACTGTTGTTAAATTCCCACAATTGATTTTACGATGTGTATGCCTTGTCCAATAAGAAATGTAGACACTGTAAGATGCTACCACCTGTGTGACACTGTATATACCTTGTCAAAAAAAAAAAAAAAAAAAAAAAAGCACTTTGAGTGGTTGGAAGACTAGAAATGTGCTATACAAGTGCAGGGCCCTTACCTTTTACCATTTCTTCTGTAACTGAAAAAGTGCTACTGCTGGCTTGAGTTGTAATGCTTATTTAATTTTCATCTGAAAAGGGATTTCAATAGACTACAGAAATTATCTGTATTACATTACTCAAAGAGGCTCTTGCGCTCTTCTCCTTCAGTCCGTACCAGTGTAGGGTGTGTCACAGCTTGTCTTTTGACATTTTCTCCCTTTCCTGTTTAGCAGGATTGTCTACTCCTGTCATTCAGAGCCAGAGGCTGAGATGGAGGGGAGGTTGGACATCAAAAGTCACAGGACAGGTTAAGGTGGAGTTAGAAGACCCCCCCCCCCCCACTCAGCACCCGGACATAAAAGCAGGCAGACTCCACAGTCAGACATTCAGAGGGACTTGGCTCTCCTTTTGAAGACTTCTCATCTCCTGTTCTCCTCTCCTCAGAGAGTCGACAACCTTTACCACTGCAGACATGATGAGGAAGGCATACTCAGTCTCAAGCTCTAGCAACAGCATGAGGAGGTCCTTTGCACCAGTCAGCTACTCCGTACAAAGATCCAGTTATGGTGCTGGAGCTGGTGCGGGTGCTGGTGCTGGTCTTGGTTTTGGTGCTGGTTCTGGATTTGCCATGTCTTCAATGGGGGGTTCTGGTGGCTATGGCTTTGGTTCTTCTTCAAGCCAAGCCGCAGGCACCTACATCCCTCCACCCATCACAGCTGTCACAGTCAACCAGAGTCTGCTGGCCCCTCTGAATCTGGAGATCGACCCCCACATCCAGGCTGTCCGCACCCATGAGAAGGACCAGATCAAGACCCTCAACAACCGCTTTGCCTCTTTCATCGACAAGGTTTGTTTCTGTGCACTCTTACTGACTATTTCATGTACAATTTACTGGAGGCCTTAGTGTCTTACTTGCTACTGACATGTGAAGTGAATGGTCTTATTTGTCCTCCTTCACCCTGAAATTAAAAAGAAAAGACAAGTTAAAAGTTTGTTAAATTGTATATTAACAGCAATCAGCAATAAGATAAAAACTCACAAAACAGAGTACTCAGGCCTTTTAAAATCTGATACAACAGTGATACACCTGCAGAGTCCTTTTTGCACTGATCATTTGTTTGAAGTTTTAAAATCAACAGCCCCAAAACAATTCAGAAGTCACATCAAAGACTCTATTAAAGCACCAGCCAAACCCAATTTGTACACTAGTATACTGCATATAGAAAATGCTTTTTGAAACAATATCCAACAATCTTCTTGTGTCTCCACAGGTCCGTTTCCTGGAGCAGCAGAACAAGATGCTGGAGACAAAATGGAACCTCCTTCAGGACCAGACCATCACCCGCTCCAACATTGATGCAATGTTCGAGGCCTACATTGCAAACCTGCGCAGACAGCTCGACGGACTGGGCAATGAGAAGGTCAAGCTGGAGGGAGAACTGAGGAACATGCAGGGCCAGGTTGAGGACTTCAAGAAGAAGTGAGTGCTAGTGACATGGTTCCTAGTTATTACATATACATGATGGTGAGCAGATGTTCAAAATAAAGCAGATGCACTAAAGGATTGACTTGTGTTCCTACAGGTATGAAGATGAAATCAACAAACGTGCAGCTGCAGAGAACGAGTTTGTGCTCCTGAAGAAGGTGCGAATGCATCAAGATGGCTATTATTTCTATCCTGGTGTTTAATACAATGTGGCTATTTATAAAACTTTTTATTTCTTCTTTCTTTCCAGGATGTTGATGCTGCCTACATGAACAAGGTGGAGCTGGAGGCCAGGGCCGATGCTCTTCAGGATGAGATCAACTTCCTCAGGGCCGTCTATGAGGCTGTATGTGTGTATAGTATCTAATACTTCATAATACTATTGTATCATTTTAACTTTGATGGTGAAGAACATCCACTCATTGTGTCAGTCCAAATGGACCAAGTACACTGTGATGTAATAACCTTTGTTTCTGCAGGAGCTTCGTGAGCTGCAGAGCCAGATCAAGGACACCTCTGTCATCGTGGAGATGGACAACAGCCGTAACCTGGACATGGATGCTATTGTGGCTGAAGTGCGTGCTCAGTATGAGGACATTGCCAACCGCAGCAAGGCTGAGGCTGAGACCTGGTACAAACAGAAAGTGAGTGAAAAGCAAAGTTGAGCTTCATCTCATGTCTTAAAATACATTTGCAGCATCTCTCCCCAGCCTTCTAGATCATGCTCTTCATACTCTTTGTTGTGTTTTACATTATAGTATGAGGAGATGCAGACCTCTGCTGGACAGTATGGTGATGACCTGCGCACAACCAAGGCTGAGATCTCTGAGCTGAACCGCATGATCGCCCGTCTCCAGAATGAGATTGAGGCTGTCAAGGGACAGGTACATTTCAAGACCTTCTCATGGCTGATGCCTTTTTATGGCCACATTTCATTGTTTAAGATAATTTGCTGTTAGAATATCATCTGCAATATGATTTTCCACAGAGGGCTAGCCTTGAGGCTCAGATCGCAGAGGCTGAGGAGCGTGGTGAATTGGCAGTTAAGGATGCCAAGTTACGCATCAAGGATCTAGAGGATGCTCTGCAGAGAGCCAAGCAGGACATGGCCCGCCAGGTGCGCGAATACCAGGAGCTGATGAATGTCAAGCTGGCCCTGGACATTGAAATCGCTACCTACAAGAAACTGCTGGAAGGAGAGGAGTCCAGGTGGGATACACTTGAATAATTATTTCCTGGCTTCAGCATTTGCTTTCATTTTGAAATAAGAATTAACTCATCATTATTCCATCATTAGACTGGCAAGCGGAGGCTCAAATGCAACCATCCACGTGCAGCAGACATCAGGAGGTGCAGGTAAGTTTGAGACTTCATAAATTACTGTAAATAATACCTGATCCAACAGACCACCTGACTCGTGACCACCTCCTCCATCCGACCTGACAGACGGATAAATGTTAACATATTATTTTTTCTGCTCCAGGATTCTCCAGCTCCAGCTCCAGTGGTGGATTTGGCTATGGTGGCGCCAGCTTGTCTGGTGGTTATGGTATGCCTGGTACCATTACCAAGTCCTCGGTTACAACAACCAGTTCCATGAGACGGTATTAAAAAGGAGAGCCATCCCTCATACCCTTCAAAAACTCATGCTCATTGAACATGATCTGAATGTGTACACAGTCATGATTCTATGCAATAAATTAAGCGTGTTCAACAAGACAGCCTGATATACGCTGTTACACTTTTGTTTCAAAGATCACTGGCTGCATTTCTTACTCTGCTCTGATTAACATGATTTAACAAGAGTTTCTGAAGATAGACATGACCCTAGATCAAGAAGATCAAATGTTTAAACCAGATTTATTTTGTTAAAGCCTTCCTAGCAACGTGTCTGATGAATGTTGCAGCAAATGACATCAAATGAATATAAAATAAATCTGAGAACTAAAATCATTGCCTCTAACTCTCATCATTGTTGTGACGATGTTAAAAAAAAAGGTTAGGAAGGTTTTACTTAATTACCCAAATGTTATTCACACACACAGATTTTATATGGGGGCAGTGCCGTGCCACTTTTCTTTCTCGTAATTCCAAATTTTCCTGATTGGTTTTGCAGTCTGAGAGATAAGTTTGTAGGCTAAAATACATCAGCTCTACATTGTCATTTGTAGTAAATAGAAAAATTGTGATTTGCTTGGAGGTTTTAACTCCAAGAAAATTTTTTAAAATCAACACAGTGAGAGCACATAAAACCTGGACATCTTACTAACAATTAGTTTACGTCGATAGTACATTAATGTAACACTGAATATGATAGATAAATTCACTCTTAAAAACAAACCTCAAGCTGCTCTGTGCTCACTGACTGATCAAGTCGTGGCAGTATCTGGTCAAATAAAGGCATCGAAATTGGTGGAGAGCTCTTCAGATATAAACACTTGTTGGGCAGGTTAGTATGATCTGTACGTCCAACTTGGCTCACACAGAGCGTGACTAGAAAAGTTGAGGAACCAACAACACACACTGACAGCAACTTTCTAAATCAGTCACTAAGTCACCCGACTGCCAAAAAGTTTAAAATATTTAACCATAAAGATAATTCATAGGTCTACCTACCACACCTTCAGGGCCAAGCCAATGTGTACTGTTTGTGTAAGCAGCCAGTATACTGCCCACACACAGGTGGACAAACACAGCCAGGAGGACACATAGAGTAAGCACTTTTTCACCCTGTGCTTCTCACTATAACAAAGAAACCAAGGAACCATTGACACATATCTTTTTTTACAAACTAACATCAATGGTATACACTCAATGAGGGAGGAGGAAGTGTATATTAACGCACAGTACAGGCTTTTGTTCTTAAACCTCTATCACATATGTCTACTCGGTTAAAAAAAAATACTATGCCAGTGAAACAGCATTATTTTCTGCAAACACAATGGTGTATTTTTAAATATGCCCTGTGCACTCAATTTCTGTATTGGCAGGTTAACAAGAAAAATCCTTTCTTCATCTTCACCTCAGGCTGAAAGTGCTGGCAGTGATCATGCATTTAATTGTTGAATTTGGTCCAAGGGTAATTACAGTTGAGTCATAATACGAGTGTGAGGCACATGCCAACTTTTGAAGATGTAACCATTCATGTTTCCACAGAACCAGTTACATCACCATTGGGACAATTACAAGTGATACATGCATCTTTTCTTCCTGAGAAAGGACATTACTCCTCCTGTTGTCACAAATCGGGCATTAATCCTCACTAACAAATCAGCAGTCTCAAACTTCATCCTATTATCATTTGCATTAGGCATGTGAACTAGTTGTTTTCCTCTGTCCACCAGCATTAATGTTGTAGCTGTTGATCTTGTAACAACCTGGGGAATTTTAGTTTATAATTATAGTCTATAAATATATTATAGTATAGCACAGTTACATGTTGTTCTCAACAGCACAAAGGGAGGAACAGGGGAATTGAAAAGCACCTGCCATTCCATGCAACACAGAAGCTGATAGGACTGCATTCTCTACAGGCAGGTTATCCTTGAAAAGGATCACTGGTTTCATTGTTTGGCATTTAGCCATTCTTTGTATCAGCAGCACCAGACAATACATCCCAAAAAGGTAATATGCCCCCTTAGAACAAGCATTTGGCATCTTGGCTTTTGTGTTTTTTATGGAACCATAAGTGATCATATTTGGATGAGATTTCTGCTGTCAAGTTGGGCATTTAAACATAACAGTCTAGGGTCATTCCTTTGTTTTGTAGCCAGCCTCTAGTGGCCAGTTGATGAACTGCATATTTTGAAGCATATCCACATTGGCTTAATTTTTCAGCCTCAGAGGTTACCGCTCGGTATTAACATATAGGGCATGCAGCTAATAGTCAGTTAGTCAGGCAATTTCTTTCTTCTGTCCATCTTAAGTGTGCTGATTCTTGATGATCGAGATATTTGAGATTCCTCTCAAACAGACACAAAAAGGAACAAGAAAGGTGGGCAGACAGTTGCACATTTGGTGCTTGGGTCCTAAAAGCCATACCTTCAACATATTGTAGCCAGACATAAACCTGCAGTCTATGATTTAGAGGATAATCTGAAAGACACAGAGGTAAAGAAAGGAAATGGCCTGTGCAAAAAGTATACCAACAATGCCACAACAGCAAAAACATGCACTGCATTTTATGATCCTTCATAAACATTGTTTTGATATGTGAGTTGTTTGGAGCACACAACAAATAAACCATTATATATTATATATATAATATACAGCAGACAAATAGACAGAATAAGCACCCCCCCCATCCCCCCACCCCAAGCATTACATGTGCTCATTTGCGTGTGCAGTGTAAAAAAGGACAACAGACACCGTCTTTATGCCTTCATACCTTCATTTAACACATAACCACAAAAAAGCTTACTCTCATAATTACTTTAAAGAACAAGAAAAACAAAAATGTTCCATTGATGTACTCAGTGTCATAAAAGACAAGAAATAAAAAATCTTTTTTTGTTGTTGCTGTGAGAAAACAGTACAAGCAACAAGCTAATTTGAATATTTTAGGATGAATATAAAATATTTACATATTTATATTCACAGAACGTTGCAGTTAGCCAGTGTGTGATATCTTTCTATCCAGCTATGCATAATCATTGGAGATTATTGTAGATTACGGCACTTTAAAGAGTATTTGTTTGTTTTTATTTTCTCAAAAATCAGGTTTTCAGGAAAACACACCTGTGAGCATATGATCTCAAACACTGCAAAGCGGAGCAAAGTTCATGAGGAGGCTGATCCTTCCATAGAAAATGACCTTTGTTTTCTTTGCCCTCACTGCTGCGTGAAGAAGCACAATAATGAGCTATTGATTGAAGTGGGGCTCTTCCACAGGGCTGGAAGAAATCCTCAGGAGTGATTGAAAAGATTGACCTTACCCTTAACCAGAGCCCAGCAGCACAATCAATAAACATTACACCTTCCACAAACCCCGACACCTCGATCGATACTGGTGAATATTAGCAGCCACGATTGGGAACACTGATGAGCGCTGTGCTGCATGTGGAGTGGGTAAGGGTCAAATCACTTAGTGTCTTTGTCAGGTAGTAATGAGGAAGGTGTGTGTGTGTTTTAACATACAACCACGAAAAAGACATAGTGAGCATCATTTTGCGCTTTACATGACAATTTCATAATCCAGAATTATAATGAGTCAATGGGCATCTAATGTAATGTTTTTTTTTCTTTCTGCACAAAAAAAGTAAGACTGAATGTTAGTTCCCATGAAAGTGTTCACGATGTAGCTCTGTTTGCATACTTTCAAGTTAGTAAACATGATGTTTTACAAGTGATAAAAAAGAACTCCACCATGAGCAAACTTTGGGCAGAAAACAAATGTTTGCTGTTGTGCTTCCCACAAGTCACCTCTGCAGCTAGTGCAAACAGGAGAAGATGATCCACATGCAGCGTACACCATGATTTGGGATCTCCTGGAATTACTTATTACTTATTACTTACTTACTTATTAAGCTACCTGTTAACATCAATCATTTGTTATTCATGCTATAGCTGTTTAGTCTTTAACAATTTTTTGCTTAGCAGGTAGTGTACAGTGGGTTTTTAAGATGGTTTTTCACTGACAACAAATGCCTGCTGTGGCTGAAAACAACCCATGAGAGCAGTAAGAGTGAACCGAAAGTGGATTAGATAGCTAAAAAAATTAACGTTAACTCGCTTTAACGCTCTGTAAAGCAGAGAGAAGCTGCAAATTTGAGTAACATGTCTCTGCAGGTTCATCATTACAAGCGACCGCTTTCACATTGTCACACTGTTTTCACATTGCTGTTGGACATTTTATAATAGGGATGTTGTTTATAATTGTGCTTTAATTGTGAAATGGTAAAATAAGTTCAACCAAAGTACCAAAAAACAAAGAGAGCACTTTTAAGTTCTTATACACTCTTGCTAAACCCACGATGTTGTGTCACATACCCCTTTGTTTGTGCATATATGCAAGTTTTTAAATGTGGGAAAACCAGGCGAGAGACTCCTTTTCCATTGCCAGTAGACAAGTATGCCTTTCTGTGTTTTTTTTTTTTTTTTTTTTTTTTACTTGTGTGTCACATTCAACCTCACAAATTTGCAAGAAAAAGGGTTAGTAAGGACACTGGGACACTGCTTTCTGTGTCCTCAGTTTGACATCCAATGTGATATTAAAAACAAACATGTAGCTACAAATAAAGCTTTGTTTCCATGTGTATTCACATGTGCATGTACAATACAGTATATCTGCAGTTTCAGGGTTAATGTGTCCTGCATCACGAGTCCCTAGTGAGCTTCACTATGCAAATAATGATGTGGATGTAAATCTGAATTTGCTTGTTTGTGCTAGCCATGTCATTTTCCAGGCTCGACTTTATCTGGAATCAATAATCTTTTTGTCACAATGCTGGACAATCTTTGCTGTAAGGGTTGGTAAAGGTCAGTTATCGGCTCCAACAGAATTACAAAAACGTCAGAAACATCGGAATGCACAGAAAGGGAAAAGGTGTCTTACAATGCTCTGCATCCTGAAATAAATAAATGAAAAATGGGCAAGTTCATTAAATGAACATAGATAATCTAAAAGGAAAAATTGTTTCATAGCCACCAGGTGGACAGATTATACAATAGTTTCTAACATGCAAATTTAGAAAAGCTCTCATATAGGAAAGCCACTTTGACAATGATACGATTTTTGAAAGGAAATTGCTTTTGGGCTGCAGTTACAAATCTTGCACCTCAGGTGTGTTATTCCATTGTCTACTGGTACTGCAAAATGAGGTACGTGTGTAATGTCACAGTATATTAACCCACATAGTGGACGGCAGCTGAGTGATAGGCTGCCTCGTGTTAGCACTGTTGCTGTGTGCCCTCCAGCTGAAGTGTTGTAGTTCTTGTCCAGTGTTCAGACACTCCAGCTCCTAAAAGGGGAGATTTATAGTGATGGCAGCCGTGCTCTTGCAGCTTTGGCCTCAGTGGGAAGAAAATTTCAAGGAATTTTTTTTTTTGTATATCTGATCCTCCATAGGATATGTCCACCTAGATTGAAGTTCAGTGAAATTACATTATTCTTTGTAATTTAAAATGATATAAACCATGTATAGACAGATTGTTTTTAAGTATTTCTTCTTTTTGGAACATCTTTAAAAAGTGACAGTAAAAGCCCCCTCCTTGCATTCATTTCAGTTTTGTTGCGTGCAGACTGATACCTCCTTTGCCACTGTTGACACTCACTGTAGAGTATGCGTTAAACTAACTCACTGTGTTTGCTTATGTGTCCTACGGCAATATTTCTCTGCTCCGTGGGTGCTGGCTCTGTCCTCAGTGACAAGGCGGTGCATTTGAGTGATGGTGCTCCGAGGCGGGACAGACAGACGTGAGGAGACAGATTGCCTATGCCAGGGCTCCGACACCGGTCTATTCAGCCGGTGGGAAATGATAGATGCCCGGGCTAATTTTAAACTCTGTGAACTGAATTCCTGTTACCAGAGGCAGTGATGGGTAACTGGGGCACAGCTGGAGGGTCGAGATAAGACCCACACTCACCTGTGTCTACACTCAGTCCATGCCCTTTCAACTTCCCAACGCGGCTCAGTGTTTAATAACGACGGGGTGCTAGTGTTTGACGGAAGTGAATGAAGAGTTGTTGGGTGTAGGTGCTTGTGATGTTGCAGTTGGGTGGTGGTACAGATGTTATGTCCAGCAGGTGGATAGAATAAGTAACATAAACTGAAAGTTGGACGAGGCAACTTTACACACATCTGGAAAACTGTTGCCTCAGTACTCAGAAACATTTTATGGATACTGGGACCTCCTGACTTCTTCTGACCTCTTTTTTAGGAACTATCTCTCTCTCTTATTCTCTCTCTCTCTCTCTCTATGCATATGTGTGTGTGTGTATGCCTGTGTGTGTGCATGTGTGTGCACATGCTTTGTGTGTGTGAGCATGTGTGTTGGTGTGTGGAGGTTTTTATAAAGCTGATTGGAGAGGCACTTTTTCTCTTGTTGTTTTATTAAAGAGTGGCAAAAGTCAAAGTCTCTCTCTCTCTCTTCCTCAAACTGTGTTCCAGATCTGCCACACCCCTCTCTGGCTTCCTGGATCATCCACACCTGTGTGCGTGTAGGAACACACTAGACTGGCATCTAGTCATCAGTGGCACAGTATATAACCCCCCCAAACCATTTTTTTTTGTCTCTGGCTGCAGAGCTGTTTGTTGGGCAGGTGCTGCTGTTTGTTTCTGGTGAAAGGCTGTGATCTTGATAGTGATACAGCTCTTTTCAATCTATGTGAAGCCTTTGTCCATCCTGACTACCCAGTAGCCTCGGGAAGACTGATAGGTTGTGTTTTTGTTTTCCTCTTCTTTTTTCCTATTTTTTGCCTAGTTCGACAGCTTAGTGTTATCTTTTTGTTTGGTTGTATAGATCAAACAATATTTTTATTTTCTAGTTAGTTTGGGTATTTTCGTGTGTGGGTGCCTCCTGTTTTTATTTGGTTATGCTGATTAGTCACTTTTCTGTAAATAAAAATTTATTGTTGAAGTGTATCAGTATCTTTATGTTATTTTGGTAATTTTTTTGCAAAGCTTTGGGGAATGTTATGTTGTCCTTAGTGTTTCCCAAATACTGTACTAACAGAACCCAGAAGAAAGAAAAGAGGCAAAAACTATTTTTGGATCGACAAGAAAAAAGAGTAAGAAGGCAGCCTACATACTAACTTTTCAATAGCTGAATATGGTTAAAAAAGATTGTTGATTTATAATATGAAGTACATAAAAGGCTCAATGACTTGTGTGAGAGAGAGAAAGGAGCAGATGATGACGTGTTGTATAAACAGTTCACGCACTACACTGCATGACCTGTTTCTGAAAACTGTTTGTGTGTGTGTGTGTGTGTGTGTGTGTGTGAGAGAGATAGAGAGAGATAGAGAGAGAGGAAATCCCTCTAATATTTCAACTAATGTTAATAAATACATTTAACATTGTTTTTTCAACTATTGTCAATAAATGTTTAATGAGTATTCAGTTGACTATATTCTACTCTAACAACTACTAATAATTTTAACATCACACTTCCTGTTTTATCGGTTTTTGAGGAGCACATTTTATTTTTTTCCGAGTAAGACGTGAATTTGAATTTAAATAAGGTGCCACAGTGCATAAAAAAATGGTTTTTTTTAAAAAAAAAGAAGCCCCTTTGCACTTCTTTTGTAATTTTCGTAATTTGAGTGATATTTTGCAAATATCAGCCTAGGGGGACACTTTGGGCCCCTGGGTCTGTTCAGTAATCCATCTATGCAACTTATGAGTGTGCATACATCAGCAGTAGCAAAAGTCCAGTGAAGGTGCAGTATGAAAGATATATCATACTGGTTGAATGGCACATGTGGTTGGCGTAGGAATGCTGGCCATAATGAACGATTATACCTGTTAACATTATCACTGGGAACATGTTAGCGTGCTAACATTAGCATGTTGCACATTTTGTGACTTTGTACAGAGCTGATAGTATGACACTAGATGTAAAGAGATTGTATTTTGACAGTCAGGGGTAAAATAGCAAATAAATAACTTTACCAGGAGAGTCGATCTTCCTTTCAGGTTTGAGCATGCAGGCAACATAATAGCTGCTGTGTTAGTGTGATTCTTCTCTCTCTGCCATGGGTAAAGTGAAAATCAGAAATTTCTTTCGAGCAAACAAAACAAATCTACTGGCTTTCATCAGAGGAAATTAACTCTGCCTCAACTGTTTGCACAAACTGATGGTTAAATTTTAACATAAAACTGTTGTGTAGTGCACCTTTAAAGTTTGTGAAAGTGACTCTTGACTATAATGCTATCTGAGTGGTACCACAATTCTGCGTTTACCTTTTACTCACTGCACCATTCATTTACAGAGACCCTACGGTGCAATACCTCAGCACAATGTGTGCTCAAGGACCTTCTACCAAGACAAATTCATTTAATTGGATCACACACAAGCAACAATGTTTTGGGGGAATAAAGCTTCCTCACCGCTGCTGCCACTGTAGTGGACATTAGCTAAATGCATTTTATAGTGCTGACACTGTATTTGTCTCTAGCTTTCACCCTTACACCTTATCTTTTTACAAATGAAGCTTCAGAGTATCATGTTCCCCAACAACTTTATTCTGGTGTAAAACAATTAACTTTAATTAATATCCCTCTTTCCTTTTATGTTTTAATAACTGTAGTGGTACACAGCATGACACTTTAAGCTCCTTCATCTATAATGAATTTAAGTAGTGATTTTTATGGAGGCATGCCACCATGATTATTTATGTATTTTTTAATCATGAACAGGCTCATTATCTCACAGCATGTTCCCTTCAAAGCATCACTAGTCTTGATCATCTGCTACATTAGCTTACAATAAAGGATTTTTCAGCTCGTGCCTGACATATGCAGCAAAGCCTCATTAACCCTTTGAAACCTGAGCAAATTGGCTTGAAAAACATGGGAAGATGGATATGAGGAACGAAAAAAAAAAGAAAAATTCCAAAAATATTCAAGAAATTAAAAAAAAAACTGGAAAAAGTGCTTTAAAATAACAAGAACTCTGTAACATAATTTAATTATGCACTTATGATGAATAAAAGGTCTTTCCTTAGCTTTTTTTTCTCTTAATCTACAAATTTCTTGCAATTTTTTTAAGAAATCAAATGAATTTGTTCAGGGATCAAAGGGTTAAATACTTGAGAAAGGCATCTGAAAGCAGCACAAGAAAAGTGATGTTGCTCCACATTTCAAGGGGTTGAAGACATGACAAATGGGTACATAATTAAACATTTATGGACCCATATTGTATCATTTTTCTAGTGAGCAAAGCGCAAAAAAACCCCAAACAAACAAACAAAAAAAAAAAAAAAAAAAAAAAAAACCCCAGTAGATTCAGCATGATAGATTTTAATTTATGATAAAGTTTGAGCCTTGAAACAGTGTATATAGTCATCAGCATTGGGCTTGACAACCTAAGGGGTTTTCCATAATACAAGTTTGCATTAAAAAGTTTTTAAATGCAGTGTGTATTGATGTGTTATGTCTTGGGACCCTGGAAAGTGGCTATCTGGACTCATTATCAGACAAATCAATGATCTTACTGATGTTGATTGGTGTCTTTGACTTTGCAATCTATTGCATGAAAACCTCTATTGACACCTGGAGCAACAGTGGTAACAAAGCATGCATGAGAAACCGAGAGGTAGAAAACAGCAGGAAAGGAAATTCTATATTGTTAACTTTTAATGAGATCTTACTTTTTTTTGCTTTTTTATGTTCTTTTTTTACCTTTTTTTTTTGGTCACAATTTCAGAACCTCAGAAAAGCAACATTGGCAACCCATTCTCATCCCAATTTGTCAAAATATTGTGGCTTGGACAGTGCTGTTCATGTGTGTCCACCATGTGTTTGTTGTTGTCTGGGACATAGTGTCAATTTACGCCTGTTAAATGCATTGTGTCTCTTCAAAATACACCCCCATTTTTACTGCAAATGTATAGTTTCAATTTGTTAGATGCATACAGTCTTTTTCTAAAATAAACGTACAACCTCGGTAGAACACTTTTTATTTACATTTATTTTCTTATGCAAAAAAAGCACATGGTTAGGTTTAAAAAAAACAAAAAAAAAAACAAAAAAAAGGGTTTGTTGGACGCATCCTCTGCCCCACCCACCGTAAAGAAAATTTTCTGCTCCTTAAATTATGAGAATGTGAATATATAATATAACAAAAACAAAACACTGTGAAATAAATAATAATAAAAACTATAAAATAAATAAAAGTCATTAATTTCAGCATTTCATACTGTCATTATCTACTGTTTTATTGTAGTTTTTATCCTGTTTTACTTTGAAAGTGAAGCTCATGTGTAATGCCTTGTTTTACTTCCTGCCTTTGTGACTGTCTGTCCAGCCCTCATTAGTTTCAGCTGTCCTTTGGCCTGTCCCTCGTTTACACTCTCATTGTCAGCCTATCCCTATGTTTCCCTCTTTTTGCTCGTATCTGCCTGCTCCATCTGTGTCTTGCTGTGATTACCTCTCTCTGTGTGTATACATACCTGTGTGTTTCCTTTTGTTCCTTGTGAGTTAGTCTGTGTTCATGGTGTCTGCTCCGGTCTCTCTGCTTCCCTGATTTCATCCCTGTTTCATCGTGATATTATGGTTTGTAATCAGTTTAGTTTTGGTTTTTCTGTCTTTTGTACTTTGCGTTTTGTTGCCTGTCTATTTGAAGATTTTATACCAGCAGTGTTAAAGCTCATTTTTTGTTGAAACCACCTTCCTCCCTGCTGCTTTGCATCTGCATCTTTATTTGAACTGAAATATATCACTGATGCCATCCGGCAGCGCGTCAGACCACTGTGACGTGCTGTCTAGTCTGACCTGTATCATAACGCAACAAAAAGTGCCGTCCGGTCGTGTTATAAACTGACACCGCCGGCCATGAAAGTTGGCTTTTTGTGTTGGTGTCACAATCACTGACCAAGCAGCAGTATTTGATGAGCTTTGTTGTGGCATGTCTACCTCCCTGCTGATTAACCCTTTGAAACCTGGATTGACGTCACTTTTCTTGTGCTGCAGACGCCTTTCACAAGTATTGTTTGATTTCTTTTAAAAAAAAAATGTTTAAAGATGAGTGAATGAGTAAGAAATGTCCTTCAAATTGCAAAAAAATGGTAGAGTTCAAAAATCACATTTTAAAAAAAGCTAGGGTTCGATTTTTCCAGGAGATGTATTTATAAGTGTTTGTTATTATGTATTAATATTTTAATATTATGTTACAATATTAGTATTTTAACAGGTTTTTGTTAGGTCATGTCCTTGTTTGTTTTGGGACCTTGGGATCTTGTTTATTCCTTTTTTTCTATTTTTATTCTTTTCTTTTCATGTAAGTTTCTGGTACTTTTTACTAATTTCTCAATTAGTTACTCATTAACTACGTGCCATGTTTTAACAAATCAAGCCAATTTTTTCAGGTTTCAAAGGGTTAAGGCCTTATGTTGTTATGAATAATGCTTTATTTGTTAAAACAAAAACATCAACAAAAATCTCTCTGAAGCAACAGACAGTATGAGAAAAAACATGACGGTTATCCCAGGTTTGATTCTTCAGTTTTTGTTTTAGTTATTTTCATCTATGAAAAAGGCAGACACCTACTTTTTATTTTTCAAGGTATCCAGACAGGCTTTTAGTGAGTCTCGGTTGAGCTGGAAAGCAGGTAATCCAGACTTAATCTGCTGTTGGTATTGTCTTGATACTTCTTGATACTTCTTCTTTTCTGACACATAGATCTGTCAGCAGGGATGAATTTCACAGCCTTGGCCTTAATACAAATAATAAATTCTCCTTCCAGGTATAATGAACCAAGAAGAATACCCAACAGCAAAACATGAAGAATCTGCTCAGCGCGCTTGCTAGCTGAATTGGAAGACAATGTGAGGTGAGTCCAGTCTGTTGTGGTGATGGAGGATTTCTGTTGGCATGAGCTGATAAAAACAGTCCCGCTGTTCATTAAGACACCCCGATGATCACACTTTGTCCGGTTCCTCCCTGCACAACCTCCCTGCTCGCCAGCAGCTGACGGGGTGTTTAAAGAGACAAATGAGCGCTGACCTTATCAGGTAATAGATATCCCATAGTGGAAGAATGGGTAATTGTTCTGGGTTTTCATTTTGCCCTCTTTCCTGTAGAGCTTTTTTATGGCAACAGGGGGGAAAAATCTCCCCTGGTCATCACTTCATAAACGGCTACACCGCTGACAAACAAGGAGGGAATTACACCAGGCTTTCATTTGAAGGAGAAAAATTTGTGTCCTATAGATTGTATGTGTGGCATTTCCAAAGAGGCCTTGTAAAATTCCCTTTATAGATACAGGTATGTTCAGAAAAACAATATATGTTAATGCTTAAATGACAGCACCCTACAGTCCTAGTAATTATGATGGGAGCAAAAGAGGATTTCAGGTAAAGTTAGTATAGAGCTAAAAGTCCATATAGAGAGAAGGTCAGGCATACTCATAACTCGATGCAATGCCATACACAAATACAGGAAGCACACAATGCTGGTAGATTACTTTGTACCTTGATGTGTGTGTTTGAATCATTGAACCAGCACTTGTTGCAGGGAAAGTTAAAATTATTGTCACTGTCATAACTCTTTGTAGTTGTAAAATGCTGCCTCATAGTATTATAATTCTATATTACCATTGTGCTGTGTTTTTGCCATCTGATATACTTTTAAATATGCATTTATTACTCAAACTGGACTTCCTGGATAAACCTAGATAAGGAGTAGGCAACCTGTGGCTCTGGAGCGACATGCGGCTCTTTAGTCCCTCTCCAGTGGCTCCTGCGCCCCTGACTAAAAATTGTATGGAAATGAATAGCGATTACTTTTCAAAGATTTTCATTCAATTTTATCATCATTTTTGGCCTAAAATTAGTCTTGCATTTTTCAGTTGCAAAAATATGTAGCCTGTACACAGAATATGAAAATGTATTAGCATTTCATTTACTAAAATATGCATCATATTTCTGATCATATTCCTTGGTTCCTTCTCTGCTAAATTTTGCCAAATTTCAAAAGTGGTGGGCGGTCCTAAATCAAAAAAGCATGACTAGCTATGGATTCCCAATCCAAAATAGGAAAAGTCTCAGAGGAAAATGGGGTTAAGTTAATAGTGCATGGATAGATGTTACCAGCAATGCTGCAAAGTTAATGTAACAAAAATAATAAATAGTTGTAAAACATATTAATGAATCACATAGACCCATTAATAATATTGATAAGATAATTTTGACAAAATATGTTTTTTTTTACCTTCATGTAGGTATCAAATATGTTTTGTGGCTCCAGACAGATTTTTTTTTTTTTGGCCAAAAATGGCTCGTTTGATAGTAAAGGTTGCTGACCCCTGACCTAGATCCTATAACACCCGGTAATTCTGGGCAGTAACCTGCAGGCAGGTAAAGTGCCATTTACTGTAAATCAAGTTTTGTACACCTATCGTTCTTACCTTCATAAATATAATTTGAAATGATAGCAACTTTTTTTTATTTTGCATTTTTCTTCCAAATTTAAAATGACGACCACTATTGATGATGACTATTGATAGAAACATGATCTCTTAACAGTTTCCCACCAACACAGCTCAGTTCAATCCCCGGAAGCTTTACTTCTGATCTCTTAGCTTGCAGTGTAGCACTAAAGCCCCCCAAAATAATCCATAAAAAACTACCAAAACTTTGCACTTTTTGAGGCTGACATGGCAAACTTTTCTTTAAAAAAAAAAAAGAAAGAAAGCTATATGCAAGACTAATGGGATGTGGACTTCTGTCAGATCAGCCTGGCTCATGACCTTGGGTCAAACCGAAAAGCTTTACAGGAAACACTGTCGCTGTGCTTTCACAGCAGCTTTTAAGATTTAGTTCCCTGCTGTCTATAAAGAACATGCTGGTTTTAACAATCTAAATTGAAAACTGCTGGAGGGGAAAATGATAGTGTGTCACAGGCAGGGAGGTTCCAGCAGCGGAGGGGACCATAAAGAGGCAGCGACAGGCCGATGTGTTGGGAGAAATGATTACCTCGGTTAGGAGAAAACAGAAGGGAGGGGAGGGGAGGAGAGACACACACAGCTTCGAACTTGGCTATTCATGCTGATCCACTTTTTGAGATAAAGCACAGGCACGGCTTCAAAGTCTAAAATTAAGCACAGCAGCATTCCTGTGATACACACAATAGATGTACCACAATGGAATGGGAGCACTTTGACTCGGAAGGAGACACATCATGCAGGCTAAAAGGTTGTCTGTGGTCACTGGTCAGAGTGACAGGCAGGGACATTCTCAGCAGCAACAGGAGGATCACAAGGACAGTCAGGTGATCTACAGAGTAAAGAAAATCACCAAGGACACCTAGTGGACAGGTGTGGTACAACCAAGCCTAGCGATGAATGCCATATCCGCATACTACATAGAAAACTGAATACTGAATATCTGTTAAAGTAATCCTGCCTCATATAATACCACAATCAGTTGATAAGTTCAATAGATTTTTTTGTTGTTTTGTTTTATTTTGATGGGTTGGAACTCTTCCCCCAAAGCTTCTCAATTTTCTCTACATACTTGAATACTACTATCTGCTTAGAATTATAGAATTGGGTCACAGCAAGTTATTCATTCATTCATTTGTCGTTACCGCTTATCCTCTCAAGTATCGCAGGGGCTGGAGCATATCCCAGCTGACATTGGGCAAAAGCCCTGGACAGGTCGCCAGACCATCGCAGGGCTGACACATAGAGACAGACAACTGTTCACGCTCACATTCACAGCAGGTCACAATTCCCTATATATGTCAGAATTTTCTTTACTTACATCCTTTAATTGCATCTTACTTCTTTTAATTAAAGACACAAGCAAGAGATTGAGGAAAGTAGGAACTTAGCAGATGTGGTGAAATGCAAGAAAAAGTATAATCTTCATTACCAGAAGCAATATAAGTTGTTGATCACGGCTACACAGCTGCATCATCCATAACTACTCTTTGGGCTTAGATAATTTGGGTGTAATGTCTCAAGAATGCCAGTGCATCCCAACTCGTCTTTGTAAGTGGACGTAAACATAAAAAAACAATGCACGAATTGTCAGTTTTGGATTTTCAGGGACTGCATGTCAATTTATGACCGTTACAGGCATTGTGTCTTTTCAAAAATCTACTTCATTTTTGACAGGAAATGTACTGTTTCTGCTTGTTACATGCAGGCAGTCTTTTTTAGAAACAAACTTACAACATAGCTAAAAGACTGTGTTTATGTTATCTCCTTAAGTTTGGACAACAAATATCTGTGGTAAGTTTGAGAAAAAAAACCCACGCCATGGCCTGGCTGAAAATAAGTATGGTTGCTACGTTTCATGTGACATACAGTATGTCACTATTGTAGCATGCTATACATACTCAAACACAGGAAGGGAACGGCGACTACCCAGATACAAGTCCAGAATTTGTTTGACCCATCCACCACTCCTTCCTCCCATCATATATGAACTTTCATGCTTGTAATGCTTGTGTATTTAGTGGTGGCATTCAAAACCGACACCGGTTGGTGCATTTCATATTGCCCCAAAGGATGCCTTTGTGCGTTGGTAGCACGACATTCTCACTCCGAACTCATAACATAGTGACGGTTGGTCATAAACCAGGTTATAGAAAACGCACAAACATGCACACACATACACCCGGGATACAAACCCCTTATATTACATGGTTACCCAACCTGTTCTCACTCTGAACTCAGAATGTTGTAGGTTGATGCGTCAAGGATGTCTAAAACATCATAAGTTGACATGGAAGGTCAGTGACTGAGAGTGAGAACATGTTGGACAAAGCTGTGGTATTTGATGAGTTGGGAGTGAGAACAGACTAAGAGTATGGGTGTGATGTTGATTTAATCTAATTCAAGCTGCCTCTAAAGCTGACCCGCTTTGTTCTGAGCCCACAGCGTAAGCAGTTAAAAGTTTATTGCTTTAGCTGCTCATCTACATATAATGAAAGAAACATGACAGAGTTAAAGGTCATTTAGCTAAACAGCCTCTCTGCTGAACACACTGTTCTACACAATCTGCTCAGATCCAGTAAGCTGCAGTGAAGTGCTGTGTCTAAAGGGACTGAATGCTGCTTTATGATCAGCTAAAAATATAGAAAATCATTTGTTCTCCTCCAACCACTGAACATCAGTCATACAGACAGTCCCAGTCCACCAGGAGTTCACCAGCCTCCGGCCAACTTCACGGAGGTCTCTCACTTTCTGAAAGGTGTCGAAGTAATTGCACTTTCTCTCTCTCTTGTTTTCTGTGAGCGTGGGTGTGTAGGGGTGTGTGAGTACATTCGACTTTAGCCACGAGTTGTGTTAGAAAATCGAAAAACAGGAATTGATGTCCGGCAACAAAATAACCCTGGCTGAAAGGCAGCAGCTAGATGTACTGTAGCAAACCCAGTGAAAGAAAGCACCTCTCAACCACGTAGCCTCACATTTGTTTTTACTTAGAGTTCCAGTGTCTAACGCTTAAGGAAAGATATTGGCATAAATAGCATATAATATTCTCAACTATGTTTTCTTTTGTGTATAATCACCTAAAGTAAAAATCTTGTTTTGGTTACCTAAGAATGAGCCGTTCATTTCTGCACATGGAGTTGGTCCTCTAACATGGAGTTGCCCATGTTGTATATCACTGTTGTTGTAGAAACTGTATTAAAACACAGAACACAGAGATTATTCTCTGCAGATCAGGATAACACATGCATTTTTTTCAGGATAAAGACCAGCTGTATGGCCATATCAAATTTTGGCTGCACAGATAATGTTTACAGGATATATTCAGTGTTTGGTTTTGTCTCTGTAGGGGATTTGGTGATAACTCCAAAAAAACTGAAGCCAGCATTGTCCCTATATATGAACATACGTATATGTAATTATCAGTTACAACACAACAAACTGACATGTAATGAGAGATTGACAAAAAATGATTTGGTTTCCAATATGCAACCTTGTCAGTAGATCAGACTCCTCGTCTTACTTCCCACATGATCTTTCTTGCCACAGATTGATGAAGGACATGTCTATTTCATGGGTCACTTCATTTTAATTAGCCCTCGTGCCAATATCAAAGATCTCTTGCCAGCATCTGACAGGCTGGAGGAATTCTAATTGAACCCTAAACTCATTCGTACCCTCTCAGGCCAAACTGAGTCAAGTTTGATAAGATACAAAGTTAGAGTTAGAATCAGGAATATCAGTGTTATAACGTCATTTTTTTCATATCATTAAATGTTTATCATAATATTCTATATCATATTAAACTTTAAGCTGGGTAGGGAAGTAGGAATTACATCTGCCCAAGGTATGCTTTGAACTTTATACATGTTTTTGTTGCAAATCATTGTCCCCTGTCTGACCTAATTATCCCAGCAAGCCAGGGTAAAGGTAATTTGGCCTTGATTTAGATTAACGCTGTGCTCTCTGCACAACAGCTGCATGCAGCGGACCGCTGCTTTACTGGTTCCACTCCCTGGCATTTTGTATCTCAATGACAGCCAGAGAGCTCACTCAGTATGATATGATTGTTACAACTCTTGGAAACTCACCTCAGTGGCTTATTAATAGGCACAACCAAGAGCGCCCAAAGCATACAGTATGTCTCATGAATAACCTTTAACTGAAAAAGACAACATTTTAATTGCTGGAGGTTGGGTGTCCTTACTGACAAGTCTGTGCTTGACTACAAATGTAATCTTCACAGTCATTAGCGTACTGGTGTGATTTATAACTGAGGGTTAGAAGCAAAGTTTTATTAGAATTACTGGGCTTACTGAGAGAAAACAGCCATCTGTTGAGCTTGTAATATATCCAAAAGTAATTCTCCATATCACCTCACTGGTGTCTCAGAAATGAAGGCACCAGGTGTAGACTGTAACTGACTTGCACTTTCAATGTTATGCTACTTTATACTTCTACTCCACTACATTTCAGAGGCAAATGTTTCACTTTTTATTCCTCTGCATTGATTTGATATATTTTTGCTAGTTACTTCTATCATTAATAGAATATATAAATCAATTAATAAATCAATTACCCAGCAATAAATAGAGTAATTAGAATAAGCACCAACTTTATCAGCTGAAGAATTAAAGTGATGTACAAAAGACTGCATCATTAATTATAATTAAGTCATGATTTTTAAATGGTACTTTACGAACAGTGGCAGACCTAGCACATCCAGTACCCTGGGCAAGCTTCCCACAGTGCCCCCCACCGCCCATAAAAATAAATGATGATGATGATGATGATGATGATGATGATGATGATGATGATGATGACGATTATTATTATTATTGCATTTAATTTGACCAAGAAAAAGAGCTAGTAAAATATCAACATAAATAAAAATTGCAGCTAAAACAATAACAATTTCTTTCTTTTCCCCAGATGGCTTTTGCCTTTTTAAATTTTATCTTCCTCGAATGCTCTCCAAATAACCTCCATAATGTAATTTTTTTAAAATGTCAAACTCACTATCCAATGAGCTACAGTGCCGCCTATTGCAAGATGACAGAAAAAAAGCACATCATGATTTGTATATTTTTAGACGTAAGCATTTATAGGTAAAGAAACCAAACAACTTTCGTTCACAGGCTACAAGTCTAACAGGGGGTTCCATAAAATGATCAAAACTCAGTCAGGGTTCAAATTTAAACACAATAACGTCATCATTTCTTTATCTACACTCAGTTTAAAATAAGACTAATACATATGTAAATGTCTTTAAAAATCATCACAATAAATGTGTTATCCTCTCTCTTAGCTCAGCTGCTCCAGTGAAAGTTGTTCAGTGTATAACTTCATTCTCTTAGTGTTCCCACTTCTTTGGAGCATGACGGATACCCGTTTTAAATTCCTCCTCACTATACAATCCCATGATCCCTGTGATCCCTTCTTCCAGTGGTAATCGCCATGTCTCCAGGCAGCCCAGCCTCCATTAGTGACACTGATTAACCCCGCGGTGTCTGGCTGTTCACCGCCTGATGGTGCTGGACAGGCGATGGTCTGGGAACAGGACCGGTTGAGGAGAGAGGTAGCCTGAGTGGACTTGTTAAAATGTATGAGTTTTATCACTTCTTATTGAGGCTACTTCATTTGTTGATTGAAATGGAGATGTACAAGAATGCAGCTGAATGAGATTTAGTATTGGATTTTCTCAGAGGACTTAACCGGCCTGCCAATTAGGTGTAATTTGAATGATGCACCTTGAATCTGTTCCCTGTTCGGCTGGAAGCAGACACAAGTTTATCTGAAAAGCAAACGCAGGGCAGATATATTGTGCTCCGGGGATACAGAAATGGTTGATTTGATGGCTAGTTGATATTAGATTATTAAATTTACACCTACAATTAACAACTGAACTATCCCTGCTCATATATATCTGACTGCAATCATTAAGTTGCTGCGTCAATTTGAGTTTGATATTAAAAACAATAAATCAAGCGAGACTTAGAGTCTTAAAGCAAAGCAGAGAGGCTGTACTTGTGCTACATTTCCACTGCATGGTACAGCACAGTTCTACTCAATTTGACTCGCCATTTTCCATCAGAAAAGCTTGTAGATAGTACCTGGTACCTGGTACTTCTTATGGTATCACCTCTGTTGAGGTTTTACGTGAACTGTGCCGGAGAGATGGAATTAAAACACTGCAGACCATTTCATTGGTCAGAGATAGTCGTCATTTGTGCGATTATCATCCTGCACAAACCTACTATTTTTAAATAGCCACGCTGCCGTTTATAGCGAGAGCAATCTTTTTTATTCACTCGCTCAGTAGGATGTAGCAGTCAATAATAATAAGTAGAATATTGTTAGTGTAATAATTATTGTCTTGATTATCCTTAGCATAATTATTCTTTTTTACAAGTTTTATTTGGCTTCTTGACATGGAAATGGGTTAGTAGTATAGCTGTTATTTTGTATTATTTTTATTTTGTTATTTATAATTAATTGATTAAAAATTAATTATTATTTATTTATTTTAATGCAATGGCATCCTCTTGGTTCTTGGTATCAGTCGATATGTCAAGATGACTCATGCAGATTGGTATCAGGAAGGAAAAAATGGTGTCACAATATATCCAGTTAGAATCCTCAATTAAGAACCTCTCTCAGCAGCTCATAAAGTGTGTCACACAACATGTACTAAAAGTAACACTGGCACATGTAATATATACAATAAAAAGCTGCTTAGTTAGGAAAGAAATTAACTCACTGAAGTATTATTATTATTTTAAATTCTAAAGTTATTCAGTGATAGTTTTCCCCTTTCGGCTCTTTTCTTCACTTCTAAGATTTCCATTTCTTCTTTTCCTTGTTTCCTTTCAAGGTTAAATGTCTGAAAGCGCTTGTTGCCTATACTGTACAAACTCACATAGGTTTCTCAAGAGACTTTCTAAGGCGAAGAGTTTTGGTTTGACTCTCTTTGACTCCTCTTTAATTGCTGGAACCAGCAACATGGTGGAGCCTAAAACAGCAGTAGTTAAAACTAAAACTGCCTGAAAACAAACAGGGGACTCACACATAATATATTCTAATCCAAAATGAATGAATTTTAAAAAACAGAATATTAATATATAAGGAATTAGCATTTAAATAGACAGACACTTTGTATTAAGCATATATCAGATAAACTGAAGGATTCAGTGACAGTTATTTTGACTGCACTACAAAATGAAATGCCACCCTTATGTATTTTATTTCAGCTGTTGCAGAACAACAACCTGGGCCCTTGGGTGATTTTTAACAAGTCAGCGCTTTATGTAGTCAACTTGGCATCTTTTAAGCTCATGTCAAATCATTAACTTAGCATAATGTTTGTACTTTGTTTTCTTAGGGGATTGTTGATTAAAATTGAGCAGTCAACACTGCACTGTTATTCATTTTGAACAGGACTGCATTTAAATCAAATATTTATTTTACTAATAACATTAATCCTGCAATACCCATGATTTAATAATAGCTCAGTCATGGTTCAGCGGGCTGTTTGCCATTTCAGGGAATCTGATAACTGAAATGTAAATTATATGTTGCCAGATATTACTGTTTAGTAAACAGCAGTCCTGTTATCTCTACTCTTAAGCGTTTAGTTTTTTTTTTTTTCTTTTGCTGTATCACATTTAATTTGTTTTTTAATTTGGTAAAAAGTGACATTCACCTCCTGTTAAATATATAGATAAACTTTTATAGATTTTATCTTTTTTATCTATACATTTTATCTTTATGTTTTTAGTATTGAGAGAGTGCTTTTGTAATTATCATGTTAAAAGTTATGTAATCTGAATGTTTTTAGTGAAGGAACCTTGAATATGTTTTCTCTTCAGTTTCCTTTTTATAGTTCTCCTTACTTTCTTCGAAGGTATGATATGCTAATCTTTTTTTTTCTATTCAAGGTTTACATTATTCAAAAAGGGGTTGCAAAAGTCATGTTCATTTGGGTTGGCTTTAATACATTTGGCCCTTTCCTTCTGTATTGTCTGAGGTGCACTAACAGGAATTACATGGTGGGGGATTGAGAGGTGGAAGGTGTTAGCGCTCCTTAATGCCCTGGAGAGCTGGCCTGACTTCTTTTATCTCAAATAAGCAGATCAGAGGACTGCTGATGGATTGCTGACTGCGTGTGAGAGATTTTCAGCTCTACTGGGTGTATGCACATGTTGTGGATTCGCACTTGCATACAAATAGGCCTGCATTTTTTTTTTTTTTTTTTCGTGAGTTGTGAGCTTGAATGTTTCAAGATTGAGCCTTAGACATACTCTGTGTGAATAGCAAGGGCAATGGAACATTTTCATTCAGAATTCAGCTGTCGATGGTGTGCAAAAGCCTGACATTTTTACCACAAGTAGAGACTAATCCACATGCTTCTACTGTCAGTCAACATCAGCCTTGAACTGTATCAGCTTTTCCAAAAGGAAATCACTGCTAATTGCTTCCACATGTTCTGCAACTTTGACTTCTTGTAGATTTATGTGGAAAACAAATCATCACACCCATCACTTGAGCTAATTACACAACTATCTGCCACACAACAGTCTCTTTCTGTCACCCTTAATTGTGTGCAGAGTTTCCCATTATTATTTCATGAGTTGACACGACACTGGTCAGTGATTGGCATTTTGCACTGTTCAGCATCAGCAGCAGTATTTATTGGGTGAAACATTGTGGCAGAAAGCTCAGAGGAGGATGAATAATGAAATAGTAAGACAAAAAAAAAAAAAAAAAAAAAAAAAAAATCCAGCTGGCTCAACTTGATTATAATTCAGATAGCCACTCTGTTCAATTGACAGAGAGAGATACAATGAAGATGTTTTTCTGATAAGAATTATTATTATATATTGTTTTTTTATTTAAAAAAATGATTAATATAAAAAAAAGGTTGGTGGGACTAAAGTCTCACATTTCGGTCCTTGAAAGGCATCATCAGTTCCTGTTAACAGTCACACTCTGACATCAGCAGCTGCTCCAATGACTACAGGTCAACCTGTGATTGAAGTCTTTTTGGGAGAGAATTCACCAGAGCCCAGGCCACAGCAGTAACTGTTTGGTATGCAGACAGACACACTGTATTCCAATTGAGGCATCACACCGTGATCCTCAGCCCCTAATCCGTGTTGTTCATGGTCACGACTGTGCAGGAATGTGCTCCTCATAGCAAGCAAGCGATTAGGTTTTTCTAAAAAAAATATCTCAGAGTTGTATTCTGTGTCACGGACAGACAAACTCTCCATTTTAATTACATTCTGTCTGACTTACTTCTTTTCTTCCACTTGTCAAATTCTGGTATGTTATCGCTACATTGAGATTGCTCCCATTGTACCGACTATGTGTCCATTTCATTCTCTGCTTATCTCTCTCCATTTCTTTTCTGCAAAGTCCCTTTTGCACACTGTTGTTTCCTGTGACGGCAACAAGGCAAAATTGTGCAAATCCATTTTGTAAAGGGATCACAAGCAGATGCTCTGTGTCCTCACAGGAGACTACATGTATCTCTCTGTAAACCCTGTGTATATTGTCTGAAAAAACTGGAAAATAAATGTGCTCACAATGAGACATAGAAAGTAAACTAGAATTCAGCTTATGTGGTTGTCAAAATGGGATCATACCCTCTACAATACATCATAAATGACAGGGTAAATGAGCTGTTTTCATTTTGAGGGATAAAGGGACTACACTGCACTTAAAAGATACAGACAGGTTTAAATTATGATGCAGCTTGGTGGATGAAAAATGAAACTGATGGTTATTCATCTCTAAAAAGTGTCTGTTTTATACAGAGAGAGTTTGATCATTAAAAAACAGGAAGTTATCATCTCCCTTTCAAGAACAGACTGTTCATAATGACTCCATTTTTACTGTATTCATAATTAAGTTTTACTTTAAAAGCTGTAAAATTTCCTTTTTAGGCTGAGGCAGGGGAAGCATAGCAGTCTTCTTATACAGGAAGGAAATGCAGAGCCTTTCCACTTTTATAAGCAAACCTGTGAAGTGTCACCGTGGCTGAAGGCTGGTGAAGCTCAATCCTGCCTGACCTCGCTGTGGTGTCGCCCCCTGGGATTTATGAAACTTTATACTCAGGGCGGATCTGGGCTTTGCCTCATAGACTGTGTATTGTGTTATGGTTCCTTGTGCTCACACAATAATAGAGCGAGATTGTGGGGTTATTTAAGGGAACCATGGTTTAGTTACACCTGTGCTTTTCCTGCTGTGGCAAGTCAAACACAATAAAAAGGTCTGTTTGGTTTCAGGAGCTACAAGTTATATTAAAAACTGATTTTGTTGAATTAATTCATCAGCTGGGTTTTCATCCAAATGTAGCACAAATTACTGCAGAATTTTAAAAAAATCTTTTAATTTAAATGCTTTTCCATCCAGTACTGTCATGCTGACCCAATTGCCAGAAGCGTACGTGACTGCAAACCATGTTAAATTTGCATTTTTCATACATAACACATCAACTTTGCTAAAGTGACATGGAAATAGCTAAATTATCCTCTGCCAGTGGAGGGGATTCGTGGATGGCTTGACACCCAGGTGAGACACCTGCTATGCTGCAGACCACTGTTTAAACCAACAAACAACAAAAGTGGTTATTTGACTAAGTCAACACTGTTTCCAGTGGATATTTTTGTCACTTAATGTCACCAAACCTGACTTTTTTAAAGTGACCTGTTGGTGTTTTTTCAGCACAAATAGCAGTTCTTTTTTACCAAGACATTGCTTTTCCTGCCGGGGTTGTACCCCAAAGCAAGATATTTTAAGCCAAAATATAATCTTTTCCAAGCCATAACCACGTGTGTTTTGTGCCTAAACACACCAAAGTGTTGTTGAAAAATTTTCATGCATCTGCCACATTGTAAGATGTAACCAATCTATGGTTTGCAGAAAAGAACAAGGGCAACATTTTTTGAGGTGATTAAGTTGGTAATGCGGATATTGGGACCATTTCATCGAGATATGTCTTGGATGGGGTTAACTCTCCTGTCACAGCAGGAGGTAGTGTCACATGATGGCATCATTATCAAAACTCAAACAAAGAAAACTATGGAGGTATAATAACAGAGAACACACTTAATACAGAGTTTTGAACAACTAATAGGACAGCTATGTGCTTTTGGAAAAGTTCTGTTAACAGCCCTGTGTGCATAAACAATCATGCTAAAAGCCTTTAGAGACAAACCAAAGAGCTTTCAGTGGCCTATGTAATGATGGTTTGTTATGACTCTCCAACAGTGTTTATTCACTGAACCTGGTGCACTCAGTCACATTTATTGTTTACCTATACAAGATATAGCAATTTTTTCCCCACATTTTTACTATATCCACTAAGATTTTTTTGCACAAATTAAAAATGTGCATAAAATGTGTTGGATGGCAAGTATGTGTGTATGTATATGGGTAGGTATTTATCCTGCAGATGTATATACAGATATAATATTATTATTCTATGTTTTTTTTTTTTTCTTTCTTTTTTCTTTTATTAATTAATTAATTAATTAATTTACTTATTTATTTATTTTTTTGTTATTATTGTTATCGCAATACTTTTACTATAATTCATTTTTCTATCTGTTTATTTTATCTTATTTAATTAATATTATTATTCTTTTTTTTTTTTTTTTTTTTAATTATTTATTTATATTGTTGGACCTGTGTTTATTCTCATCAGTTTGTCTGTCACCTTCGTACTTTATAATTATACAAGGGGTTTCAGGGGATTTGGGTGGGGGGAGGGCACTGCTTATCTATTTATATTCAATTTACTTGTTAATGTTATAAAAAAAAAAAAAAAAAAAAAAAAGGGGAAAAAAGGAATTGTACACACTCTTATATACACTGAATATTGTTGACTTGTCCTTTATAAATAAAAGTTATAAAAAAAAAAAAATGTGTTGGATGGAAAAGTACTTAATTACTATTTGACATTTACAGCAATGCGAGTCATTTTGTTATATTTAGAAAAAAAAAGATAGAAAAGCAAGAAAAAAAAAAGCATTTTATAAGTGTAATAGAAATAAAAGACCAAAGGCAAGATGAGGAAGTTAGGTTGATGAAAATAGGTAAAATGAAACTTTAGTTAATGGATTTTTTTAAACTCACAATTATTAAACAAAAAGATGATCCATGCAGCATACAACAATTATTATTGCTTCATTTCCACAAATCCACTTTATTCCAGGCATCTAATGCAATTCTTTTTCATTTGGAAATGGGAAGTAAAGTTTTTAAATTAAATTTGCTAATATCAAACGCATTCATAAAAGTATATTACCGGGCTCCTAGAAGGTGATCAGTGACCTGGTGTACCTTTCAGAGTTTGTGGATCTGTAATCTGGACCAGCATAGGGAACTGTAACGTGAACAAATTGTAATGAATTAATATTCTGTACACATTTTTGAAACATTTCATAATTTCATGTAATTTTATTTAAATTAGTGTATGCCGAACTTAGTGTTTTTTTTGAACACCTGCCTTATATCTAGTAATTGGTCTGTAGATAATTTGTCTGCTTGTATTATCAGGCTCCATTGACATTCTCTCAGCATCTCATCATAGTGGCTCTGCAGCTCATACACCCTTCAAAAGAAAACTTTTCTCAGTTGAGGATGCATCCTTCAATGAACCCCACAGTTTGATCAATTTCCTCTCTATTCTGTGTGTTTGTCAATGTTTGCACTCCTCCACCATTTGTTACCATTGTCTCTGCATCTGCTCTCCTCTCCCAACCTTCCTCTCCCCTCTCCACACCTCATCAATCTCTATTCTGCAGCTCTATCTCTAAATCTGCTACAGTGCTTTCCCTCTCTTCCTCTGGTCTATCTCCTCACTTTCACCTCACTTCTCTGGTGCTCCCTGGAGGAAACCACTTAAAATGATGTTTTATTACAACTTTCAACAGACCGACCTTTCCCACAGTCGTTTCACACCTCCTTTCCTAACAACATTCTCTCAGATAATGGCCCGTGCTTTATGTTTGTGTGGTGCTGTATTTTGCATTTACGTGATCATTTCCTACAATGGCATTTTCAATATTAAATAATATACCTTTGATTTTACATTATCATATATATATATATATATATATATATATATATATATATATATATATTAAAAAGAACAGGATTATTCTTTTGACCCATATGATGCAACATTTTGGAACATAAATGTAATCAGAATGCAAAATGTGTGGTTTACTTTTTCTTGCTTTTAGTTTAGAATCAGCAAAAACAGCCTTAAGGCATGAGAGGATCACAGGTGACAGGATGACAAACCTACTGACACTCTGTTATCTAGATCAGCAATCACATTTGTTCCGCCTGTGACCCATTAACACAAAGCATTCTGTTATCGTGACCCCTTTGTGTTTTTAGAGACTTGTGTACATAAAAATACACAATATATAGACATTTGTGCTGCCACATTTATTTCTGACAAATCTCCTACCTCAGTAATCCTCCCATGACCCCTTCAGTTCATTGTGCAACACCAGGTTATGGAGCAATGATCTAAATTATTCAGCATTTATTATTCAAGACAGAAAGGAAAATGTACCACTACAGAAAACAAGTAAAGCCTTTATTTGAAAGTTTTGTATTTTCTTAATTATTCTTAGATGTTTCCTTAAAAAAAAGCATGTCATTAGTCCCAGATTTTAGTTAATGTACAGACAATGTTTACTGGGTCCAGACCTTTGAAAAAGCCCCCTCAACAAAGCTCAAGTTATGTTATTTATCTAGCATTGTGGCATGAAACAGCAGTTTCTTGGTTGAAAAAAACAACTAAAAACAATTGGACTAATGCCGTCGTCAAACTGTTGTCAAGCTGTGTGCTCAAGTGCACCAGACAGTTGAGGAGTATCAAAAATGGCATCCATTCTTTTGACCCATATGATGCAACATTTTGGAACATAAATGTAATCAGAATGCAAAATGTGTGGTTTACTTTTTCTTGCTTTTAGTTTAGAATCAGCAAAAACAGCCTTAAGGCATGAGAGGATCACAGGTGACAGGATGACAAACCTACTGACACTCTGTTATCTAGATCAGCAATTCACATTTGTTCCGCCTGTGACCCATTAACACAAAGCATTCTGTTATCGTGACCCCTTTGTGTTTTTAGACACTTGTGTACATAAAAATACACAATATATAGACATTTGTGCTGCCACATTTATTTCTGACAAATCTCCTACCTCAGTAATCCTCCCATGACCCCTTCAGTTCATTGTGCAACACCAGGTTATGGAGCAATGATCTAAATTATTCAGCATTTATTATTCAAGACAGAAAGGAAAATGTACCACTACAGAAAACAAGTAAAGCCTTTATTTGAAAGTTTTGTATTTTCTTAATTATTCTTAGATGTTTCCTTAAAAAAAAGCATGTCATTAGTCCCAGATTTTAGTTAATGTACAGACAATGTTTACTGGGTCCAGACCTTTGAAAAAGCCCCCTCAACAAAGCTCAAGTTATGTTATTTATCTAGCATTGTGGCATGAAACAGCAGTTTCTTGGTTGAAAAAAACAACTAAAAACAATTGGACTAATGCCGTCGTCAAATTGTTGTCAAGCTGTGTGCTCAAGTGCACCAGACAGTTGAGGAGTATCAAAAATGGCATCCACTGTAGACAAGATAGACACTGCTATCGAGGCTGTTCTAAATCAACATGTCTTCTCAATATCGCCAAACATCGTAGTTCATTTTTACTTTGCTCTGCCCCACTCTTAAAAGTCGAGTGTGTAGAAGTAAGCGTTGTGTTTCAGAACTGAGACTTCTCCCGTGTGCCAAGCATTTAGGAGAACTATGATGCCCTGCAGTAATGCGGACTCCTCACCGATTCAAGTACTTCTTTTTCTTGGAAATCAAAACTAAACTTTTTCTCTGCTTTGACTATATTTAGTACCACACAACATATTCTCCTCAGGAGACTGTCAGAAAATTGTCAGGATTTTTTAAAGATATAACATACCTGAAAAAAAGGTTTTTAATTAAATGAATACTGAATCGGAATATTGAATGAAACCAAAGAGACCTTGATATAAACAGCAAATTTTCTGCCCGGTCAGCAGTTGAAATATGTGGATATTTGCAAACAGAAAGAGATTAGTTTCAGCACAAAAAAAGCTACTGAGCAATTTAGCCATTAACAGTGACCTGCATAACTTTCCTTTTGAACTTAAAAGAGCCATGATCCTGAGGTTAATCTAAACAGAGGTCTTCTCGGGGTCAGGGAGGAGGAGGGTGCGCTCTGCCCCTGCTGTGCAATGGATTAGAAGCGGTGGCAGGTCATTACATACCTGGAAGCTGAAGCTAATCAGAATGTTGGCAGAGCCGCAGGCCGCCGGAAATGATTGCCTCTTTTTTTACCTTTCAACGTTCATCTGTACTAATGGTGTTGTCACAACGCTGGCATTTTTATGGCCACCTATAGCACATTTCCAACGCAAACACCGCAAGGAGGTTGTCCATATTTCAGGGGCTGTAAGATTCTTGCATAAAATGGGCATACATTAAGCACATGAGGACAAGAAAAGCAGGAGAAAATCTTTCAAGCAAAAAGGATTTTTGCTCCAGCAGGAAAAATGGAAAGTATATTGCTGAGCCATGTAGCATTGTGATGGGATTATAATGTACAGAATTTAATGCTTCTCGATATCCCGTGAAGCTGTTTCTTCAGTGCACATCCACGTGCCTCAAAGATATATCTGAACATACAGGATCCTCTTTACACGTCAATGTCAATATGAAAACACTTTTGTTCTATAACAATTTGGATATGATCATGAAAATGATCACATATCTCATTGAACCGTTTGTATATTATTAGGCTGTTCTCATGCACTGAGAAGTGAGACTTAAACTGCAACTGATGTTGCCAACAAGCCTAAAATTTATATTTATTAATCAGAAGTTATATTTATTATTCATGAGAAGAGTATTTGTAGAACAATCTCAGGATTTAGATTCAGATTGTTTTTGAAAAATATAAATATATACTTTTTTTGTCATAGTCTGCTGTGTCCTGATTCTTAAGACTTTTGGGAAGACTGGACTAAGTATCTGTACAAGACAATTTGAGTTGCCGCCATAAGTTAGTTTCTTTGTTTTCACTTGGTCGGCTTATTGTGAAGACTGTGTTTTCTTAGTTTTTGAGTTTCAGTTTACTGTGTTGTACCTGTGCTGCTTTTCCCTCACTAACCCATCCACACACATGCTCTGCATCACCTCCCTGCTCCTCAGTTTCTCACAGCCAATCAGCTTCCTGCCTGCTCCTCTGCCTCATTGCCTTATTACCCTCACCTGAGCTTCTTTGCCCTTTTTCTTCACCTGCACTTCATCACTTCATCAGTAGTTTGTATTTAAGGCCTGGTTTTCACTTCAGTCTTTGTTGGATCCTTGTTTTGGTCGTGTGGTTTTTTGTTGTCTCTGTGCTCAGAACTGGAATGAAAGAGTTATCTCTTTGAGTTGTCTGCTGTCTTCTGCATTTGGGTTCATGTGCTCTGAGTCTTACACTTTTAATATATTGCCACTTTTGCCAATGTATGCCAATCTCCAAACCTCATATGCATTTTATCTGTTTTAAATGTTTAGATTTTTACTTTCAGTGATATGTCCAAGATTCAGGCTCTTCAATGAGGGTAAATTGATACAATTACTATTTGGTGACAGTTTTAAAAAAACGGTATCCATAAGCAGCATAAGTTTGTCTTTCTTGACTGGATGAACAGTGAAACTTCTTATCTCTGAAATCCTCCTCGCTGAATCGACAGAGTACTTTGCGTTAACACCCTCTGAGGTATAATAAGTGCCTGTTGTTTAGATTTTATTTAGTTTGCTTTACATATGCTCAAGGGGCATGGCGTTTAAAGACAAAACTATATGAAATGTCTTTAGTCTGCTGCGGCTTTAAAGACATCTAATTTCAGCTCAGACTTAAACAAACAGGCAGCAACATTTTTACTGAAATGCAAAAGAAATGTTTGAGTTTTAGTAACATGTCTGCTTTAAATAGTAATCACTTAAGACAGTTATAAATACTATATGAATGCATATATATCCCCTTTTTTATTGAGAAGTGATTCCTTTTCCTGACTATTAGGCATGAAGATCTTATTATGCATGTTAAATTATAAGCAGATCTCATAATTAACAAATATGCACTAAGCTGTCCCACACCACTGAATCAGCAACTAAAAAACACTCCTTTCTCTGTATATACTGTAAATCTGTATATTTTCTTTGACATTTTGAACCCAACTTTCCAAGTTTACACAAATCTTCATACTGCTTCATACATCAGTGAAACAGGCCTGATGTGGAGGCAATTAAAAAGACATTCAGAGTCGGTTAGTATGTTGGTGATGATTAAAAAAACAGGGTTCAGATCAGAAAATGGTGAGAGCTATGCTTTCAGCCTAATAAGTTCCTCTGGGCAAAGTTTACTTTGTACTAAGTCATTTAGATATAGAGTCTTTTTTAAAATTCTCTTAATGGGGGTTTAACACCATCTGAAACATTAATTATCATTTGGGGTCACTCCATGGATCCAAATTATATACCTGCAAATGAAAACAAAGCATGATTAAACATCATAAAACACTGTATATTTTTCCCCTCTGGTATTAAGTGATGATAAATCTCCACAAAACATTTTTCTGTATGCATTATGGTTTTCACCGCCTGCTCACTGTTCTCCTTCTGTCTGGTCCCAGCGGTTCCACTTAGCACTCATTGCACCATTTATTTTCATTATACTCTGACACTGTGACTACAGCCTAAAACCAGCATCTCATCATCTCAGTGCTTTCTTGGTTGGAACTCACTATGGCCCACAAAACTCTGGATATTTTATTTCATTATCCACTTATTGCTCCAAACATTGTGTTTTAAGGGCTCTCATTTTGAGATCCAGAGCACAGCTTTTTATTTCATATTAACTTTATATAATAAACAACATCTCTGGAATGTCAAAGGAATAATAACATTGTCAAAGCTTTAATTAGAGACAGCTTTATTAGTTTTTGGCTGTATCTTCGCTTGTAGTGCTTTCAGTGAAGGTAAACAATAAACAAGATTGTTTTTGTCTTTGAAGCTTTGTTGTTCTGCCAAATATCAGTTCAAAGTTTATACATTTGGTCTTTTATGATCAGCCTATGCATGAAAAAAGCTGAGTGTCCAACAAATTGTGTATCTCACAATGAATAATTCATATCTCCCGAAGGCGTGTATGTAATCCTGCATGTGTATGATTTCTTGCTCAGTATGAATGAAGCTTAAGCTTTTCCATCAATGCACTCAGCAGTCTGCTGCTTTCATCCTGGAGAGCAGAGCCGAATCCCAAAGAACCTCTGAAGGAGCAATTACAAGACCACAGAAATGCCAACTGTCATGCTCCTCCCAGGGATGATGGCCAGATCTTGATGAACTGCCCCAAGTGTGGTTACTTTCTGCTGGCCTGACAAGAGGCAATGACTGCGAGCTGGGACTCAAGAAGAATAGCACATACACACTCTGCAACACAATACAGAATATCCTCAGTATGGTGGAGCGAACTGAAATCACCTGCTCAGCTGATATGCACAGTATCATCTTGAGTAAAAGCTGACAGCTTGTAAGACCCTCCAAAAAAGTGATTGTCCCTAAACAATAGTAAGTAAGCACAGCAGTCAATCTTAAGATTCCCCACATGTTGAAGCTGTGTGCTCAGGCACTGAGAGTCACATATATTTCAAGACTTTGGTGGATGGCATATCTTTTTGTAGTCTTTACAAAATAACAAGCACAAGGCCAAATTTGTGAAGAGCAGATTTAAAGGACCAGTGTGTGGATAAATATTTGTGTTTCATTAGATTTAGCTGAATTTAGGTTTTGATGATGGGTGACCAAAATTCTATGTCAAGACAACGTAGTCAGTTAGATGTAACAAACAGATGTTGTTGATATTTTGTTGGGTTTAAGTTGTGTCGTTAAGTAACCAATATCAAACTTCTTTTAAACATATTATCCCATCGTGATGTAGAAATGACATTTAGTCATAACGTATGGAGAAAGAAATTTTTACTTTGTTAGACATTTAAAATGTCATTTACCTGATTTTCTTTCCAGCCAATTTTTTTCTTGTCTGTCCAACACAAGACTCCAACATCTTTCTGACATCATACTGACATCCACTGCCAGCTGACTGTGACAGAATGGGAAATTTGAAAAGAGAGAACAGTAAATAAAGGGTGTAGGGCTAATGGTAAATTGTCTGTTTTAAGCTTTAATTACAAAGAAGGTACAGTTGAGGTGAAAAAGAAAGAATGGTGAGTGAGAGGTAGCAATACTAGCTGTATAAACTAATCTGTCCTCTCTCTGTTGAACAAGCTTCTCGGCTTATGCTCATAGTAATTGCTTATGAGTGATAGACAGACAACATGCATCACTGAGACAGCTATGAATACAAAATAAAGAATATAGTTTTACCTTACTGTGAGTGTTATGTAAATGTCCAGGTCTATGAGCAGCGGGCAACGATGTCAAGCAACTAAGCAACACAGATATTGAAGTTTCTGAGAGAAAATATAAAACCTTCAACTTTCAGACTTGGAACAAAACAGCTTGGCTGTCAACACCCTCCGTGCCTGCTTTGCATTTTATCATCACTATAAAGTTGGAACCGTACCGATCGCTTCTCTGCCCTGCTGTTAAACTGATTTTTTTTTTCTTTTTTTCTTTTTTTTTTACAGCTTGGCACACTACACAAGAGCTCTTGTTGTTCATAAGACACATGAATTTGCCGGAGGGGCGGTTTGGAGCACATGCCAGTTTATTTGGTGAGCTTGGCACCGCTGCACATGAAAGTGTAATAAAAACCCATCTGCTACAAGACTGACGCTGAGCCAGTCCAATAGAAATGAGGCTTGTCCTCTGTTTGTAATTGCTTTTTGTTTTTTTTTTTGTCGTGTTTGTCTGTCTGTGTGTGTGTGTGTGTGTGTGTGTGTGTGTGTGTGTGTGTGTGTGTGTACTTGAGGATTTGGCCAACAGTTTGTAATTGTAATTTTTAGATGTAAAATCAGAAGTGTGCTGCTTCAGTTCATACAGATACACGACATATGGACTGCACCAATGCTGCTGCTGCCAAAAATACCAGAACATGTTTTTGTAAAGATTTCATTTAGGACAGAAAATACAAGCTACTGAACTCACCAACATGATACACATTGTTCTAACATGCTGTCAATCTTGTGCAAACAATGCATTTCAGCAACTGTGAACGCTCAGTGTTGAACCTCTCATTTCCTTTTGAAGGCAACGGCAATGTATAATAGTGTTGTCATGACAACAGGGTATAGTGATGGAATTAAGTAGCTGCACACACAAGCAAATGCAAAATTGATTGACTCTGCATAATGCGCCCCGAATCGCACGCTCTCTCTTTGGGAATGCTGATGAACACGGGATGAATCTCATCAGAGAACAAACATGCTGCAGGATGCTACACTCTGGAAATCCCATCATCTTACAAATGAAGTAATGCATTTTTCAGCTGGCCAGATAGAGCTCCATCTCTTTTGGTGTGCTTGTTATTACACACTACCACCTTTATGTTTCTTTTCTGGAGCAGGCAGCAGTTTTAAATTTGAAGATTTGATACATTCACCCTTCTTTATAATATGTGACGGCAGCAAAAGGTGCCACAGCAGCTAGGCTGATTTCTCTTAGTATTCTGACAGTGAGGCCTGATGGGGATAGGGAGATTGAATGTGGGTGATCTGCAAGAGCATACATTCACATGATTTAAACCGCATGACTGTGAGATGTGGAGTGGGTTGTAATGAAGTCCAAAGTAAGCATAGAGATAGGCAGGTAGTTCAACATGTCACTGTGGTAAAATCTTATCAAAATTTTCACATTTCAGTCCGCTGCTGCAGAGGGGTTTGCTTTACAGTGGGACAACAGTCATCATCCCCTGGGGAAATTTTCAAGTACAAGCGTAACTTTAGAAATCCATTGATTCATTTTCCTTGAAATATGAAGGGACATAATAAGTAGTGACAAGTGACAACAGAGCTGAGTTGTTTCAAATACTGACTCACTCCATCAAATATGTACAAAGACAGACGACTCTATAACTAGCAGTCCACTGTAGACAAAGCAAATCATTTTCATGAGAAAGGTCTGTCTTCTAGACAACCGTCTTTAGGTTTACTCTAAAGACAGACATATAAAGAACTTGCTATGGCATTTCTTGTAGCCTACTATTTTTTCAGCTATTTTTGTCATTTAATCCATGGTTACAGAAGACTGCAGCCTCTCAAGACACCGAGCTTGTTTTGGGAAGTTCAAATTTTTCAGTGAATGTGATGTGGAGAGAAAATGTAAGAAAATACAGGCAAAACATGCAGATTCTCTCTTGCTGTCAAGTGACCATGCTAATAACTAAGACATCTCTCTGGTTTTGTTAATGATGGTTGTTGTGTGAAAATTTGGGAAATGCACGAGTTAAATGCGAACATTGATATAACAAAAAACTGTCACATAGCCCCAACAACTTTTTACACATTGGTTTCTGAAAGGATTAAAGAAAGGAAGATGATATAGCATGGCATCAACGCAAACATGTCCATTCAGCTATTCTGCTAAAGCTTCTATACATTGTGTGCTTTCAGCAACTTTATACATCCTAAAAACTGAAAATTATAAGTCCACTCAGTCTAAAAATACCTCAGTCTCCTGTGTGACAGTCCTGTGTTTAACCTATTCATCCATCATGTTTTACTCCCTCTATGGACTATGTCGCTCATTATGCTATGTCACCTAACTTTCTGGCAGTTAAATTATATGTTTTTTTTCTCCAAATTTACCACTTTAATCTCAAATAATTTTCAAGTTGGCTTTTACTAGCCCTAACCATGACCTGTTCCCCTAACCGCTTCCAACCTTGATGTGTCAACATGAGGAGTACTACCCAATCACAGCACATAGTGTGATCCATAATAATGTGTCATAGGGATATGTGTAAATATGTGAATAGCTGCAGTGTGACTTGTCTTACCTGGGCTGGGTGCAAACAGACATTCCAATCTTCAAGCTAGGCTAACTTGCTTTTGGCTGTAGCTGCATATTTAGCATACAGACATGCGATGTCAATCTTTTCATCCAACTCTTAGAAAGTGAATGGCCGTATTTTCTGAAATGTCAAACTTTTTGCAGAAAGGTGAACATCAATTTCCTAGTTTCTTGGGTGACTATATTTTTATGAAAGACATATTATAATCTTATAAAAATATTGTTTTTACCAGTTCTTTTTCAGCCAGACATTTTTTTTAACAACAGGGGAAAGTGCTTTTCAAACAATGGCATCTGATCCTGTCAGCCCTAAATTTGATTTAAGTATGTAGTTGCAGTTTTTCAGCAGTGCTCTTGTCTTGTTACATTGGATAGAGGCATGTCCGGGTTTGTTCACATTTAACTGAGATAGATTATTTACAAAAAGGCTTAATAGGCTTAATATGCCTCCACACGTGAGCCTTTATATGTTGATGTGACTGTTGCTTGGCTCATCAGTGTGGCCTGTAGGAAGCTGAATTGGACCTGAGAAATCCTGAGCCTGCAGTACTGATGACAATTGGTAAAGGATTAAATAGCAGTTGACTGCAATCTGCGCCCACTGTGTTGAAATGCCAAGGGCTGCTGAGAGTGAGAGCACAGAAGATTGCATCACCTCCTGAGCAAAGGCTGGCTCTAATGAGAGCGTACTAACACTGCACTGTTTAATAGCCAGAATGGATCTTGCTTGTCCAGCTCCCCATAGACGAGCAGGCACTGTGAGTCCACATGGCATTTATAGTAAGTGCTCACATAGCTATTGACTGCTGAGTCAATGACTAATAAAGAGCAAGTATTAAGTAGGAAGAATTTCACATTTATGTAATCACTTTAAAGTGTTTTCATAAGTTAATGCTAATTACTGTTGATCAGAACTCACTCCATTGCTCCACACTTTCTGTAGTTATTTGATAAAAATTGTAATTCAGTTTAATATTCAGAACCATTGCATCTACATGTGACACACAATACACTCATCAGCACCACACAAGATCTATCTTTATTCATTGCATGTTTCCGTCAAGCCACATTAGCCTCGGAAGGAAAGCGGTAAACGGAAAGATGGTTAATGTGCCGCACCTGCTGCTAGTTGACATCTTCGCTTCTCAGCGACAGCCAGTTAAAATTGTAGCAGAAATGAACAGGAAAGATTTACTGGAGCGCAAAGCTGTATCCAGTGAACCAGGAAATGGTGGCAAGGTTTTTGCCATTACATAATTTTTCCTGAACGGTCAGGGAGATGACACGTAGGAGACAGAGGAGACAGGCTGGCCAACAAGCTGCCTGACTGGGAAGTGATGAATTCTGTGGTGTGTGAAAATACTTTTCTCCTGTTGAGAACAAGTGTCATGGTGTAATGTTCATGAAGGGTCTTGTGTCGGCAAATGGCACTGCATCAGGTGGTGCTACAAAAGATGGCTTTGACTGTTTCCAGTCTGGTGGTTCAGCAGCTGTAAATGAGGGATAATTTTTCAACGGCACGCCGAGTTCAAGTCCAAGTGTTGCATTTCATTTTTAAAATCAACATGTAAATGTATTTCACTGCCAAACATCCTGCAGTTTTGAAGCCAATGCAGTTATTGTTGTACATAAAGTGTGGCAGACTAGAGCTTCAGATCCAGAATGCTCTATTTAAATGTCATAAAAAAGAAAGTGCATCTTTTTGCTTGTGATGCACTTTCAATGGACATGATAACTGATGAAAAAGGTGTACTCACTCTGCTCAAGTTAGCTTTCCCCTCCACTTGACCCCCAAGAGGGTCACTTTTCTCAAAATGTAAGCTCTGCACGTCTTCACCAGGGTATGGCAACATTTTCCTACATTTGACTCACAAAATAGCCTTTGGAGGTGATACCTGCACCATCTACATGCTAAAAAGCTTGGCCATTGCAAAGAGAGTTGCAGGAGGAGACGCCTTAGGACTTTTGAAGTTAAATCCCTAAGGATTGTGTAAAGGATCCAAAATAGCCTAAAAATACAGAGATGATTGAGCCTGCCAGCGACTGCACCCACATTTTAAGCCTTCACCTTGCACATTAAAGCTGTGGTCATATGGGTTCCAAAGCTCGGAGCTCAGTTTAATATTCATGAAGTGCTGAACAGCCTGAGACCTCTGTGCACTCGAGAGCCAAAAGATATATTGTTATTTGGTGTGGTAAACAGAGCTTTGGAAGAAAGTGCAGCGAGGCAATTTGCCACACATACTGTTATTTCCTCAGCCTTTTTGAAAACGCTATAGATGTATCAGACTGCACAGAAAGCTAAGGGTTAATGGGCAGAGGTGACTTTCATGGACAGACAATAGCGAGAATTGTGTCTCTCCAATCAACATCAATGTCACTTTAAGCAGTTAACATTTTCTGTTAAAAAAAAATTAACATCTGTTATTTCTGTGCATGGCTTTAAATAACTTATCGATGTATCTCATACAATGGTTTGTATGATATCTGACATATTGGTGCCCCACGATTGCCATTATGTACATACAAGGCAAGGCAATTATATTTGTACAACACATTTCATACACCAGGGAAATTTAATACGCTTTACAGGGTACTAAAATACAGGAAAGGTAAAAGATTTACTATTTAAAAAGTGAAAAGTACAAACAAGTGATACAAGATGTACAACATTTTAGAAGTAAGCTTGTGCAGGTCAAGTGAAAAGAGAATGAATAATTAAATAAGAATGCATTAAGTACCCCCAAATTTAGATGCACAAGTAATTTAAATCAGAAACAATTAATGGGTAGACTATATGTGTAAAATAGGAACATTTTTAGCTGTGACTTAAAAGTGTTCAGAATTGAGGCACATCTTATATACTGGGAAGCTGTTAAAGGTCTGTGTTACCTGATAACAAAATGCTGCTACACTGTGTTTTTCTCTTTGGACAACCAGTTGACCAGTCTCAAGTTTCCTTAGCGTTATTCTAGGTCCATATGCCACAAGCATTTCAGAGATGTATTAGGGCCCAGAGACACAAAGTCATTTGTAAAGGTATATACTTAACATGAAATTACGTAGGGTCAGGTTTAGGCAAGTGGAGCTAGCTAGGTGAGGTTTAGAAAAAGAAACACGGTGACGATGTCACTTAAAATAACTCAAAGTTCACTGGGTTTGACATGGTCTTAAACATCAGTCCCCTGGAAAAGTCCTGTGTCTGTTTGACCCATCCATCATCCCAACCTGCATCCTAATGCAGACTTTTGGTCTTTATTCAACTTCCATCTTTACTCCCGTCAGTGCACTGGTCACATGATGAGAGTCTTCCCAAATATATGCGTTGCACATGAATTACAAGTTTATAATTCCATGGGCTATATATGAATTGTGGTGCATTACTTTCCATAAATATACTTGCGAAGAGCGTATGCGAAAAGCCTGAACAGCTGTGTCGATCTAATTCACACCTGACACTTTTTTTTCTTTCGCCGTTTTTCATGAACATAGCTAAGCAGCTACAGGCTGGAAAAAAATGTTTAAAATGTTGATGCAGCACTTAATAAGTGTAATTGATGTACTGGAGATGACTGGAGCAGGATCAATGAGTAGTTCATCCAGTTTAAATGCCAACAAGCTTATACTGACCTGAAATATAAACACAAGGTATATGAGACTTGAGCTATGATAGCACAGCCTAAATAAATTAAGATCATTGGGGGAAACCAGCCTTTTTTCAAGCTAATTCATTTTCATGATGACAGCCCAGGGATGTCCAGGGAGAACATTAAAAATTGATCAGTATCTAAATGATTTATTTTTGCAATCCATATAAAAGCTGCAGCAAGTTCTTCTCATATGCTGAAACTTGTATCATTAGCCCTTTGTATTGTTTTATTTATATTCTTGTGGGAAATATAATGACAATGGAGATCAGTCAGTGGGGCCTAATGGGATTTTTTGGCAAATGATGAAAAGATAGCATTTTTCATTTTCCAGTAATAAACATTCATTTAAACCTAATACATACCCATAAATCTCATCTAAAATCTCAATAATATAATAATATTTCATTTATTGTCACATTGGGAGCAACGATTGTGCGTTACGTTCTCTGCTGATTGCATCAATTTGCTCAGAGAGAGGAGCGCGCTCCTCTGTTCTGCTATCTGAAAGCAGCAGGTAAAGAAGCGGCTGAATGTGTCAAAGAGACCTCAATAAATAATGGATGTCATGAAGCTTCTGTGGAAGCTGTCGGCTTTGAAATCCACTCCCTGGTTGAGTCACACTCCCAGTTCGCTCCTTTCATTTTACATTTAACGGACCCTGTGCTGTATAACCATCATCTTCTTCAACACACATACACACACACGCGCACACACACACACACACACACACACACACACACACACACACACACACACACACACACATATACTTCATCTCTGGCTGGGGCTGTCTGAGGCAGTTAGTGTTGGGGAGGTGCTGAGCTCAGAGCAGCCAGGCAGGTGTTGTGTCCGTCTTAGGGGTTCACGTCTGCATACATCAGCTTCAATTTTACCCTCAGTTCTCCGGGCTTGAGAGCCTGGTTGACACCCACAGGAAGGGAGCAGACAGCAGCATCAGCCAAGAGGAAAAATAAACAGCCTCTTTTGGACCAGGCACACAGTGAAAATTGTAGCGTTTCTCAAAGACCTCTAGGGTTAACTGGTTTTCTTTTGTAGCTGCGAATTGATTTCTGAGCTCTTCAAATGGTGCTATCTGTTCCCGCTCATATGTGGAAGGGGAGGGCTTTTAGCTGCGGATGTCCCAAATGTCTAAACCCCAAACAAATCACTTTCCAGTATTGCCAACACTGACAGAAGACAGCAGGTGCACTGGAATTAAATACCTCATTAAAGTCAGAGCAAACAAATAGATTTTATGGCCCCACATGACTTTGATACAACTCATATAAACCTGGGTGATCAAAATAACAGTTTAAATGTGTTCAAACTTTAATTAAAAAAAATACCTTCCCCAGAAAATCTAAAATGCATGCTGTGCGCTCCACATGTCAGGCTCTTGCACAGATGGATCAAAGTCAGCAGGATGAATGGCTCTCTTCGCTTTGATAATAATTAATTACACACTCAAGAAAAAACAAATGCCTATGCAGGCGCCATAGTAAGTGTGAGGGGATTATACCTCTTTTAATAAGCCCAGAGATAAAGAGTATCATGGCAAAAATTCTCGTCATGTATTTTACATTGTTTGTTACCAAAAATAGCAGAATAGTCTTTTTACATCAGATTAAGAGTCAGTCAGGATAATAGTTTTGCAACTTATTTGAGGCCATGTTGATTAAGATATATAAAATAGCAGCATTTATATAATAATAAAAGAACTGTGTGATAATGGCTAGCTATGGAGATGCAGTTTGTGCTTATTGTGCAATAAGTATGTCTTTAATACCAGAGGGACAAGGAGAAAGCCAGGAATATTCTCTTTGTCTCCAATATGAGATCATTGTTCTTCACCTATAATGTGAATCTTCTGGCTGTCAAAGTGGGAGAGAAGGCCGCTTGTCTTTTCACTGAGCCCAGACCATGCTTACACTGTCAGCCCTGGACAGCTCAACACAGACACACATCTACTTACCTCTGAATCACGTGAAGGTGAATCCGAAAATACTTCAGAAATATTGATATGATCAGGATTGGATGTTGATGACCATGGCATCACTCCTAGGTCACTCTGTTGTTATTCTGATCTCATAAAACAATTTGTCAGTGCTTTAATGAAAGTGTGCAACATGAAGAGGTGCCTTTTAATGTGCGCATGAAATGCTGCTGGGTGGTGTCAGCTAATAATGCGGCCAGACAGAGCCGGTTGCAGTGTTATAATATCCCGTTGGATGGGCGGACGGCCTGTATAATGGGGAGGTGGATAGATCCCACAAACCCTGGACCCTGATGCGGAAGTCTGGTGTTTGCTTCCCATGAATGTGATTTGTGTTTTTGGACCCTTACCCATGTCCCTCCTTTCCCTAAACCTAACCATTCGTGACTTTGTCACCTAAACCTAACCATCTGTGCCAGCATGTGTGTATGTTGGCAGTCTGGCATTGATTGCTATATGCTTTTGTTGTGTAAACACAACCATGCCATGTCATCCTACCATGTCCATTTGTTGACATCATAGTAGCGACATCCTGGAAAATAAACTACAGATGTAGAAGGACACCTAACTTGTGAAAATGTAGACAAAGAAGAAGTCCACGACGAAAGCTGCGACATGTGACAAGCTGGGACGAGAACGTGTTGCCCAGATCTAAGCTGCTTCACATCTACTTCATATTTTTTTGACAACCATTTTAAGGCACGGACTCATCTGCATCTCGCTGACCATCAGGATGATGCAAACCTTCTGCATGCTAGTAGACCCTTTTTACAGCAAATATTATGACTTGTTAAAAGAAGGAAAAGTGTGGGTGTAAATGTTAACATTAACACTTGCTCCATTCCATTAAGTATTCCAGCAAGCTTTGTCAGTGACTTAGTGTACAAAGTACCAAACCCTAGAAACGACTCACCTAAATGCAATCTAGATATATATAATGTTACTAATTCCACTGTCCTTTTTTCTGCTTTGGCAAGTCAAAATGTCTGCAGTGAAAAGGGTTTATGGGAGGCCCCATAACACTCACGCCAGTGTTAACAATCCTGTCTCAGTGGGAGTCAGCAGTTTAATGGCACTGACATTGTAGATTTTCTTTCAAACAGTACTTGTTCCTACATTAGCCTGTAGACTTAGTATCTTCTATGTTCCTGTTTTGAGCATCGCTGTAACCTCCACTGTGAGACTGTGTTTCTTGCCATAAGTTAGATGAGAAGACTGATACCAATCTCATGGTTGTCACTGTAATAGATGGCAGAAGCAGCCAGCTATATATAGTCTATTTTCAGTATTGTTTATTTACTCTTTTTTGTGCTTATTTTAACATAGGCCAATTTTGGGCAATGTCTTGTTAAATTGCTCTTTATCTTGGCCCCATGTTTCTAAAAGAAAACAAACCAATTTGTTGAGGATTTAAAGAGTTAATTAGGGGAACATTTGAACATTCACTCATGCTGTTAACTATAGTTTTCAGTCTTATATAACTGCAACTCAACCTATGCCTTTGGCTTGCAACCAATTATAAGTGGTAAAAACATCACCATAATCCCCCAATAATGGGTCAAAGTCCACTGTACAAAAAGTAGTTGTACATCTGATAAAATAAAAGTCCTTATTTAAAAAAAAATCCTGCATATTTAGATAAACTAAAGATGTAAAAACAACCTAAACAACGGTAGCAGTGTTCAAAGCTGACATAGTTACTGAAGAGAGTTAACAAGATATATAGTTATATATGTAACAAGATATATAATTCAAATATAGTGCAGTAATTTAACTTAAACTGACACAAACATGTCTGTGAGATCCCTCCGCCTAATTGACTCTCACAGTGTGAGCCGCTGCACCTGTCACCACGCCGCTTCTCCCTCCGCCTCCGCTGGCCGCATCATCTCCTCCCGCAGAGCCGAGCGGAGCAGCAGCAGCAGCAGCAGCGTCTCTCCCCTCCAGCCCTCAGCTTTATGTCTGTAAGGGTTGCTCAGCACCGGCGGGGATATTTTACCGATGCTCTTCACCTAATGTGACACTTTTTATACAACTGCTTGAAACACCGGCTGAAGCAATGGGAGCCTTTGGGGTGATAATAGGGATTTTACAGTACGCGGGACTTTATATTCAACTTAACGCAGCTCTCAACGGCGGACGCGGCGAAGTGGATAATCACATCTCCGGGAATGGTAAGTTGTCTTATGCCTGTGTTTGTTGGTGGTAGAAGGAAGAAGCTCTATAATAATAATAATGCAATATTCACTCTTGAGGAGTGACTGTGTGATTTTTTATAGGCCTATCCCTTTTAAAGTTTAGTCTTGTTGATATAAAGATATACAATATTTCTTACTGTTGTCTGTGATATATGCCCACCCAAAAGTGGTACAATATAGTACAAGTCTGTGAAGCTTTTGTTTATTTTTTTTTTAATGGAAGAAAATACGACTTATTTAAGAACTTATCAAGAGATGGGCACAAGCCACTTTCGTACCCCACGTTTAAATTAGTTTCAACACCACAATTTTTTATTTATTTTTTGGACAAAATTAGGTACAACGCCTTAAAAAGCTTTTTAAATCTGTATGAACCTGTATCCAAGAGGCTGGTTAAGCATATAATTCAAACAGCTGCTGACCAAAATGTCTTCACGATTGTCTGTGTTTAGTTATTTATGCAGAAAATCCTCCATGTAAAAATAACAGCTTAAAATCTATGAGAAATGTTAAGATAACTACAACCTAAATTTCTGTGCAAAATAAACAGATTCCCATTGAAATAGTGACAAAATATCAGGAAATAAAAGACAAGCTTGGGCTATGATAACCTTGCTAAATTATATGCGTTATGGATCATGACTTTTATCATGGGATCAGAGCGGAAATTAAAAATAGCTGAAGGTTGATGAGCTGAGGCTGTACCTTCTGTAAAGAATAAGTTGCTAGTTACACTGCTTTCTTGTCTGTGCACTCATCCTGGAAAATGTGCAGCAAAAGTGAGTCATTTTCCAGTCCTACATTACAAAAAGGCCCAGCTGCATCAACTGTACTCATAAGATCACACCTGAACAGCTCCATTTATGCATCTAAAGAAATTTACTCTCACCTGAGCCATATTAGAGATTTGAACTTCCAAACATCCCTTCACAAACACTATTCTCTGACCCGAAGCTCCCAGAATCCTAATAATCCTAATAACCTAATAAGGAAAACAATAAATGCTTTTCATTCATGGTTCGCAGCAGCGGCAGACGGTAGAGAGCAGGACGCAGGAAACCTGAGGAAAGAGCGAGGGGGGATGACATGCAGCATAATAAGCTCCTGTCAAAAGCAGATTGTGAATATTGCGATTTCATGGTATGTGCCTCAGACAGTGAGGCTACAGGCATAAAAATACTATCTTCTATTACCACTATCTTACCTCTGGGTGCTGTATATGAAATAATACATCATAGTATGTATGTAAAAGTGTGTTCAGCACTAAAAACAAGTTCAAGTCAGTTGTTTGAGGGGAGACATGCACCATAAACCAACACCAGATCAGCAGTCCAAATGGCCACGGTGTTATCAGATTAATTAAATGTACAGCACAGGTTTGGTTGAATGTTTTAAGCTAATGGACATGGAAACTTTTGAGAAAATACAAGTCAAGGTGAACCACAAAAAACAACAACAACAAAAAAAAAGCCAAGGGTATGTGCCTTCAGTGTTCTTGAGACAAATTACATCTCCTGAAGGCACCCAAAGGAGAGAGGGGATATATGCTGCACTATGTGCTTTTTATGGAGTTGGGTGAAGGCCCGCGATGCCCTGTTGCTGTACTGTAGCACCTTCACCATATTTTATATTCACAGCTCGATGCCTCTTGTTGGAACAAAATTCACAGCGTTAGGTTATTATTGTTAAACTCCTCTGGGGTTTGAACCACATACTGCCTGTGCACTTGACTTCTAGTAACTCTGATTTCTTTGGTGATTATGCACTTTGTTAGGCAATACATTAGTAATATTACTTTTCCAGAAAGAACCAATGTAATGAATTATTAATAACATGTCAGTAATAAATATTACAGTAATCCCCCAAAAAATAACTCTTTACAAACTTGCTTTTGTTGTTGCCTCCCTACTGCTTTAAAATCCTTCAATCAGTCACATCCCTGGATTCATTTTCATTATCGTCATGCTGTGCATGCACATCACCAAACAGCAAGCTAGCTTAGAGGATGACAAGTTTTGAAATGCTGGACAGATTCCCGTTACTTTTAATTTTGTTGGAAGAAAAGATGACAAGACCACTGTTGTTCCATGTAGTAAGTCTAAGACTGTTTCCAAAAAAACCCCTCAATCTCTAACCAACAGCCCAACAATGTGAAGCTCCAGTGTGAAGCTACATGGAAAAACAACTGTGGACAGCAGGCTAGACGCAACAAAGAACTGATGAAGCTTATGGTGGGATTTGTTGTGGATGAAATGTGGCCTATCTCCATGATCGATTCTGATCCAGGGGCATCTTTTATCCTGAGTCTCAGCTGAGTTGGGCTACCACACTGGTTTGGGCCAGTGCTATGCCAGGTCATCTATGATAACGTCCTAGTGATGTCAGTATCGACAGCTGGAATCGAACCAGTTTATTTGACCAGATTCTGTGGTGTCATTCATCCCAAGTCGGGAATAGCGGACGCAAAAAGATTTATTCCTTTCGGCATGCCTAGTTTGGGCAGATGCTGGGCCAGGTCATTTTGGCTTCCTGAGCAGTTTTATGGTGGAGATATCTCTCTGTAACTGAAATGCAATATGAATTGTGTAACAAATTACTGTTGGCAGGGAGTAAAAATATTACTTTTCAAAAGCATAACAAGTAATGAGTATTAAATTTAATTTTTTGACTGACAAGCCCAATACTATCTATCCATCATGTGAAATTGCCTTTTATTATTTTGATCAGTCAGTGTCATTCACTGCTGATTAAACTCGAAATAGCTTGAAAACCTGCTGTAAGATAGTTTTATCTTTTAATTAAGGCAAGGAGGAACATATATAAATAATAATGAGCACTATCTGGATAAAAATGTATGTGAGGATTTAGATCTAATTAAACAAAAGTAAAGCCTGCTTCAAACTTCTAATTAATGTCTAATTATGTTTCTTAGACTTTCTTGACACCACTTATACAGTGTAAATGTCACTGCAAATCTCTTTCTGAGTATAAATTTTCAACACATAGTAGGTGTTTTGTTTTAATTTGTTTTGTTTGCTTATATTTAGACAACTTTATTATTAATGCTTTCATTTTCAGTCAGTACTATTGTTTTTAGTGTAGAACACCTTTTCTGTTACTTTTCTCAGTGTCAGCTCTTTTAAAAATAATAGACATTTTCACCTACCAGCAATCTTACCTTTCTCCAGAAGCTCCAAACATAGATTTACTGCTGTCTAATTAAATTGTGTGATAACCACTTCATCACAGTGTCTCACCAGTTGTCCCTCGAGCCCTCTCTGCTTAGCAAGTTAGCTTTAGCTCGATCGCGATAAACGAATGCAGCATACAGCCGTTCCAGATAGATTGACTGTCTTGGACAGGTTAGAAAATCAATTAGTAGCATTTCTCCCAAAGGGAGTTAATTAAAATTGGCTATAATCATTGTGTTCCTTCTCCCACTCCATGTCTCAGACTGGCTTTAAAGACGAAAATGCCTGAGGGTGTTGAGTCTTAACAAAAATGAAAACCCCTGTGGAAAAACAGCTGTTCAGGTTTTTAAAACCTAATCCAAAAAACCCAAAAATAAAAGCCGTCTATTTTCACTTTTGAACAACTGCAGCTCCAGCACCAGAAAATGAGTTGTGGTATCCTTTGTGGTTAAGTAATCCTCAGGAGATTTTTTTTTTCTTTCAATCGCACTCTTTGATAAATTGCCCAGGCAGAGGGGTAGCTGAGCCGTCATGTAGAGCAGAGAGGCTGGATGCACTGTTCTAGAGAGTGCTTGTTAGATCCAGCCCTGACTCATTTGTTTCAGATAAGTGCGTCTGGCTGGGGCTCAGTCAGCCCCTGCACCCCAGTTTCCACTTCAGTTAAAGTGTAGATTGAGTCACCTGTGACACAAAATCATATGTTTTGTGTGAAGCCAAACAACCAGGTTACGTGGATCAGTGCCTTCACCTCATTGTGGCCCACATGTGTCAGAGTATGACTCACCTGCCGTACAGGCTGAGACTTGGCAGTAAAAAGGAAGAGTGAGCATTGTTTACATGAGGGTCATGTCGACACCGTATAACACAAAGTGATGATGATGCCACACCTGGTTTCCTCATCAATTCTGAACCCTTCATATCCAATGTGAGACAGTGTTAGTGCTCTTTGGCAGCGTTCATCCTGTTATCCATCGTAAGCGTACCACTTTCACAGTGTGGGGGCGTGTACCAATTCATTAGGCTTCCAAAGTGTCTGGGATTCTCTGCCAGTCCTCTGCTTGGTGTCCTTTTAATGAGGATGGCCAGCCCCGGCAGTTTGCATTGGCTTTCAATTTAATGGAGCTCTGGCTGTGCGAGGGGGGCCAACAGATTGTACAGTCATGCTGTCACAGCGGAGGCTGCTGGCGGAGGCTCGGTAGGAGAAAGCAGGAGAGTGAAAGGATGGTTGAAACAATGCTTACCTCGAGAGGATACCAGAGGCAGAAGTAAATTTTAACATGCCGCTTGAAGGGTCAACTGCTTCCTCTGGTGGCACAATAATCCTTGGTGTGATATAATTATTTATGGTATGACCCATGTTTTAAAAAAGTATGTCTGCTTCACTGAACTTTCTGTGGAATCAATGATAACATTTAATTTTCCATGTAGCTTTGCTATATAAAAACAAAAGCAACCAACCAGTCTGGGGAAGCAGCAAATTTGTAGAAATACTTACAGAAAGTAATGCACCTCAATTTGTACATAACCCAGGTAATCATGAGCCAATAATTTGTACATAGCCTATGTAATCAGGAAGGCTGCAATCACATGACCAATGCTCTGAGGGGAGTAAAGATGGAAGAAGAATTTAAGACCAAAAATCTGTGTAAGGACGCAGGTTGGGGTGGTGGATGGGTCAAACAAATGCAGGACTTTTCCTCAGTGGACCATGTTTGGAACCGTGTGAAACCAAGTGAACCTAGAATTAATTTATGACACATTTTTGCCAAATTTCTTTTCCCAGACCTAACAAAAGTAACTTAACTTGCTTTAACCTCACCTTTGAAACTTTATGCTAAGTACATAATGTCTTTCGTGTGGCACTAATTTGTTGGATATCATACAAACATACCTTGTGAATTTACACAGTTGTTCCTTATTCTTTCAAAATGAATTGACATGAACAGTCTTAAAATAGAACATTGTGCTTCTCTTGGATACTATCTGAAGACTAACTAATTATGAAGTCAAGCCTTTGGTCACATTATAGCACACTGTCTATACATGGTCCAGCCATATATTAGGTTTTGACTTACTCTTGTTCAGATATGGAGGGGACGTGACCTCAATCCCCTGCGGTGATTATGCACTTACTAATAACGGCAGGATCAGCTCTTGAATTTATTCTGAAGCACTGGAGAGAAGTTAGCAGTGAGCCTGGAAAATTTAGTTTTGTGTGGACCTTTATCACCTCTAGCTGAGATGGCCAGCTCTGCTCAGTGAAATGAGCAGTGTTAATAAATGACTGACACAGAGGTCCTTTAATTGAGAGGATGGATAATACTGTACAGGACATTTCTGATGAGGTCCTGGTTGAATAAACTCACTTAGACCCATTTAAAGAAATATATGTTAAAGGGACAATTCACCTCAAAATCAAAAATTGCATATTTTTCCTCTTGCCTGTAGTCCTATTTTTCAGTCGAGATTGATTGGTGTGATCATTGGAGCCATCAGTTGTAGAGATGTCTGCCTTCTCTTGAATATAAAGAAGCTAAGTGGCATTCGACTTGTGGTGCTCAAAGTGGCAAAAATATACATTACAAAAACTCAACAGCAATGTCTCTTTCCAGAAATCATGACACAACTGTTTTCTCTCTCTAACAAACCTAACCGCTTCACATCGCAGAAGGAAGCGTACATCTACTGCTGGCTCACTTGAGCTAGCTAACATAACAGCTCAGCCAAGGATAGCTGGCGCTACTGTTTACATCTTTCCCATGAGCCTCTTGTCAGTGAGTAGATGCATGCTTCCCTCTGCACTGTGATAAATTTTGCATGTGTAGTTGAGAAGAAAAAAAAATTTCCTACATGAAACTGCTCACAACAAGGCTTGCAGATTATCTTCAGTAACTGGGCCATGATGTCTGGAGAGAGACATTACTGTTGAATTTTCTCTTTTTTGGGGGGGGCGCCTTGAGCACCACAAGCCGAGTGCCATCTAGTTCCACAATATTTGAGAGACATCAGACATCTCTACAGCCATATCTCAAACATTGGGCAACTCACACCAAAACAATCTTGATGGATACACAGCACAACAGATCAGAGGAAACACACGTTTTTCTGTTTTTGGGTGACCTGTCCCTTTGAGGTTACATTTTAAAACATTCCTTAAACCACAGTGACACTGCTTCACCTTTCATTTAACTTTATCTCACATTCAAACAACACATAATTTCTAGCAGAGTGCTCTAAGCACTTGGTACTCAACTGTCGTGTCTCATGAAAACATACACACCATCACTTAAAGGTTCTTCAGGGCAACATATTCAAACACAACATAATGTTGCCTTTCATCCCCAGAGAGTCCAGATGGAGTACAATGTGCATTCTAGAAAATGGCTCCGGTATGTGTTTTCAACAACACATGCTACTTTGTGTTACCACACACTGGGAGGAAATTCAGAAATAGCCTCTGAGTCTTGTGTCCCAAGGGCCATAAAAAATTCACTCTGGAGTACCGGCAGCAACAGGCAGACAGCTGCTTGCTTGATTACCGCCTCCATTCTTATTTCATTATTTTACCTTCCACCTTGAATGGAGGCTGAAGGTCTCGCAGCAAGCAATTATTTCCCCAAGGAGACTCCTGTCTGTTTGCCCTGCCGCTGATTCTGAACCAAATACAGCATTATTGACTTTCTGGCAAATTCCAAGGGTGCCTATGTTTATCTGTGTTATTATGTTTTTCCACATTTTGTAAAAGTCTGTCACTTGTACAAGCAACTGCTATACAGAAATCTGTTGGCACACTAAGTCAGGGTGTATTCAAAACTGCAGGTTTATACCAATTTTTGGCTGCAAGTAGTAAATAAATAAGAATACATAAACTTAATAAAACTGACTTAATCCGGCAGTAAACTAATATCTTTTTAATGATACTGAGTGAAAACTATAGTCTCTAAACCAATATAACTGGCTGTAACCCCTGAAGGTTTTTCCCATTATCTCTAACTAGACATAACTTCATTCTCTAGTTGGTTATCTGCATGCAAGCTTTTTAAGATCAAGATGGATATATGCAGCAGGTCTCTTTATTACAGGAGCTCCTTGTTGTTTCATCCACCATTCCCTTGGGGCTCCCCTGATTATTAAAGCCATTCATCAAGTTAGTGAAAACCCTCTTCCGAAGGAATTCTGTTCACAGGCTATTTACATTCACCTTGGTGGAAAGTTACGATGTTAAGCTGGATTTTTATGTCTTGGTATTTACTGTGTCTGATTTCTTCTCAATGAATCATTCCTTCTCTTCAGTGCCCTGCAGATGCGACTCAAATGGAAGCATTGAGTTAATGACCCTGATTTTACTAGCTGTCCCCTTAAGGTGGCAACTTTTCAGGTGAAAAATGTTTGCACTTAACCTAGAAAAGGATTTTTCGACAATTCTTTCGGCTGCCAGGGCTTCATCCCAAATGCCTCTATTTGTCTCATTCTTATAATACTTTTACACGACTGTGAGATGTGCGCCGACAGTCTCATATTCCCTCATTTCAGACATGGTGATATAAACATGTTACATTGCTTGCATTTTCTCCTTTAAAAGCAGAAAAATATTTACCACAATGCTCTGTCTTTGCTAGAGGAGCATTTGATGAAACACTATAGATTTCAAATACTGGAATGTTGTTGTTAGAACACTGCCCATTTTTATTGTCTGTCCTATTTGTTTTTTCTTTTTGTTTTGTTTTTTGTTTTGGGGTTTTTTGCCTCTGCAAACAAGTACATTTTAATGGTAGAATCAATTCTGACCATGCTCTTTTTCAGTGTCTTTGGTGCCTTGGTATTTGACAAGTTACCATTACTGTATGGCAATTTTAAGTCTGCAAACCGATTGACAGAGCATTTTACAACACCTGCAGCTCTTTATAAATGTTACAGGTTTATTTGGTTGAATTTAGGTTTTGACGTGGAGTGATCAAAATTCAGTGTCAGGACGTCTATTGCCAACGTCAATTTGACGTAAAATATTGAAAAAATGGCACTGATGTTTGTTGGTTTTAAGTTGTGTTGTCAGGTAACCAAAATCCAATGTCTTCCAAACATCTCATGTCACCATCATCTTGACGTTATATAACAACATTTAGTTGTATGGCATGGATAACAAAACCCAATGTCTGCAAAACATCATAATGTTAATGTCCACACAACTTAAAATTTAATGTCATTAGACATTTAAAGTACAGTCAGCTCGATTTTCAATCCAACCAAAATTTAATGTCTGATAAGAGGCCATCACCTTTCTGACATCATATTAACGTCTGGTGCCAGAGGCGTTATTTCTCCATACCATAGAGTTTAATTGTTGTCCAAAACTGTTAAAAGCACTTAAGTGAGCCACAGTATTCTAGTACAATGACCACAAGTATGGTAATTTAAGTCACTCCTACAAATACTGTTCTGGTGCTGTATATACACTAAATGTGTGTAAATCCACAGCGTAAGTAGTTCCAAATAAATGCTCTATTTACTCTGGTTTGTGTAAAGTTTGCTAAAAACTACAGGGCCCAGCTGAATTAGGTTTTTTCATCTTACTTAAAGAATGGAACTACATAATCAATTAAAATTAATGTCTTAAGTAGGAACAACTGGACTTAAAAGTGTTGAGAGATGGACTAACACACTGTTGGTTTTGCCGTTTTCATGAGACATTTTCAAAGTAAGAAAAAAAGGATAACATAAGCCATATCCTTTAATGGTATGGCAAAGAAAAACAGAAGCATGCACAGTTGGTAACAAGCTTACCCTGCAAGCTTGTCTCTCTGGCTCTCTCACTCACAGACGAGCACACACACATGGACCAGCAAAGATACGGGTGTCACACTTGCTTCTCGTCCATGTTAATAAGCCCTCTGTAATTTAGTCATCCCCAAACAGCTCAAGCTCCCTCCAAAGCAGAGAGGGAGATGGAGAGAGAGAGAGAGAGAGAGAGAGAGAGAGAGAGAGAGAGAGAGAGAGAGAGAGGATCGATGGATTGACCTCACACTGGCACTCAGGCTGGATTTATCCCTCTCATTTTGCCTTGGACCTGAAGTGAGAAAATATTTAAGAGTGGTCTCTTTTGGGCTGGAGCAGTGTACACGCATTTGTTTATATATTTATGTCCTCCACCGTGTTGCTTTCTTTCATTATTTTTTCCCCTTTTCATTTTTAATGAGTCTTTGGTGAATAGCGAGCAGCTGCCTCTGTGTTCTTGTGGCCTCGCTTCTATCATTGCTCTCTGAGCAATATAGTTAAAAATGCCAAGGAGGACCATTTTAAAAATGCATGTACTGTACTTGCATCTTGAAACAAGGGTCCCCTGCCTCTACTAGAAGGCGGTTTTGACAAGACCGCCTTTATGAGAATCTATACTTAGAAAAGGCCAAGCCAAGCAAAGTCTTTCTGTGCCAGCTATATAAGCAATATAAATGAGACAACCCAGTGTGCTTGAGATTTCCCTGGAAGTCAATATTCACATCAGAAGTGTGTGTTTTCACTCTTTTCACAGCCAGCTTGGGGCCGTGAAAAGTTACTATTGGCTTCAGCTTTTGTGTTGATATAGCATTCCACCAAGGTTGTAGGATTGATTTCCTGACGCTACCGTGATTAAAGTCAGGAAACAGTTGGCTGTCTGCAGAGCAGGCTTGTCAGGCCTAACGTCGGCACAGCACTCACCGGGAGACGGTCTGGTTGTCAACAAGCCATGTTTCACAAGCAGGTAGAAGAGGGCACCTGCATAGCAAACTGAAGCCAATTTGACAACTGTCAGATCGATAAAGCCAAGAGAAGGTGGTTTGGGCACAGCATGATATGGTATTGCTAATGATTTAGGATGTATACAGAGACCTCTAGGAGTGTATCTGTCATAACTGTCATTGTGCATTTGAATTATTGTCCTCCAATCAAAGGATAAAGCTGAACTGTGATCAACAAAATAATCTTTGTTATTGTCACAGTCGGTCTTTTCCTCCTTTCTTGCCACAGTCCCTATTCCCCTACTTTCCATTTTCCATCCATCCAGTGTCCGAAATTAAGTTTTTCACCCACTGGCCAAGATGTCTGGTAGATAAAAAAAAAATCCACTGGCCATGCAGTTTTTTTACTGGCCAAAACAATAAATTGCCTTCTTTTCTCCACATATACATGTGTTTCAATACATTTCATTGAGATAATAATGTATTATGATGAATGCAAACTTAACAAGAAGCCAGAGCAACATCAGAATCTATATAGCTAGCTTATACAGTTATACTGCTCATCTCCTCATCCTTAACGTGTGAATAAGAAAGGTAAGCAGTGATGCAGTTTATTTGTGTAAGGCTTTTATTGTGATAGGTAAGAACAGAAAAAAGTGGAGCTAATGCTCTGTCACTGACTATGTGGGAGGCAATAAAGAGTTTGCTGTCTTATTGCAAACTATGGGGCCTGCTTGTTTTTATTTCCCGATCTCCGTATGTATGCGTGCAACACTAGTTAGCAGCAGCAGACCGGCAACAATTCAAAGTTTAGTGGATCAACTGATGTCCCGTACAGTAAATGGTGCAACAGAACTATTATCCAAGATTACCCCTATTTTCACCTGACAGCCTCACCTATCTACTAACCTGTTCCCACATTATAAGCCCTACAGTTACCTGACCTTCCCTGTCTACCCTATCATGTGTTCCTTCCTCTCCTCATTAGTCCTGCATGTCACGGTCCTAATCAGTTTCCAGAGGCCCTCACACTTTTTGTTTAAGACGATCTAATGTATAGCTTTAAGTTGTAGCAACCTTTCTTTGTTTTCACATGTCAAAATTTATTAGCATGTGGTTTTCTAGGTTTGGGGTTTTTAGTGTTACTTTGTTGCATTTATTCAGTTAGTCATGTTTCCTAATTTATTTTGTAGGTTTACTCTTTATGTGTCATGTCTGGTTTTACTTCCTGCCTCTGTGATTGTCTGCCCACTTTGATTAGTTTCACCTGTCCCTCACTCTTTCTGCAGTCTTCTCACCTGTTCTCACTTCAGCAGTTAGTGTTTTCCTACTTAAACCTGCCCAGTTCTTTTGTTCTTTGTCAGTTTGTTGTCATTTTTGGTTCAAGCCTTCTATCTGCTCTCCAAGACTGTGACACTGCAGTACATATACCAGCCCCTGATCTCCAGTCAGTTGCCACATTGCACTATAAAGGGGAGTGAATTTAAATAGCAGATGAAGGAGGACTAAAATGCAGACAGTTGAGGCTCATTTCAGTGATTAATAAACAAAAGAAGAGCTACAGAAGCTTAAAGTAGAAAGTCCAGAAGTTTTATTTAGTCCGTGGGATAGCAGGAATGGAGCAGGGGAAAGTACAGGCAGCATCTGAGTCTGTTTCAGGTTTAAGTGCAGATGGCTTGAAAACATATTGAGGCACATGGCAACTTGGAAGCTGAAAAAACTGCAGACTGATGGGAAGCATGGGAACAGGTGTGTAGATTGGTGCTTCAGTCATATGGTGAGGAAAGGAAGGAACGTTGTCTTGTGGGTGAAAAGAAAGACGGCCCATAGAGAACAGGGGATGTTACTGGAGAGGAGGGACAGAGAGAGACACTGTTTCACACCTGTGTGTGACATTTCTGATTCTGACTCATTACATCACTTTGTTATTTTGAATTAATTGTCCATAATGTGACACTTTAAAAGCTACCACTTTGTGTTGTGTTTTAGGTGATGAATATCACAAGTGATTTTTCAGATTCATTTTTAGCTCATGAAGTACAGGCTATAGTTTGCAAACACTTTTACACTACAGTGAGTGACAGGTACTGAGTCTTAGGCACTACAGCTCATGAATATGGAACAGACAGACATGACAGAAGAACATCCTGCTCAGAGGAGGTGTGAGAAGATGGTGGTTATGTGCAAGGGTGAGATGAAATTTAGTGAAATTAGTCACTATAAGATGCACAATTTGAATACAGCTTTAACTTGAGAGTCACATATAACGTTTTTGATAAAGCTGGGTTGTACTGCCTAAGTTTTGTGAGATATTTTCAGGTGAGCTGCTGATGGATTTTGACTCTGTTATGTATAGTAAATATGAAAGTTTCATGAGAGATTAAGGAAAACAACTTCATTGTACTTGCTGTGGGACACTAGAAAGTTTGTTGTTTTTTTTGTCAGAAAATGTGCGCACTTGAGAAAAATATGAACAGACACAACCCCTAAAAGCCTGCAGACCACCCCTAACATGTTGAGCAATGCAGCACACCACAGATGGAGTATTATTTGCAAAGCATACAGTAACATCTCGCAAATTTGGCTTTTGATCCTTCTTTTTTTTTGTGTGTCTTTTTCTGTATCTGCGATTTGCCTTTTGTTCCTGACAGTGGTAATGAGGCCGTTGCCCTTCACTGGAAACAAATCAGTGAACAAAATGAGTTATACGATGAACTCAAAGAGAATAAAAAAACAATAATGTCATCTTCATGATGAAAGAAAGAAAGGAGAAGGCAGAGTTTGTGAAACTGCAGATTTTTTTTAACACTTTCAGCATATAATGTGGGGAGTCAGTCATACATTTTTTCTTTGTTTAATTTTCTGTCCTCCATCTTGTAAAATAGTTCATAACTTTGATCTTTTTTAGAGTTGCTGTAATTTCCTGTGTTTTGCTTGTGTGGATGGGAGACATGACTGTACTGTGTGTGTGTGTGTGTGAGAGAGAGAGAGAGAGAGAGAGAGAGAGAGAGATGCTGCAAAATGATAATTAGAGACACTCTCACTCTGCCTCACATCTATTACTTTCACATATAGGGACACAATGCATTATGGCTTGGATACAAAATGCAACAGAAACACACTACAGCCCCATTATGGTTTATTTGTGACATGCATTTCAAATCAGCACAGCTCCGTTTACACACATGCACTGACTGTATGCTGACTAAAAGCCAGAGGGCACCACACACAGTGAGACACACTCTCACAGGGTAAGTCTCCTAGGATGCTGAACACCTGCCAGAGCCAGTGGGCAAGGCTCCAGGAGATGTAGTGAGCTACTCTGAGAATTGGAAGCATCTCTTTATGCCACACACCAGAGAGCCAACAGACACAGATTGCCCACTCAGCGAGAGAGCCACAGAGAGGAGGAGAAAGTGTGGAGGGGAACTGTATTAAAGGAGGAAGGAAGGTGAGAGTACTGAAGAGGCTCGAGGAGCAGAAGGAACCTCTAATAGGTAGAAAGTTAGAATGAAAGGGCAATAGAAAAGGGAAAGAGAAGAATAGAAACGTAGTGTCAACAACAAGAGGGGAGATTGTTACTAGCTGGAGAGAGAGAGAGAGAGCTAAGAAAGGATTAAACAAGAGAAAGAAAGGGGTGGAAAATTGAGAAAAATGTTGCGTTTGCAGAATTGGGGTCTTATTGGTTGGCTGGGGAAATGGGAAAGTGCAGGAATTACCTTGCAGCAATAAGCCTGTCGGTCTCTATAGCTCTGGACTCCCGAGTGTATTTTTCGGACTTCCCATGCAGCTGTCTCCTTGACTTGACTTTGACTTCAGACATTGTGGTTTCAAATGGCTGTGGAGACTGAGTGAGTGTCATTAGGCTAATTCTTCACCAGTTCTCCTTTACAACCAGAGTATACTTTGATTGTAAGTTGTAGAGAATTACTTGCATTTCTTACATTTGAAAAGGTATCAAGAATTAATTTTTTAATTGAAGAATTAATGTTTTTGTGTCTAAGTGACAAATGGAAACATCAGTTTTTAAAATTGGTCCAGCGTGACCATTGCAGACAGCAGCGATAAAATATTGCAATGTTACCACTCAGGGCATGTTCACAATGTCAATTTACATCCACTTCAAATTACTGTTATAATAAGTGTCTGACAACATTAGGGAAATACAGAGATAGATTGTTTTGTTAAAGAATAAGATAATTTTTGTTTAACCAGATTCAGTCCCGAAGTAGCTTTTGCCAAACCCATCAGACTGTTTAAATAAACAGTAATTTTAGCGTGTAATGCCACCCATATCTGGGTTAATTAAGGGTTTATTTCAAGCGAGCATAGACTGGTTTCAAAAATTGCTGTTTCCATTAGTCACTCACAAAATATAAGGTCCATGTTGAAAAATACCAAACTTGCCCTTTAAGTCTATAAAATTAAGAAGGATAGAAACAGCCAATAATGTGTAAGAATAATGCTTCTATGATATGAACCAAACACGAGTGGCATCGTCTAAGTTGTTGTAAAACTGTAATCAACAAATGTAACCATTGTAACTTAAAGTTTACAATGATTATGGTTTTAACACATTTTCCACTCAAAATTCTTGGTAATTTTTGAAAAAGTGGGCCTTCGCTGATAATTTATTAATCTTTTTTACTGATCAAACAATTAAGTAATAAGATATCATTTCAAAATTACATTACTTTAGTTAATTAAGATGATGTTTTTCTACTTTGTTTCAAAATCATTCTTTGCACGCTCTCTTGTTTTTATTTTATACAGTGTGTGTCCCACAAAGATCTTTTTGTGTGTGGGAACACAGCCTGTTCAAAGTGACAGATGCTGCTGTCTGTGCTGTGCCGCTAGCTGTTGATACTGTATCTTGAGGACCAAGAAAAAAAAAATGTCAGCCCCTGCATCGAATACTAAGAAAACTCAGAAGATTGAAAAGCCACCCTGTGTTGTTTTGCTCATATATTTTATACACAGTGAAGTTCTCTGCTATTCCAGGCTTCGGCTCTGGCACCATATGTTCAAAACACATTATTTCAAGACACTGTGATAAGTTTTGTCATACCCTCTGTGCTCTTCATCATGCAAACCTGAGAGAGGGGGTGCCAGTCTTGAATAATAAGATATAGGAGACGAAAAATGGCAGAAATAATAAAAAATATGCAGATTTTCTTTTTGTTATTCATACAGCACTTCTTAAAGTAGGCTTACTGTGCTTTTTCAAACGAAAGTTAATACTGTTACAGAAAAAAAGAATCACTGACAAGAAACCATGAAGAAAATGTCCTTTTTCAGAAACATGTTTTGAGGCACAAATGCATCAAATACATATTTTACCTCAACTTTGCTCCCTTCAGGATATTTTTTTCAATTTTCGTTCTTTGTCCTATCAGTGTGAAAGAAATTTGTGGCAAGCGATTGATTGAGACATTTATCTTTGCCGTCACTAAGTATTGATTTAGCCTCACAACAAAATTATAAAATTCAAGAAATAATTTGCAGCTTAAAAATTGCAACACACGCTAAGTAGCTATTTCTGAAATAACTGAGCTCCCCTGGCATTTATATACATTTATAGATTAAAAAGTTTATAGTTCTGGTAACATTACAGCTTCATTTCTGAATCCTTTAACTTTAGAATAATCACCAGAGCTTTTCCTCAGATGCTATTTCTGAATCTCTTGGACTTGCTCAGTTCAGATTTGGGTTGCTTTGTTATCCTGAAAGATTTTGCTGCCATCAGGAAAGACATGCATCATCAGATGAAAGTGAATCATTATGCCAGCTGTGATTACAGTCAACAATGGCACTGAAGGAACAGTTAGCGCTACAGGAAATTGTCCCAGAAAATATGTCCCACTGTGCAGCAGAACCACAAGACGTCGGTGCAGGAGCATTTAATGTTTGTGTCTCCTTCTGCTTCACACAGAGCTGCACCAACATCAGAACTCTAGCTCAGAAAAACCTCTATTTGGATGCTTCGGTATCTTGTTATCTAGCTTGTTTTGTCTGTTTTCATATCGGTCTTAGTATGTAGTATAAGTTTGACAGTTTGAAATTAAGAACCAAACAAGAAACCCTAGCAATATGCACTTTTAAAACAGCTATGATTTTAAACATCTAGATAACTGGACTAAAAATTATATATCCTATTTCATCTTAGGCACTATGCCTCCAGTCATCCCTGTCATCCTCTATTTTTGTATATCTAACAAAAAATGAAAAAAGATTAATATATGAAAGCTGTCTTAAGAATTAACCTTTTAGAAATGCAGTGTTTTAAATGAAACTTTTTTAAAATCGTTTTTAAATGTCATAAATACCTTATCTTTAAATGTTAGGTCCACAATTTTTTTTCTCATAACAATCAAATGTTAATGTATGTCAATACTATATATATACAATGCCAAATGTTTATTATATGTGACCAAAGTTTTAAATAATGAGGTAAATGTGTGAGACAAACTGACGTTGGCTTGTGATGAATTTCTGTATATGGTCATCTGCTCCAAATACGCTACTGCAAGTATTAATATAAATTGCAACATGTAGTTATATGCCTGCGATGGTCTGGCGAACTGTCCAGGGTGTACCCCGCCTTCCGCCCGATGACAGCTGGGATTGGCTCCAGCCCCCCCACGACCCTTACGAGGACAAGCGGTTGCAGAAAATGACTGACTGATGACTAGTTATATGTTAACATCAGGAACCAAGATAATCTTGGTTCCTGATGTTAAGATTTTGCTATTTTTAATTTACGCCATATATTTATATTTTAGTCAAACTGCGTTTTCAAAAAAGAAGAATGAATTTTAACACACACAAAAAAAAACTCTTTTCCCCCCTTTAGTTTTCACTTTGATCACAGTTTTGTATTGTTACATAAAATAGCTTCAAGCCATGTGTTTTATACGCTATCGCTTCCGGCCATGTGTTGTATAGCACACCTCATGATCTGCTTGTAGCTGACAGCAACCATAGGGAGAAAGTATGTTCTCTGCACTGATATCTGTCAGCATTTTAATAAAGCCTCGCACTGTGAGATGGTGATGGAACAGGATTGAGGAGGTAGACTGAGTTTGACTGAAATGTATCTTTATCTCACCTGTTATTTTTAATCTTAGGAGAATTTGCATAATAGAGGAGAGCTGGAGAGAAAAGTAAAAGAACGAGTTATTCTCAAGTGGCTAGAATATGCTCTTATTCCATCAAGTCTGTGCATACATAATGGTCCTGCAGGCTGCCATGACAAAACACACATACAGGAATTTAACACCTTACATAATGTGGGAGACATTCCAAGGACTTAAATCTACATATGGGAACATTTTATTTTTGGGCCTAGCCAGCTTGTTTATCCTCCAGCTGAAGAATAAAACATATGCACATGTATTGGATGCTGTTGTAACTTTTGATTGATGACTCAGTAGCTTGTCAAGGAAGTAAATGTGTTTATTTGTAGTCTGTTGGAGCAATACTGGGAGAATATTAATAAAACCCCTGACCTTTGTTGGCAAAAAATGTCGTTGTACATACACTAACTCCATTAACTTGTTTACTATATAACGTAAATGTCGCTGTCACACTGTGCATCCCGCGGAGCCCAAGCAGACTTTAAACTTTGTATGGAAAACAAAGCGATTGAACAGCAAAATCTCATTCGACTGGCATGATTCTGTGTCGGGCACAGCCCTAAATATCTAGGTTTCAAAAAACAGGTGCTCTTTGGGTCTAAGGACAAATATGACCAAAGAAAGAGGGAGAGGTTAGACTTTTTGGTTATGACGGAAGTCAGTGCGTGCGTGTGTATTTAGTTGCTCTGATTTAAAGCTCTTTTCCTCACTTTTCCATCTATCTTTCCCAGCTCTTTCTTCTCAACACAGTTGCCTTTGTTCACTTCTGCCCCTGTCCTTCTTTTCTCTCTTTTCCTCTCCTTCCTTTTCCTCTACATTTCTTGGCCCCTGTACGGCTCCATCCCTCCTGTATGTCTCTGTCTGACAAATGAGGCCGCTGCCAGGCCGCAAGCAGCAGTGCATCAAGGGCACGGCTCCGAGGGCCCAGTCGCTCAAACGACACCAAAGCCCTCTCCACCGTTCCTCTATACTCAGCCTCTCTCCTCATCTCTCCTGTTCATCCCTGGATCAGCTGTGCACAGGAGCCCAGTGAATGTCAATTACAGATACAGTGACTGACTTCTGCTTTTGCTCAGCTGCTCTAAATGTTCTCAGTTTTTTGTTTGGTCTCTTTGAATGGGGATTATACTGTAGATGAGAGGTAGAATTTTACCTGAAGATAGCAAAGACAGATTATTCTCTCATCACACTTCATGTACAATAATGGGCTGAAGTTTTTCTCTTATTTTTACCTGTTTTTTTTAAAATTTATTTATGTTTTATGTGTACCTTTAATGAGTGTTCATAATTTTATTTTTGTATAAAATGTATTTATGTTTATGTTAAGTGTGAAATCAGAGGGTGCTTTTAATGGGTTGCTGATGCGTTTGGGAGATTTTTAGTTGAAGCAGAAAGCCTCAGAATAAATGCTTGGACTAATACATATTCATCACACTGTTTCAATAAAATAGGATGTACAGAAATATTTTTTGTTCTCATCAGAGAATTGCTGTTGACGTTTTTTTACGTGGTGTCAAACAAATGTATCTCAGTTTACAACAACTTCAACTCTGCGGTAATTTGTATTTTTATATTAACAATTAATCAGCTGACAATGTTAAACTCACAGATAATTATTAACCAACTCTGCAATACCTTCAGCACTATGAATCATTTTAGCATCTTTCAACTCAGTGTTTTGGTTTTACGTCCACAGCTTTACTGTTTTGGTTCAGTCTCACAGCTCTAATTGAACCAGATTTCAGTAGTAGCCGGTAACTGTTTTTACCAGAAAAGGCGTGATAAACCCATGCTACACTATCCGCCCAGCACCATGCAGATGAAAGAAAAAGATATCAATAAGCTGGTGAACATAGTGGAGCATGTTGGAGCTGAGGAACAGTGAGTATTCTCATGACGTGGTGGAGACCAAACCAGAGTGAAAAAGAGAGTGAAAAATAAACTTATGATGCACTGTGTCTCTTGACTGACTAGATAAGCAACTGCATGTTAGTACTTTCGGCATATCAACTCAATAAAGTGATGTCAATGCTGTGTTTACCAAAGTGGACAAAAGCATAGTTAATGCAGCTCCATGACATACTAACACTATGCAGCTGCTGCAGCAGCACTCTTATTCCTGTAATATTTCTTAAATATGTTCATATAAAATCATTGCAATCAATGAGACAGAGAGAGGGTATGAGAGATGAATGTGTGAGATGAGGAGGAAGTGAGTATTAGGTGGGTGTGAAAAAAGGCTCAGTGTGGTGTGATGTACATTTAATCAATGCACATCTCCTTGGATGGTTTATGTAAACCATACTTTCATTGTACAGTAAATTAACTATATTATAATAAGATTGGTCAATACTATATACGATTATTGCCTGCACAACATTAAACTGACTATAATGAGATTACACTTTATGCTATATAACTTTAGTGAGGTGTTTGTATTGATTCTACGTGTAGCTGTTGCTTGGAGAAAAGAGCAAAGCAACAAAGTCATTTTTGACTTATGTCTGAGTTAAGCATCTATGTTAAATGTATTATTTTGATTTTATATGAAGTGGTTACGCATAACTTTTTAATCTTAGCTCATTAAATTCTTGGCTGCAGTAGTCAAGTTAAATTTGTAGTGAGAGTGAGAGGTTTATAAAGAAAAACAAAATTTGTCCCTACAGTTACATGTTTAATTCATTTTTACAGTTTTAAGTGCAATGTGTTTATACATAGTGAGCAGAGCAGAAGGTGCATTTGGGTCAGTTGATGTCTCCATTTTGCTTGAGCTTCTATAGACTGGGAGGATTACACAGTGTCCCCCCACACACATACTGCATGCTGAGTCAGATGGTATGTGATGGAAAATGTGGTGTTATGTTGAATTATTGACCATTACTGGGAGCCAACCCAGAGAAAATGATGTTCTCTGTGTAGGTGGTATTACAGTATGTGCGTGGGATTGAAGTGTTATGACACTTCCAAATTAGTATATCGGTACAATGTTCAACACAGGCTGCTGTACCGTTGACAGAGGGATTATATAATGTTCTTGAACCTTGAGTTTGCTATACAGTATCTGGAAAAACGTACAGAACTGTTGCAGATAATTGATTATGCAGGATGGATCTTACCCAAAAATGGCGACCAAGTAATGTGAGCAACTCTTTCATCTTATAATTAGCACTGGTTCGTGAGTCGATGCCTTCTCTCTGAATTTCTCATTGCTATATTTACTTGGCTACCAACACCTTGTACCTGTGTGTCACAGTTTTTCTCTCGCTGAAGTGTGATGCAGCTGAGTTGCCAGTAAAATGTTGTCACTGAGCTCCGTGAGAAATGAAAATCTTGAGGAATTGTTTTTCTGCCATTTTAAGGACGTCTTATGCCCATCATTTTCCATAATCTGTTGTTGGTTTTTTTTGTCTTGCAGCTCTCTTTACAGAGGTGCCACACGACATCACGACGCAGAGCGGTGAGGATGTAGAGATGGCGTGTTCCTTCCGTGGAGCAGGCTCTCCCTCCTACTCCCTGGAGATCCAGTGGTGGTACATCAAGGACCACAGAGACTGGCAAGAGAAACCTGCACAGATCACTAATAATGTAAGATGCAAGGAAAAATAGGTTTTTCATGATATATTTTTAATGTGCTAGCAACTAGCTAGCAATTGAGCAGAGTTAACTAAAATCATTGACTCAACTTTTGAAATTGATTAGTTTTGGCCAAAGGAGTAACTGCTCATAATTGGAATACAAACCTGACCAGTGGTGCAACAAAAAAAGTTTTGGTAGGGGGGTAATTGGATGGGGGTGGCACACCAAAACAAAAAAAAGCCATTTGAATTAATTGAAGAATTTGAGTATGTGGTTAAGACATTGCAAATATGACAATTAAGGAATCACATACTGATATACTTTGGTATCTCATTTTACAGTTATTATTACTAATTATCCCATGTGCATAGACTATTAGCCTACAGCCTACAGCAGTATTTTGGATTCAACAACAATCCTCCAAGACAAAAAAGACAAATATACAGCTTCAATTTGAAAGAGTACATTGAATATAAGTAAGACAGCATGGGAACAAGCCTTCTTAAGTTTAGGGGAGACTCGTGGGTACCCATAGAACCCATCTTCATTCAGATATCTTAAGGTGAGAGTTCATGGGACCCCTTTGAAAATGGCCACGCCAGTTGTTCTCTCTCCCAAATGTAGGCTCACTTTGGAGCATTATTTAGCCCACTTCCCAACAAGCCACGCTGACGTGGTTGGCACCTATCAATGGCCTTAGGTTATTCAGCTTCACAAGATACAGATGTGGTATCTGTATTTCATACTGGCTTAAACAGCGAGTGTTCCACAGCCTCTTGAAATAGTAATGTCGCCCCCCCCTTACTCTCCCTTAGAGGCACAACTGAACTTAGCAGCTTAAATATTGACAATTCAATTGTATGAACAAAAATAGTAATCATTTTTCAAATAGTTGTGTTAAATAATAGTTTCTGATTCATTCATCAGAACATACTCTGGATGGTGTAGATGAAGGGGTGCTTGAGCTTACCTAATAGGACTGCAGAGATATGAATAGATAGTTGGGACCCGTTGTATTAGTGCTGGCCTCTGTAAGACATGCATGACAAAGATACCAAGACATACAGGTGCACATGGACAAAACAAAAACATAAATTATATTTTCATGACTTCATAATTACACAATTTCAGGTTGCATATGTACTTATATACTGTATACACTGAGTAGAGGGGGGAAAAGGGGGAATGTAACAAGCTCGGCATGTATCCTTCATCTGCCAGGCCTTCTGCAAGTGACTAACATATTACATGTTTAATATGTTAATAACCAACTCATTTTTTGTGTGTGTTGTCAGTGTTCTTAAAAAATCAATTTTAGTTTTTATCTTATTAAACAACAGATTGTGTGAAGAAACCCAAACTGAACTTCTTTTCTGTGTCATTAAGAGCCTTGTGGTTAGTGCTTATAAGCAGCCGAGCATAACATAATCTACGATGGAGCTATTTTTGCATGCATGTTTTTTTATTTTTATTTTATTTTATTCAGTAACCCATATTCGTTCTTCAAGGTGAAGCAGAGTTACAAAGTCTGTTTTCTGTTTTTTGCAGTTCACTTTATTCGGCCAGAGGTGCCCAGACTGAACCTAAAGCTCACTGTATATCAGGGAGAGGGAAATGCACTATTAGCCACGGCAGAAACCCTCTGGCATGGAAACGAAGGGATAATTGCTGATTAGCATTTGCCAGCACTAGGGGAACAGGTTGACTCTCTCCCATCATGGGAGAACTCAGGCTCCCCTGTTGTGCCTCTAGACACTATAATTGGCACTGAGAAAGAAATAGATTTTCAAAATCTCTGCCTGCTCCATGCATAATTCATACCTATGCCCAAAAGAATACCTCTGTGCCTCTGCATACACATTCACACACACTCTGCTGCTCAGAGGCTTACGTGCTCAGTGCTGTAGAGTGTGTGCTCATACAAGCTTTTAAACATGTATAAGCATGCCTGCCCACGCACACAAACATACATAAAGCTCAACCACCGCGGAAAATGATAACTACAAAAAAGCTTTGTTCAAAAAAGACTGCTGAAAACATCAATAGTGTTTGTCCACTGCAATGTTTCACTGTTGTAAGTCCATGAAATGAGTCTGTTTTAGCATGAGATGTTTTTAGAAATGTGTTGCCTCGATCAGCCTTCCGTTGCTAATGCATCATCCGTATTTCTGTACAGGTTGTACCCCTGGAGGAAACTTCCAAAGATGCCACCAAAATTAGTGTGAGTTTGATCTTGCATCAGCTGTCAACAACCACAAAGCAAAAACACTATCAAAGAAAGCAAGCAGAATTTTTCATTAAGATGAATATTAAAGACATCCAGGGTTTGGCAAGATATATTTATACTATCCATTCAAGGATATGTGCTTCTTTTACTCTTAATTACAATTAAAGCTCGTGTGGAGAACTTATACATATGAATGAATGTGTATTGTTTACACAGCACTGATAAAGCCATCACATCGCTGAATTTCACAATATAAAGGAGTTGTGGAGTCTGGTGCCTGGGGCAACTTAATATTTCTTGCCTTTAATGTTTTCAGAAACATATTTACTGTACCATTTAGCTGTTTAAGTCCGGACACACCAAACTTATATAGCATATAGCAGCAACAAAGCCGACTGATGCATTGCTTCATGTCGCCTGCGTTTCAGAGAGAAAGTTGCACACAAACACACACTATTCATAAAAGGAAACTGTGTTGATGCTAGTTAGCCAGTTAACACATTAACACGACAATCCAATGTAAAAAAAAAGAAAATCTAGCATATTTACCAGCAGCTCCACAGTCTAACTGGCAGTGAACAAAGACACAAACCATCAGGAAACGTTTCTGCTAAAGAGTGCAATGGCTAAAAACATAATTTTACTTTATATAACAAATGTATGCCAGTCTAACTGCCTCTTGACTTTGAGCCCTACTTTGCTCACCACTGTTTCTGGCCTTGTGTGCTGAGCTAAACTGCCAGTCTGAGTGGTTTCATTCTCAGATGGCCTCCGCTTTCTTCAATGCCAATTCATGCTGATTTGGTGGGGAAAAAAGCTGCTGAGGGCCAATGGTGCAGGACATACCGCAGTAACTAAGGTGACCAAAGGCCCAACATTGATGTTGGGTGTGTCAGGGCCTGAAAATGAGAAAGTTGCTCACAAACTTTCTCATTTTATATCAAAACAGTACACAAAAATACATTTTCTCAAAACATTTCGAAATGTTATTTTAGTGAAAGTAACCATAGCTGCTGTAAGCTCAGAAAAAAAAAAAACTTGAAGAGCACACTCCTGGGGGCCAGAGAGACGCATCAAGCTCGGCTGCAAACACACCTCACAAGCATGCATCGACATTGTTTGTGTAATTACTCTCACTGCCGGAGGGGGGAGACAAATGTTCCACATTCCAGCTTTAAAGGGTTTAGATTAATGTCGAACATGTTTTACTGTATGTTTACATCATCAAGATTCAGTGTTGGGCTAGTTACTTTCAAAATGTAATACATTACATATTACCAGTTACCTTCATTTGTATGTGATGTTACATTACAATATTACTCTCTGTGTAGAGTGATACGTTATACTACTTTTATGTTACTTTTTAAAAAAAAATGTCAAAAGTACAACTAGGCATTGTAAAACAGAAGATGGTCATGTTGTCTAAGCACAGAGTGACAAGTTTATTGCAGTTCATTAACGCACAAATCCAGTAGAGGGCGATATTGCTCAGCCCTGGCAGAAGTGGTGTGGTGAGGGTGAAAAATGAAAAATGAAAACACTTTGTTTTGGGTGATAATAGTTTATGTAGTGTAATTTTATAACCCTAAATCCTGTTTTGTTTGCATGTAGTTACTTTTGTAACACATTACCTCAACAATGACAAGAATATGTCATGTTTGTTCCACATCAGGTGGTAAAAGTGGCTGGCAGCAACATCTCCCACAAGCTCCGTCTCTCCAATGTCAAGCCATCAGACGAGGGCACGTACGAGTGTCGTGTCATTGACTTCAGCGGCACCGTGGCTCAGCGACATCGTGTTCGCGCCTACCTCCACGTGGAGCCTGAAAGAAGTCAGGGGTCAGAAGACGTCAAGCTGCAGGAGCCAGGGCAGCGGTCACACCCCCACCACCAGACTGAGGGCAGGGAGCTGAAGAAGCGATCAACTGGCAGCACCACTGACTGTAATGAGAGCTGTGTGCTTTAGAGTGGGCAGTGTGCCCGTCTGTCTGCATGTTCATGACTTATCTCTAAAGAGGGACTGTCATCAACACACACACACGTCATCACAGAGTCAAGGCGTCAGACCGGACCCTTTGTGTTTGTTCTTTAATATTGCTGTTTGGATGCCAATGCTGTTGAATGCCAATAAAGGGCACGGTTTTACTGACTGTACATACGATTGTGTTCCTTTTGTTGCTTTGTTATTTGTCTCTGTGCTTTTTCCTATTGCATTAAGTTTGTGTTAATGTGACAGTAAGGCTGTAATCACAGAGAGCTTTTGTTATTTTGTCTGAGCAGGACTCATTCAGTGTCCGAGCACCCAGAACTTCTCCTCACAAAGTTACAGTAAAGGGCAGTGGAGAGTCAAAATTATCATGGATATCATTAATAACAAACATATACAAACAGACAGACCAATTCCTTTGCAATGTGCCAGCTCTGCCATCTTTTACCAAAACATGTGCCAGAAGCTGCAGTATTTCAGTGTAAATGCTTTCTAAGGAGTAAAGAATAAATTAAGCTTCTTTTTTACTTTATCTGAGAACGTTTCAATGTGCATTAATGTCATTTATGTACCCTTTGTTTAAACATTCAGTATTTAGCTTTCTAAATCATGACTAGAATGTAAATGTATGCCTTCATCACATCAAGATAATATATCAATTCTTATGTATATTCACACTTGGCACCGTAGACTTTTACTGATATCATTCAAATAAAGTTTTCTCTGTGCTACTTAACCAAATGACTCAAGAAACATAACTACTGTGTTAATTACTCCAAACTTTAGTCACCATTTTCTCAACGACAGTATAACTTTTTGAATTATTATGGAGTTTGTCATTTGAATTACGTTCTTCCCTTGACCGTGTTTGTTCTAAGTGCTGCTGTTTGGTATCTGTTCTGTTAAATACATTCATTTGAAATTACTTTGGTCTTTTTTTCTGTGATTGCGATAGTGTTGTACAAACGTGCTTTACTTTTCCTTACAGGACTTCTCTTCTATTGTATAACTGACGCCCCCTGACTAAGTGATATATTTAATGGATATTCATATTATACTTAATGTATAACAATAACAGCACATAAAAACTGATCAAATGTTAAATGAACCCAAGTAGTGAATGCAATAACTGCAGGAAGTTTGCTTAAAATGAACGATTTGAATAACGTTAGAGACGCTTTCTTCACAGAAATGAATGAAATGCTAAGGTACAGGCCCACTGTATGTTTATTTTTAAATTTTCTAATAGCCCTTAAAAGCAACAAAGCTGTGTAGTAATGTATTTTCTACTTTCACTCCACTGTACCTTCTGTTAAAAATGATAACAGTTGAACAGTTGTGAACTGTGCCACATGCCTTTTACAGCAGCTCCCCAGCCTCGTTTTAAACACTTGCAAGAACAATTTGTGGCCAAAAGAGGGCAGCAGTTCCCTTAACTTTTGGAAAACAAATCAGCACATCCAAACATGTAGGTCCAGTGTACTGAAGGTAGAAATGTATTATCTTAAAAATTTGGTGATTTTTTTGCAAGAAGAGAAGAAGCTGACTTAGAGGTGAAAATGTGCTTAAAATGAATAAAATATGTTGTTACTATTCCCATATCCATGGTGGAATGTAGTGAAACACTACTTGCTGGATGTCGATACTCTGATTCTGCTACTGAACTATTTAGTTGAACTTGACCTCTTCAGTAAAGATATTCATGATTGAAGTAACTTCACTAAGACACCAGGTGACAATTGCTGTAGGTAGAATGTGCAAATGGTAGGTTGTTGCACAAAGTGAAAAGTGACCTCTGCTATATCATCTGTGCTGTTGATTTTTGTGAGCTTTCTTTGCAGGCAGGTGATTGTTAGGGCAAGTGGGAACACCTGAGAGTGTGCAGGTTATTTAAGTCTGTGTGCAGATGGTAGTTCAGTCTCCTGCCTCCACTATGTGACTGCATTTCCCTTCCCCTCTCTGGTTTGATTATGTTGCCTTAGTTCGATTTTGCTCTTTCGCTTTACAAAACCCAGACACATTTTTTATTCATGCACCACACGCATGTCTGACACCATTGACTTCCACACTAATTTAGTTAATAATTTAGATTCTAGTCTGGTTTAGTCTGAAGTATATTTTGTTCAACTTTGCCATTGTGTGTCTCAGTTTTGATATGGCCATTTGAGCCAGGTCATAACAAAAATCATTGCATTTGTGCTTTCAGTTGCACACATTTTATCCAACAAGGTCAAAGTTTGTGTGAAGACATTTAGACAGGTTGAAACATTACAACAAAACAAAAAGACATGTGTAACAACTCTTTTAATTGAAGCACTGAAAAAATATTAAAAAATAGTACATAGTACTCAAAATACTAAGCCTCACTTGAGATCACAGTATGTATTCTGTTAAAAGTTTTGCAAGCAGAGATTTGATCAGCATCAATGAGTACAAAGCGTTCACATTTAAATATTTATGGCTCTGAATAAAAACAGGTATAATTGGAGCATTCAGGAATATATAGTGAGATTCTAAAGTATTTGAACTGATGAGCATTTTATCTTCTAAACACTGTGCAAAGGTGGGAGCATTCGTATTTGCAGTTCTGACAAAATAACAGTACTGCCGTCTAATACATTTTCAGGATTACAGGGCTTTATTTTCCAATGATGACATTTCTGTAGCCCTTGACATGACACAACTTGTTGCTGTCGAAGTCGACCACCAGCTTTCTTAGCCCAGAATGGGTGGGAGTGAAGTATATTTTCACCTTGGCATCTTCCCCTGGTCCCACTGAGGAGTCCAGCCTGTAACATAAATATTTAAATATTGAAGTTTGAGACACACATTAGGAGGGCTTTATCTCAGTCCTCTGATTGCATAAATATTTAGACAATTGATTACCACTGACATATTGTAGGACTCATGTGAGCTTTGACTATTTATGGAGATGATAAAGAAAGGAGCTGCAGTGTTTGAACTCAACAAAGTACCATTTTTTTTTCATATACCAGAGCTTTGGCTGAACAACAGCATTGACCGTGAAAATGCATCATGCAGTCAGAATTAAAGGAACTGATTGGCTACTCCTTACTTTACTCGCTTAATGAGATCACAGTATATAAATAAACTCTTAGAGATTATTGTTGAGCAAAAACAAACTAGCTCAGTGATATTTCATTAAGTGCATTCTGTTTTAACCTTGTGGCTGCACCAGTAAACCCCTGTACTACTTTTTTTCACAAGTGGGCTCCTGTCCTGACTAAACAGGGGTGCATCCAGCCAGACATCTGGATGACCGTGGCAACAAATTATAAAACAAAATAAAACATATCTCACAGTCTGGAAGTCAAACATTTCCATGGCACTCATTTGATGATTTTTAAAAGGCCAAAATAAGCCCACATTGGAGGGAACATGTTCAAATAATTTTGTTACAGTGTCTAATTTATGTCAAGTATTTTGGTAATCTGTGTGAGTACAGAGTAATGATTTCTAGATGAATAACTCATATTACCTCTCAGAGATGACGCGTCCCGCCGTGAGGTTGGCCCCCTCGATGCTGAAGCAGCAGTTCTCCAGCGACTCTGGCAGAGGGTTTTTGAGGGTGATCTCTGCAGCCAGCTTCCGATTCTCCTTTGGTTCACCCAGGATCTGCAGAACACAGTCACATCTAGCTGTTAGTTAATTGAAAGTCTCACACTTGAGTACAATACACTTTTATTTACACCAAGCTTTGTTTATAATTAATAATACAATCTCAGATCCTATTAATAGATGTTAGACTGCCTGAAAGGCTAGAGAGGTTCGGAGTCTCACTTGGCTTTATTGGGAGATACAGCTGCGTGTCATAGCAGTGGAATGAGAGCTTATATCTATGTATCATGTGGCAAAGGGGGAGCATATAAATACACACTGTGGGAACATGTGTTGTCGTTCCAACATTGCAGTCGCATACTGATATAACCAAGGTATGGGAGAACTTGTTTGGTATGGCTGATACTAAGCTTTAAACATCACCATCAGATGGCCCATAACATAGTTTTAGTGATTTCCTTGACAGATTTTTTTTAATTTTCATGTTAACATTTCTAATTACTAATTTTCAGGGCTTGTTTTGACTTTGAATTTACATTTTAAGATCCAGTATGTAAGATTTCAGGGAAAAGTTTGTTTTCTTTCATGAAAATTCACCTGAAAATAGTTGTGTTTTTTTTTTTTTTACCTGAGAATGAGCTGTTAATATCTACATAGGGAGCAGGTTTTTGTCCACCATGTGTTACAGCACTATGTTTCTACAACAGCACAGAAGGGACAAACTTAACACTGGCTCTAGATAGGGCCATTCATTTTGGCCACTATAGTTAGCAACGACTTCGCAATGGGTTAAACTGTGTTGGAGAAATGCTGACATGACTGAAATTGCTTTATCCAGTGTATTTACCAGTTTTAATAACCTTGTTCATTTATTTTGGAGTGGAAGAGACCTCTGCAGATAATCCAGCTCACATTTAAAACCTCTTGGACAATTGACACTGGAGTAATCACAACTAGGTGTTCATGCTTGGCACAAGGGAGAAGTTGTAGCAATCTGCTGTCCTCACTACAAAATGGTTCCAAATCATATGAATGCTACACACTGCTCCTTTAATTCAAAATGACAATGTTATTTTTTGGCATTATTAATGACAGTTTGTCCCAAGTCTGTATCTCTAGTTGCAGGACATAATACTCACTCTGACTTTGATTTCAGGATTGTCCAGCACAATGTTTCTCACTGCCAGTGTTGCATCTCCAGTGGAGTAGTCCACCAACAGAGCCGCCAGGCGGATTAAGTTGTCCTCAGTGATTGCGCCTCCATATTTAGAGTAGTTCAGCCTAAGTGGAACTCGCCTCTCTAGATGAACAAATACAATATATTTAAAAAAAAAACAAAAACAAAACAGCTATAAAGCAATCTGTGAACACCATATGGTGATTTCTCTCACCTCCTCCTGGTGAGAGTTCAACATTGAGCAGGTCTTTAAAACCACAATTTTCTCCCAGCAACCCGTTGTAAGAAACGGCGCAGGATCCAAACACCAGGCGGCACTTTTTCTCACTTTGTGTGTTGTTTGTGACCACAGCAAACACATCGAAGTCACAACCCTTCCTCATGTCTGATGTGACCTTGATAGTGAGATGTAGGCCCTCATTTTCCTGCTGCTGGAGCAGCTTGTTTTGATGGTTGGCCTTCTCGAAAGTCTGCCGCTCTTCATCAGAGCCTGGAAACATAAAATAAAAGGGGAAAAAAACAACTGAAGAACAAAAGTTCAAATTTGACTTTTGACAAATAGCAAATTTCTATATAATTAACACAATGAATTACCTTTACGCAATGGAGCAAGTCTTACCTTCTTAAACTACATTAAGCGCAACACAAATACTGACAGGGAATGAAAGAATAGACACAGCAGGTGACCTTGTTGTAACCTGCTGGCATGCAGAGGAGCTCTGTATATAGTTAAGGTCATGTTTTATGGTGTCTTATAATAACACACACTATTTATGGTGATGACCAACTCTACTGATGCTCAGTTAGATGTTCAGTGCTCTCTACCTTCAGGGTACTTGTAGAGATGAGTGATGTCCTCTCTGGCGTCACTGCCCACACGCTTTGTGCTGATCTTCTGGCCCACCAGTGTAGTGCTGGTGACTTTTGATGTACTGTTGTCTTTTTTCTTCATGGTGGTGATGACATCAGCATTGACTTCAGCAAAGACAAATGGGGCATCATACTTGAATGTGAGGTCGCCTTCCTTAATAGCCCTAACAGGGATGGGGCCACAGCAGTACACTCCTTAAGGAAGCAAGAAAAGGCAGAAACAAACATGACTGTGAAGATTTGTTTCAATCAAAAATTAGCATTGTGGGTTCATTAACGCAGTGTGTTTGTTACCTTCACTTTTCTCCTGGGGTGTGGGGTCACTGGCCTGCCAGCCATTAAAATCAGATTTAAAGTCTGGCCTGGTCATCCAGCTCTCCACCCAGCAGTGATAATTCCTGCAGACACAAACACACCATCAGCTTGATTCCTATACTTGACACTCTTTCTGTTTTGGCAGTTTAATAGAGACATCTGATTAGTGCACCTGTTCCAATGTCTTTACCAAAACCACAGTAAACTGGTTGAATTTAGTTTTGTCACAACTAAACTTCTACTGATTGTGTCTGCTCCGAAGAAAATAGTTCCATTGCAAACATAATGGTCACATCTTAGTCAATAATTGAATCAGTATTCCAAAGTAAACAGTAAAATAAATGCATCTGATTTTTTTTTTGATGAAACTATATTCTTCAGAATATGTAATACTACCACATTCCAAGTACACTGATACTACACAATCCTTTCTACTGCTGTATGACAAATGTAAAATGTATGAGTTCTTACCAGATCATTTCTTTAGACTGAATGAGCTCTCCATTTTCGTTGACTAAGCGGTGAATCACCAGGTCACCGTTGCTGTCGTGGGCTGACAGGTAGTTGGTGACGACTCGGCAGGGGATGCCAAGGGCCCTGGAAACTAACAGGGTATAATAATAACTTACGTGAAAATTGCAATACCAAGAGGAGGAGCAAGATGTATACTGTAACTATGTGGTTACATATATGGTGTTATGCTGTGTCTGTTTGAGACAAATCAAGTGTGTTTTCCAGTGATAGGCCACCAGGCTCCACCACGCCCTATCTTACTTGAACAGGCCACTGCAGCAAACACCCAGCACTGTCCATAGCGAACAGGCTGACAGGCTTGTGTGTCCCAGTTGCGCAGAATCTCCACACTGCCCCTCCAGAACATGGGGCTGACACCTCCCTCATAGCCATCTGTCCATTTTCCCAGCAACACCCCTTTGTCGTCATTACAATTCACCTAACAGGAAAAAGAAGGGAGTGCTTTTGTATGGTTACTTTGAAATGACATAACTGGTATCACACATGAGCTCATCTATGCAAATTAAGACAGCAAAAAAGATGGAGATATCAGAATTTAACATGACTTACCATGGCACTAAGCACTCTGGAAACATAGATGGGATTTCTCCTCCCTGAGCAGTCTTTGCCAGGATTCCTCAGACATTTAGGATTCATGTCCAAAATCCTGAGACAGATGTCCAGGATTCCACTTTCAAACTGTGTTTAAAAAAAACAACTGCTGATCAGCTGTTTGTCACTGATACAAGTATCAAGGTGGAAAAATAATCAAAAGAGAGATCCAAGGTTAAAACATCCTTTGCAAAAAAAAAAAAACAACAAAAAAACAGAAAGCAAATTATATGTGTAACTCTGCCATGCTGTAGAGCTCAATAGCCATACTGTTAATGCACTGCTAATGCCAGACTAATCAAACCGTATTGAATATCAAAGACAAGGCTGAGAACAAAAACAGTCCTCTCACTTTATCAGACCCAGACTGTCCACTGTCAGATATAAATAACTCACTGTCTAATTTCACTGTCAAATGTTCATCAGTTATTGCCTGTTTGCAGTTATGCAACTCATCATAAATCACTTGATAAGTGAGCCTTTTCCTGTTATCAGAATATGCTTCAGACTCCTTCACCCGTCTGGCACAATGCTGGCTTGGTGGACTGTGGATGTAAGATGAAGTGCTGATGTTGGTACCTGGCCAAAATTCCAGGCAGTTGCTATTGGATGTTTGTAGCTGCCACGAAAGATGATTCCATCCTGAGATAGGACATACTCAGTTAAACCCTGCTCGTCGTCCATGTACACCGCATCTCCTGTTGCATAGAAACATCATATAACAATACAATGAATGACCTTCACAGCATTCTCATAAAAACTTAAAGTTTCACTTAACTTAAAGGAATAGTTTATCATTTTGTGAAACATGCTTATTAACTCTCTTGCCAAGAGTTAGATGAGAAGATCAATATCACTCTCATAAATGTGCATTCAATATTGAACTACAGCCAGAAGCTGGTTATGTGCGCTGAGTATAAAGTCAGAGACAGGCTCTTTGGCTCTGTCAGTCAGCCTACACCTGGACTGTAAGTTCACTATTTGCTGGTTGCCCGGCAAGCTCAAAGTCAGGCATGACAATCTATCAATATTTTATTAATACTGTGATATGAGACTATATAATGTCTTCGATTTTGGAAAATACCAAAGGAGTTTATAGTTTATAGTGGCTGCATAACAGTGAAGTGATGTAATTTTCTGAACTGACCAGACTGTTCTAGCTGTTTTATTATTTGCCTTTATTCATTGAGTCATTAATCCACATTATTAATGATTATTTATCAAAAATCATTGTGTAAATATTTTATGAAAGCACCAATAGTCAATTCTACAATATCATCACACTATCAAGTTATTTGACATCTTTCTTAAAATCTTTCTTAAAAAATGAATATTTGACTTTCTCCATATCACTTAACCCTAGCTAAAAGTTATAGTATTGACAAAATAATGATTTGTTCAGATCAAATGAACAAGATACAACAAGTTTATTAATTAACTTTTGAGATGCTGGTAGGTAGATTTTGTTACCCTCAGGCAGTGCCAGGGTAGCTTTTTGCTTCTGCTTCCATTCTTTATGTTGAGCTAAATTAATTGTTTTCTTGGTGTAGCATCATATTTGCCATAAAAATACAAGAGTGGTACAGTATAGATTGGCTGAAAAAAATAAAGAAAACACTAATCATATCTCTAAAAATGTTAAACTATATCTTAAAAATCAAACAATCATCATTTACCTAAACGATTACAATTCCTCTATATAATCTCTTTCACACTGCTGCTGAATAGCTTCTATCATAAGCCTACTCTGAAGTGAAACATGATCATCAAAGCACTTTGTAGCTGAAGATTGCTACACATGATCCACTAAACGACAGCTTGACATATGGTCTGTTTACCCACCTGGGCACCAGGGGTTAAAGAGCAGGATAAACTCAATCCGCGATCGCCCCAGGGTCAGGGTGTAGCGACCAATAGGTGCATCAGGGGCAGAGCAGATGCACAGAGCCACCATGTCCCCAGGGGGACTTGTCACAGCAGCACTCCAGCGGGAAGTGTCAATGTTGGCAGAGAGACCAAAGGAGGCCCTGGTGCCATACTGCTCAGACGGCTGAGGACCTGTGTGTAACAGACAATATGGTCAGAGCCCTGAGATTACATGAGGGAAAAAAGCCAAGAGAAACATTTGTGTCTGGGGCATTGAAATTCGCAGGGTTTATTTTCACAGTTTCCCAACCCTGCCTAAATTTAATTCAAACATCTCTGGAATCTTATCTCATGCATGGACAGCCTAACTGTGTAATGGCACATAATTATGAACAAAATTGTTTGGGACCCAAGTCTCCCTCAGTACAGATTTCAATTCTGGAAAGTTATATAAACTTAAAGGGACAGGTCATATCAGAATCCAAAATATATATTTTCCCTCCTACTTGAAGTTCTATTTAATAATCTAGATTGTTTTGGTGTGAGCTGCAGAGTTTTGGAGATATCAGCCATAGAGATGTCTGCCTTCTCTTCAGTGTGATGGAACTAAAAAGCACTCGGCTTGTGGTGTAAAGTCAACAGCAACATGTGTTTTCAGAATTCAAGATCCAGTTTCTCAAGATAGTCCACAGACCTTGCTGTGAGCAGTTTCGTGTAGGAACTATTTTCTTTCTACTAAATATCTGCCAACCATATCAGCTCACATCTAACATAAGGAAGTGTGCATCTACTACTTGCTCAATTGGCACCACTGAGATAGCTAATGTTACATCTCAGCCAAGGAGGACGTCATTAATGTTTACATCTTGCGCTTTCACAAGAACAAGCTTCTCATACATGAGTAGATGCGTACCTCCTTCAGTGCAGTGATATGGTTGAAAGGTGTATTTTGGTAGAGAGAAAACAGTACCAACATTAAACTGCTCAAAACAAGGTTTATGGATCATCATAAGTAACCGGGTAATGATTTTTGGAAAGAGACGCTGCTGGTGTTGAGTTTTTTCTCTTTGTTTTTTGGCGCTTTGAGCACCACATGCCAAGTGCCATCTATTTCCATTATGCTCAAGAGAAGGCACACATCTCGCCAATATCTCAAACACTCGACAACACTCACCAAAATAATCCAGATTGACAAATAGCACAACAGGTACAAGGAAAATAGGTCATTTTGATTCAGGGGTGATTGACCCTTTAGTCCAAACAGTCAATTCTTTCACATCCTCCACTCTATGAAGCCAGCTAAATCGACAGCAGGAGACTTCTTTCTCACTGGGTGGGATTGAGGGTCCAGTCCATAAAAACATTCTTGACTTTCAAAGTTTGATAATGTTATCTCTGACAAACCCTTTCCTGTTGGCAAGCAACACTTCCTGTTTATACAGTTAGATTCATTGGCAAGTAACAGCTGTCTTATCACACACTTCATGAGAAGTTTATCCAAATATGAACTGAGGAGAAGAGACAAATGGTTTTATGTGTATATAGGGTATGCTGACCGCAAATATATGAGAATTCATTATCTGGGGCTCCCAACAATAACAGTTAAGTCCATCAACACCCACAGAACAATAAGGGAAGAGCTGAGGTTAATAATGGAAAAAACAACAGAACATCTTACAGCTACTGTAAGTGTGCTCATTGTAAAAGCCAGTAGCAACATCACTGGAAACTGAACACCGGGGGAAAAAAAACTTCCACTTCCCTTCCATTAACATTGCGGCTCCTTTCCCTTATCATCTTTGAAAGTACAATAGGTAGCAAAGAAAATAACATCTGCAAAAACACACAGTAGGTTCCAGTGTGACCCTTACATCCTGTGTGAGAGGAAAGTGAAAGCTTTGGTCAATTACTTTTCTAAATGTTTTAATGCAGTCCAAATTACTAATGTTCTGCACTAAAAGTTACAGTATAACATAATAATTACTCATGGGAACATTGCATTTCGTATATTAACTCTAAAATTCTACAAATTTAAGAAAGATGTAAAAGTAAATAGAAAAAGAAAGAGTAGTACCTGTCTCTACGACACAGTCAAGAGAGCTGACTCCTGGCTGGTAGCTTCCAGAGCGAAGGTACAGGCTGATTGAGAACGGTTGGCCTCTCCTCACAATCAGACGGTCTATACCGTTGAGATCAGTGCGATGGTCCACGTTGTTGAACTCACACTCCAGGTTCCAGCGATCAATGTCCAAAGCTTAAAAAGAAAAATGGGCATTTAAAAAAAAAAAACAGAAACAACATACATGCAGAAAATTATCATCCTTATATTGGGTATTTCAATTAGTATCCTTTAAACATACCTGTACCTTGACAAAAATTTGTACTACATCTCTGTATTTAAAGTACAGCTTTATCTATGTTTTAAAGTATCAAAAGTAGATACACACTTTGATTTTTATAAGAATTCTCATAGTTTTTTAGAACAGATTCATAAAATGCAAATAGAAATTAAAGGGTATCTCTTCAAATTCATTTAAACGTGTAGAACATCTGCTTACGGCACTCTTTTAGCACTATTATAGGACCTTGTTTTCATTTAATGGGAGGATAGTGTACATGTTTATGTGATGCTGTAAATGCTACAACATGGTCTCAGTGAATGCATGTTGTAAAACTTCTGTTTATATATATATATTTGCAGCAGGCTTGTGGTAAATTAACCAGAAAACTGTTGTTAAACTGTTTAAACTGTGTTAATAAACTGACTCTTATAATAGCTGTACTTTCCTGAGGGACTGAAAAAAAGGTCAAATGTTTGCTTATGTGATCTTCAATGATATTACAAAATTAGTGGACTTTGGAATAAACCGGAGGACTACAGGACACTTGCAGTCATTTATGGTAACATCATTTAGTTTCACAGGGCTTACTGCATGGATTTAAACACAGACAGAGAGTCACTCCTTGTGTAGTGTGCAAACACACAACCACTCCTTCTCTCTGAGGTGTATTGAGACTAAGAGAATCCCACCCTTTGATTTCCTGTTTATAGGAAAAGAAAGGGTCCTATATAATGCCTCCATGGTCCTCCTGCTCCATGACATGTTAGGGGGTTAACCTCTTCCCATAAATTATTCAAAGGTGTTAAGAAAAGTCCAGGAAATGAGGCGGCTGTGTCAAGGCTAGGCTAGACGTAGATAAACAAAGACTAAGCTGCAAAAACTCCCTGCTGTTTTACATGAGGTCTTTCATTCCTCAGTGTGTCTCATAGCTCTGATGTTTTACTGATCTTACGTCAGTTCCTAATTAAAGACATGTTAGAGTAACTAATTGAGGGCAAATGCCTAAAAGATGCAACACCACCTATTCAGCTGTAGTCTGAGGATTATCTGAATCTTGCTGCTCAGCCTGTGCATACTCTGCAGTCATTTAGCCCACATTTGATCTGTGCAAATATTAAAAGCATATTGGCATTGCTTTGTGCAAATGCTATTTAACAATTTATTCCGAACCGTCTGGCAAAAGAAATACATCACATGGCTCCAAGAAATACAAATTTTCTTCACTTTTTTCCTTTTAAAAAGTTTTACAGTACTCGCACCTCAAGAGAGTCCAATAAAACAGATCAGCAGCTTACAGAATGTGAAAACTATTACAGAAATCAATAACATATGACTGTCCAACACCTGTCAGAAACAACAGACTTAATGGTGTAATGCAGACTGGTGTCATGCTTTCTGTAGTAATTTGGGGGTCTTTTGGTGGCTACGTAATTGTTAAAAAAAAAAAAAAGCAAATGAAGTGTGATTTGGTCCCAAACCACAGTGCAACGGCATGTGTCGTTGAAGGTGAAGCAGCTGTGGTAAAGCAGATGGTATTCATGTGTGATGTAAATCCAAACTGATTACATTTTATTGAACTTGCATTTTTTTCTGTAGTGTTACATAACTTGCAGCAGCACAATGCTCTAATATGAAATGCAGAGGCAAAGATTCCACAGCACTGACCCTGCCGTCTTCACTAACCTTTACATACTGCACACGCCCACGCCTCAAACCCACTGTACCAACCATGGCCCACACTACACACAGACAGCCTGTCTCAGTAAGCAGCACTGAGTCCAGCATTTGCCTAATAAGGAAATTAAAACTAGATTGAACTGGTGTGAACTTGGTAGTCACTGGTACAGAAAACACCACTTTAATGCGATGAAAAAAAATCTGAAAAACTCCCCTCCGATGTGAAAGGAGTTTTCAGTCCTGCAGGTAACTGCTTTTTAAACTTCCCACAGCTGGAAAACAAGTGACACTGGTTTATATATATGCTGTTTATTCTACTTACAAACTATGCAATGATGTAAGCTTTGCTCATATATTTGTTGGTAGCTGATCCAATGCACACCTTACTAACATCCTGCGACTATGAAGAGTAAATATACCAAATTTAAAGAAAGCTTTTTTTGTAATGACTGTTCCAGTGCACAGGTTAAGTGTAAAACGCATATTCTATAAGTGAAACTTGTGTTCATTTTCTACTATAAAATTGTCGTCCGATATTTTTGGCATGCTACACATTTTGCCTACACACACAGGTCAAAGACTTATATCAGTCTTTAGAGGTGGTTCTGTGTTAATCTGGAAGTTTGACCACTTTCTTGTTTGGAAATTCTGAATGTCTTTACAAGGGCTTACAAATATGTGTAGGGTGGTGTGTGAGTGCCCGTAAAGAGGAGAAGCACAGTGACTGTCTGCACTCCAGCTGCTTCTTGGCTGCTATTATAAGGGTCCCAGGGCAACAATCATATGCTCAAACATGAGGGTGAAACATTTTTTAGATGCATTGGTCTTTTGATCTCCGATGATCGTGTGCTGGACACAGTTTCTCCTGCAGCTCTGAAAGCAGCAGGTACAGGGTGATGATATTTGCAGACTATGATAACTTTAAACGTATCACCTTAATTATTTTCAGATATGCTGTCTACAGCACGCTTAATGATAGCAGTGTCCTAGAGTTAGTGAAAGTGTGTCCTTCCTGGTCATTAACTCCTGAATGAGTGTCAAGACAACTGCACACATAGCATCAAAATACACTGACAGTGAGGAAGGCTTAAAGTTGCATTACCCCAAACAACCATATTAGGAAATAATGGAAGAAACCATAGCAGCAAAATCTTTTGGGAATTGAGTTAGGGAATAAAAATAGCCTACAAACAGATTATTACACCACCAATCAACATGTGAGTATTTTAAACAATTTATCTTGTTATAAACTACTACTAAATTATACTGGCAAATGAAAAAATAGTTTTTTCCACCTTTTAAGCCTAAATGTTACTGGCAATAAACAACAGGAGTGTTAAAAAAAATAAAAGCAGCCAGAGTAAAACTTACCTTGAGCCATAACTGCTGCTGTGTTCTTTGAGTAGTTTTCAATGAATGTCCTGCTCAGAGGGGAATAATTGTGTCTCCTCTCCGTTATCTCAGCGTTATTTGTAGTCCCCCTCCTGCTAGTCTGTCTGATGGTGGGCGTGACGCGACCCTTCACCAAACAGAGCGCGCCCCTTTCCGCGTGTGCTTACATGCACGCGATCTCACACACATGAAGTTTTAATCACTGCACAGCCTCCGGTGATTCATTAATGTTAGTACGTAAGAACGGTGACTTTTATGCTATTGCGTTGTTACCGTGGAATAATACACTCTCTGAGCTTTTGACCCCCCCCCAAGAAAGAAGAAGGATATTGCAGGGTGCAGTGTCGTTTCTCCAATATTTTCATTATGAGACAAAATAAAACACATTGAGATAACATGGTAGTACGGGGGTTATGGAAAATATAGGCAGGTGACTATGGAGATTTGTTGGGAGCAGGAGGAACTGTTAAATTGTAGTTTCCCTGAGGTTTTAAACAGTGGTGCTGGCAGCATTTTTTTTCATTGGTATGGCCAGATGGGGCTACTTTTATCTTCGGGTGGTACAGAAAACCAAAAGCCATAACTGAATTTCAGGAATTTGATTATGCTGTTGAAATATGTGTCCGTGTGACAGTTAAAGATTCACATATCCATATACTTTGATGTCTTATTTTACAGTTAATATTAGGCCAATAATTATCTAATGCGTATAGACTAATACTGATACAGTAAACACTTTGAGTTCCAAGATATGTGGATAAATAATGGGTTCTAAGGGTACCCACAAGTCTCCTTTTAACTTGAGAAAATTTGTTTCCACTAAGTATTTTGTTCCTTACAATCATCAGTCTTCAAATATAAGCTGTATATTTGTCTTTTTAAATACAGTAATGTGGGCATCCATTTACATTTCCCTGGTAAGACCAGTGAGAAGCCATTAGTTGTGTCAGGGTTGCAAGTTAAAAACTCAAATGAGCCATGTCGGACTTGGTGACATGTTTTTATTATCACAAACATGGGAGCTGTAGTTTATCTTGAGTGATAACTCACTAGCACATGCTAATTACAGTCCCAAGCGGATGCACTATTTACTCCTTTTTGAGTAATTTTTGTTGTAAACTTTAGCATTCAGCTGTTATATGAAATAACTTTACTTATCTGACTGATCTAACATTTACATCCTCAGAACAAATGAACAGCATTCAGAAAACCCTCAATAGGAATGAACACACAGTTGGTTTTGATCTTTTAATGGCATTTATTGACATCTTATCTGCTTTAATCTTTCAGTCAACTCACCTGTCAGGTCAAAGGTGATGCATCACGGAGAAAATGTGCTCTGGTCCATGATGAGGTGAAGAGCAGGGTATGCACAGGTAAAAGTGCACAAAAGGAAAAGTTGCAAACAACTTCTGAAGTCACTGCTAGTGTCACTGTTTCTTCTTTGGCACAAAATGTAAAAAGCTTTCTACAGAATGCTTCTTGTGCTCAATATCAACTGTTTCCACTGTAAAATTTGTACCATTTATGCTCCAAAAGTAAAGTAGATAATACATTTCTAATTGTAACCATGTCAATAAAAGCAGAGGTTTCAGCCAGTGATATGGCTTACAGACTCTGGACAGAACGGATTTAACTGCAAACATGCATCTTGGCTCCAGAGTTGGGCATTACATCAGGAGAGTGAATTCAATGATTAACAGAAGTGAAACCAAAGCCAGAGCACTGTGCAAGCCCACACAGTGGAAATGACTGAGTGTCTTTGCCAAGGCGGGCTTGGGTACTTCAGAGAGACTGTTGAATGTATCGCCTGGATTCACCTCCAGATGTAACAATAAAAAGTTTCAAACTTGTACATCACTAATGGACTCCTGGGCCCCTGAGCTCAGGGATGCAAAAGGTCCCGCCACCTCTCCAACATGAGAGTTAGACACAAAGACTTAAATTTTCTGTCTTTTTTTGTGTTTCTCTTGTTGGTTTGCCCGTTTCTGTAGTTATTTGGTGTCTGTTTGTAGTCCCATGTGGATTTTTTCATGTCTTTTTGTGGTAATTTGTGTCTGTTCCTGGTCAATATGTTAATTTGAGTAGTGTGTTGCAGGTAAAGACCAGAGGGGAACCTGGCCCTTTGCTTGGCAGGCCCGTCCACTAATCCATCCACGGTCGAAAAAATGTTCCATAAAATGGTTTGAGGGAAATCTTGTTTTTTTCAGATGCAGAAAAGTGTAGAAATTATGGCCTTTGACATACATGAAGTAACCTGGTAAGAGTAAGTCAGCATAATATTTCCTTTTAAATACTGTTGTTAGTAGTTATGCTACATGTCTGTGATTCAGTGAAATGTCAGTTGACACCTGCAGTGTTTCATTCTCTTCCCTTCACTTTCAAAATGTCAGTATTGTGGCAAAACCAAGTAATCCTCTAGATTTCATGTGGGAGGTTTCACCTAGATTTTTGTCTTCTATATGTGAAATACTCACAAAAAACTTGGACTGTATGATGGTCTGATTCAATTCCATTCAACTTTATTTGTAGAAAAATTTAAAACAGCTGCAGTTGACCAAAATGCTGAACAACATAATGTTTTGCTTTTTGCTTTTTATCAGGGAAAGCGATCTGTGGAACACATTACACCATAAACGTATGTATTACATTTGTATCAAATATTATTGCTCAGCCATATCAATGCCTGAATTAGTAATGGCACTATTTGGCAAATGCCCATAATAAACGCATATCAGCCACCAATATTTGAGTTTAGAAATTTGAATCTGACTGTAAGCATTTTCTATTAAGTGAAAACAGACCGCGCCTCTTGTGTGTCCAAGTGGGATTATTGTTGTCGCTGCTACACTAAGATAACCAGATCAACTTCTGTTTATCTCAAAGCCTAACTAAAACAGTTTCCATACTTATTCCACTGTTCACCATTTCCTCTACAGGGAATAGTAACTCCAAAGAACTTATATTGATTCTCTTTGGTAACTAGAGCAACCGAAAGCTATCAGGGAAAACAAATGCGTTAACCTTTTCCTGTTGTGGTTGCGCAATGGTTGACACACCTTATTTGTGCCGCAAATCAAGCCCTCATTTTTACAGATCAGACCCTGTGGCAGAGGCTTATAGGGGACTTTTTTTAAATGCTGATGGCATCATTATTTTACAACTATTACATGCAAATGTGCAATCACCACTGATTCATAATGATGACCTAAGCAAAAAAAAAAAAAACACCTATTTACACTTACAAAAATGTCAACATGCAAATAAAAACACAATTTAACATTCATCATTGTTTTGTATTTCAAAATGAAAGCCATACAAGTGTTACATATCTCCATACCAGTAACATATTAGTTTATACAAAACGGTTAATGAAAAGAAAGTACAGAGTGAATGTGTATTATTTTCAGAGGAAATAAGTATGAATTAAAGTAATTAAATTTGATAAAACTGTACAAAAGAAAATACATGTAGGACATAAAAGTGGCATTGTCTCTGTGACACAGTTCTTCACGGATCTCCTTAAGATTTCATTAATCTCCTGGGATCAGGATGGGGCACATCAGGATTATTCAGCCGCATTCTTTTACTACTGTAAAGTTTAGCATTATGTTATAAATAGCAGGTATGATCCTTTACATAAGCTATGAAAGTAGACTGTGCACTATGCAAAGCCATGTCAGTTACACATTTAGAAATGTATCACAATTTAAGTACAGTACATTCACAGACATCTTGTGACCTATTCTTTTAGTGGTGAGATTAAAAAAACATTTATTTACAGAGTGGTAATGGATTTCAGTAACAGCTGGTATAAAAGGATGCTGTTTGATGCTGACACCAACAGACGACTTTTTTTGGGTTGCCTCCAAATCTGTAGAAAAAAAGGATATCTTTTAACTAACTTTTCCCCTCCACAGCACAATCTTCACCATTCATCTTTAATATACACATAATAATTGTTCAAAAACTAGTCATATTATTTACATGTTGAAGAAAGATGGGCAATGTATAACACACTATACACTCACCTTGTACCGCATTGCAGGTCAAACCTCAGTGGATTTTCCAACAGTTGTGGTTTGAACCTGAAGCATTCATAAAACTCTATTAATTTAATTTAAATCAGAACAGAAAATTAATCATGAACATGAGAAAATCCACCTAGAATTAAGACATAAAAAGACTTTTGAGCATAAGGATGACAGAGATAGTTTATTAAGTGAGTAATTTACTTTCTGGTTACATTAGGTATTTTTTTGCTAATGTTTTTAACCAAATGAACAACTGCTCAGTCAGTGGTTATGCACTTTGTACTGCACCTTGCCACAGGGCAGATCCTTGGCCTGGTATTGTGGTTTGGGTTTGGGCTTTGGTGCAACTGGTGGCTGGGTTTTTTCTGGGGATCCTGCCAGAGCATTTGGTTTGTGGAAGACCGCAGACGCTTCAGCAACCACTGCTTCCTTAACAGTGATCACAGAGGCAGAGACGGAGGAGGTGTCCTCCGCCTCTCCTCCAATAGCAGAGTGGTAGCTGTGACTGGAGCTGCTGAAGCCACTCACACTATCTCCTGATGACTCAGAGCTGTCCACTGGAACAGAGACAGGCTTTGATTACACACATGATCAGTTGATGGATGAATGCATGGGTGGGTGATTCAGTCTCAAATTTCTTTACTGGAAAGCCAAGTTTCAAACACTGGTGCAGCAATCAGTGTCCCTTCTCATATGCCCTCAGGTGTTAAAAAGTGATTGACCTCTGACCTTTATAATGTGACCTCATTGGAGTGGAATAAAACAGTACAAAACATCTTCAGTGAAGCTGTTAATGACCATTATGATGAAGTTTCTAAGTTGATTACTCAAACTGTTTTTTGTAATTATTTTTTTTTTAGTTTTTAAGTTACTAACCCTTTAAATTATTAATTTATTGATTTGCTACTATTACATTTTCTCCAGTAGTTTTTAATTTTTTATGCTTTTGTTTATGTAGCTTTAAAGAAATTTATTAATTCATCAACAAAAAGGCAATAAATATTTTCAATTTTGAACTGGAGTTGTATATTTCAACACATGATCTTGACAAAAAACAACAAGAGAACAGTTTAAATTGCCTGACAAATAATGAATAAACAAATTGGCCATATTGTTTTCGAAATTTCCATCAATAACACTCATCATGGCACTGGGAGGTTCATGTGTGTACCATTGTATCTAATTCTCTAGTCCATTTGCAATAAATCATAAGCAACATTCTGTTCATATTTGAGTTAAGAGAACATCAGCTTAGTTGTACACAGTAAACTCACACAATAAATTGTGACTCCCACTCTCATGGTCCAGGTCATCCTCCTCCAGACCTCCAGGAGGCGATACATATCCTCCAGGGCCTCCTGAAACCACTCTCCGCTTTGGCCCACACAGGTATCCCACAGGGGACAGGGAACCTCTTCCAGAAGAAGAGGAGGAAGATGAACTGCTTCCTGAACCAAGAGATTTTGGCCGACCCCCAGGAAGCCTGTCCTGTGGACTACCTGATCCCAAAGAGGACAGCACCCTGTTCTCTGCAAAGACCAAGTGAGAATCAGTTTGATCAAAGGAAGTGTGATAAACTGGGATGTCAAAAAGTCATAGAAAAGTGAGTAGAACTGTTTTTTTTGGCAGTATTTGATTACCTCTTCCCATTAATACGTAGTTGACAGCTCTGTCATTGATAGCTGCATCACTGGGCTGGATGTCCATGAAAGGCTTGTTTCCAATACCCATGAAAACTCTCTCCTGCATGCGGACCTCTAAAAAACACACAAGATACCATTAGTGTACAATATTTCAACCTTAAGAAAAGACACAAGCACATACAAGTAAAAACACACTGACAATTAAAAAATAATATGAAATGTCAAAAAAGATGCAGGTACACATAAGCAGTGCAAATTTTAATATATCTATAAACATACCATGCTCTTATCACATTAACTTCCAACATTACCATGTGATGATGTTATGTACAGTATATATATTGGCATGGTGTCATTTCTTTAACCTTACAACCTTAGCTGTGATGTCGCTTGACGAAAAAGCTTGTAATCAGTCTGTAATCAGAGCGTCACCAGTGTGTGTTTATTTGCGTGCGGTACCTCGGTTGTGTACCGCCTGCTCCCACAAGATTCGTTCCAGGTCCTTGGTCCATGCCTCCTTCACCTCCCGGCTGACTGCTTGAAGTGTGTATGTGTCCTGGGTTTTTCTTTTCCTGAACCAGATCTCAAAACACAGGCCGCTGTCACCGCTGTTCTGGGTCATCCCTACATCTGATGTCTAAATTTAAATAAAGATTGTGTAAGATGGTGGTTTAAGGTTTGCAATAAGACCGCAGCTCAAAGCCTGTCCCTGGTGTTACTAGGTTTTCTTCTCAGATAGGTGTTAGTCTAATATATACTCTCTTGCTACTATAATACAAAATGAAGTAAAAGTACTACAAATTCATTAACTTTTTCTTTAAAACTACCTATCTTATCTTATCTCTACTACTCTGGATGTTTGTAGTTGTGTTGTGGCTCTTTTATCTCTTGAAAATGGAAAGAAATAGACTGAAAGATTCCAAATCAGACCAAGGCTGAGAGATTCGATTTGTGATATAAGATTCTTTTTACAATGTTTTTGTTCAGTCTTAGCTCTGAAAAACCTTTTTTGTCCACTGATTGTATATTCATTTCTATTGACTATAGATACGGCAACAGTGCATTTCAAGTAATAATAGTAATAATAATAATAAAGACTTTTAGAACATGAATATGTTCTAAATATGGCGCCCACATAAGCCATATGTATATCAGTTACTCAACCCGCGTTACCTTGAATTCAGAAAAAAAAAAGACCAGACTGATGTGTGTTTTGATGAATAAACTTATTGCAGGATTAGAGTAATTGTTTCTGCTTAAGTAACCTCTGTAGGGAGTAACCCTTTACTGAAGAGGAAGTGGTAGCAATGCTTAGATTTTTGATTGCGTTGATTGCTTAATTTACTGGCACTTTCCGTACACAAGACTACACTTGAAATTCACATGAAATTGGTTGACATAGCAATTATGCGTACCTTGAATGACTGTTTGTAGACATATGTTTCATTTCCTATGTCTGTCTTCCTGGTTTTGCTGAAAAGGATGAGTTCTTGAAAGAGAAAAATGTGACGTAAACATTTCTTCTTCCTGAATGTGACCCAGAACTCATCCTGACGTATCAGCTGCCCCTGCTCCTTCAGATTAACCTGCAGCACACAAAAGGCAAGTCTTGGGGTCACATACTGTAGTCAGCAAGAATGCACCAGAAAGAAGAGAGTATATTACAAACATACAGGCTTGAAAAAATTGAACATAATGGCAGATTTGGTTAGTTGAATCACATAATTACCCTGAACAGAAATACAAAATAATGTGATTTTTTTTTTTATTACCTCTTCCAATGTAACAGAGACAATAAGGTTCATCTAACTAACAAAATTCCTATGAATCCAGCTCTGTTTCCTTTATCTCTGCCCTCCAGATATTATTGCTCCAGAGCATCATCCCACTCACACAAAAAAAACTCCCTTTACATTCCATGGAAAAGATGATTAAACTATTATTTTTTCCATATACTTTTCATCCATCTCATTTGTTCCCACCCCACATTAATCAGCTGTACTGCACAAATATTCATCACAATGCTCTGAAGAACACTCCTCACCCACACTGTACACATCATCCCTTATGGAAAAATGCCCTGGTCTTGCCTGAACCTGTTTCTCCGCTCTTCTAATAGCGTTGCCCAATGCTGGATGAGATAAGTCATTCTTATCATAGGATAGATATCTGCACACCACCCGCACTTGTATGTCCTGTATAAAAGATATGAAATCCTCCCTTCTAGTAATCTTACTTGATATTTCAGTGTACAAAATTACACAAAAGATAAAAGAAACAAACTGTCTTACATCACACTGATGGATGGCGTCCATGGCCAGCAGGTTGTTGCCGTGGCGGAGTTGGAAGTGGATGACCTCCAGGGCGGCCTTGATCTCAGCCATCTCTCTGGTTTGTCCTGCACCGCATTCCCTCACCATGTCCTGGAGCAGCAAGCTGTACTTACTGATCCGCTGAACGGGCTTCAAAAGGTATGACCACAGGTCCATTTTATCCCCCAGTTTCAATTGCTTTTGCTGTTGTATGAAGAGAGACACTAATTTTAAAGTAAGCTTAAAACTCAGATTTTATGGAAATGCACAGACATCACCACCTTCAGTAAAAACTGTGAAAACACCTCTCAAGTGACAAATTTTGTAGTCAATAAAGTCAAGGTTAGGCATTTTTGGGGACATAAACATAAGTAAAAGTAATTTGTTGAGTGAATGGGAGGGCATCTAAGAATAAACTAGTGTATAGAGATGCACTTTGCATCTTTATTTGGTCATTACTTTTTATTCGCTTTTTTTTTAAGTACAGCCTCATAGAGCTGCCCACATAGCCTGTGATCTTGCTAAAATATACTCTCATTTAAGAAAATCGTGATGTGGTTTTAGGAAGAGAAACGAGAGAATGAAGAGCAAAAGGAGGCTGGCAGCAGTCCTCACCTTGAAGAAAGCCTGTCCGTGATTGATGAGAAGACTATCAGACTGCGGTTTGTTCTTGCTGTAAAGGGCATACAAGGCAAAGCTCTCTCTCTAAAAGAAAAGGAATTTTAAAAAAGACCATAAGGCATCATTGTTTTCAGCAACAATAAAAATGCAAGTACCACAATGTGAAATGCATACTAAGCAACAGACCACAGCAGTTCACAGTTGTGTGAGCTAGGTACTCCTTATTTCAAATCAATGTGGTCAGTGATATCAACACTAAAGCATTTGAATCCTTGGAAGCTGAAGACATAGCATCAGTCTGCCGTCAGGACACATCTGGAAGGGCTTTTGTCAGCAATCGATTATACTTAATTATCACAGTTTTGGTTCAAAACAGGAAACCATGGACTGCGACTTGACATTGGACAGACATTAGACATCTGGCAAAACCATGGAAAGAACAATAACTCAGGTGCACCCCACTTGCAAACCATAATTCACACACAGCTTTCAATGCGCCGTCAATAATACACCTACGTGTCGTAGGAAGCAGCGTCCCACTCTGAAAGGTTCATTCAGGCAGGTCTCCAACTCATTCAGGAAAAAATGTCGGTGGAAGTCGTGGAGCTTTTCTAAGTTGCCGAAGATGCTCCCCCTCTGGCCCCTGAGGTCCTGAGGGACGTCAGACCTCTCTAGCTCAGGGAAGTAGTGCTCTCGAACGTAACCTAGAGCCTTCACATACTCCCTCTCTGTGGACAGCAGCTCCTCCATGATCCGCCGCAGTTTCCTGTTACACATATAGGAAATGGAAAATGTTAAAACTTAAAGCTCATAACTAAACCCGGGTGTGCTCGGGATCATACTCAGTTATTTATTTGTCAGTATGACAGTATTGTTTAACTTGAGAACAACTGCAGCATTCATGACTATAACGTATGTAGTTTGCTGTAATGTCCTGGACAGCATCTCACCGAGCTTTAAATTACAGCAGAGGGAGGGGGGTGTTACTTACAAAACATTGCTGCCATTGTCTTCTGCTGCCGTGAGTAATGTCTCCGGGGTCCTTGACTCTTTAGGGCTCTGGTGTGAGACTGTACATCCCCCACCCTCTTCTTCATTACTGTCTCTTTTTGACTCGCAGCTCAAGTTTCCAGAGCATATACTCTCGTTATGGGAAATGGGCATATTTTGGATGAGCTGCAGATTTTGTTCCAGTGGCTGTGTTTTGCCCTGACAGTGTTTGTGTCTTACATTCAAAGGTGAAAAGTCAGAGATGCTCACCAAATGAGAGCTCACACAAGAGCCCTCGCTTAGGGACCGACCCAAAGGTTGGTGCGGTGAAAAATTATCCCCCCCTTTGACTGAGTCTGCGCTTCTCAGATCTGCCTCGCTGTGGTGTTCTCTTAGCCTCCGTTTGACTTCTGGATGACAGTCAGATTTTTGTGCAAAAACTGGAGCCAGTTTCTCATTTTTAACTGCTGCTTCAGGTACATTCTGCGCTTGTGATTGTCCTTTCTTGCTCATTTTTGAGTCAGTTTTTAATTGTTGGTTGAAGCATGCAGCAGTTTCTCTTTCACTTTCTGAGATATTGACTACCTCTTTTTGAGAGGTCAGCTGCTGGGTCAGGGAGCATTCATCCTCCCCCACCTCGCTCCCCTTCTCCTCCTTCTCCAGTCCTCCATCTTTCCCTTGAGACTTTGCAGATGTGGTATGCTGGATCTGGTTCTTATCTGTGCTTTTCTCCTTTTTTTGCATCTCCTCAAGACGCTGCCTTACTTCTTGGCACTGGACCCAGGCTGCATTCCACACTCTCATCACCCCCAAGGCCCCTCTTTGCACCACACAGGCCTTAGCTTTCACAGCCTGGAGGTGCGGGGTGGAGAATTCGCCACCTAATCTTTCTTCATACATCTGGAGTGTGCTTAGGGTCTGAGCTGAGTAACACCCCTGCTCTACCTGCTCCAAAAAATGACTGCATTCCTTGGCCAGGGCAGATGCCTAGAGAGAGAGAAAGAAAAGGGGATTTTAGATTTGAAGGTTAACACAAATCAGTCAGAAATATATGGACAAAGGGCAAATGAAGAGAGAGAGACTCAAAATTGAAATGTCAGATGGGTGAAAAAGCAGGCAAGAATTACACAAACCTGTTCACAGAAGCGGTACATATGAACCAGTGTGTCCAGTTCTTTGTGCCTCTGTTCTGCCCGCAACATAAAATCATCCATATTGGATTTGAAAGTGCTGACCATAGTGAGAAAAACATCTGTTGCAGGACTGGAATCACTCATGCCAACAACTTCCTCTGCCGCCGTCACTAGCGTCAAGGCGTACCGTTGTTTCTCCTGTAACAAATGATAAGATGTCAAGTGGAATTTGCGTTTCCTCCCCTCTTCTAAGGAAGTTCCTAATTCACTATTTACAGTTAACAGCACAGCAATTTAAATATTTTCATTGTCAGGAAAATAAAAAAACTACTGGTATGCGTAGAGAAATCAGACAGCCAGATAATGTCAGCTGTTCTTATTTCTTGAATCTCTTTTGTTTAATTGTTGTAATACCTTAGACTCAGTGAGAAAATCATCAAAGTGTTGCAAGGCCTTTTCAGTGCACACCAGGGTCTCATCTGTTGTGTAAGAGTCCTTTAGTCTCTCTTCGCCTTCTGAACTGAACCACATCCCAGCCTGCAAGACGTAATGTACAATTATGCAGTGTTAGTTTATAGCTGGGCAAACTGAGTAAAATATCACATATTTTATTTTTGAGGAACAGTGACAGTTCCTTTTGAGGAACATATTATGCTTATTTTCGGGTTCATACTTGTATTGGAGGTTTCTATTATTTCTATTTACATGCTTAAATGTTAAAAAAAGGAAGTTATTTTCCTCATACTGTCTGTCTGAATATATCTGTGTTCAGCCACTGTCAGAAATGGTCCGTTTTAGCGCCTGTCTTTTTAAGCCCCCTCCCGAAAAGTCCTGACTTCTCTGATTGGTCAGTCTTTCCAACTATTCATCATCCAGCTCTCACCATTGCAGCCATAAACGACTGTAGCAGCACTGTAATGACACTTAATACCTTTATATAGTATATCTGTAACAACACAATTAAACGGAAGTCCTGAAGGCTGGTTTAAAGGCAGTGTTTTTTGGCTTTGTGCATTTCTCTGTGAATCGAGCGTTTTGATACTTTCACAGTATTTATACAGCACCTATACCTGCTTCATACTAAAAAAAAAGTGAAAATTTAACTTTTTGGGGATCTTAAAGAAAATATACAAAAGGAGACCAACTTTAATCTGCCAGTGATCAACACCACGTTAAAGAATTTTTAGCTGTTTTAACCCATACTGTAGATTTTAATATGCTGAACAGACTGAAGAAGTGGTAGTACCGTGCTAATTTTGGCCTCCATCTCTCTGAGCCTGAAGAGGAACTCCAGGTGCTGCAGTGACTCATTTGATCTCATCACCAGAGTGTGGAGCTTCTCCTCCACTTGGTTATACAGACTCGTCACTGACTCCAGAGCATCTCTGCAATGAGAAGGAAGCAAACATTAAAAAAGCCTGAGAGAAGTCAAAGTCGGCTTCAGTGGCAGTGCTAGCATCATTTGTATTTTCAAATGTATAATGGGGATAATTTCACTTTTAAAAAGGGTCCCCTGTGGTATTTAAATGCCAGTTTTTGCCAAAAAGCTAAATATTTGATATAAGTAACACGTTAATCGAACAATGTTTATGGGCATGTGATGCCACAGTGCTCAGATTAGTTTTGGTCTTTATTAAAGTTAGTTACCAGTTGTCAGACTGTAATCAGCAGGCCCCCAAAAAGGCACAGCACCGCAAAAAAATGCAAACGAGAATAAATCTAGGGTTGTCTTTTACCTCCACTTTCACCGGCGAGTGTGTTTACAAATCCACAATCTTGCAGAGTATACCTTTGACTTAAAGTACGTAAATATTATTAGAGATATGTACTTAAAGTACCAAAAGTAAAAATAGTCATTACGCAGAGTGGCCACTGATGGTGTTAAATTATTATTTAGTATTGATTGTTTATACTGAAACATGAAAGAGCAAGTCCCATTAATGTTGTCACTGGTCATGCAGGGTGGTTTAATCAATAATCGTATAATTTGTATGTAAAATTGTAAAACCCGTGCATACCTATGGTTAACTAACTAAGCTCTTTCCACATATGATGCCTAATTTGACCTGTTCTCAAGACAGTGTGGGCATGGACAAACTTGCACTTGACTGAATGTAATGTAACTCCCAGCATTCCTCCACCCAACTAATTCTGTGTTGAAATGGGCTTGTGTTTAGCATGTCATTATGAATACTGTATGCTCTTTGTCTGCGCTGTTGGTGATACGAGTGGCAGGCATTACAAAAATGTTAATGTTCAGCCTGTTCGAGTAACAGCGTGAAAGCCTACAAAAAGGGAGAAGGAGCACTGGTTAGATGAAGGGAAATTCACCAAACTTCATCTACACATACTACCCACATTGTTTTGATTCAAAACTGGTTGAAAAGATACAAGACGATGCAGGTACATTTAGGTTAAAACACTGAGCGATGCTGCTGTGATATGCAGTACGTCTCTCAGAGTACTGACTAAAGGAGAACTATATATTCTATCAGATACCTGTAGTCTTCAGACTGAGGGAATCTGAACTCCTCCCTCCTCATTCTGGCCAGTGCGGCCCCTCCTTCTCTCTGCAGAGTTACCAGTCGAGTATCCTCGAGCACTTCTTTCATTGAGGCCCTCTGTTCCTCAATGCATTGCTGCACTTCCTGTAGCAGCCACATCAAAAGCAAAGTCAGCATGTTTGATCTGGTCCAAAGTGTTCTGTACACGACATGACGTCACACCGTGGACATGTATATTTTTACCTGGGCGGTGTCTATCTTTTTGCTGCCATCCACTTTCTTGATGGCCTTCTGCAGCAAGCTGTCTGCTCCTTGCAGGTCAGCCATGAAGGAAACCAGTCTCTGAAAAGAATAAAATGTAAGACTTTAAGACCACAGGCTGCTTATTAGCTACAAAGAGAAGACTTACCTCAGTGTGCAGTTAACTATGGCTGAAAAAAATCTTAAGAGCTACTGAACAATGGCATCCTGCTGAAACTTCCCAAACAACATTACTGTAGTAGGCTGCATAAAGCAGTTCATCAAAACTTTTCATCTTCTAGCCTGTATCAGTGCTTCTGCTTTACAACTTCTTTTGAACTGCACATGTCCACAAGTGGTAGCCCATTAAAATATTTTTTCTTTCTCAGATTGTTTTATTTTTAGGAACCTGAAGGTGAAAAATCCATCCATAAATTCACAAACAAAATGCAAAGATAAGAAAAAAAGTCATTAAAAAACATTATCTTTTGTAAGCATCCCTATTCAGTAAATCACCTTTTGACCCCTCAGATTTATTTTGGTTTTGGGAGGGGGGTCACTGGAACATTTTTGTTGATAATTATAACATGAGATGGAGTGCTTTTTTATTGAGCCGTGCTTATATTCAATACAGCAGCACAACCTTGAGTGTGGCATTGCTTTTACAACAGTCCTGCAAGCAACATTTACGAGTTAACAGTAATTTGTTTGTTTGTTTATTATTTATTTGGCGCTGCCACCACATTAATGCTGAATTTATGTGTTCTTTGGATGGTCCCACTTCCTGAGTTAGGAAGTCATTCTTCTTCTTTGATGCGTTAACGAGCACAAAGTTGAAACAACAGATTTGTTGCATTTTATTGCTTAGAGCATTTAAAAAAACAAACCATGTATCTTTATTGAAGCTTTATATAACAACATGCTTTTGTCTCAGATTTATTGCAGCACCAGAAAATCCCTTAAAACTACTAAAATACTGCTTTACCGGACTAATGCTAACTGGTTACTCTGCATGGACAGCAACTAACAGTTACAACCAATGCCATATTACAAAAAAATGACATGCAATATGTAAATTAATTAAACCTTTTTTACCATCAACAAAAAATCTACTTTTGACTCGGCAATATTTGTACCAATTTCTTTTGAAAAATGTCATGGTTGTTGCTGGTAACGTGAATTATTGCAATATGGAACTCTTTTTTTCTTGAGTATTCTGACGCCACATGAATGCATAATAGGGATAGTTTCGCGGCTGGATTGGGACTGCTGCCAAGCGGCACATAAACATTCCTGCTGTCTAGCTACTTTGTGTATGTCTACACGTTACTGCAGGCCAGCTACTCTGTATCGTGAACATTTATCTGTATGTTTCCATTTATTGTGCAATCAGTGAAATTAGAGTCTGTCGACAGTATTCTGATGAGTTAACATTTGTTCAGACAGTACGTTATGTCATTGGCTGATGTTATTTAAGCACGACAGGAGGTTTCCAGTAAAGTTTCAAGGATTTCCCTCCCATCATCCTCTTCTGATGACCATTCATAATTCAACCCAGATATTTTTTTGTGGAAATAAAGTACTATTTTTGTGGTGCAGAATTTGTAACAACATCTGGTAATGTAAGCTAATTAATGGTAAATGTAATGAACATCAGTGAAGTGGAGTCATACATTTGACCCTTTGATTTCTTTCAAAAAACATGGGTCGAAGGTAATGAGCAACTTTAGAATAAATGACACAGAAATTAGGTAAAAGTACAAGAAAATTTCCAGAAAATTAGTTTAAAGAAGTTAAAAAGTTGAAAAAAAGAAAGAGAAAGGGAAATTAACTGGAAAAGGTGCTTAAAGATTAGCACAAATCAGTATACATAAAAAAAAAATTCTGTGACAAAATTTTAAATATGTAATTAGGTGAGATAGAAAAACAGTTTTTCGTTTGCTTTTTTTCCCCTTGACATTTTCCCTAGCTTTTCAAAAACAATTTTCTAAAACTACTAATTTCATGCAATCTGTAAAACAATACTGCTGAGTAATTGCCTTTTTCCCATCTTTTTGAAAGAAATTGCACAAATTTGCTCAGGGTCCAGAGGTTTATATACTTGTTAAACGGGTAAGAAAGCACCATGAAAAAGTGATGTCACTCCAGGTTTCAAAAGGTTAATAATGTGCAAAAAAAGACAAAATGTTTTAGATTATGCTGCAACCTAACACATCCTAAAATATGTTTATTTCATTTGTAGTCATATATTTTATATGATCTATATACTTAAATTATAAATACAATCAGGTCCTGGCTATGGAGCCAGGGTTATACTGATCAGTGTTGCATGACCAATATAAAATATCCGGCCCTTCTTATCCATCTGCAATTTAAACTATAATGAACAATATAATTAATCACCTAGATTGGACTTTCCCCTTGTTACCTCATGCTTCCTCCACTCAAAGATCAACGCTAAACGTGGTGTTAAAGAACAACAGAGATGATGAATGTTTGGCGTGGCCTTGTGGATAACGAATCATCCCCAGTGGGCAGACTATGGTTAAACAGCAGTCTCCTCTGAATCTATGGAAAACTCCACAGTTTATCAACATGATTGTGGGATGTTATATCACAGCTGAGAGCGAATAGTCAGTACCTGATGGAACTGCAGCCAGTCGGCATGACTGTAAGTAAATGTCCCTCCATGGTCAGAGGTCAGCTGGGAAGATTCAACTGTCTTGTTGAGGGCTTTCATAGAGGTCACCATGTCCATCTTATATACAAACATAAAGGCAAGGTTAGGCATGAAGGAGCACTCATCTCTAGTGTCGAATCAAAAAACAAAGGAAAACATGGAAGTTGTTTTCACGTCTGACCTGTAACCCTGGCTGTTTTTCAGGTCGAGGACACGTGTCTTTATCCATCAGCATCACAATACTATGGACAGCATGGAGAGCTTGCTCCTGCAGCAGATAATCAAGGTAAAGGTTGTTGTTAACTTAGATATTTTTCATCCTATTTTCTCATTTTTTGTGTTTGTGAGCGGTGGGAAGAACCACTTTTAAAACTGGTCCAGTACTGAGTGAAAGGGATCAGTGGTGGAAGAAGTATTCAGATCTTTTAACTAAAAGTACCATGGTTTTCCAAACCGTTTCAGTTTCTGGTTCAGTGTAGTAGGATTATCTTTAGCTTTTAATTATTTTTTACTTGAGGAGTATCTTTGTTTTCGCTGAGGAATTTCTGTATTTCTGTATTTATTTCTGATGTTGACACACTTTTGTCAATGACAGTCTGAGCCTGTCAGTGACAAAACCAAGCTCTTTTGGTGGGCTTACATTTATGGTACTCCAATTAGTTACACTGCAGGCCGTTTCACAGCAGTCAGTACATTAGTACACAGTAGTGCACATGTTGCTCCCACTAGACACAAACATGGCAAAATAGGGTTCAGGTTGAAAATGGTCAAAGTTATCCTTTAAAGGTAAAAAATCACGACAGACTGTGATGTGTTTTGATTCAGCATAAGTAGCACCAGATGTTCTGATAATTCAGATATGAGATGGATGATAATCACAGCAAAACAAGTGTACTCTATCATTCATCTTTCCACTATTAACAAAAAGCTTACAGTGAGAATTATAGTATATTTGGACATATTTTAATGCAAACCTGATTTAAAAAAGGGAGGATTGCGCCCCCTAGTGCAATTCTTTACTACTAACAAATCTTAAAGTTGCACAACCTTGATTGAACTAATGTCACCCAGGGTGTGTTTCACGTTCTCAGGCACACGATGACTAATCCTGACATGAGTTTCCTCATCTGTGTGAAACCAGGAATGTGACAATTTCTTCATCTGCCAGTGTTGGATGACATGGTGTTAGTGTTTTTTAAGGTGAATGCACGCATTGATGATTCAGACTTGTGCATGCAGGTTTTTTTTGTTTGTTTTTCTGCTTTACCTGCGCCATCAGTAGAGCTTTGTAGAGGTGAAGTGAAGGAGGCTTCTTCCTGGCATTGATGACCAAAGTCATTCCTAGCTCCCGCACTTCTTTCCTACCAAAACATTGAATCATGTTAGGGCACATTCAAACATTACCCAATCTTCACAGTAGTCTTTGTGATATAAAAGGTTTTTAGACTTATTTACTTATCCCACTTCTCAAATCTGTATTTATCTTTCAATCTTGCCCTGACATCCACACCCACACACACACACATATATCTTCACACATCCTATTCCACACTTTGACGCCTTCACACACCCCTCTTAATGGCCTCTTCTTGGGTTACTGTTGTGCGAGCCTACATCAGACATGGCTGCTAATTCTAGCGAGGCGCTGCATACCAGACAGTTGGCAGCCAGCCTGGCCAGAGACTGTTGTGGTATGGCTCTCTGGTGGGGACAGAGGAAGGCCAAGCTATCTGGTGAAATGGCTCTTTGCACTTCAAAGACTCCATTAAACCCAGTGCAAACAAATAACACTGTTAAAGTGCTCGCTCGTAGACTTTGTGGGGGACACTCATTTGGCAGAGGGTCAGCACAGGTCAATGTAACTGACAGCTGATCTGTAGCTACTACACATGACACAGTCTTTCAGTTCATAAAGTTCTGCATAAAATGTATTGTTTTATTGCTTGTAAAACTATTACTATATAAAGAGATGACCCATAAAGGATCAGTTAGTGTGAATGTAAGAGTATACATCATTTATTCAAAGCTTGTGCTGGACACTGGAGATATTGCAATGGTGTCTGCTGTCCTCTTGTGGTCAGACTTCTTATTGCATACAAGCAGACACAGGAGCTGCCTCATAAACCTAAGAGCTGTCCCCCAGCCATCAATGAGCCACTTATCTACAGATATTTGGTCTTTTTTGATGATAGAGATCAAAGGCGTATCATTACACAATGAGTCCTTGGGCACAGTAATGCAAAAGGCACCACAATAGTTGCATGGCAAAAGAAATACTTTCTTGAGGGAGGGGGGAAAATGCTAAAAAAATGTTAAAACATGCCAAACATTTCTAAAACACCCACTACTTAAACACAATCACAACAAATATTATGTGTGACAATAGACAATGCCATGCAGCCAAGCATGCAAGCATCGAGCAGGTGGCTCGCAGACAACGATGTCAGGCAATACAACAAACAGAACAGGTGTAGAATACACAAGCAGAGAGACAAACAGCCACAGCAAAATAGCAGCCAGAGAGGTAGAGTTTGCATGGGTCAACAGTAAGGAGACAAAGGTTAGAGAATGTTAGTGGAGCAGGACACAGTTGCATGCATCAGTGAGGATGTCCTTATGATGATCAATTCCTTGTTTTTTTAATACCTTGGTATGGAGTGTAAGTAGAGTAATAATTCACAGACATTCTGGGCTGTAACAAGAGGGGACATCCACTCATCTCTGCCTCCATGGACCTCCACCACTGCCCTGCCTGTCCTGTCCCTGCTGCCTGAGGGTTAACAAGACAGAGAGAAAAGATAAAGACTATAGATGCATTTTATTTTTCTTTTAAAGATGCAAATTGTGACTAATTAAAAGTCAATTTTAATGAAAAATGCCATGACAGTACAATTTAACATTGCCTCTTGTAGATATAGGAATCATATCATTTGAATGCTTAAAAATGAATGTTAGAAGTACCTGGCAAAGTAATAATGCCCAGTTCCAGTAGACCACTGATGCTTTTCAAACTTGATTCCTTGGTCTGTGGTGGCTGAGGAGTGTCAGAACTTGCAGAGGGTAATTGAACTTGTGCAGAAGATGGCTTTTCTATCTTTGAGTTATGGAGTTTGGCGTCTGGTCCATCTGCAGTGGAGGGAGTCTCACCCCTACTTGACTGTGAGTCTGCATGACAGTAAACACAAACATAATTGTCTTCTCATAGAAAGAGCAAAAAACCCAAATAAATCAAAGTAGAATTGGAGCACTGCAAGAAAAATACAGTGTGTGTGTATTTTGTTTCTCATTACATTGATTTTGTGAAATCCATCACACTGCATCTCTTGAGGATGCTCTTCTAAGACATCATTAATATTTTCTATAAATCAACTCTTGTGAATTTTCTGTTCTGTCCATTAACCTTTGACTTTTTATACAAACAGTAATAATCTAGCTCTTCATCCATTAATCTTAATAGTCCTCTATCAGCGTGGATGCAGTTGCACAGCTGTGTACAGTCAGCCTTTAAACATTGGACATGGTCTGTGTAACAAAACACTGCAGTGGCCTGGCTACTAAGCCTGGCTTTGATTTTAGACATCCTAATTGGCCTCTCCTTAGGGCCAACAAAGCCTTGCCTGTGCTCTCTCTCTTTGCTGCTTTAATAGTCCATGACAAGCATGTCTCCAGTCAAGATCTCAACATGCCCTTCTGAGGGCATGAGGGTGCACGCCAGCGGGTGCAGTGGGACACAGAAAGCTCCTTCTTGCATGTTATTCTGTCTCTATACATTAGAGGAATGCTCTGCACTTTCTTTCTCCCCAATGGGTTCAGGCCCCTCCTTTCATCAGGGTGCAGCATGCTATTTCCGTTCACTCCCTCGGTAATGGGAATAACGTGAATGTAGCCGTGCTGCCGTAGACCCCAGACAGCAGTGGGAGAAGATCATACTCAAGACTGAGCTTTGACCCTTTGAACTCTCTTTCTGAAGAGCTTCTATGATCTCTTTGTAGCACATTCCCTCAAGCACACGAGGTCACGGTCGAGTTTCAATCAGTCTGTTTGGTGTTAATGTTCAGTTGCCCTTTCAGCGTTGAGCAACGGATCATAATAAACAGCTGTATGTGCAGTAATAACAGTGTACAAACTTTGCATGTGAGACAGAGGAAAAGGAAATGAAGATTGTATCAGAAAAGTCGTTTGAACATTCAGCATTAAAGGGTAACTGTTATTTTTCAACACAGACTTCATTTTCCCATGTTTTGTGTCTAATGAGAACAATAATTTCTGAAACTTGAATCCAGTATTGAGCGGAACTGTGAAACAGGCTGTAATGTTACCACTCAGGGCATTCATTACAAGTGCTTGTTTTTGCCAGTGGCAGATTATTACACTATGTATCTGATAACATTAAGGAAAGGATCCTTACAGTGCAATCCCTTTTTAATTAAGAGTAAGATCATTTTTGTTTAACCAGAAACAGCCCTAAAAACTGCAATTGCCAAACACACCAGACTCCATTTAAATAAACACTTTTATCACTGTAAATCACACCTTATTCAAGGTCGACAGAGACAATATAAAGTTGACAAAGGCCATCTTGATTCGCCTTTCCAATATTTGGACAATCAACAAATCTGGCTTGGTTGAAATAGACATCCAGTTAGATGTGAAAGTATGCCGGATCTGTAAACGCTAAAATTACCGTTTATTTATGAGTCTGGTCAGGTTGCGATAGCAATTTTCTGGTGGTTTCTGGTTAAAGAAAAAGGACTGTCTCTGTTTGGATCCTTTTTATAAGTTGTCAGACACTGTGACACTCAGCCTGTCAGTGGCAAAAAAAAAAAAAAATTTTAGTGGACATAAATTAATGTTGCACAAATGCCCTAAGTGATTACATTACAGCCTGTTTCACAGCTGCCGACTCCATCAGTCTTTTTTAATTCTGCAGTTTCAAAAATGGTTGCCACCATTAGTCACTGTGACAAAAACATGGTAAAATGGGATCTAGGTTAAAAATACAAAATGTACCTCTGACTTGCCTACTCTGTTTACCTTTTTTAGGGGGCTTGAGTCTTTCCAGCTTCAGAGTCACCTGATCCAACAGTTCACCTTTTTTACACTGCATTATGCTGGTGATTGTTTCAGGGCAGATATCGCTGTGGCTCCTGTTGTTGAGTTTATAGAGAAGTGGACTTCCTTTAGAAGTCTCTGACACGGTGGACAGAGACCTAACCTTAACTTTGTGTTTTCCTGATGGTTTCACGACCTCCACCTTCTGATGTGGTTTAACATCACCATCTGATTCTGGATGCACACTTGCATTATGTTGTGACTGGTGGGATATAAGTTTCATGTGAACTTTGTGACTGTGGCTCAAGCCAGGGGTTGATATCAAAATCTTGGGTGATTCCTTCATGAGGTTTTCTGAATCAGAACTTGTGGGAAGGTCCTTGAGGTGAGGCACAAAGTTTTCCGGTGTCGGTTCACAGCAGTGTCTGTATTGGCAGAGCTCCTTACTTATCGTGGGTTTGTTACAGTGGACACAAAAGTTTGTGAGTTCGCCTCTTTGAGCTTCAAATGCACCCCTGGATCTTAGTTCACCCTCTTCACAAACGCCGACCTCCTCCAGCGCAGCCAGAAGGTCCACACTCCCCCTTTCAAAGGCAACTGGGTTTCTCAGTGCTGCCACATATGAGTCTCTGTATCTACACTTCAAGTCTTGATCAGTGAGCTCATGCCCCAGCCGTCTCTGGCTGCACGGTGTACAAGGCTCCTCTGGATACTGAAGGGTGCGTCCACAGGGAACGCTATTCCCAAGAGGCACAGGTGGCGGTGGTCTGACAGGTTTGAACAAAACTGGATTGGGTGGATTTGGATGACTGCCTCTCTGTTTATCCACAAACTCCTTCCCTTTGGCGATATCTACCAGGTCTACATAATCGCCCTCTATCTCTCGATAGTTACGGCTGTCCCAGGTGTTAGGAGAAACCCAACCAACAGGTTTGATTAAAGGTCTGGAGCATGACTTGGGGGTTCGTCTATCATGATCCATTTTGACAAGTTTGGAAGAACAGTCCGCAGGTCGCAAAGATGCTGGCATTCGGTCTTTTGAAGAAAGAAAAATGGCTTCCATTGGGAGGGTGGAGGAATTGAAATGGGAGGGAACTGAGATCTGTTTTGGCTCAGGGGGAGCTTCCCGGTAAGTTGGCATGATCTTAGGTTTGTCTAAAAACTCTGGGATGGCAATTGTAGCCCAAGGCAACTTAATTACTCCTTGATCTGTGCAAAGCAAGCAACGTGACAGAGGGGTTCCCTGGCGTCCTTCATTGATGTCCTGCAGCCATTCCTCAGTGAAGATGCAGGGGTAGGAGGTCTCAGGGACGGGGGTCTCCTCCACCTCTCGACAACCCTCCTCCAGAAGACTTTTGAGGACAATGCGAGCTGCTTGGTCCCCGAAAGGTTCAACCTGAAGATAGAAGTCTCCAGGGCGCAGCAGCAAAGGGTTAACGGGTGCTAACTGGATGACGGTTTTGTCATGGAGACACAGAGGCCAGCCCTCACAGCGGAAAACCACATCAGAGTATCCAGCCTAAAAAGAAAATAGTTTTCAGTGTAATGCTGATTTAATTTGCACTCTTTATAATTATATATTTTTTTACATTTCTATGCACTTTTCTGACCTTGTGTTTTCAAATAATTTTTTTGTAGCATACTGTTAAGTTAAATTTGCAATCAATATAATTTGAAACACTGATGATTTCAAGTCATACATACAGCATGTGAAGAGCAGATTTACGTCACTTATATATTTCTGTGTGTATATATATTTTGTAGTCTACAACACAGTATTTACAAGCAAAACTATAGCTTTTAAATGTATCATGTTTTTACACAAACCTGTTTATGGGATGCATAGACTCCCTAACCCTCCACTCTGAACTGTAAATAAATGGATCGAGAATGTCTGTGCTCCAGCTATATAAGGACAATGTAAAAGGGACATCCTAAGCCCTAATAATGAAAAAAAATCCAGTTAGTGCAACACTGAAAAGGTTATTCCTAATGTATTGTAGCATATGCTACTCCAATTATGCTACTATTGTCTTATACCTATTTTGGAGATGAGCATGGGCCACGTGTTGGAACTACAGCTCCCATAAATTTGGGGGTTTGGGGGAGTGTAAACAGGAAGTGTGATGTCGGAATGCTGACTGTGGGCACCAGCCGACTTTCCTATAATACATTCATGGCGAAACCAGCGTGAATTCCTCTTTTAAAAACGTATATTTGATTACATTTGATAAATTAGCACTACTAAAGTAAGCCGACTTCAGTATTAGCTGTTCTTTTTTCTTTTCTTTCTTTTACAATGTACTGATGGATGTAGAGACAACAAACTGGATTACTCTGATACTGACGGAAACTTAAAAATGCGACGATTCTTACGTAATTCGGGGAGTTCTGTAGTAATACGGAGCGTTTGTTTTCCCTCTGTGATTTCTAAAGCAAATATATGGACATTTATTTGCGATGGACATCGTAGACAGTGGTATCTCGTAAGGGTAAGTCACACTGAATGTAAAAGTATCTAAGGTGAAGTCAGGTAATTTGTGAAAATGGGAAAAATAAGGTTTGACATCTTTGGGTCTTTACATATTAGCAGCAATTTTGTTTTATCAGTCAAAGATAGGATGAGCAGAGCAGAGAGTCAAAATGATATGATAGCATGGTGATTTTCTGTTTTTGGTAACAATATTGCAGCTAAAAAAACGGTTGCAGGATGCTTTTATGAAATGTTTCACTTTCGTAATATACTTAACTTTCATGCAAAAGAGTTGTATGTGAGCACGTAATATAGTCAGATAAAATGGGACATTTTTGTGTGGTAAAACTAGCGTGTTTTCAAGCTCCCAAGTGCCATAAAGCCATGACTTATGCTATTGTGTGCCAAACTGTCATATTATAGCTATTTCTGTCATTTGTGTCACTCAAAAGATGTTTAACATGATATCTTTTATCTCATTTTACCTGGCACTGGAGTGAGGTAGGGGTCTTAATGTGTTTGAAGGTCCAAATTTCCAAAATATTCTGATTTTAAGAAATATAGCTGAGAACAATAACAGGTTCTGAAAGTAACCTTGAAAGTAATATTCAGAGTTTCAGGTGGTTTCATTGTTAATCTCTAGTGTCACACATGAAATGACTTCACCCCACATAATGTCTGTTTTACTGCAAAATGCTCTCATAGAGCTGATGCTGCTGATGTACCCACTGATGTGTATTGATACTCACGCATGCTGCCTGTTGGACACTCTCCAGCAGGTGCTTAGAGGGGATAAGGAAGTCCAGCAGACACTGTAACGCATCACCGTGGTAACGCTCCTCTATGGTGCGAAACAACTGGCTGAGGACGATGGGTGCTGTGGCCTCGAAAGGAGGGAAGAGGGCCGAGAGGGCACCCTGGATGGACGAGTCCAGAGATTCTGGGTTCTGGAAGACAACAAGAGGTCATGATTGGTGAGGTATGTGCAATAATTATTCTGTATATAGCTCGTAAGACTCTGGCATAAGTTTTGTCCAGGACACATCTCAAGAGTGTCAGCAGCAGCAAAACGTAAAAAAATGTTTAAAAGCATTAGGTTTACTTTTTTGTGATTTTTCCATCTTATAGTGTACGTTTGGGTTAATTTTACCAAGTTTTCATGAGGCACAGGGCCTTAAACAAACTCTAAAATGCAGACATCAAATTTAAAAAAATACAACAACGGCAAATTATCACAAGGAAACAGCAGCAACATATGACAAAGGCTGAACAGAACATTAGTGTCAGTGCAGAAATAAAGGGGTGGTGTAATCTGCACATTATTCTCAAATGAGAATTGCATTGACCTTTCAACTAAAGCACATTAATCATGAAACATTTAATTTAGGACAAATAAATCTTCCATTGCAGTATGTCTTGTCTCATATAATTAAAACAGCGGCCCCCATCTGAAATCCTGCCATCACAGTTAATAAATACTATCAAATGTGGTTTAAATCTTAATTGAAAGGCCTTTAATATCTCTTGTTGTGCTGTGTATGTTTGGGTCAAATGTGTGTGAAAATTAGTAACCTGAGTGTCTAATGTGAACCCTAAATTGCAGCTGTAAGTGTCTCTCAAATAAAACTGATTTATTTGAAGAAGGTTCACACGGCCCAGATGTGTCAAGAACAAATGCTCTGCAAATGCAAAATGACAGGACTAATATTTTCCTTGGCCTTTTACCCCTCACTGTGCTCCTTTGGAATCCCCTCAAAGAGTTTTTGGGTTTCCAGGAACAAAAAAAAAAAAAAAATGATATGCCTCTCTGCATGAGTGCACTTCTTGGATCAGTGAAGTATTACCGGGCCTACCTGTATCAGAATTAAACTAAAACATGCAGCACAAGTTCAAACTCACAAGAATCTAAACATTTCAAATAATTCCATCCACTTAACAAAAAGGCTTTGAGGTAAATTAAAAACTGCCATCTATAGGGGATTGAGAGGGGTATTTTGGTTGAGCATAATCAAAAGCTTTTCAACTTATCTGGAGATGATTAAGTCTACATGAGTTTGGACAACTTGTTTCATGTCTGGCCAGGATATGCTTCATTTAAACTGGTATATTTGTAGCAGACCAAGGTCAGCGTCTGATCTTATTCAAAGTGACAAGAAGAAGCAAAGCAGACCAAAGAAATGCATAGTCCCATTTAAAGATGCAAGTGCGTGGAATGACATTATTCTCTGTCAAGAGGCACACTAGGTGCCTCTGTTTACTGCATGTATATATGTTTATAGCATTTTTGTTGAACAGCCCTATGGCATGAATGTGAGGTGGTGATGTTTTGGGATGTGAATGCTGTCAACATAGATTAGTAAAACAGCCAAGCATTTTAATGCAGTGCTGAGCACTGCAAAAACTGCACCCTAGATTTGATTGTGCAATATTGAAGCTACAGTGAAATGACTTCTTGGCTTTGCTTGTCAGTTGGTTGTAAATTTTTATATGAATCTAACAATTACTTTATGGTAATATGCTGGGACAGGGCTCTTTTAACGAACTGTAGCAGCTCTGTGAGGCTGTACTGAGGAGGCCTTGAGTGCTAACATCAACAGGTCAGCATGCTAACATGAACACAGTGGCAGCATTTCGCTGACACGGTATAATATTGACCATGTTCACCATCTTGGTGTGTAAGCAAGCTCACATTTTTTCTTATTACCAAGACACGCAAAGTACAGATAAGGCTGACTGAAACTCACTGTCATTGCAGGTGTTTGTTCATAACCCAGATCATTAGTATCTGGTATTATAATTTCATGGCACTAAATGAAACATTTTGTTTCTTTTTTTATATTTGCTTGGTTGTAATATTTTTTTTATATCCTATTTATTGGATTTATGTGCAAAACTTGATGACAGTACATCCAATACATTTCACTACATAACAAAAATGTGAACTTCATGATGATGTTCATGAGAAGTCAGGGGATTATCAGATACCCCTTTCCTACCAAAAATTAGCACATGCATGCAGGTTTTTTAAACAAGAGTAAACCAGCTAAAAATATACTAGACTGCTTTGACATTACCAGTACAGAGTAGAGGTGTATACATGGCTCTGCAGCAGGTCTCTTAACACATGCAGGCTCTGCAGCAAACAAGTTATGTGTGTGTGTGGGTCGTGCTGGTGTGTCTGTGTGCGGGTTGTGTTGGTGTGTCTGTGTGCGGGTTGTGTTGGTGTGTCTGTGTGCGGGTTGTGTTGGTGTATCTGGCCTATCTGAACAGGTCTTAGTCGCTAACCACAGCAGGCGTGCTTTTCATGCGATCAGTTCACAGTACCCTGCTGTGTCAATCTTCCAGCCCCACAAAGGAGTCTGTTTTTGCCCCCCTCCCCTCCTCATTTAGCTTGATGGCCTGTGAGACCAGAGAGCGGCCCAGGGTAAACACAAGCGCTGCAGCTTCAAAGACCTCACACTGGTTAACACTGGGACTGTACTGACTGCTTGGCTAACGGATGCTTATGTGAGCAACACACTGGGAACAAAGGTCATAAAGCTGTTTCACTATTCAATGAATAATTCAGTAAATCATTCAACTTTGATTGTACAACTCAGTTTAGTTTTTGCATTCACTGTTGGCTAAAACTTCAGTATTGTGTACTCTGAGACAAGGGGGCTTTGTCCAATTTCAGTGTCTGTGAAATACGTTAGTGAACCTATGCTAAGGCTTTGTATCTCTTATAGACATTGCATGTCCTCAGTAGAAAAGAATGCTTCCTTTTTCTGATTGTGCACATCTGTCACAATAGATTAGGAAATGGAGAACAGAATACCTTCGAGGCAGGCTGTAGAATAGTAATGCATCACAGCTGCTTTAGACTTACTCCAGCCATTCAAGTTTGGGTTCTACTGTATTTCTCAAAGCTAATGATAAACCTGAGGTCACTTGTAATATGACACAGTTCTGGGAAGTCACTGTACAGGGTTAGGACCTTCAATATCCTTGTGTGTAAGTTTCATTTAAAAAAATTGTCTGATGTAGACTTTCATATTTTTTTTGATGATACCACAAAATCATTGAAGCATGTCCACTTCTCTGTAGCCTGACTTTAAATCAGTACTTTCTTGAAATTCAACCTTAAACAAAAATATCAGTGACTTATTATCATAACATTACTTCAACATCATTTGAGATTTAACCCTCTTTTTGTTAACACTCTGGCTAAAATGACAAACTCTTACGCCTGGATAAACTTCTTCTGAAAACAAAGACGGTAAAAAGCATGAGACATTTCCCCCTGACTGGAGCTCCTCTCTGTGGGTGGTTTGGTGAGTGATACTCATATGAGTGAGACCCTCTTGAGATTTTAGTGAGCATTGCTCAGCTGGACCCAGTTCAGACAGGCCAGCCAGCCAAATGAACTGAGGGTAAGCTGCTGGTGTTGTGAGCACTTCTGTATCTCATTACATCTGACAGACTGCCAGACAACATGCCAAACAGGCCTGGACTGTGAAAGGTTCAGCAGGAATTTTTTTGGAGACAAAGCTAAATTGTGTCCTGACTGAGAAGATGCTAATGGTGTGATAGCTGAAAACATAAATTTAATCATAATCATAATAATTGGAAACTTAACTTGTTAAAACTAGGGCTCCGTGTTGAAAGAGACTCAGATCATCAGTCGAAGACTGTCAGTCGACTGAGATTGTTCAAGTTAAGCGGTGATTTTTCAGGACTTTTTTGTCACATATTGTGCTGTGCACTGCACTTCAGGGGATGTTTTGGTCCCCAGACTTTGCTGAGGAGTGAGCGCTTCTGATTTTCAAGCAATTCTTTGCAGCTGTGGACATTGAGGGAGACAGAGACCGCACTGTAAGGTGAAGAAGTGGTGACTTTACAGCTCACAGCAGGTTAATACAACACAGTCTCTGGCTTTTGTTTGATATCTAGTGGCAGCAAAAAATGTTAATGTTAATGCACATTTAGAACCTGTCATTAGCACTGTTAGCTTGTTATCTACATTACGTGAATGGCACAATGAACGTCCAACAGACCCTGTTCAGACTTCACAACTTTGTATGGAAAACTAAATATTAGAAATGAATTTCTAATATTCATATTGAGCAGCCAAATCAGATTCAACTGGCATAATTGTGAGTCAGGTACAGCCATGTTTAAAGTAATTAGTACTTGCACATAATATGCAAGCAATTTTGAATCTGAAAAAGAGCATTAGAACGAATGGAAAACTCTTCTCTAGAAGAAGAAAACATACTTTATTGATCCCAGAGGGGAAATTCATTTTTGTTTTTTCCCTTTGTTGTTATTTTTACACATTACACACACAGGCCTGAAATACACACAAACCCTTACACATGCATTAATAGAGAGATGTCAGAGCGAGGGGGCTACATGCAAATATGCACTAAGCATTGGGGGTTCAGTGCCTTGCTTAATAACACCTCAGCAGTGCTCAGAAGGCAAACTGGCACCTTTCCAGCTACCAATCCACACTCCATACTTGGTCTGTACAGGGATTTGAACCACGACCCTCTGGTTCCCAAGCCAAGTCCCCAAGGACTGTGCTACTGCTGCCCCCATAAATAACATATGAGGAAAACTCATTTCAAACTTCATTTTCTCTAGTTCTCATGAATTAGGCCCCGTCTACAGAGATATTATTGGTTATTAGTGAAAACTGATATTTTCCCCCTGTGTTTTTAAAAATATTTCTGTCCACATAACCTTTGTTGTACTAAATATCTCTTTCAGCAATAGAATACAAAAACTAACACTGTCTTTAGCTGTCCTCAGCAGTCTCCAGCAGTGTCCCCTCACGACAAAAGTAGTAATGTGTCCAGAATTATTCAAATCAGTAACCGGAGATCTCATCATCGTTGATTCTACTTTGATATGAGGATGAAGGCCCTCACTCAAATATACGATTGATGCTCTACGAGTGCTTAAGTTTTCTTTTCTTTCTCTTTAAACAACAATCCCACGTTGAAAAGTCTCTCACTATCTGCTGATTTGACAGGGTATAATGCAAAACTGCCTTCACTGGCGGACTTTAAACAACAGATGCAAAGCTCTGCCTTTGCATTTGTCTGCTAAGTGGTACAACAATACTAAGTTTATGTGTAAAACAGCCATTAGACCAAAAAGCACTTAAAAAAAAAAAAAAATTTCCAAACCAGTAGCGTGCCATTGTTTCTTGCATATGCCAGTTACAATAAGCCACAATGGGCATGTGCTGGGCTAATTGAGGAGATAATGTCATCGTTTCCCAAACACTCTGTTTTATATGCACACTCATCCGTGTGCACTTTTTATCAAAACATTAAACAAAGTTATGTAAAATGTGCACCTTAGAAGGTTTTTTAAATTTTTCTTTTTTAAAATCTTCATTTTAGTGTGCTAGAACTCTTTGTCTGTGTGTGGGGAAGAGTCCAAAATGTAGAGGAAAATGTAAAAAAAAAGCTGTATATAGGTTTTAGGCGTTAGATTTGTCTCGTTCTGCTTTTTGAAGGTATTTGTTTGTTTGCTGCTGGTATCACAGCTGTCTTAATACAGCAACAGAGGAGTAGTTTGGTTAATAGGTTGTACACTGAGTGGAAAAGTGATGCCAGTGCATACCCTGTATAAATGCCAAGAATACAACTGAAGTTCTGAGACGTAGTTTCTTTTCATGCAGGCTCCCTTTTGATGAACACACCCATAGCATCATAGTTTCGACTTTGTAGACATCCATTGCTAGAAAACCAAACTGCATGCAGCCGGCTTCTGAATAATTAGCTGAGAGAGAGAGAGAGAGCACAGGCATGTGTTAATATGAGTAAAGCAGATTTGGGGAGAGCTGATTCACTGGACCTATTCACCTATTTGAAGTGTGCAGTACATTTGCAATGTCCTTTTAAACTTTTTGTCACCCTGCTATTTTGTCTGCACCACAGCCTTTTCCTTTTGTGTTTTTAACAGATCCTCCCGCAACAAAAACTCCTGGTTAACAGCAATTTATTCAGTCCCGCTTGAGCACTCAGACACAATCACTTCCCTTCATCCTTATGATAACACAGTCTTTCATTATATATTGCTGCCCAGCATCTTGCTCACGTTTCCTTGACAGAAACAAAGTTACTACTTCTTTTTCCAAAGTATTTTTACTCCCACGTTTAGCCAGCAAGGAGTGTTCAATCATGTTTAAATCCTGAACCTTTATCCTGGCCTACAGAGACAGAGGGTTTTGATTGATGTCCAGCTGACGACTACATTCCACGGCCTCCTCCTCTCCACACTCAGCACAAGGGGGATTCCCTCGCTGCCCAGTATTGTCCACTGCAGCCAGTGATTAAACTCTAGAAATAGCTTCAGTCGCTAACAAAGCTCATTGTTTGACCTCAACTGGCATGCTACTGTGGACAAAAGGCATCTGTCTTTGTCTGGTCCTCCATCCAGGCCCCCTGGGAGTTTTTGCAGTGATGACTATTAAGCAGATAATTACAGGTTTCCTCCATATTGCCTTGGGCTTTGGCCAAAGACAATCAGGACCCAGTTTTGAGCCACGGTATAAACAAGCTGTCGAGGTATGTTACGCACAATGTGTATCCGTGTTTTCAGCCACAATGGCTCAAAAGATTAGAGTAGGTAAGCTGACAAAATTTGATTTTAAAGAAGATTAACTTCAGCTAAATGGACGCAGCTCCTGATGTGACACGCTGAAAGGATCTGTTGATGACTCTGTCTTGACTGGTCATCACATTTGCTTGAAATCCTCATAAGAAACGGACTGTCACTGCACCTCCAGGCTGAACCCAAAACATAAGCAGATGTGACAGTTGAGTCGAGACCTGCCAGTTAATCCAGAAGACTGCCTGACTTCTGCATGTACAGACATGCAGACGTGTCCGAGTGTCTCAGATAACACAACTCAGCCGTAACATTAGCCAATCACAGCACCGGCACAGAAAACTAATGGTGTATGACTCCACAAGAAATATTAAGAAGTAATAACATGTGGAAAAGAGAGCATAATTCACGGCTAATTAATGACTATACCTGGTTTTACACTAAAACCTAAACGTGGGTAGATACTGAGCCTTGTTGCAAACATAATCAAGATTCTAGTCTTATGCTGCGTGTACATGGATTCAGGCAGACAGTAAACAGCAAACTGGATATTATTTTAGTGGATGACAGCAGGGCAGTAAACTGAGGTGAGGCTGACAGAGAATAACATCAGGCTGACGGTAGACAGCATTGCCATCCAAAGTTAAAATATTTTAACTCTGTGGCAAAATCTACAACCACGTTACCTATCTCTCTTCCAAGTGGACAAAACATCGGCAGTCTGGATAAGGATATTATGTTACTGTGATCATTCAGATTCTTTCATAATTTTTTAAGCTAAATCTTTTATTGACAAACAGATTTTTTTTAAAATCTCTACCTGATTTTTCATGTTTTCTTCTGCAACTGCATTTTTGTTTTAAATCAGGTTATTAGACAAAAATATAAGTAATAAGATTTTCTAACTTTTTTCCTCTGACTAAACATTTTTATAATTGTGTATGTACCCCTGTTTGGGTTTTTTTTTAATATAAATGTCTTCTAATGTCTGCTTTTAAGTGTTTATACCACTTATGTTAATACTATAATCAGATAATGATTATTAACAGTATGGCCATAAAGAATGTGAAAGTCAACCATAACTTTGTCCACTTGGCCTTTCACCTCACTATATTAGTATTTTTTACTGCAGGAATCTGTGATTTTTGTTGCTTCCTCCTCAGAAAAAATGCAGGCAGAGGGAAGGATTGCTGCAGATAAAAACACTGCCACACACTTCTAGTTTGTCATAAATGATGATTGAGAGGGATTATGTTTGTATAATTCTATACATTTTGGGGGGAAATCTTACATAGTGTACCTTTAAGATTTTCTATTCCATTCTTAAAATACATTTGTTTGTTTGTTTTTCCTGTTGCGTGCAAAAACTCTTGTCTGTCTCCCATCTGCCTGAATCCATGTGAATGCAGCATTAGTCATATCATAATCAAAAACATGTTCCCATGTTATCTCAGTTTTTTCCCTCTTCCACTTTTTTCCCTCTTAAACCTTTAGTATCTCCTGTTTGGCGCAGAGACAGTGCTGTCTTTGTGTATGATCCACTCTTGTAAACTCAGCAGAGGGGCACTCTATTCAGCTAAGCCATCTTAAATCCTTTTAACCAGTAAAAGAGGCTCCGACGACACAAACCTCTACATCATTTCTTAGTCACTGCTGCCAGGAGCAAACACAGTGTGTGTTCGCTATCAGACTTTTAATCTGGCGGTGTTCCTGATATTCATTCACTTTGTAGTTTGTAGGAGCTCAAACTATGTTTGTAAAGTGAAGAGGCCCCTTTAATAGTGTGTCAGGTTTCTGGTTTGACCTTCTGTTTTGTTATATCACACAAGATCCAAGAATTTAAAACCAGCCAGTTTGTGCAGGATGACGGTGAGCTGAGATTTGATTACACAAGTGAATCATTAATCCGCCCTGAATCTGTAAATAATGAACAATGAACTTGTAATATTCTGCCGTTTAACTTGGAACAACACTGCTGCAGATATCTGTCTCTTACTGTCTGACTGAACAATCAACCAAGTGTCTGAATCCGACATTAATCTGTGCTGTCATTTTTAAAATGCTGACTCACAGCCGCCTTTCATGGCAACCACATGTTGCGAAATGTATCATTTAAAAAACTTGTTCTGAAACAAAGCCTGCATTTACTACTGTTTTGGATACACTTTACAAAAGACTGATTATCTCTTATCCTGTCATGCCAGGTGAGCATATTCTTAAGTGGAACCACAGGATCAGACAGGTGTATACAGTAGTTTCTCAATGCCTGATGAGGTGATTGGCAAGGAGGTGCAGCAGGGTGTGAATACAAAATTTAAAAAATGCGCAAGGCTTCCCCACAAGATTAAAAAACGCCCGATGTACACTTAAAAACAAATACAGGCGTGTAACAATTGAAAAATTCACATTTTTCTGGAATGTCTCCATGACTGATTCACAATGAACCGCTCCCATTTTACATGACAAAACAAATTCTCCTGGATCACAGCTTATATCCCAAAGCTTACATCCTGGCAAACTATCAGGAAACAAAATTCAAAACGATTTGTTTTTTGAGACAGTAACACACTTTGATGGCTCCCATAGCTCACCTCACAATGTTAAAATGGCCTAGAAATCAGGAAAGACAAATAATACAAGTAAAGGAAGGCTCTATGAAATCCATTAGGCTGTAGCACAGGGGATTTGTTAGTTGGTCGGCATGTGAGTGTGTTTACAAGGAGTGTACTAAACACTGACATCTGCTGCTCTTCATTCTGGAGCTTTGCAAAGTTTTCTGTAAGTCCAAACAAGTGCACAGCTCCAAACAGAGCTAAACAGAGCAGCTCTACATGGCATACAAAGTGTGAGATTTATCCCTTTGTTGCCCCGTCACACAGGGTGTCACCTCAGATTTGCCCTCAAGATCTGATTGTCGTTCAGCTGGTTTTGAATTTAAACAAGCAAACTGTGATTCTTGTGACTTGAGACTGAGGTGTGGTGATCACTGAACCAGCTATAATACAACTGTTATCTTCCCAAAAAAGCGAACAGCGGAGCCACAACAACTTTCAAACACAGTCTCGGGAGGAAATGACAATGTTGCTGTAACTGAAACACTGCAGACAATGCTTGCTGAAAACTCACAGAAAGCCCTATAGCTGAGCCGATATTTTCCCTCTAAACACTCACTGCAGAACCTCTGTTGAGTTTGACCCACTTTTTTGATGCAGGGATAATAAACACACTGAAAATGCGTCTCACAGCTCCACGAAAACTCTCACAAACTCAACTTGCTGATTGAAGCAGAATAGAAATAATTCGGCTCAAACAGCTTCTCGGAGCAGATGTCTGCAATTATACATATTTTCTCTATAAATCACATTGCTTTATAGTTTAGATTTTCCCAGTCTGCCTTTGTTGAACTTTGGCAAAATCACAGCAAGTGAAGCAGCGGCAGGAATTCATCTGCCAAAAGGAGCACAGACGATAGTATTGTAAAGACTTGAGGACTTGTTACAGTCAGAGGAGGAAGCTACTGATGACTGGCTGTCTCATTGCTGTTAAAGAGAGAGACACACAGCTGTGACCCTTTACAGCTGGGCCAGTATACTGTCAGCCAGTCTGAATCTGGATGCTCTCAGCGTGTCCACAGTGTTTTCTACAGTTAATAGATTAAGGTATGTGCATGCAATCTCTGAGCTGAGTGGTTGAGAAAAACACTGTGACTGATGAGCATATCTGACTGATGATATTGAGCAGTTATGTGATATTCTGTGGGAGTCTGTGACTGTTGCTGTTATCAAAAAAAGCTGAAGCTTCAGTCATAAATATATATATCTATATATATTAACAATGGGTCAGATGACCTTTTGTGCAAAAGGTGTTAAAGGAACAGTTCATTCCTAAATGAAATATATATATACATATATATATATATATAAGCCCACTGCACTCTATACCTGCCCAGCACCAAACAGCAGACAGGCTAAATTAGCGACTTGCTGGTGAACATGATGCATTTAGCAGTTTAAGAGCCTGAGATTTTTTTTTCTCAGGAATTAGCGGAAAGCAAAAGAAGCCAGAACAAGATTCATCAGATGGACACGAACACAAAATGAATGCTAATATTGCAATGTGTCAGCTCGATGTTTAAGTGGCACCTGTTTGCCCCAAAGCCAAGTAAAGCATGTTTAAATGTTCGTGCAGTCATCTTGTTATGACTAACAAAAAAAAAACAAAATCTGAAATACAAGTTTGCCTTGTAAGAGCTAAATCTGTCGTCCTTCACTTGTTCTTCTAAAGTATCCTTTTGCCAATGACAGTTGGCATTTTTAACACTATATATCACAGAAAAACCTGCTCAGCTCAAACTACAAACTTTTTGGCAAAATACGAGTTAATCAGAAACCTGAGAACAGGCTTTGATTTGCATTCACTTTGAATACACTTTGAATTCTGCAACAGACACACAGCAAGTACTATCACCGTGTTTACTGTGCAATGAATGAAACATGCTGCTGTAAGGCCTTGAGATGAAACTGCTTGACCTTGCTGGTGAATGAATGACTCTTGGCTGTCCTTCTCACACAGTAACTCCTGTAAAGCAAATACAGTCCACACCGGTAAGCCACGGCTCTGGGTTATGTTGTATTGCTGAGTGTTTACCCAAGATTGACGCTCCTAGTCATGCATGGTGCAGTAATCTAATAATTTAGAATCTGCAGGCTCATGACTGGAAGTTGGAGGGTGGTCACGGAAGACAACATCAGTCATACAATAAGTAAAACAAACAGTTAAGGCTGTAAAAGCTGCTCAAATAAGTGCTGCAGTGCATGTGAGGGGAGGGCAAAGTACAGTGGTGGCCAAGTCTGGACTCCTTTAAACATCCTTCCTTCCTGCTCTCTTTAAAGCTATCATTTATCTGGCACGCTGGGACAGATGTTAGGGGTCTGACTGATTTCCATATAAAGAAGAGAGGCACACTGAATAAACAGAATGCTGAATTTTTGGAAAGTGCAAGCTAAATATGCAACACTATGATCTGCATCCAACCCTGATTCTTTATATACATTTATTTGACAGTTTTTGCAGCAGCAACACCAACCATTAAATACAAGTTCAAAGATGCCACATCCTCCCACAAACCCATCATCAAACATGTTCCCATCTTGTGGCTTGCTCTTTGTCATTAATTAGTTTCTGTTGTGACCGGGATTAGACTCTCAACTCATAAAAAGCCCTGTAGTTTGAACCTTTTAAAGTGCCAAACACTGAAGTGGACAATTCCATTATGTGCGCATGCAAAGCAGAAGTTATTTCTACTGCAAAAGCCCTCTCTACTCACTGAAGTATGTGTGCCATCTGCATCAATTAAGTCCCAATCAAAGGACTTAAAGATGCAAAACAAAAGACAATGTGCTTCTCTCTTTCACTCTCTTTTTGTCAGCATGCACGCACTTAGAAAAGCTCGAGATGCTGTGGGTTGTTGATGTTAAACAGTCCCTCTAACTGTGCTCGGGAATAACAAAAAAGGTTTGAAGAGTGCGGTTACTTTAGCTTTGTGCTGCCATTGAATGTCACACAGATGAGGTTTCATAAAAAGGGAACAAAGAATGTGAATCAATACTTTGCTCAGTATCATGCAACTGAAAAAAGGCTGCTAAAAGCATGTAAATGCATTAGTTAAAACATGTCAGGTTTCCGAAACTTCAGTCACACATGACTGGCAAAGCCACAGAGAGAAACAAAGTCACTTGTCCAAACCAGAGGCACACACTCTCAGTTACTGGGTCAGTGGAGCACTTCAACTCTAAAACCAGAGGGTAACAAAGGACAAGAATTAAAGCCAGCAGTAAAACTTTTGCAACTGTGATGTTACTTTACCATCTTTGCAGATGTGTCTCCTCTATAAGGCAGAATGTTTTCTCATTTTTGTCCCTGATAATCCTCTCCAGACAGCCTCCCTTGGCTCTGTGCTGAAAGACTTGCCATGTTTAGAGCATCAACGAAAGAAGTCGACTGAAGTACATCCACATGACAGTGAGTTGTCTTGGCCAAAAAGTTACACAAGTCTTTCCCATTCTTTACAGGCTTTGCACAAGTCTTAAGTTTGTAGCAACAGAGAGCAGCGAATGTTCAGGCTGCCTGTTGATCCTTCACTTCTCTTTGGCTTCTCTGGCTACTCTGAGTGTTTGGGGGACAGAGAGAGAGAGAGAGAGAGAGAGAGGGAGAGAGAGAGGGAAGGAGGGAGTAAGAGAGGGGGAGGAGAAAAGCTTTCCCTTTCAGAGGAAATCCCCCTCGAGGCTTTTCAGACTTTCTTCGCTCTCTCTCGCAGGCTTTATCACATACCCGAGCACACCCACAGACACAATATGCCACAAATGGATACACAAAGGCATGCCCAGTCTGCACAAGGACACTCACTGATTGTATGTGTTACTGTATGTAATATAAGAATTGAAATATTCCTTTATCCATGTATGTTAACACACACATGCATACACAGTCCTTTGGTCCGGCACAGAGAGCTGCAGAAATCCAGCCCCTCGTTTGAGGCCCCTTTCTTTCTATTTTAATCACTGGGAGCTTTTAAAAGGCTAAGTCAGTCTTTCTTCTCTCTCCTGGCCCTCGTAGACTTCCACTGTCTGCTCCGGGCTTTCTCATTTCCTTTCTCCAGCAATTGTCTTCCGGCAGACTGCCCAGTCTTTGACTCATATCAAAGGGAGAGACAGCAGAGGGGGCTTCCCTGCAGAGGTCCGAGCCAAACAGCAGGCATGTGAAGAAAGCTGCTATACCTCCACATTAGGCTGAAGGAATGTAGGGGTTATACCCTCTGGATTACATTTTACATCTGCATTTGTAGGATGTAAAGAAATCCAAGACCTCCTGCTGCAAGAAGTGAGGTTCATCACCGAGGCATTCCTTGTGGGAAAAAAAAAGATTGACAGGTGATGGTTTATTTCTGTCTGAGAATGAGTGTGAGTGGAGCAGCTCACACGTGGCCTCAAGCCTCTGTCTGTTTCTTCGTTCAAATTCCAGAAATTACACGAGAGTCCATAAATATTTTCATCACAAGGAAAAAGGCACAGACTATATTTCTTTTAATCAAAAGTGCCTCATTATTCAGCAGGTGAAGTTTCAGCTGGAAATATGAAACATAAGCCTCTGCCCGTCTCTCTCTAATTCCCTCCGTATCTGTGGTTTCTTGCTCTGGAGGAATTGCCGTCTCCTGAGCATTCCTCACATGTTTTTCTTTTGCAGAAAGAAAGCCTCGCTAATTTGTCTCTCACCCTGAACCACAGAAATATGTAGGTGACGTTCTTGAGTTGAGGTACACTACAGTATTCTCTTCCCAGTTTATCCTTTTCTGTTTGATTCTTTACTTCTCAATCATTCTTTCTTTATCTCCTTGGTACTCTTTTAAAAAATGACCACAACTTGTGTCTTTGACATTCCACAAGAATATCTTATCCAACTTCCCAATAGATTGTAATTTATTATACTGCCTTCATAAAAAAAACCCTTGTCAAACAGCAAGAGCTTGTTGAAGGAGTTCAACCAGATGTGCTAGGTCATACTAATTAAACAATAATCAGTCTCCTCCATGGTTAACAGTTGCTGGATAATAGACCAGTGCCAGCATGAATATTTAAGAGAGCTGAATGAAAAATCAGAGCCTTAATATAGCAGCAAACTGCTTTTTGCTTTGACAAGATATAGTGGAGTATGGTGTCCTGAGCAGAAAATAAAATCACACTACCTTTCTGTGTGTGGTAATCTGAGCCTCGCTGTTCTTTGTTGTGGTACACAGTCTGGCCACATGGCTAGCTAAATGCAATCCCAACCCACGGTGTTGTAATGGAAGGTTAGCACACATCCTCCATGTCCCCCCACGTTAACACAGTTACCTCTGTCAGCACTGTTGTTGTTGTTGTTGTCAGCACTGTTAGCACCATTAGCTGCTAGCCACTGGCTCAGCCACCACCATGTTAAGAACCATGTGCAGACAGCTTAAGTCTCTGAGTCATGGATATGCTTTAAAAGTCATTAAAAAAAACATTGAAGGTGTGCAATGACTAATTTTTTGCAACCAGAAAACAAGCTGTTAACATTTCACATATATTTTAACCTCATCAAGTATATGGAAACATATTTGCAAAAAGTTGCTTTTTTACAAACCCAAGAGATATTGAGCAATATTAGTATCATTGTAGGTGTGTTTCCAGCCACCAGGTGAATATAAGTGTAACATTCACTCTCCTTTTAGCTCTGTAATTGGTCTCCACCAACTGTCTTTACTCTGTTGTAATTCTGTTCACCTGCTAGTAGCTATTATCTTTTTGCCATTTAGTACAAGGTAGGCAGCGTGCAAATTGGTTTACCAGTGCTTTTCCCGAGAGGGTGCCGAACAGGCTCCCTCTAGAATTTATACTAAAGAGTGCCGACCAAAACAATGAGCATAAAGACACTAAAAGGCAGTGAACAGTCAATGAGTTTGTTGTCAAACAAGCAACACCTGTTACATTATAAGCAGTCATTTAATTCATATAAAAACACTGTTTGAGCAGCTTTAATTTAAAAAATCGGTGAATAACCTATCGGCCAATATATGTTTTTCAACATAAACACATAACATGCATACACATTTTCTAAAAGCTTCCCTTAAATTTGTATGATGACCCAAATATATACCTCTAAGCAGGCCATTTCACAGAAGAACAAACTATGTAATGCTGTTTCTAAGTGACCTCAGACATATCTTTGGGAATTTATTGTCACTAATCCACCAATATATTCGGCAAAACTAGATAGCATAGATAAGCTTAACTCAGCCAATACTTTCGTGCCGGCCTATGTATCGGTTCTATCTGTGACTCCAGCTGATTTATGAGAAAAAGGGGGAATCTACTTTTGTTTTTGTTTCACTCATTGTCAAGGTCCATATCAGTCCAGGCTGTCTCACCAGCAGAAACGTGACGGTGAATCTCAGGGCAGGGAGGATAAAAGTGGGCCACAGCCGGCTGACACTCAGTTTTGATCCTTCTTTCATGAAAACCAGATGGGCGTCCATCTAAGCCAACAGAGAGATGGCGGAGCGGGTAGAGGGGGGCTGCTCTGTGCTCTCTGAGTCAGTGCATGGGGAGATTTGATAGGGCACTCAGACATAAACACACATAGGTACACAGAGAGAGAACCAGACAAAACTAGACGAAGAAATGTACACAGAGATAGAGTGCGAGAGTTCCGGAGATACCGCTAACGCCAGGAAGTTTTGGAGCACACACCCACACGGGTTCATTAAGCAACCGTATAAACATGCACATGTCGTGCAATTTCATAAGTACGGACATTAACACATGCATTCACACACACTTGCACGCAAACACAGCAGGATGAACCCTGTGCGCCCTGTTTTCCCTTCCTCCCTCCATGTCTAATTCCTTTCTAGTGAGTGGGAGACCCCGAAGGCGAGTGTTCAGGACCCCTTCAGTGATTTACTTCAAACCAGCACTCGCCCCCTCATAACCTCCCATACACACTTAGACACAGCAGCCCACGGTCTCGACTGTTTATAAAGCATGACTCACAGTGAGTATATTGCCATTAACGGATGGGAAAACACAAACTTTCCTCTTGGCAATTGACCCCCTGCATCACTTCTTGGATCAATTACCTGACCCGCTTTGCTCTCCAAGTCTATACTCATTAACTTCATGTGTACGGGTTGTTTTGATTTAACACAAGGGGAGAAGAGCAATCTCAGCATTGATAATTCATATCCCCCTCTTAGACTCAAACACGTCCAGCATGTCTTGGTGACATTACTATGAGGTGCACTGTCTCAGTGACAAATGTCTGAATAGCTCTCAGCTGTAATCACTCACATCTTGATGGGACAAGATGAAAGTGGGAAGGAGAAGACAAAGAAGTTATCTGTCTCTCCCTTGTGTCACATTCACAGGGACAGCGACCTTATCAGCATCTGGAGATCTGCTGCTGTGACTCTGACATCATTTCCTGCCTGACCCCGGCCTGTCAAGATTAGGGGCCGAGCTTGTGATTTAGATATTTGGTAGTTCTTTCAACAAACAAAAGGGATACAGCTCTTCCCAGTCAGTCGATATCTGTCTACACCACAGATGTGTTTTTGTGTGAGGTCTTTCAAAAGAGGATTTAAGGCTTGTTTTGAGTAGCGTGTCACTTCTGTGCGGCAAAAGAGAAAAATAAGGGCCTCGTGGAGAAAAGATGTGCATTGAAGGACATTCCAGCAGAGTCAGAGGGGCTCCGTGCATGTGTTTGCTCGTCTTTCATTGTTCATTCAGGTGGCGACGAGTGATACATCGTGACATTAAGTGTTCCCAAATGTTCGCTTCCCTTGTAATTGTAAATCCATCGAGTTCTACATATCACGCTCCATTTTTAGGGCTAATAAAAGACAGGACAGAGACGCTTCCAACTCTTTAAATTGCTTTCCATCTGTCCCACTTTAACAGCTTTGCTCCCGCTGAGATTTTATAATGAGACATCACATCTTAATACGAGAAGGTCTCGCCGGGATACAAACACATTCTTTTGTCAGTGTAGCCACTCTGATTTTTTCAAAGGTATTTTGTTTCTTACAAAAGATGTTCAAAATTAGCAAATGATAATGGAATTACTTTTAAAAATTGCTTCTCATTCATTCTAGAAAGTTATGACTGGTGTAATTTACAAAATGATTGCAAAAAAAAAGAGCAAACTGTCCTTCCAATAGGTTTTATTCAACAAGAACATCTCGCCAGGATACGAACACATTCTTTTGTCAGTGTATACCTAGTCTGAATTTTCAAAGGTATCTTACTTCTAACAAAATACTAAAAAAAGACAATTGACTCATACAAAAGATATTCAAAAATAGCAAACAAAAATAAAATTATTTTTTAAAATAGCAACTTGTTCATATTAGAAAAAAAATAGCTGGCGTAATTTAACGACTTATAGCAAAAAAAGAGCAAACTGTCCTTTCAGTGGGCTTTGGTGCAGCAGCTCCTCATGCTCTCCACGTCCTAGGTGATACTGTCCTCATGTTATTATATCCTGTTTATAGCAAATCCACAATAATTTCAATCCCTTCAAAAAAAAAAACCAAAATAGTGCGCTTTGCCAGTGAATCCCACTCAGCTGCAATCTAGGATGTAGCCTGAATCTATCTGTGTGTGAGAGCTTAGTAAAGCAAATGCTGGGAATAATGATCCATGCATGCTCTGCAGGAGAGGAATGATGCATTAAAGACTTCCCAAACTGGAAACATCTTTGCTATAGCTGGAAAGAACAAAAGCATATCTGTTCCATATTCTTTCTGCTGGCTTTGAGTGGACGTTCAAGGGTAAATGTATTTGAAGTGTTTGTGGTTTAATGATATCACGTCAGTTTGCAGTGTAGTAATTGAGGATGGTACAATGAACTTCGAAAGAGAAATTGTTTCTCCAGAGATGGTTTTGTAAAATAAAATGAAAGCGTTTTCCATCTCTGTGGAATATTTGTAAGCTTAAACAGGATAAAAGAAGCATTTAGGTGCTATATTGATTATTTTCATATGTGAAACTTTCGTGGTGGACCTACTGAGCAGTTCCACATGTTTTGGTTGGTCTGTCTCCGTCCTGATGTGTTTTCCTGAGAGCCACAGTGCTGAGAGGCTTTAACCTCAGCTGGCCACTGCTGGGTGCTGGTCCAGTGTAGGAAGCAGGTGTTACATTCACTACAGCAGACAAGTTGGAGGAAAAAAAGCGGCTGCAAGCTGAGGCACAAGAATGTGGGAAGCTTGAGAGTTTGACTCAGAATGTTTCCCTGTGTTCACACAAGTTACACAGAATAAAACGTGACTGACAGTCTGGAGTCTCGCTAGCGACCCCGTGAGGAAACAGTGTTCATAACATACAAGAAAAGCTACAGTAGATGGCTGAAAAATGAAGTTTTCTTAGGTTTTATCACCAGTGAGGCAAACATGTTAGTACTTTTCAGATTCATCTTCTCAGGCCCAGCTCCAGGTTGTTTTACTTGACTCAGATTCATCAGTCTATTGCTTCATTCACACAAGGAGGATCACACTAGGAACTTTTTCATGGGCCCCCTTTCTTCATGTGTCTACACCAGAACAACTAGGAGCAATCACAGTTTGTTAAATGCCACTTTGACTTTTTTTTAGCATCTTTCTTCTCAGCACAAGAAGAACCACTTATGATGCAAGTTTACATAGATTGGTCGAAGTCAGCCGGTGCAGGATCAGTGAAAACCTTGAAGGTAGACCTATGCAGTTGTTGGTGGAGCTCCTCAGTGGGCAGATGATGCTAGCTTTGCCATTAAATGATTTAAGTGGCCTGAATTAGCTTCTTCTGGTGTGTTGTTATGTTTGTGGTGTGGTTTGTTGTTGTTGTTGTTTAGTGAAACCAGATACAAAATTCCTAAAATTCCTCTACAACAACAACCATGAAGGTGAGATCTGAACGAGACCAGAATGCATTATGTGCTGCAGTTTGTCAGCGTCAGCTGTATTTGACTACTGTTTGAGCTAAATGTTTAAATAGCATGCTAACACGCATTGCAATAGCATGTGCACATGTTAACAGCTATTGAATAGCATGGCAATATGCTAACTGTATGCATAACATACTAACATGGTAACAGGGTGACTGTTATCATGTTTGTGTAACATTTTAAAGTTCAGTTTGTCAGCATTAATCTAAAAGTAAAACTGAGGCTGAGCTTTTTTTGGAAATATTGTCAAGTATTCATACATAAGGAGACATTTTGACATATTGTGGCACTAGAGGAAGTCAAGGCAACACCCAACTCATTGACTAGGTTTACAACCACTTAAATTCTGAATATGATAATATTCCAATTTTGATAAGTGGCATGTAGCTAAACACAATTTTCTGTCTGGATGTTCTGAATTAGGCCTTATTCCGAATGTAGCATTTTCTTATTAAGACACATGAGACATGTTGTTATTATCCAGGTTTTAGGAGCATTCTTTGGGCACGTATAAAGCAGAATATATATCTCGGTCTTGATTGGGGATTTCACTGCAGTTTGTGACACAAGGCCCCTTGCATGTTTACAGTCAGTTGTGCGTTGTCACGGATGTGTTGTACACAGACCAACTCACCATTCATTCTGGAGTAGGGATGCATACCCAAAAGAAAACCCCACATTCATGGTCGGAAGAAGTAACACACCTACTTGAAAACATTATGTTTTAAAGCAAAACATTATTAACATAATTATTATTGCTGTTATCTTAGCCAGTCTTTTACATTAATCTGAGTCTGCATGGCTGCATTTAACAGGATTAATTGTAAATTATTCATTTACATTAAACAAGCAGCTTAATGAGGCCAAAAAATGGGAAATTTTGTACCTAAATGTAGTAGCTAAGATTCTATCTTCTAGAAAACATGAATGTCTGTTTGTCCATTTGTGAATACATTTCATGCTGGACCAATGTGTTGCACCAATAGACTGACCAACCTTGCCATTTTATAATTGTCTTTGGTTGGCTAAAAATAATTCAGCAACATGGAGGTTTTTTCACACCGATAGAGTCGAGCTTTTTAAGGAAGTCACCCAACTGAAGTAGTCATTAGCCACACTCGTGAAGACACCAAGACAGTATTTAATGATTCCCCCTCAACTCTGCTCACTTGTGTAAGCAAAGCTGTCGACACAGTGGTGTTTTGGGAGAGTGGTATCTGAAAACAACGCCTGCTGCCAGGCCATGGGAAACAGGGAGACCCAAACACGCCGCTGAGTCACAGATAGACCGCTTCACACACAGACAATGTTGTTTCAGGTGAAACGGAGGACAACAGGTGTGTGTGTGTGGGAAAAGAGCAGTCTGGAGATATCTTCATGCTTCTCCTATCCTCCCCCTATAACACATGACCAGTCAAGAGCAATTATGTAGAGATTGTTTGGTTCTCACTAGATCCACTAACAAACAGAGGAAACCGTCCAGCATGAGACAGCAAAAAGCTTTATTTGAGAAGGCCTCTTTTGAGATGAAGCGGAGAGCAAAGGGCCAAATATCACTAGATTTACAGTGTGATTCAGAGCCTGGCATGCGAGTAAACAGGAGTGTTAATTTTGTCAGGAAAGCCTGAGACAATAACACAGTAATATGTGGGCTTTATTAAAATACCCCTGAGTCAGTAAATCAGATCTGTCGTCTATCCCCACCCTTCTATTCCCCCTCTCTTTTCCGGTATCTGTCTCATCATCTGTCTCATGAGATCATTTCTCTCTGACCGCCTCTAACTGCTTTACCTTCCCTGACACGGATCTCTCAGCGCTCCTCTGTGTCAGCGTTTTTCTTTTCTTCTCCCTTTTCCCTTAAACATGTCTTGTCTTCTTGCATTAATTCCTCCTGCCACTCTCGACTCTTTTTTCCCTCTCACTCTGCTTAATTCCTATCCCAGCTGGCTTTTGCTCTTTTGTCCCTGCTCTTCTCACCCTCCTCTCCTTCCTCCCTCTTGCATTTTTTTTGTTTTTTACAGTAAGCAGTCCAGAAGCAGCTGTTGGGAGGTGGCTCCCTCTGACTGGAGCTAATCTGTCTGATTTATCACTTGGTAACTGGAACTGAAGTGGACAAAGCTGATGATGCTTCACTGAGACACCAAGCGTAAAAAACGAATACATGTGCATCATCACTCCACCCTGTTTTTCATTCTCTTCCTTGTCATCTCTGCTCTCTTTGTGCTCTAAAACATTATAAAATCATTACAGATAATCACATTCTTCCCTTTTTTCCCCCCTTCCTCTTGTCTTCTTTGATACTATTTCTATTTTGTGTAGGCGCGTCTGCTTACGTAAAACTTTGTTTACAGTAGTTGCATTTGGTTGCGCTTCGTCCTAGCTGGGCCTGCATTGCTTGCTTTCTTTGGGTTGTGGTTGTGGGTGACGCAGATGTTTTGGCTAACCATAAAGCCACACCACACAGCAGTGGGTTGACAGTCTACAGGGCCAACCCAATGCACAACAACAGCAAGATTTATTTGCAATTTAATGGTAAGGGACTGTAATTATATGGGGAGGTAGTCAGAAGGCATTGAAATTTTCTTTTGGCTGGAAGTAGGGTAGTCTGACTTTTGTTTGTAGGAGAATTATAATGTAGTTTTTGTTTTCTAAATGTATATTTTAATTAGCTGAAAGTAACATAAATAGTTGCATTTGAAAGACATGTTTTAGGGAGGGTGACCGTGATAGCCGTGGTTATATATCCGTCTCATTCTTCAATGTAATATCTCAAGAAGGTGTTGAGGGAGTTCCCTAAAATTTGGCACAAATGTCTTCCTGGACTCAACAGAGAACTGGTCAAGGGTAAAGGTCATTGTGACCTTGCATCTGTCTTTTTCTCGTGAACGTGATGTCTCAGGAACACCTTTAGAGAATGTCTTCGAATTCGACACAAGCGTCCACTTGGACTTAACAATGAACTGATCAGAATTTGGTGGTCAAAGGTCACTGTGACCTTTCGTCTGTTTTATGCAATATCTCAAGAGGGTCTTGAGGGAGTTCCCTCAAATTTGGTACAAATATCCACTTTGACTCAAAAATGAACAGATTACAATTTGATGGTCATAGGTAAAGGTTATTCTTGCATACATGTTTTTGGCCATAACCCAAGAATTAAGTAATCATAACTAAATAAATGTCTGTATGATAAAATGATGAAGTGATGATGTTTTATAGTCAAAAGGCCAAAGGTCAATGTCCCTGTGACATCTTATTGTTCTGCAAAAACACGTCCATTAGTCAGCATCTTATCTCAGGAACAGAAGAGGAGGCATTTGGTCAGATACTGAATTGGTGACACTAATTTTTGACGTCCGCCTTGAAGCTGTGCTTATTGTAAAGATTGTCTGTGCTGCCAGGGGGAAGACGTGTGTGAAGCATCCATCTTTTCACAAACATGGATGTAAGCTGTAACTGCAACTTGACTGGTGCGCGGAGGCATACAACCATAAGGCAGTATTTCTAGTTTTGTTTTTTTCTTACAAAATGAAACAAAGTCCAGCCCCCCTCACCACCCTAATGATTTTCTTACGGTCCCTTAAGTGGGACAGGGAAAAAAATATTACTAATACACATTAAAGCTAGATTTTCAATATAGAATATGGTGAAATAATTCACCTATACTGTATAAATGAGCATATACACTCACGGTTGAGCCTGCGTCCCTGCCTTGTATGGACTTCCTTCTCTGAACCTGCAGTGTAGATGCTTGTCCACTAGGTGTCATGTTTCATCAACTGTCACAATTGTGTTGTGACTGTAATTTTAGAAGTCTCTGCCTCTCAACAAGGCCACAGAAAAGGAGGGCTGCATAAGCACCTACATATCATCTCTTGACTTCAAAGCATCTGAAATGAGAAAGACTTGGACGTGTAGTTCAAGTGCAGGAGCAGCCTTTCCTAAAAAGGACAAGATGATCCACTGAAACGAGCCTGGGCCAAACAAGATAAGTGCTTCCTCCCTGTTGCCAGGTGAAGGCAGTCATTTCCACTGGCAGGATAAATTGATCCAGATGGCATGTGGACTTACGAGCATTATGACCCTCTCCTCACCTGCCTCCTTGTAAGGCATTATTATCCTAAGACCAGAAAACATCTGGCAGAGCTGTGTAATGCAGGGTTCACACACACACACACACACACACACACACACAAGCATACTTCAAGGTTTTGTCTTTAAAGAAAGAATCTCCTGGTTTGGCTCTTTGGATTCGCTCCAACTTTCTTAATCATCTTAGTGTAAAGAGACAGCTGGTTTGTTGCAAAAAAAAGGGATATACACAAGTCGTCCAACATGGTGTGTGTCTGGAGCATTTTGTGCAAAAGGCAATTGTATATGTGACAGAGAAGGAGTGTGTGTGGCTACCTAAGTGTGCAGCTGTTTAAGCGATTGAGCTGACAAGGATGTTAGTAGCAACGAGCTAAGCCTTTAAATACATGTTTACCTACGTGTGTGTGCACACACATGCGCACATACACACACACACACACACACACACCTATACAAAGGATGTGCTCTTAACAGGACACACATTGCTACTCATGCTAAAAAGCTTGAAGACTTTGCAGTCAACAAACACATTATGCTGCATGGGTTTAACCTTTTCACATAATGATTAAAAGTTCAGTTCTAAAAATGTCAAGAACAATCAGCAGGTGGTCAAGGCACAAAAACCATCAACTCACTGAATTCTTTTATTCCTTAATTCCTAGCATTCGATTTCAATGCTGGTAGTAAGTGTAAATGAATGTTTAGCTGTCATGACATAGTTCCTTTTACAAGCTTGCCAAGAAAAGAAAAAAAAGAACACACAACAACTGTGCGTGCATGTTCCTGTTTTTTGAGGGGTTTACTGACACACCTGTCACTCTGTTTCTGTGTTTGATTAGGATTGTAAGACTTTTCTTTCTAGGAAACATTAAAGGCTTTTATCTGGGAAATGTGACTGAGCATCAGCTGGAAATGAAAAAGAAAACTAATAATAGAAAAGCCAGGTTTAATATTGCCACTGCAAAAAAACACAATACAGTGCATGTCGTGATTTATCTTGTATTGGTTAAACTTCTCATAATATAATGCAGGGGTGAAGGCAAACATTTTAAACACTCAGTTCTCACCCCAAACCTAGGCTTTGCCCAGACTTCAGTAGTGGGGTCCAAGGGGGTCCTACTCTGGGATTTTATTTATTTATTTTTTAAATTAACAAGCACTGCTTTAATGCTTTTATGAATTGTGATATAAATAATAACAGTAGTTTTTAGTAATAAGTATTGGGTAGTAGCAGAATACTATTATTAAAAAGCTTTTGACTAGAGTTGGAAAAATAGTTATGTTTTTGTGTTAACAGTGCTGGAATGTAACTAAATATATTTAATCAAGTACAGTTGTTAACAAATGACAGATTATTAGATCTGGGGTTTTTATTGCTATTGTCATTAGACCTCATCTTATTTTTGAAAAAGATAGCTAGCCTACGTATTTAGATGTGGAGCTATTCATAAAACATTTGAGGCTGAAACCTGGGATGCTTACGCCAAACAATGGTGCTGCATTTACGGCAGCTATATGCACTATTTTTCAAACCATTTGAGATAATAGAATGACTAAAAATATATACATGGTTTTGGAAATACATGGTAAAATATCATCTTGTATGCCCACATCCTATTTTGTATCTAATCATTCTCCAAGTGTCGTCATCATTCCAAAACACAACACATATTTAGGATGACTCATTTTCACTCCTGCCACTTAAAAAGAGGCAAAGAAATTTTGTGATGTTGCTATTTTAAGGGTAGAGATTTACCTTAAACAGCTTTATTAATCTTGAAACCTGTTGTTGTTATGTTATGCTGCAGTGGAGTTCATAACATAATTGTTTATCTGACAAATCTGTTATATTTGAATTCATCTCATAATAATCTGAGCTTCTCTAATTACATATCAAGGATACCCAAACATTCCCAGTTAATATGATCTTCAAAACTCTGAACTGAATATTAGGCCAGCAGAAGAATATTTTCTTAAATATATTAGAGCTTTTTATGAAATAATTTGGTAGGATAAACAACATGGGCAAAGATCTTAACAACACAAAGTTAAAGGTATTTTATAATTCTAAAAGATTCAGGAAAAAGATTTGGGGCTGAGGCCATCCGCCACCCACCCCTGCTCCGCCCCTGCCATAAAGCACTGTAATATTTTGATCAAAGTTTAGTTTCAAAACTGTAGAAAAACATTTCACTCTTGTGCACAACCATAAAAGAGCCAGCAATTTTCATTGAAATGACATGTTTGGTTTTTAAAAAAATCTCTGTTGAGTTTAAAACATAATAATTCAGCAGCATAAAGGAGTGAAAGCTTAATTCCAAAACCGCTGCTGTTCACACTTTATGAATCCTCAATAGATGAGTCATGTTGCTCAAGTTGTAAAAGCCTAATGACAGCTCAGCTCATTACAGAAGCACTAAAATAAACACCCAGGCATCTCTAGGGGCAGCTGAACCCCAAAACAGGCTGCAGGACACTATTAAGAGGTTGTGACCTTTAGTCTCCATGACTCAACACATCCCACAAGTCTAGAAAGAAAACACACACACTCATACACATCAATGTCTGTAGCCAACAGGTGGGATTCCTTGACGTAAAACAGGGAAGTCAATAACACTACTGCCTTTATGTAGGATGACAGGCCTACAGGTATGAAATGTGACCACTGGGATCAAATTAATGTCTTTTACCACCAAAAAATACATCAGTCTACTTTGTCCAGTTGTCTTTTGTCTAAACGTATAACAGGAACAGCTCTGTGTCCTGTCTGAATGCGAGGCCTTGTATCACCTTTCTACCCTATTATTTCTGACACAATATTTTCAAGCTTTGAATAACATGTTCACAGATCTGTTACTCTGTAGAGGAAGTAAAACATCTGGACATGCAGACAGAAAAAGAAAGGAAAAAAATAAAAGTGAAAAGAAAAACCTTCTCGCTGTGATTCCTCCACGGGATACTGAGAAGATGTGAAACCTGCACACAGACAACTGGGCTGAAGACGAGCTTCAAAGCCGAGCTTTGGAAAGAGCGTTTCTCTTACAGAACGTTTCTCTTAACTGGAGCCAAAAATCTTGCTGTAATTGGCCTTCCCACGGGAAAAACACACTGCATTGTTTTAGTGGCAATTTGGCAGCAGCCTTTCAATTAGAAGCTGTTTTCCAATTAGTTTCACAGCCAACCCACACAACCACTGAAGACAAACTAAAACTCCATTAAACATATCTCGGCAATAATCCAAATCATGACTGGAACTGACATTTGACACTTGGGAAGCTTAGTTCTAGATCAGGTAAACAGCAATTATAAAATAATATTGCAGTGTATATTAGCTGAATTCACTGAAGATGTAACATGCTTCAGTTTGCACTGTATGGACTGTAAATAATGTTTGTTTTAATCTTTAGCAAAAGCAATTGACTTCATACATCCAAACATTCTTAATGGAATATCTTGCTTTGAAGGGCATTTTTTCACAGTGGTGGAAGAAGTATTCAAATCATTTACTTAAGTAAAAGTACTAATACCATGCTGAAAATATGGTGCTATAAGCAAGTGAATTCAAAACTTACTTAAGTAAAAATATTTAAGTATTAAAAACAAAAAAAATACTCACTATCACGGACGTAGCACCTAATTCTGGGCCTCATGCATAACCAGTCTGTGTGGGCCCCCCTGCCCTTCCTCACTTTGTCTTAGACACTTAGTCTCTGTCATGTTCCTTTTTTTTTTAATTCTACAAAGTTGAATTTCTTTTTTTATTTCCCCTTTTCTTTCTTTCTTTTTGGAATCCCATTTTCCCTTTTTCTTTGAGAAAGACATGACCGCAGCTTTAGCAGTCTCTTGGATCCAGCCTCATTGAGTGCGGAGGCAGACTAAACCATTTTGCGCCTTCAAGGGTTGAGGGGTGCACCAACGAACTTTCACCATTTTTTACAGCGACTTCAGTCTTTCAATCAATTAATCCAGCCAATTTTTATTTAGTTATGGCACTTTTTACTTAGAAATAAAAACTTGCAAAAAAACCCAAACTTTTCATTCTATGTTTCTTGCAGGCCTCCTTCCCTCAGAGTCCAGTTAATCAGTCCCACTTTTCCCACCACTGTGAAGCCCCTGCTTATTACGCAGTCAAATGCTCCCTGTCAGTGTTTTACTATTCTGTATGATGTTGTCGGATTAATATTACTGCTGCATTAATTAATATGTTGCATTTTAATGTTATAGATGTGCTATTTTTAACTCCTTTATAAACTGTTGGCTGGTTTAATCAACAGCAATGTACAGTCCTGTTAGAATCATACATCTCTAAAAAAAATCAGCTTACTACGGTGTCAGAAAAACATCCCTTTTTTCAGATTTGTGACAATGAATTTCGGAGTCGATCCAAGATGATTTTTAAAATATTTATTCAGCTTAAAAAGTAGGAGAATTTTTCAGTGCATATAGGAACACTTCATCCTTAAGTTTATCAGAAAATAACCTCTAACTGAGTTGTCGGACAAATGTAGTGGAGCTATGGTTAGAGTAAGCAAAGAGGTCATGTTCGGGGGTAACAGCCAATCACAGCGCAGTAGGGCAGCTGTGATTGGCAAAACACTGTCATTCGCAGGGTACATTTTAGCATCTACCCATGGAAACTGTTTCTGATTGCAAATTTGAAAACTCTAACTGACTCTAACAACACCTCACTACTGAGATGTGCATCAAATATTAACATTTCCCTCAAAACCCAAAGCACAGGAAAGTGGGAGCTTCATCTGCACAGACAAGCCCTGAGGCTGAGTGTTTCATAAGCCCCCCCTTCGTCCCCTCACACACCTGGAGGCCAAAACATACTTCTCCTAGTTGATCTTAACTATTGAGGAAACCTTAAATTACCACTCATTCAAAGCTCTCACTAATCTGAACATTGTTGCAACATCATGAAGCCACAAAAAGCCATTTTCAAACTATGAAATGCAGATTTTAATAAATTTGGTAAGAAATTTCAATATTAATATCAGCATTATTGAGTTCTGTTATAGTTCGGTCCTATAATTTACTTAACAGCTACACGTTTAAGTGTGCAATACCTCTTTAAGTCTGCTTCCTTTGCTATCTTACAAAAGCCTGAGGATATACTGTTTAAAGCTTGAAAAAAATGATAAGGAAAGATAATAAATATTTTTAAAAAGTTAACATACCTTGATACAGCCAGTTGATCGAGTTTTCTGCCTTAATGTCCAAGAAGGAGAATCATCCTTGTGCTGAGAGATATCAGCTCATCTATAGGGCTTAACATTGGAGGGGCAAGCTGAAACAACATGCCATATCCTATGCAACAGGTGTAGCCTCGGAGGAAGGGTGGAGGGAAAAGAAAGGAGGAGGGCTGCGGTTTATTTGGGGCGGAGGCTGCACACGAGACTGTTTTGGCGAGAACCTGTGGTCATGCTTCAGCAGGTTTTCAAGATCCATTTATTCACAGGTTTTCTGAGTGTGTGTGTGTGTGTGTGTGTGTGTGTGTGTAGCTGTAAAGTGAATGCACTAGTTTAAAAGCTGTTTTTCCAAAAAGTAATAAAAAACATTATGATACACACTGTAAAATAACTCATCTGGAAAGATAAAATAAAGACGGATTTTAACGCAAACTTCAATCTGCGGGTAACACCAGAAACAGAGTAACTCTGCCCTTGTTGAAGACTCCACAGAGAACACTCTGGCCTTCATAAGAGATCAGCTGGTGATAGAGGTTGCTGGATGTAACCTCTTTTGAATAAATATAGCTGTGTACTATCTCATGCACAGCCCGACCCTGTTCTCGCTGTGCCCAGTGTGCCTGCCTTCCACCCGTCACACAAAATGGAGCTCCGAATTGGGTCAAGCAGCCCCAGGAGTTTAGGAGGCTGTCCTGTTCAGACTGCGGCATTGCAGGGATTATAGTATGTGTTCTGTAACCTTTGTCTTAATCACACACTTTCTTTTTTACCCCTGTGCTCATGTGTTTTGATTGCTAAAATGTCACAGTGGATTGGTGGGTGAGGAGTACACACTACAGTGCATTTCTTCAAAATAAGCTGACAGGTGTGATCAACTCTGCCTCTGCATACATCTTTAGTCTATTTTTGTCCAACCCTAAAAACATGCTAACTAATAGTAAGGTTTGCTCTGTCAGAGCTGTATTTTTGTATTCCTGAAGACTCACAATATGATACAGACAATATGCTGTTTAACTTTAAATCTGCCTCATTTGCTATGTCATAAAATCTAAAGATGTTATATCCTTTTCAAAGTTTGAAATGGTCACTTGTCAAATACTGAAAGACAGTACTGATAAATTCTTTGGTATATGAGAACTTCACCTTCTGATCTAATGCGACCTGTCTTCTTTTTTTTCCTCGTCTATTTATTTATTTTCTTTTGTAGCCTACATGCACCAACCTATAGAGGAAAGCTTTGGATTTTTCATATTCTGTTGTCACAAATTATATGACACAGAAGAGCTCAGTCTTTTGGACAACAGATTGTAAGGTTGATGTAAGGTTGACAGATGTCAGGAATGTAACGGCATTGATGCATAGCTCACTCACAGTGTGTCCGCCATGAAAAGAAAAAAATGGGTGAAAAGTTGAGGAATGACAAGAATGAAAAGTACTCTTCATAAGTCATAGGAAATAAAAATTTGTCTCCAGAATATCGTGATACACTAAGTTACAATTATAAGAGTGCTTTTAGATCTCGAAATTACTGCCCACACTATCCCACTAAATGTCTCTTTATTTAGCTGTTATAGTAAAAAGCTTTTGACTTACTCAATCTAAATTAAGGGACACTCAGCAAAATCATTTTGTCTTATTGTGTCCAAATTAACTTACAGATTAATTGTAATATTTTTATACATTTAAATATTTCATTCAAATTAAATAAAATATGATGCGAACAGGTCATTATTGCAAAATAAACCTTGACAGTGTTGGTGACAGGGTCTGTATCATCTTAAACATCTAGAATCACAATGGTGTCCATAGCAACGGTCTGTTATTCATAGCAGTGGTCTGCTATTAAAATATAACAGAACATAAAAGACAAACATATATATATATGATGATAAATTAAAACATATATATATATATATATATATATATATATATATATATAGAGAGAGAGAGAGAGAGAGAGAGAGAGAGAGAGAGAGAGAGATACTATATATAGATATATTCACATTTTTTGATACCTGTCCAGGGCGTACACCGCCTTCTGCCCGATGACAGCTGGGATTGGCTCCAGCCACCCCGCGACCCGAGCGAGGACAAGTGGTTACAGACGGACATTTTTTGATATAATATGTATGTTTGACTTGGTCTGTCATAATTTTGGTTTACCTTTAGAATTTTTGTTTTTGTTGTAGGTAACCTAAACGGTATCATTTTAATCTTGTGAAATCATTGTAGTTTCAGAGACAGACATCTTGTTTTTAGACATGAGAAATATGGACTTACTGACTGCTGATTCTGCACACACTTGCTTCTGCACACACTGTCCTGCCTGCACCTCAGTGTTTACAGAATACTGCATGCAATGTCTTCGACTTCCGCGACTGTCTCAGCATGACTGTGCGTCCTCCTATAGAGAAGATGTTATCACAGGCTCCCTGCTGTGTTGCTCATGCAGAGATGTAGGCCAGTTTAAATCTGATCTAATCCTTCACTCTTTAAGTCTTTAATTATTGGCAGTGGTTCACTGATGGGCCAGAGGCCTGATGTGCTTTTGCTGGACAAGTACAAAACACAGAGAAAAAAATCGTGTAACAGCGTAAGAGGAAATTTTAAATGTTGCCTTCAGAAACGAGAGCTTTCTTGCTTTTTATAATGAGGAAACTTAATTGTCATAAGAAAATATTGTTGTTGTGAATCTTTGAAGATTGGGATTATGGCATTTACAGTAGCTATATTTCCTGTGGAGAATATTTGCTATCTGAAAACAAATAGCGATTAAGTGTAAATTTAAAGCACACAGACCTCTCTTTCAGGACAGACTACCATGTAAAAGTCTTCATCAAATAGCAATGTTTTGTTTTTTTAGTATTGTACAATTATAGTATGCAGTCATGAAATACAAAGTAACAAAGCTTTTTTTTTGCTCTAACAGGATATTTCTATATAAATGTAGCAGAGACGTAGTTTTTTTGGAATGTGCGTTTATCCCCCTAATAAAAACATGAAGTAGCAGAGTTTATTTTGACAGAAAAAGACTTTCACACCATAATCTTGACACACAAGATTTCCTTAAATCCCCATTTAATGTGACGATACCCCACCCCATATGTTAAAACTAACTATTGACATTTGGTCATGTTTCTCATGAAGACATACTTGTTGCAATATGTCTGAGAATTCTCATTATAATAACAGGAGTGTAAGAAATCTATTTTTTGAACAGTGACAGCTCCCCATACACAAGCACATACTGTATATTACTTAGCTGTTACGTATTTCACAACAACAGATTTGCTTCAGGTGTAATAATAGCAGGTTTCACAGAATAAAGTGGCGAGCAGTTGGTTGTCTTCACAGTTAATCTGACAATTCTGTGTTCCCAGCTAAATTTTCTCTTGTTACGTTTTGCTCCCAGATATAGAAGAAGTCACTCCAGGCATTCAGATATTTTCAGCAAACTAATGAAAGCACTTGATATGCAGTACTGAAAGTAAAAGCATGCTGATTCCAAAAAACTGTGTAACTCAAACAGAAACCCTAATGAGTTGGGTTTTGATCTGTTGTAGCTGCTGCAGGTCTGAGACCAAAGCGAAATATTAGGAATTCAGCATTTGTTTGTGTTGCCTCTCAGGTCTTATTGATGAGATATGCCGCGCGTGCTTCCTCACGCATGACTACACTCCTTCCCAGGAATACTACTCATCCTTGGGCCAACTCTGACTTCAAAGATGTGTATTTTTTGCAAATATGACTCATTTCCTCCTGTCATCATGGGGGCATACATTTAAACAGGCATGTTGTTTGAGGCAGAAATTCTTTCATGTGCTGTGTGAATGAAGAATGAACCCTATGCCTACCTTACAGAGGAAAACCAATTAATGATTATTGCTCTGTGCACAATAAAACCATATGGAGGAAAATATGTATTACATTATGTTACAGTTTATTGCATTATAGCAAAATGTTGTTGGTCATGATTAAAAAGAACTAGCCTCAGGGTGATGGAACGTGTCTGAAAACCTTCAGTTTGACCTTTGAAAAGCGTCTCATGAGAGACGTTTGTGTTTGCATGGAGTTCAACTTTACCTCTATCTTACATGTTGATAAAAGCCTCGCCACAGGCCCAATCAATGGAGACATTCCTGCTGTGCATTGTGCCACTGTAGAGGATAATATCAGGTGCGTATGGAGATCTGGGTAATCAATCATTACAGGATCTGATGCTGAGCACATACAAAATTGTTGATGAAAACAAGCTCATCAGTAATAGCATGCGTGCCTTGTTACTGTCTGCAGTTGACCAACAATTAATTTAACAGTGGATAAAGCACAACAGATCAAATCAGAACCATAGTTTTTTGTACTGTAAAATATTTAATGAATCTTTTAGTACAGTGAATCACCTCCACAAACAATTTCAATTTCTGCATTCATCTTCTTGTGCCCTGGAAAACCACATGAGCAGTTTTGCAGCCAGACTAAAAAACCTTCCACTACATTCCAGATAATCAGAGTTCATAAAGGTTTAAATTAAACTATCTGTGTCTTTCACACCAGCACCACAACTTTGCCAGCCTAAATGTTCCAAAATGGCATACTGATGCAGTAGCTATAATGCATCTGGACATGACGTATCCCTTCACATTTAAGTCAATTTTGGTTTGATAAACCAAAATCACAAATCACACATTTATCTCAAGGAACATTGTACTGTACAACATGTAAGACTGTTTATCTTATATCAATATCAGTTATCTTTTATCAGTTTTAGGGAAATTTCAAACTCATGTAATTGCAAAGGAGTGAGATGGGCCATTAAAAGCGCAGTTGCTAAAAGAAAAAAGCAGGAGCTGGGTAAATGACAGAGAGGATGCTATTATATACAAGCAGAACCTAGGACACTGCAAAGCAGTGGAATACATGAGCAAGAGCAACCTCTAGTGGATCACAAGGTCTGGGTGGGTGGACGGCCGCTCGGTGGAAACACCTGTGATGGGGAGATTGTTGAAGACTATGTGTTAGTGAGTAACTGAGAGAGAGAGAGAGAGAGAGTATGGGGGTGTTCAGACATCAATGTTATTGTGAAGTCTGCAGATACTGTAAAAGTGTGGGCGTGAGCCTGCAGATCTCAGAAAGTTGTTCAACACAGAAATGTGGCTGCTAACAAAAAACGCATGCGGGTGTGTGTGTGTGTGTGTGAATATGTGTGTGTGTGCGTGCATGTGTGTGTGTGTTTGAGTGGGCTCGTCTTTCTGTGTGTCTGAATAAAATTTGAATGTGTTTCATTCCCATTTGCACTCATCAAAAAGAGGATGTTGCTGCATGATGGTAGCAGAGTGCAGTACTGTAGCTACACAGAATCATAGAGAAGGCGCCCACCAAACATTAGAACAGAACAGCCCAGTTTCATACGTGGGAGCCAGGATCTAACTTTTTATAAGATCTCCTCAGCAGATGTGTTAACTGCTGTCCTTGGCGTTTACACATGCACACATCAGAAGTTTTACTAGGAGACAACTTTCCATGTGCTAATATCTTCCAACGTGTGAAGGTGTTAATGTACTGTATGTCACATCTGTGTGTGTGTGTGTGTTTGATCATTATTCGTCTGCAGCAGAGACGTTGAATGATCTCAGCAACTGCCAGCTGCCATGCTGTGTGGAGGGGTGAATGATGTCCTGAGATTTCACTTCTATCAGATATCTGCTCCGTTTTTCATCTTTTCTTTAATCTTTTTTCAGGCAAGTGGAAGTTAGAGAAGGAGACAAAAGGGAAGGGCGGGAGTGGGGCAAAGACAAGGCTAGGTAATTTTATATATGGCACATTTCATTAAAGTAAGCTCTGTGGTGTAGTGCAGGGTATACCAGCACTCCCAACTCAGTTGATACCGTGGCTTTTTCAGTAATCTTGGCAATACCGATGCATAGAGGCATGTTTTTGCACGTGGGTGGCGTCAGTTGTTGATGGAGCGGACATCAACCCAGCTTGCAAATATCGCCACTTTGTCGGTGGACTTTGGCTTCACAAACTGTGGTGCATAGAGCAAAAAAAGCATACATAGTGGAGGTGGCTGGGTCAAACAAATGGAGTCATTTTAATAATAGTGTAGCGTGCAAGTATGTGTAGCATACAAGACCTGTGTTACATGACGTATATCATGTAATGTTACAAGACATTAGTAAGAACCATACTTATTTAAAGTCAAGCCATGATGTATTTTTCTTAACTTAACCACTTTTGTTGCAAGTGTTTTATGCACATTGTAAGTTTATTTTTGAAAAAAGAAAAAAAGAAATAGCAGTACATTTTCTGTGAAAAGAGAGGTGTATTTTGTAAAGACACAAAGCATGCAACAAGCATAAATTGATGGGTCAACCCTGAATGTCCAAAACTGACACAGGAAGGTACCGATTGCATCATATTTTGACATGTGGGTCCACTGACAAAGTGGGCTGTATATGTATTTAAGTTGATAGGAGAACATATTGGGTATACCTACCTCTTTCTGGCCATTTACAGCAAAAAAGACCTATCAGCCAAAAAACAACAGGAATATACAGGAGAGATACCTACTTCCTCTTCACTTACCCATCTGCCTAGTAGTAAACCCACCATTTCAGCTGCCACTACACCACTGAGTAAACTCAATTAAATTAATACACGAATAAGTAACATGCTAAAAAAACAACAGAAATACATGAAAATGACACACATACATTAGCTAATCACAAGCCTGAAAAAATAGAAAGGTTTAGATTTTTCTTTGAATCTCTCTTTTTCCCATCAAATTATTTCCATATTTCTGACTTAACTTTTTCCTTTTTGGTGTCCACCAGTAAGGCATGTAAAAATCATTCAGGTGAAACAATTTTAGGGGAAAAAATCCCCCTTTGGTTGTCTACCACTCATGTCTAAACTGAGGCCATATACTGTGATTAAGCTCACAGGTAGATATTACTTTATTTCAAGGGGTCACAAGCCAATAAAAATAATTTGGGTTGTTATTTCTGCAGCCAGGATAATACTGAGAAGCTCATTGCTTTTCTCAGGATAATACTGAGAAAGAAATGGGCTGGGGAACAAAGAAAGCAAAACAAGACAGATGCTGTGTAGAGGAATACTGTTACATCTGCCCTGTTTAAAACATGAACATGGATGAGGACTTTCAGGTTTGTGAACACTTGCTTTCACAAGTGAACAGACTTGTGACATTTACATGCTTAAGTAGTTCCTGCTGCTGAGGCAAAGCCATTTATAGCACAAGCACGGAAAAAAAGAAAAATTCTTGTAATTTGGTTCTATTCATCAAGGCAAAAAATGATTTGGGAAGACTAGAATAATGCAAGTTCTCTCTGATCTAATCACAAGACCACGCAGGTTTATGGTGGGGTATGTAATTTCACTTCCATTTGGCTATAATCACTGTATGTCAGTTCCAGATGAAGAACTGAGGATGACCTAATGACAGGAGAAAACAGATAGAATGACATGAATAATAAAATCACTGGGTCACAGGGGGCTAAATGCAGACACCAAGTCATCAATATCTGGGCATCTTAATCAGACACTCGAAATGATCACAATAATTGAGTGAAATGATCCTCACAGACAGCGACACCCACCTGGCTCCATCTGAAGGCACTGTGGGGAAGTTATTTTTCCTATTATGCAAATTGGTTTGTCATATCACCTTTTGTTACTGAGACTCACTGGCCACACTTGCACACGCGCACACACACACACACACACACACTCACACACTCACACACTCCTGTCCACTTGCCAGTGCTAGGTGACAGGCTAAAACCTGATTATGCACATCATAGTGAGGGAGAGTCGTGAGTTATTACTTTGTACCTATGAATATTACTTGGGTAACAGTACAACAGAGAAAGTGGGTAGTGGTTAATCGTTAATGTCTTGGGTGTGAGCTGTGTGTGTGTGTGTGTGTGTGTGTGTGTGTGTGTGTGCGTGTGCGTGTGCGTGTGCATGTGCATGTGTGTGTGTGTGTTTATTAGAGGACAGTTCACTACTGAAAAAAGCACAAGTTAATTAATAACCCTAAGTCTCCTTTGAATTATGCAAACAGGAACACATCATCATTGTATATAATGGACACAAATAGCTTTTTTTTTTTTTTAGAAGACCAATATGAATTAGTTATTGAAATACCATTTATTCGGCCTCATATCCATTCAGCTTTCTACCTTTTAAACCAATTAAAAAATGAGGACCAGAAAAAGGAGACTGTTCTCCTCAATAACAAGAAAAAAATAGACATGAGAATAAAAACATTAACTAAGGCAAACACTGTGATTTGCAAAATGATGTAATTATGTATAAATGTTGGATTACACATAGAACAAGAACACTTAAGGCAATCTCTGTGTTCCTTATTTGCTGTTAACTTTGCCCTTAAACATGTTTGGCTATTAAGTCACTAAGTCATTAGTCTATAAGTTTGGAAAAATACACTCCCTCACTACCTTGTTTTCAGCTTTCAATCTGGTGGGGGTGACCAGCCATTGTTTATTATGTTTTCGAACAGCTATATTAAGATACATATAGAAAAGTAGTTATGCTTGCAGAGTTACTGATTCTTCTGACGAATAATTTAAATAATGTAACATTAGTTTGGTTAGCTGTATTAATAACAGTCCATGTAATATTATGTTTGTTCTGTACAGGTAGTTTGTATCAGTAGTGGTTGAATGTAAAATTAGCTTGACCGCTAACTATTTTTTAGCTGCAAGTTCTTCTCCAAAACAAAGCAAACTTGAAGGAAGAAATGTAAACTGTGTTAAATTTGCACAGTGTGAACAAATGTTTTATTATAATATCACAATTCATTTCTCTTACACACAACTATATTTACATTTTTTTGTGTTATACTTATCAAATTCATAAATATGACTCTGGGGTGAGGAATGATCACATTTAGAAATATCACAGTAAAATGTGCATGGGATTGAGTTTTCATTGTTTTGAGGTTGTAGTACAACTAGGGACTATTTGCATTTAGGGCAGAAAATCTGATAACACTGGAAGGCAGTATGCAGATTTAAGCATTATAGATGATTTAGACTTTTAAATGTAACAGCTGTGAGCGTAAAGCAACAGAAGTAGTTTTGTCTTTAGAGTTTTTGATTTTTACTGTTAATGCTGTTATCGCACTTTAACTGGATTTGGCTCATTTGCATTAGATGCACAGTTGGGAGTCCCTTAGGGATACACAGCAGTTTTCAACATCTTGTAAAAACAGAGGAAAGGATGCCTAAGGAGAGATGGAAAGATAAAGACTTGGGGAGCTACACAAGCATAAATAAACATACACACACACACACACACACACACACATATATATAGAATATACACACACTTATCACAGACTCTCAGATTCTGTTTAACACTAATATTAAAGGACACCAAATTGGCACAAGCATAAAAATACAAAAATCTGAAGCAAATCCAACATGTTTTATAACCAGTATATTTAAAGCTTCTGTCAGGACACCACACAGGCTACAAAAAACATCCCACAATATCACTAATAATTGCCATCACATAGACTGCAGTTATTTTTTGCAATTACATGACAGTTCTTAAGATTATAGAGTAAAATGCTTAAGTTCTTGTGTTTTCCTTTTTCCCTTTGAGTCACATGCAGATCATGGTAACTCTTTCTGCTGGTTCACAGTTCTCACATATGCTACAGTAAATTTGTGATTTTTCTTAACAAAAACAACCTCATGTAAAAGTGGTAACTCCTATCGCAGCCAGCGCCAAATGTTTTACAACAAGCTCCAAAGTGTTATGTGACCGTACTGTTTAAGCAGGCAAACAGTTCCATTACATTAAGGTTAAAAATATGCTTGGATTAAAGGTTAACGATGTACCAGTCATGGTGAAGATAAGAACTGTATTACATTTACAGTATTTGGCAGATGCTATTGTTCAATGTGACCTACTTTTTTTATGTTTACACAGTTTTGGAACTCAATGTCGTGCTGGAGGCTCCTTCAACATGTGGACAGGAGGAGATGGGGATTGAGCAACAAACCCTACGATTAACGGCCATCTGAGCTACAGCCCGCAGAGAATGACTGTAAGTCAATAAATGTCCTTGAAAGTACCGTGGTGCAAGATTGTGTGTGGGTGATTGAGCATTGCTGGCTCATGTCCAAGCTTATTAACACATAAACAAGGTCATGTGTGGTGTCAGTGACATGATAACCAATGTGTCATGGCATACTTCACACTGATAAAAATGTATTGCTGCCGTACATTTTCTGGATACTTTCGCAGCACATTTGCCTTTGATTCCTCTTTCATGCCGTTTTACCATACCGCTAACCGACAGGACCGTGTTGATATTATTTACTAAAGGCCAGGTACAAATTAAGGTTATGAGGTATTTAATGTATGTGGTTCAGAGACATATTGTAGATGTGTAAGGTATACACACAAGCTAAAATATTTCAGTGCAAAGAGGCTGTGAAGACAAATGGATAATTAATGCGATCCTATCCGATCCTATCCGTGTTTAATGCGGTATTCCCACAAAAACATTGAAACACTTTGCATTAGTACACCAAGTGTTTCCAAGGCCTTGTAGCCCTGAATAATGGATTAATGCACTCGTGCAGAAGAGATGCATAGTATGCATTTATAATACATAAAAGCTCATTCAGAGAATAAACTGGCAGCTGGTGCTGGTTTTTCTTACAAAATCATGACTGGCAATATGACATTTGTGTCAATTTTCTCCAGTTTGGATCCAAAGACAGTAGTATTGTGTATTCTGTGTTATCTTGTGTGTTTAATACCAAATTAGGCATGAGGCCAACATGTGTGACAGTTAGAGGGTTTTCTGTGTCGTTGCAGACTGCAACTGAAAAGCATTTCCAATGTTTTGCCAGATCTTCAGGAAAAGGTCAGTCAGTGTTTGACCAGAATAGTTATTTTCGGAGAACAAATACATGACTACAAATTCTCTAGACACTAGCACTCTTCACATCTGACATATTTAATTTGACATATGCTATTGCCACAATTAGTTAATAGCCAGTATACTGGACAGATTTGTCCTCATCTCATCAGAAATCCTCTCAGTAATCTTCCCTTTAATCCTGCTGTGTTAAAGAGGAGAAGTTTCTAGTCACTATTCTTCATAGGGTTCAAAAAGCATCCTGGCTCTGTTAGCTCTGCACTTTAGCAGTCATGCAAATCCCCCAGTCTCTACCTTTGTCGCAAAGCTGCTTCTGCTCCCATTTGGCTGATTTCATTCTTTTCCCCCCATCTCTAAATGTCCATGGTAGCATTAAGGAACCATCTGTGGCTGTGTTTCATTGGTGACTGGCTCAAGGCTCTGGTTTTTAAATAGAAGTAATGGAAGGGTTAGCCCCAAATGGAGCGTGGTCAGGCTTTGGAAATGTTTGTGCATGTGTTTAAAGCATGAATGTTGTTGAGTGTATTAAAGGATAACTATTCTAAAATGGATACACAGTCCTACAAGAGGATGTGATGTGAGACAGCAAGCAGGCAGCCTTCACTCTGCACTCACATCCTGATCAGCCGCGGCATGTACAGCTTGATCTCTGTCGCTTCCATAACCTTTCAGTGCATACATCAACACAGATTTCTCTTACTGCAAAATGTCAAGAAAAAACAGCTCAGCCCATATCAAGCTGTAACTGTGTACCTCACAGTGCAGTATTTACAGTCTGCTTGTTACTTTATGATATAGAGCCCTTTTTCATTGGCAATTGTTATTGCTGAGACAAGTCAAACCATGCAGCATTGAGTTGCACTTCCATTACCAGTTTCAACGCTTGACCATCAAGCAGGTTGCTGTGATGTGAGATGGGTTTCACCATCATTATTCAGTGTCACCATTCACACCTCAGTGACATGTTTGAATAGCCTCTGCTGCTATTGCTAGAAATAGAAATGGAAAATACTACATCAGTTTCAAGTGTCTTAAATAAAGTGAAGACAAAAGAAAATGGCAAGGGCTCAGTCTGCAGATGAATTGCAAGCCCTGCTTGCTGTTTGAAGCAAGAAGACTTTGCAGGCAGGTGATGGGCATCCTGCGTATGTTCATGCTGTGCAGAGAGAGAGTAATAAAATCTGACAACAGTACAAGAAAGTTGTTGACCACAATAACATCAAGAGTTCAGACAGAGAAACATTCCATTGGTTCATAAACACAAGCACCTCAATGGCCTGAAATACATGTGCACATTCCTGGTAGATTACTTACTGTAACAGGACATTGTTAAACTTCACCTTGCAATTTCTGCAAAGAAAGATGAGTTACTGCCATGACTGATTTGTAAAATCCCACCTCTGAGCATTTTGGAGTGTTTTGGCATCCGATTAGACTGAACGCATTAATATGTTACAACAACTGGACCTAATGGACAGCATTTTGTTTCGTTTGTTGTCACCTTAAACATCACACCTCCACCAACACAGCCTGCTGTTGTTGTTTCTTTTGCCTCAGAGGATTTTCTTCAGAACAGAGGAATGTCCTCACTGATGCTCATAACAGCATAAATTAAAGCTTTAATGAACTGAGAACTCTCTCTCTGTGTGTGTGTGTGTGTGTGTGTGTGTGTGTGTGTGTGTGTGTGTGCGTGTGCATGTGCGTGTGCATGTGCACGCGCGCGCACACGGGCGTGTGTGAGAGAGACCTAAGACGCACAGTTGGAGGGATAATGTGTAGGAGGAAGAAGTCAAGGTCAGAGAGGAAAGAGAAAGAAATTGAGGTCAAAACTCGATAATAACGTTAACATAACATAATTTGCTCCAGATTTATATGACCCACACTTAGACACACACACTATAGAACTTTTATTGAGTCCATCATTTTATCATAACCTTGGTACTACAGAGAGGAATGTTCTCACTAAGATTGTGAAGGTGGCGAGCAAGATAATGGGAGTGCCCTCCAGTAGCCTAAATCACATATTCAACAAATAGTTGCTTAACAAAGCAAAATGGCCATCCACTAAGAATGTGCCCATCCCCTTACATAATTCACAGTACAAGCTGTTACCATATTGCCACTGCTTATGTACCCCTACTTCCATGAAAAACTGGTGCAAGAATTCTTTCATCACTGCTGCCATTCAAGGCTTGAGTGCTGAGGACAGGAGGAGGTAACTGCAGCTGTTGTTGATAAGGCCTGACCAAAGTGGTGATGTTAATGTTGATAATGATGATGATGAGGATAACGATGATGAGGATGGTGGTAATGATGATGATGATGATGATGATGTTAAACTGACACTGACAGTTATTCTTTTGTTCTTAGGTGCAGCACATTGTATTTGTAGTGATGATCTTGTGTATTGATGTCCAGAACTACAGAACCATTCTGTTGACTGTGATGTATATTGCATTAAGAGTGGTTACATTGCTAGGTGATGATGACAATATTCAGTGTTTATTGTATTATTTATAGCCCCTGTGCGGTTATAGTGGACGCTCTAGAGGAGCTTCAACAACTCAGAACAAGTCTCCACATGCACAGCTGTAATCCATCCTGGCTACGCGTTAATGTCAACTGCTGCATGATGTTATATTGAATGTTTTATGTCTTCTGTTTTACGCGTATGTTTTTTGCTTGCTGCAGCACAAATTGTCCACTTGGGGCCAATGATACATTGACTTGACTTGACTCACAGTGGGGCTCGTTGGTATGAAGAAAATCAAATGTTACAGTATTTTTGATCAAACACCTTTATATCAAAGTTAAGACAATATAGTGTGGTTGATGACTGCTTTCATAAAATATTTACACAATCAGATTTTTGATAAATGGTCATCAGTAATGTGGGCTGAATAGGTAAAAGCAAATAATAGAACAGCTAAAAATGTAAGTTCAGAAAATCACATTACTTAAATGTAAAGTTGCTTTTAAAACCAAGAAAGACTTACGATATCAAAAATCTAAGACCATATCTAGTCTCATATCACGATATTGGTATGACGTCATGATATTGCACTGGCCAAATTTTCTGTATATTTAAAGATAATTTTTTGGGGCATTTGCCGTTTATTCATAGGACAGTTGAAGAGAGTTGGGAAAGGTGGGAGAGAGAAGGGGAATGACATGCAGCAAAGGGCCACAGGCTGGACTTGAGCCGGGCCGCTGCAGAAGCCTCAGGCATATGGGGAGCACACTTTACCTGGTGAGCTAGAGGCCGCCCCTAATTTTCTGTATATTTATATAGTGCTAGTGTCATACTTGTCGTATGGTGCATATCTTTGAAGATGTCAGCTTGAAATTGGGATGGACATTTATTTTTAGCATTTTATAGACTAAACAAGTAATCAGTGACTCGAGAAAGTTAAGAGAAGTTTAATCATGAATTAACACTCAATCACTTTACAGTAGTGCAGCCATTAAACCTGGGAGAAGACAACACTCATGATGTCAAGATATCCAAAATCTGAGACAGTCTCATATTACATTATTGATATAATATTGATATATTGCCTCAGCCTAACTACAACACAACACAATTCACTACCACATATCTTTAACCCAACTGTTGTGGTGGGGATGGGGGGGCATTTCTCTGTCACATTGTAAGTGTACATGGGTGCGCATGTGGCACTGTGAGTTTCTCAAACCTTCATTTGCCTATACAGCATATGTGTGTGTAGACTATACATCAGTGCCAGTGCATGTATGTGTCAGTGTCTGTCTGGGCTTGGCTCACAGGTCATGTGAGTGGGCAGATGTTGACGTGGTGAGTCTACTGATGAGAAAAGAAAGAGAGACACAGTGTAAAGACAAATAAACCGGTGTGGTTCTGGCTAAGTGAAGGGTGGCTCATTTTTCTGACATTTCCTCTGGTGACATTTCCAGTCGAGAGAAAAGAGAATAAAGGGAGGAAGAAATGTAAAAACAAAACAGTGCAGCGGTGTGGCTCCTTGTCTTATGATGGAATTGGGTAGTTGGTCTTCATTTGCTCGGCTTTCACAGAGGAAATAATTGGTGTGACCTCTGGGAGGCCAACACAGATCAATTATCTGTGTTTTTGTGTCAGAGCAGTCTTGTTACAGCCTGACTGAGGCAAAGGTCAGAGAGGCAGCGGATTGTGCAGGTAAAATCACTTGATGGTGTATGTATAGACTGGATGCAATGTATGAGGAGCAGTATGTGAACACTAAAAGGGTTTAGATATAGTTTTTGTGCTCAGAATTGTATTATAACACTGTCTCTGTAATGGCAACACATCTTTGGTTTCATTTTTTCAAAGGAGTGGGAAATTTGCTGATTGTGGTGGAAAGTAATTTACAGATGTACGGATACTGCTTGAAGATGAATTGTTCCAATATGTTGCTGTTAAAAAAAATAATATACCAGGGAGTAAGAAGTGATATCTCAGCACAAGCAAAACAGGCTACATTAAAGATGGTGTGAAATTTTCATTAATATGTTGGCTGAAGCGAAATTGGTTTAGCGTATGGTGTAATAAAAAATATTTATCAACTGATCTTCTGTTAGTCTCTATTTTCCTTTATCTGAAAAGGAAATGTGGGTGCTCTATAGAGGCAGGGAGTTTAATTCATTTAATTCTTAATCGGTATGGGATAAAGACTACAAATCATAATTTGATATACTGCATCATCTGCATTATACTAAGACCAAATCCTACACAGGTTATTTAAGACAGTAATGATTCCCGGAGCACTTTAACGTGATTGCATAAAGATAAAATTCCTGCACTTTAATGCTGTTCTGATTGCTCAAAGCCGAGGCATGGTTTTGTCTGAGGCAGTAACCTCCACTGGGCATCATCAGCCATCAGCTTCTCCCAGTGGCCTATAAACTCCCCTGTGTTCCTGTCACTGGCTTCAAGTCTTATTTGTCCGCATTCACCCCCGGGGACCAAGCATACGGAAGGAAGCCTGGCTAAAACCAGAATCAAGGCCTGAAGAGTCCTGCTGTGACCTCTTGTCAAATCCTGAGCTCTGAAAAGCGCAGTTGTATCAGTTGTGCACCATGGAAAACAGTAAATGTATAATTATCTGTAGAGATAATGTTGAATGTGTTATGGTAATTGATGTGTTTGTGATCACCTACATGTAACTGGCCAGATTTTAATAGTAGATCTAACACTTCAGTTTAAAGACCTCTGATTGTTGCCACGGACGCTTAAATAGCTACAACGGCACAGCACTGATCACCTGAATGATCACAAAGAGATTTATTTTCAGTGCTCTCCATGCTGGTTTCACTTTGCCCTTGTCATTAATCACACTGTATGTTTCTTTATGCGCTTAAAGTGCATTCTGAAATCTGCTTTTCAGGATGCCAAGAACAGACCTGTGTTGATTACAAGGCTGTTTTTAGCCATGCTAGCAGCATGGCTCCGTGAATGGCCATGTCATTCTCACAGTCGTTATGTCTGTTGGTGGGTAAGTCAGTCCTTTTGGTCCTGGCTCAAATATATCAACGACTATTTGATGAATTACCTTGAAACTTGGGGCAAACACTTTGGTGATATTTCCTACTTAACATCACCAGGATAATATTGATTTACACAATAATCAGAATAAATAAGTGCAAATCTAAACACATTTCCAAAAGCCTCTTTTTGGAGACTTTTTTATGTGCTAATAAACACTTGCTAGCATGCTACCTTGAAAAAGTAATAACTTAACATGGCAAACACAACCTGTTAAACATTAGCATGTCAGCATGTTTGCAATAAGCTGTATAGAGAAACTGATGTATTGTGATAATACTTAAAATTCAATGTAATGAGATCAGTACATATTGGAGTTCAGTTTGGTTATAGCTCTGGGGAGACTATGTCCTTAAGTCTGTTTGTCCTTTTTCTGGACAGACTGGACCTTTAGCATCTTTCAGAGGGCAACAGGTCAAACATCTTTGTGTACCAGTAGTTGTACCTTATATGACTTAATGCAACAAATAAATGATTAGATGATTGATTTAGTCTAAATTAAGTTAGACTACACTCAAATACAAGGAATATATACACAGTCTTTGGTATTTTCTGCCTCCCATCTTTTCAAAGTGAGTAACTCAAGCTGATAATAAACTGAATGAGCAGAGAAAATTTTTTAGAGCTCGTTTGTATCACATTTGAGAGGTGTTGACAGGGCAATATATAGCACCGAAATCCACTTGGCGGAAATCTCACATACGCTATAGAGTGTGATGTTTACCTCATACACGCTGTGAAATTGTATAATGTGCTCATTACAGGCAGTGAGTGCCTATTACATGCATTGAGAAAAACGCTTACACGATTATTTTTCTTAAGGATCATTTTGTTGGAGTTCAGTAGGAGAGCTTTGTGTGTGTTGTATTGTTGGCTGGATCCCATGCGGAGCAATTGTGGAGCAAAGATGATGCAATGAACTGGTTGTTTTACAGTAGATCAACGAGCTGCGTGAGGCAACAGTACAAGACATACAGTCTGCAATGCATGAGATGATGCTGATATACTTGCACGTACTATAAGTTGAATGTTGCATTCCATAAGATTTGTTGAATTACTACTGACGTTCTCCTGCCTAACAAAAACAAATCAAATGTGGTTTCATTCCCACCAGATAAAATGGCCTGAGTGTGTTGATTACTTGACCATGTTCTCTTCACGTTGCAGGAAGCTCTAAATTTGAAATCCAATTACCCACCAAGCAAAAAAGCCTTGCAACTGACACCAGCTGACAGCCAATTCAGATGGTAACATTTAGCAGAGGCGGACAGGTGCACCAGTGTGTGTGTGTGTGTGTGTGTGTGTGTGTGTGTGTGTGTGTGTGTGTGTGTGTGTGTGTGTGTGTGTGTGTGTGTGTGTGTGTGTGTGTGTGTGTGTGTGTGTGTGTGTGTGTGTGTGTGTGTGTGTGACTTATAATTTGGCAGCGCTCTCTTTCTGTTGACTTTTATTAAGCATTCAGCAGTGTCTGCATTAAAATGAGCAATCTGACAGGAGGACAGGTGGTTGGCAGGGATATATGCTCCAAAGCAGTTGGTCATAACATTATCAGAGTGCAGGCGGGAAGAGCGAATTTAGAAATGGAGGCATGTGCCATTGTTTATTTTCTCAGCATTCCCATTGAGAGCTGCTAGATATGCACGCTTTTGTTTAATCAAAGTGATTGTTTTCCAGAGAAAACAATGTATTATTAGATGGCTGGAGTGCCAAATTCAAATCAGGTGTGACTCAAAGGCCTTGCCAACTGGAAGACAAATTGACAAATTGGAAGACAATGTGACAATACATACTGTATGTTGTACTGAAGAGATATCTAGTTTGTCAGTTGATTATCTTCATGAGCCAATTTTCAGTTTTGTGTAATAGCAAATGGCTGTGTTTTGGTCCTCTCTCTCTCTCTCTCTCTCTCTTTCTCTCTCTCTCTCTCTCTCTCTCTCTCTCTCTCTCTCTCTCTCTCTCTCTCTCTCTCTCTCTCTCTATATATATATATATATATATATATATATATATATATATATATATATATAATTTTGTGATGATTTAATACACACTGGTGATTCACCACACAAAAACTCATTTATGCTCAACATTAGATACATATTTGGACACAGATGCAGCCTTCTGTGTGTACTCTGTATTTATTTTGTCCTTTTTGTGTGTGCACATTTTCTGAAACCTTACTGGTTCGGATGAAACAGCAGCACCACCGGAGGTTGCGGGGTCAGTGTAGTGAAGCTCAGCGAGATACGAGTAATAAAAAAACAAGAATTCTCCATCCATATGTTGGAATATATGTAATGGTCTATTGTCCACTCTGTGTACAAAGCTGCCACCGTTAAAAGGTATATTATTACAACCCTCCTCCCCCGTCACTTTGCTTGTTGTCATGTAAAACTTTTGACTCTGCCCTATGGTGTCATGTATTGGTTGTATTTATGCCAACGTAAAGACCATGTGGAAGCACGAGGGCAGTGACCGCTAAAAACAGATGTATCTATTTTGTTTTGTAAAGGGAGTATAGATGATCCCTTAGTTAATTAATTGATTCTGTTGAACGACACAAATTTAACTAACACTAGTAATAAGATACATTTTAATCTGCAACTTTTTAGAAATCCAGTTATCATTTCAGTAACTTTTTAAGCAAAAAATGAATATATATATATATATATGTATATATATATATATATATATATATATATATATCATCAGATGGTGTAGTTAATTGAGACTTCCAGAGCCACAAAAACCACCACTGTTTTAGGGATACATTTTTGGCAAACTGTCTTCCCTATACCTCCTCCTCTTTGTCTTCTAGTGTCAAACAAAAGAAAATCCAGACTCTAAATTATGGAGTCTGTTTTGTTTTTCTCCAGGAGTCAAAGCGCAGTGCACAGTTACAGAAAGCTCAGAACGATAACATGGCTTGAACGACTGCCCTTCAACATTTGTTTCTTTGGTTAATGAGCTGCCAAGCCTTCTCTTACACAGCATGCACTTAATCAATGTTGTCAGGGATGTTGATGAGCAGGTGCACACATTACACATAAACAGGACTATTTCCTTAATTAGCACAGGCCACAGTCATACCAGTGTTCATGGAACAGAGTGAAAGGTTCCTTCCATTCTGCGAAATGTCACGACTAATTCTGATGTGCAGCTTTAATCGCCTGATTTTTTCCTGATTGTGTGAAACTTATTTTCTTCTCTGAACAGGAAGCAAGGGCATTAAGCCTTTGAAACCTCAGAAAATCTATATCTCTCAAAAACACATGAAGAAGTTACGAGTTGTGAGTTATAATATATAATATAGTATTCAGGACTTTTTTTATAATTTATTTTCTTGTTCCCCTTTCCTAATGTCTTGCATGCAAAAGATGTCAAAACGAAGCACAGGAAAACTGACGACGATCCTGGTTTCATAAGGTGAAATGCCTCTGTGTGTGTGTGTGTGTGTGTGTGTGTGTGTGTGTGTGTGTGTGAGAAAGAGAGAGAGAGGGGGGGGTGGGGGGGGGGGACCATCTGTTTATCAGCTGGACCATCACATGACTTGCTGTGTGGACACAGTCATTCTCTGTCATTAATTTCAATCCATTAATGAATTGCAAACAAATGCATATTTACTTCTAGCCATGATGTGGAATATTAATGCATCCCAGGCCGCTCTGCCAATTAAGCTAAATGATCTGAAATGTGAATTAATGTATTTTAATATATGTGGTGTAATAGACGCCACTATCTTGTAAAGCAAATGCTATGGGAAAGCTCAAATAGATTCCAATTAAGGTGTTTGATTACCTGTGATTATGCTCTCTCTCTCTCTCTCTGTCTTCTTTCTTGTCTGTCTCATGTGTGGGGAAACTAACACACACACACACACACACACACACACACACACACACACACACACACACACACACAAAACTCACCTCCCCCTCTAATTAAGCAGGTAATCCACCCCTCATATTCCCTTCTCACACAGCACAGATGCTGCTGAAAGACATGCTTAGAGTTGGGGAGAGAGCCGCTTAGATTCAAATACACAGGAGCTGGGCTTATCTGCAGGATTCATGTTGCAGCAGACATGATCAGAATACATGCCGAGGTGACTGCCATGCATTGTGGGTTCAAGTCTGGATCTTGAGGGCTTTTACCATCAGCTGGCTCTTTTAGTGCCTCTCGGCTGCTCCTCTGCATTGTGTAGGACAGCAGAGATGTCAGAAAAACGGATATGAAAGTCACAAAGCTGGTCATTACTCCAAGTGTCTCCTCTGAAAAACATGTCAAGTGAACAGTTGCTAAGGAGTCACTTCATTACCAGTTCAGTTTAAAAATTTCCCCTCAAACTACTAAACGGGAGGTCTGGTGAAAGAGTGATCAATGAGCAACAACTTGCCCTGCTTCAGAGAAAAGTGGTTACTGTAGTCTGCAGAAATTGATTGATTGAGACAGCGAGAGAGAGAGCCGTGCTTTGGAACAGATCCACATTGCACTACTGCACTAACAGCCTTCTAACCCACTAATGATTATTTTACTGCAGAGCTAAATTAGGCTTTTTACATCTGAGTTCAGTTAAAACTTTCAGCGAATAAAAATTCTAAGTATCACTTGTAAATTGAACTTTAAGGAGCTGTCAAATCACCAGTTTTGGCCAAAAGATAGATCACAGACAGTGTTTGACACTTGTAGTACTGCTAACAATAATGAATGAGGCTATCCTCACTTGTAGTGTGTGTGAGTGTGCATAAGAGAAAAAGTTCCTGTGTGTGCCCAGCTTTGTAGTACATCAAGGTAAATGTCGACCTTTTAGGAAATACTTTTATTTTCTCCCTGGCCTTCACCTTTCAGGCACAAGAGCGATCAAATGTGACAGTTGGAAGTGGGCCTATAATAAAGCAATAAACCTGCTATCCTTCTGCTGCATTAGCTGGACTTAACCTTGTTTGATGTCTCAATACACTTCATATGTTTTCCCGTCTTTTTCTCTCTTACGACAATGGCATCTGTTTCCTGTGTGTTCTGTCTCAGAAGTACAGTATGTGATAATAGTTTTGTTATAGCACAGCGACACTAATGTCAGAATATCTTTAGTCTGCTCCAAGCTGAATTTAGATTGACATAATAAAAGAGGTGACAGCAAGAACACGAGCAAAGTGTTTGGCCTAGTTAGGATACACAGTGAGCTGTCCATGGTCCTGATTCCATTTCATATCTCCCCGTTCTTCACTCTCTTTCAATTCACCTCAGTCTGTGCATTATTGGCATGACATACGCACTTCATACAGTGCTAAAGCACAGGGTGGCAAAACAAATTTCATTCCCTGCACAGACAAATCAGCCTGATAAGACATATGGGCGGATCCACACTGTTGTTTTGTATTTTTTACGGTTGCCTGTTTGCCCTAATGTTAGACAACAATCAACACATCTTGCAGAAAAAAATTGGACTAGATACATATATTTTTCCACCTCTCTCAGTTCAATTCACTCTGTATTATTGGCTGCACAAGAAATAACTCAATGCTACTAAAGCAATATACACATGAGGCTGAAGGTGAGCTAAACTTTAAAACCAAATATGTACGAATACTCTTCTCTTTTAGAGATATCATTTTGTTTTGTATGTAGTTTCCTTTGCCTCCTCATCTATAAATAACATTGCATTTTTGTTGAACATTTGTGAATGCATGTTGTGCAGTTTATATATTTTTATGTAGTTTCCCTACAGTTCAAATCATCTCTTGTTTCCCATTCATTTCTGTGCTCTGTACTCTATTAACAGGCTCTTTAAAGTTGTTTAGGTTCTACAATCAATTACAGTGAACTTCAAGGCTGCAATTATTTTTGTCACTAGTGGCATTATCATTACCATGTGTGATAATGCATTTTATGTGTGGATTCATAGTGATAATGGATTAATTAAAGGGGCACCCCATTGTTTTTATGTGCCAGTATATTTGTCATTAGAAGTATTACTCAGGTTGTGGGAGGAGCTGTAAAATGTCCTCTGTGGCTCTGGAGGAGCGTTGACACATCTGAAAAAATAACTAAAACCATCCTGCAGATGTCACCAGGGTTATCAGGACTCAGGCTTGGAGGCAAAAAATATAACAGAAAGCATAGTGTAGATAGTAACCCCCGATTCGCAAAATCTCCTGTAAGATTTTATGTTCCATGTTACGAATCATCATTTAAAACAATTATCTTTTCCTTAACCCTAATCAAATGCCTGTTGTGCCTTAACCCAACCAAACCTTAATCACAGTGTTGTCACACCAAATAACAGTGAGACAAGAATGTTTTGAAGCAGCCCGTGAGAGTTTTGCAAAGGTTTACCATCTAGCCAGGACCCTGTGTTACAAATTGTAAAGTGTGGGGTCTGAAAATGAGGTCCTTTATCCATTAGTGAGGGTCTAACAATGCAATACTATTGAGCAGCATTATGGGAAATAAATTAATTAGTGTTTTTTTTAGCTTGACTCATACAGGGCATCATGTTGATGACTACAATCTTTGTTTTTTCTAAGTGCTCCAATTTTCACATAGCAAATCATTGTTCTTATACACTCTTAGACATATCTGAGATAGATTGCTAGCCTAGCAGAGCCAGACATTCAAGAGGTTTCTACCAGGAGCCAAGTTATCCCCAGAGGTCTCTTTATCTCCAAAAGGTTAACATTTTTCTTTTTTTTTTTTAAAAAAAGCAAACTCTGTGATTTAAAGTGGTATACCGAATAAAGCAGTTTTATGTTTTAAAAATAGGTGTTTCTCTGGCACTCTTGTGACAGAGGCAAAAACACACATGGCTCTCTCTAGAGCCAGTGTTTAGTTTTTCATTCTGCTGTAGTAACATGCCATTGCAACATGGTGGACTCCATAAATGATGACCAGCTCCCTAGATATAAACCGGTATAAAAAAACCTTAGCCTAATTATTAAAGGCTATTGTATTCCATTTATGCCAATATAGGACTCTTAAGTGTAGACTTGTTCATGTTTATTGTCATGGATTACATAACTCAAGCAAGCTTCAAGAGTTTGCCATTTGTTTATTATATTAATGAATGAATTAATGGTTTCTATATTTAATAAATGGATGGAGTTGTTGCCTGAAACTAAAACATGCATGATTTGCACAAATGGTAAGCTGTGATGAACAGTAAGCTACAAATAAAAACACATAAATAACATTGGTAGGCTATGAAATCGTCTTCATACAAATGAATGCAAATAATTACAAATGAATGGTTGGTAGCCTAAATACACTGAAGCCTTTCACTTGCTGCCATCCCTCTCTCTTTCTCTCTCTCTTTCTCTCCCTCTCCTCTCTCTCCTCTCTCTCTCTGTGTCCTCCCTCTCTCTCTCCCCTCTCCCTCTGTCTCCTCTCTCTCTCTCCTCTCTCTCTCTTTCTCCTCTCTCTCTCCTCTCTCCCCCCTCTCCCCCCTCTCTCTCTGGAGTTTGGTTGGTTGCAGCAGTGTCTCAGTATCTCTCCCGGCTCTCCTGACAGACGGAGGCAGTCCTTCTCTCTGTCTATCTGCCTCTCCGTCTGTCTGTCGTGTCTATATATGTGAATATAAAGCTCGGTGATGGAGACCTCTGTGGACCGGGGCTCGTGTTTTTCTCCCCGCCGGAAACACATAAACTCACCGGACAAATAAGGCGTCAAAGGACAAACACCGGTTTTCAACGAAAACGCCGCGGCTGCCGCTGATGACAGTGGCGCGTGCCAGTGTTTTTCTCTTCTTCGTTTTCGTTTCTATCAACGCGTCTTCAAAAGCAGATGCTGGGGAAGTTACGGGCAAAACACGGATAAATCTGCCAAGTGGTCTTTTCCAATTTCCAAGAGGCGCTCTCACCGGAAGGTAAAACGGCTCCACGGAGACCAAAACTGTTGAATCGCTGGTTAATGTTTGTGTCTGGCAGCCTGCGTATCGCCCACTGAATGCATGTATGTTTTACATATTAAGTCAAATATGTTTGACAGGAGTGAGCATGTCGTCCAAAGTGGGAGGGAAGGTGACTCATGCTGATTCAAACGCTGTTTTGTGGTCAGTATTTACACTGCGCTTTTGCGGGTTTTAAAAGACACGCAGACTACAGACTATTTCTTGAAAAATTCACAGACTCTCTCACAGGACGAGAGGTTTGTGTGTGTGTGTATGTGGTTAAACAAAAACAACAGTGGGCGATCTGTCTGTGTGATGTTGTGATGTGTGACTGAAATGATGCAGCTCCTCCTCCACGGTTTTCTCAGTAATATTATTTTTGACAGGTAAAGGCATGAGGAGAGGTTTGGAGTCTTGGGTGGTATTGGCCTGTTAACATTGTGACTTGTCAGATTGGGTTAATAAGATGGTGATGGGTTACATCCCTGCTTGTGTATGTATATGAAAGACAGCATTTAAGAGGAGAAATATGAGTTTGAAAGCTCTTGTGTCACAATAACAAAAAAACACCACATTCCTTTTAGGCATGGGAGGTATGTGATATTTCATACCTTCATATATTTCTGAAATTTCACTGGGGTATACGGTATATGAGGATATAAGTGTGCAGTGCTACCACACACCCAACCCCCGACTGTAAGTGTGCTACTTTCAGCTTATCAGAAGAATGAATACACAAAATCAACAAAATATTACAAAAGGTAAGATTCTTACACCTTTTTTCCTTATTAAGCAGAGAAATACAACTGAAACAACTTTTGATTTCAGCTTTCTCTTGGTCATAGAAGACTGTAGAGGCTTAATTTCCTAGGTAAATCGTCATAAAACACATCTTGTTCAACCTCGACAGAAACAAAATAAAAGTCACCCAAACTGTCTTGATTACTCTTGCCAGTAATACAGTTATTAAATCCACTATTCCAACAATCACCAGCTCTGGCTTAGTCGAAATAAATCCTTAATTCACTAAGTTATATGGAAAAAACAAGCTTTTTTTCCCCACGGACTCTCTCTGTCATTGCTGGCCACCGGCTGTTTACAGTCCTGTAACTTCTCCCTCCACCACTAGGTGTCACTGGCCCTTTCAGCTCAGCTGCCTGTTCCACCAGTGGAGACCAGAGACTGAGCTCTGGTGGCGCATGCTTTGCACTACATACAAAGGGGAGTGCATATTTATGACGGTATTGAAATACAAACCTTTAGGATTTAAAATACCCTGGTACATCGTTCTACTGTGATACTGCCCATGCCCAATTCCTACTGGCATTCACAGAGGAGATTAGTTGTCTTGTGTTCACCATATATAGTTGATTTTTGAGAGTCATCATTTTGTAGGTTAAAAACATTCCAGCACAGACACTCTTGAGAGGAATGAATCAAGTTCTTTTTTGTTGTTTGTCGCAATGAGAATTGTGACAACTAGAGCTGCCGTGTGATTTATGGAGGATGAAAAACACTGTATTTAGTGGAAGATTACTTTTCTGCAAATAATGATATATTAAGGGGTTATTTAAAGTGCCAAAAAAGAGAGAAATTGCTTCCATGCTCCTACTGGAGTATATCAACATTTAGCCTGCTTTCAGAGATGATGATTTAGCTCACACTCCCAGTCCCGCATTTGCAAGGTCAGTTGATCCACAAACTGGGATGAATCACCCATCCAGCTCTGTCCACTCAGCAGTCACTCACTTTCCCACAGCGTGGATGAGCAGGGCAAAAATATCGAGGACAGAAAAGATGTTACTTGATATTGACAAGAAAAACTGTGATAAACATAAACTGACTGGTATGAATAAGAATCTGGCTGTCTCTGTTTGGCTCTTCAAAGGGTTCAACACAATTAACTGATCCAGATCCAGCTGTGCTCAGCCAGGGATAGTAATCAAGATAAATCAATAGTGTTTTTCCCAACAGTTTAATCAAATTAACCCCAGTGGGCCTCCTGTATAGATGACACGAGACAAGTTGTAATCACTTGATGTACTACAACATGCTTGGATCCTTTAGTAGGTTGCAGTGTCTTTCCTTCCATCAAATTAACAGTGGATTTAGGTCTAGCTTCCCCTTTAGCACAGCTTTCCGAATGACCTGAAAAGCAGCCTAACTGCTGCGTTAGTGGCCTCAATTTGCTTCAGCTGCAAAAAAAAAAAAAAAAAGACAGAAAAAACTATCAGGCTATGCTAACTCATAGCCATTTATGTCCATCTTCCCTCTCTTGCTCTCTCATCCACTTTCACACACTCTACCTCTCTCTCCCTCCTGCTAGTATGCACTCACTCAAACTGTGTCTCATCGCATCTCATCACTCTCAGCGGCACTCTGCCCTCTCTGCTTGTCTCTGTCACACATGCACACACGCACATGTACGCACACAAAAAAGGGCCACACCAGCCCACAGCCATGTTGGATATTATTTGATAAGAATCTGTGATCTTTGCACTTGCCACTAATATGCATTATCTTGTGCCACAGTTTGATTTTTGTGTTTATTTTTAATGATATTCTGCAATTCTTCTTGATTTGTTGTTGTTGTTGTCTACACTAGGCTACATGGTGACCTTTTTGACCTTAAAGCAAGGTTATCTGTTTGTTGAATTGTGTTACAAATGCATTTTATTTGACATTTTATAGACAGAAAAAAAAGCAGTAGAAACGAAATTTCCAAACCCCAGCAGTATTTCAAGGGCAGGTCATTTCTATTTTCTCTATTTGCGCAGTGGCTTCTTTATAAAGGGATGGTATATTGCAGAAGGCCATTTATAATGTATAGAGCCGCCCTGTATTAAATATCTGCAGAGTCTGAGGTGTGTATTCCACTGCTCAGTCAGGGGGGGCAGATTACACCATATTGCATCAATGAAGGCATGAAGGCAATATGGGGAAATGGGGGTAAAAAAATCTTTCCTCTCTTGTGTTTCTGCAGAGTGTATGCCGTGGTGTTGTGAGCTTTTGGAGTGTGTGGGCTCAGTCATAATTAATATTTAAGTGGATGCTTTAATGTTGCCGCAGTAAATGTGAGTTATAATGCTGGCGTCTTACAGAAAAGGTAGAAGACAAAAAGTTGATGTCACCGCTGTTGCTGAAGTTCAAGGATGAAAGCATAAAAGGAAGTTTATGATCATGTATCAACAGACTCTGAAGCCGCAGAAACAGATAAAGTAGCAGAAGTCTATATTTAAACAGCCTCACTAGAGAGATAAGATGTCGTCATTCCCCACATTTGGAAACCGTGTCTGCAGAAGAAACCGAATCTTTCATATCTCTCTGTCCTCTTTTCGTTTATAAACCTTTTTAGAAATAGATCACAGATTCGCATCTATTTTACAATATTGTTACAGGTTGTTTTGATATGAGAGCTAAAAAAAAGACATAACATTTGTTTATTTACCTTCCATTGCACTTGCCAGGTATAACCAGCAATGTCAAAACTGAATTATTCACACAGTTAAAACATCAAACAATTCCCCTGTTTTTGTTTGTCAAGGACTTATTCATATTTATTAAATAAAAAAAAATCTGTGGGATAACAAGCTAATGTCCCTTATTATAAGCTATTCAAGATGCAAGAAAATCAACAGGAATATAAAATTAAACTGGACAATGTTAAGCAATGTTTGCTTAGGAAACTGCTGTGATCATCACCAAGGATAAGAGAAGTCAATGAAACAAATGTTTGTCATTCAAATTTAGTCTTGGCACAATTCACACCCATCTGCTCATTACTCAGTGTAACACTAACGGTCACAAAACGGTGTGCAATTTTAGAAAAATGAACAAGTCCGTGTCACTGCTGCAGTTCTTTCCTCTCGTTTTGCTACTTTTTCTCCCTCTCGCTCTCACCTGTCAGACAGTCGCATTTCAGCTGTCATGAGCACAAATCCGCTGACTCTATCTTTGCTTAAAAAACCAAAGACATAGAAAAGAGGTGGTGCAAACCTTCCACCCCAAACCTCCCACATTTCCAGCTTGAAATCAAAGCAGTGTAGTGTGGGTTTAACTGACATGAAGTAAGACACTTTTGACATCAATTAAAGCCTCCTCTACGTGTCCAGAACCCAAGACCATCCACTGTAATTAAACCTTGCTTCTCACTTCCCCAGAGGCAGCAGGCTTAGGAATGGGTGCCAAACCCTCTTTTCACCTGCCCTGCAGCTAATAGTCATGCTATCCGTGCTGCGCTGGGATACCAGGAGTTGGCACGGATTCAGGCTGGCAAGGGGGAGCTTTACCACAGAGGCTGTTGTAATTCTGCACACATGATGTGCTACTATGTTTGGTGTGTTGCTCGTTAGCACTGCAAAAATAGAGTATTTTATGCACTTACAAGTGAAGGATTTAGTGAGGAATTACAACCCACTTCTCAAACAGAAGGATTCTGAATATTTGTGGATTTTCAGTGATATTTTACTGGCAGTGTTTTTCTATTGGTAACCCCTGCAGTGTTTTAAGCAACAAGCTTAGACAACTAAAATGCTTATAGTTAGGGACAGATAATATTTAGATTGAAAACAGGGTTCCCACAGATTCTTAAAAAGTTTTAAAATACATTGAATCCATTTATTTAAAAAGAAAAAGGAGCCTTAAATGCTATTAAAATGTCTTAAATCAGTCTTTCAAAATTCTTTAAAATGCCAAGACATGTAAAGTATGATTTTATGAATAGTTTTTTTTTTATGACATTGCATTGTAAGTCTCAAAATAATTGCTAATAACTGATTTTTTTATTTTTTCAAAAACTAATTAATGAAATGCCTCTCATATTAACCTCTCACAGATCAGGGTAGCCAAACCAACAACATTGTATACATTTACTAAAACCAATTAAATAAGGAAATTGAAAACCAAATAGAAACTTTTATCATAATATAATGTGTTAATTGTTTTTCATGTTTTCATCTCCAGGAAGCGTTTTTTCAACATTTGAAATACGTAGATCATCAGACTTTTTCAGGGGACCAAAAAAAAGTCATGTATTAGGACACAATAAACATTTGGGCAAGATTGTATCTAACCTTAAGCAATTGATGTCAGGTCATATTTTTCTTCAATTTTTTTATTGTAAAATTTGGTCTTAAATTTTATTAAATTAAATTTTAAAAAGTCTCTAAACGTCATATATCTGACATCCTCTAAGCTGTTGGAACGCTGAAAAAGAAAAGTGCATTAATGCCAATCAGTACATGAAAAAGCAATTTGAGGATTCTGGTCAGACATTGCAAATTATATACTTTATACAACGTTTGCCAAAGTTTTCATACCCTAAATGTCAATTGTTATCTGCTGCCTATTTGAAATGCATGTCATGCATTTCAAATACACATTCACTAAAAAGATTATTCACTCTGTGGCTGTCAACATTTTCTATTCTGCAAAGCTTAAACTCTGCGAAACCTTAAGGATGATTATGAACTTTTCTTAAGGTTTGCTAATGACCATATGAAGTTATGCAAAACACCTACCTAAGGTCAAAAAATATATAGCTGGGAAAAATTAAAAGGATTCTCAGGTTTTCATTTCAATGCCAGCAGCAGCACCAAGCATCTTATCTTATCGGTATTGGCCAACATTCGCCTTGTTGACTGCCTTGGCCTATTGGCCAACAAAACAACATTCATTAATGGTAGTGGCTGATGATTATCTGTTCTGTCACATCAATTTTGCACAGGCTAAAAGCAGGGCTCGAGACTAACAGTGTCCTGTCATCTTGGGGACAAAAGGAAACATTTTTGGGACAAAAAGAGATTCGGGAGAGCTAGTTAACATTAGCATTTAGCAGCTAGTGGCGGGAAGTAACTGCAGATGGAGGGTGCATTGCATTATAACGTTCTCACGATGTGTTCAAGGTGATCGTGTAATATCTACTGTTTTGAAAGAAACTTGAATAAATAGAGTTGTTTGAAGGAGAACTTAGTTAATGTTTGCTATACAGTATATCATATATAGTAAAAAGGCTTTTGTAGCAGTTATTTGAAAAAAAGTTTATCAGGAGAAAGAAGGTTATTTTAAAGGTTGTTTCAAAAATTTGTGTGATTGAATTTGTGCTTATTCAAACATGGAGTTCTTTGTTTCCGCAGAACAAAACGGGAAATAAATAACAACAAAAACAAAATGAACAAGAACAACAACAAAAAAGACATCAGTTTAGTGTTATTATAATCACTGGCATTGGTACTGGTCCCAATTTTGGCTTTTGGTGCATCCCTACATATCCTCTAACGTCCCTCCTCACTGCACAGTAATGACATGATGGCAACATCCAGACTCAGCAAATGGAAAAGGGATTACAATCTGTGTCACGTGGTTACACTATTTGTGTAAACAAGTGCCATCTATCAGATAGCTTCAAGCGATCAACAGACCAAATACCCAGAAGAATAAAACATGTTTTAGTTACATTGGCAATGGGATTAAATTCCTGTGTGCAACAGCAATTATTTTGCCTTTGTCGGTAAAGTGATCGTCAGGAGACCTTTTTCTTTTTCAGCAGTGACGGCTGACAGAAGTTGTGTTTCCTTTGAGGTGACTGTGACTGTAACCTAACAGAGTGTGAGAGCAGACAGCCATGACTGAAGGAGGCCAAGGGAGTGTGAAATGCTGTTATGATGGATCCATGTTGGGTTTATGTTTGTGTGTCTGCATGCATATATATCTCTCTCTTTCTATCTTTACTTCTCTCTCCCTCTCCTTCTCTTTCTGTGTGTGTGTCTGTGTGTGCGTGTGTGTGTGAGACAGCAAGTGCCACTTTGTGTGAGTCTGTTTGAGCCATGGATTGTGTCTGATTGTAAAGCAGAAGTCCTTTGAAGTATAAGAAATGTTTTTCTCTGTCTGAGAGAAATGATTTTCTAGTCCCATCAGGCAAATGTTGAAGACAGTTTTTTTTCTTTAAATTCATACTCATCTTTTCAGGCATGCACATGTCACTTTTTGGTTTGTAATGCCTTAGATTTTATCAGCTGGAAGATTGGAGAAACTTTTACAACTTTATGTTGTTTAGATGTAGTGTGACACATGTCATTCAGCTGTTCAGCTTTGACTACACTGTATGTTATGGAGGATATCAGAAAAACATCGACAACAAATTCCCTTGATACATTTTGAAATATTGACTATTTTTAGAAACCAGATACTCTGTAAATTATGGAAGGGGAGACAAATAAATTATGATTAGGATAGGATTTATTTATGCAAATCAATCATGGAGAAATCCACAGGATGTGTTCCAGCTATGACAAAAGAGGCTTTTAAACTTATTTTGAGAGTAAAAAGAGATGGATGAGAACATCAAATGGCATTACTGGCAATCAAACAAAAATAATTCTTTCTTGGTGCCCAAGTCTGTTCGATGCGGTAATGTGTGAATCAAAGTAACATTTTACATTGTGTTGTGTAAATCACTAGGAGTATTAGAAAAGGGCTGTTTTTTTTGTACTGTACACAATGTTCTTTTTGCACTGTGCATGCATTCTTTATTTCTTTGTCATGCCCTTCTTATTCTTTTATTTCCTTGATTTTTCTTCGCATCTGCCTTTTTCCTTTCACCCTAATCCGGCCTCCCACCTCCCAACAGCAGCCACCTAACCAACCCACCCAGCCGCTGCATCTTCCTCCCTCTCCACAGAGCCGCCTAATAACAAGGCTGTTCCACACTCAGGCCTGCATTAAGATGCAGACCCCTCTCTCCCCTGCTCTTTCTCAGAGGCCTTAATCCTTTCCTCCTCTCCCCTATGAATGATAGCCTCAGCAACTAGCCCCCCATCTCTGGCAGGCACAGGCCCATCGCTAAACATAATGGTGAGAAAATGGCCGCAGTCAAAAGATGCGTCTCGGTGAGCGGAGGTCAGGCTGTCAGCTGCTCAGTCACAGGGGTGGAGGCTTAAACCTGGGAACCTGGCTTAGAGAATATGGCAAGTTGGATGGTCGATACAAGACACTAATTGAGATTATGATAAAATTTGTGAGGTCAGAAATATTCCAGTTTTCTTTGGAGTCTAGGTCTTTTTTTTGTTTCAGATCAAATGTGCGAGTCTGTACAGTACAGTATGCACAAGATTTGTGTTTATCTCAGCCTGTTAACCTTAGCTGCCAGAAGCTCTGTACGTGTTTGATACGTGAATGATAAGACCACCTCCTTACAATATAAGTAATGAGAGCTCTATGTGCTGGAGCTCTGTATGGATGAAATACAATGCTTTTCAGTATATTTAATATCATTCATTGTGCAAAATAAGAAAAATACTTCAGTTTAGGATTGATTTTTGAACATGTTTACTTTATTAATAAAAAAAATTAAATTGGCAGAAATCAACAAATTGGCCGCTTCTGAAATTTCTTTCAAAAGTCAATATCTGCCATTATCGATAATATCATGCATCCCTACTCCAAAGGACAACCGTCACATCCTACATGTGCAACAACAACGGAGAAGAAATTAATACTGCTGGCCACATAAACTGGCGGGTCCGTCCTCTCTCTCCTCTTGCTACAGGTTTCCCTTCATCCAGAGCAAATAGCCCACTTCACCTTGTGCTGCTGTTTTTTAGTCCGCAGATATTCCTTATCATAGCAACCAGACAAAACCAAAGTATCTCAGCAGAAAAAACACTGCGCCTCCAAAGGGCTCACAGCTAGGTGTTTTTGGAAGTGCCCCTGATTTTTCTAGCTTGGAGGAAGTGTTTAGGTGGACGCACCTAACACCAGCAATTGTCCGACCAAGGACATTTTGGGCGGACAGTAGCATATGTGCCACTTGAACAGAAAAACACATTATCCTGATTTTTCAGCACACTATAAATAGTATAGGGATGTCATTTTGTGTCTGTGTGAATATTATTTGAATTCAGTTTGCCATTTGAAGTGTGTTTCTCAATGTAATGTATTTGGAAACACAAACTCTCTTCCTTCTTCAAACCACCACACACTACGTGATAATGTTTGCCAGTGCTGCCCCCCCTCCTCTCCTGCTAGTTTCCTAATAGCTTGAGAGAACTGTTCATTATTAGTAGTGAGACCACTTCTCAGCTGGACAGAGCTTCATTGAGATGCAAGGCCCCCCACTAGAGAACCAAGTGGAAAAATGAAATTAGAGGACACAAGAACAAGCAGACAGGAGCCCCACCTCTGTGTTCAATTTCCTTGTTAAATCTAGTCACAATGCCTCAGTAATCATCTCTCCTCTCTCTTTTACACACACACACACACACACACACACACACACACATATGCACTCACATTGTGTTGCAATGAATAGATTCATTTAGATACTGTCTGTGAGTACTGCATAATAATGTCATCTGTGGCAATGCAGGTGGAGAACTTGTCTGACTGATAAATTACATATTGTCAGCTCCTGACATTTGGTTTCACATTTTTGCAGTTTATTACAATAGTTAGCTCAAAAATCTAAATCTAAAGTTTTACTAACACTCCTAAAAAATCCTAGTCAAGATGTACTAGATCTGTTCTCTGATAACTTCTTTTCGAGTACCCATTGAGTGAGTACGTTTTTATGATTTGTGTTACCTTTCTCATCCCCCTCACCCACAGTAAGCTATCAGAGGCCTGTTGTTGTTCTGTTAACAGAGCGAGGCTTTGTGTAGTGACCATTTTTTATGAGATCTGTATATAAAGAATCCCTCAGTAGAAACTTCATACATGTAGCCGTTCCAAGTGCAAAAGATGGTAAAGTCATCAATAGATAAAAAGATTGACTAGGACGTGAAAGAGATAAAATGTAACAACAGGGTGTTAAAGAATGAAATTAAAACTAATGCTGAAATCCATCACAGTGCACATGTATAATTTTACTCGTGTTTACACAAACACAATGAGCATTTACTCCCATATTTGGAAACACTAATAATGTTTTCTGTCAAAAGTCAAAACTTTTAAAAACACACACACACCCACAGCACCACACACACACACTAGGAACAAACTGGGCTGTGCTCAAATTAATCGCGTCCCCCAGTGATCGGTAAAAATCATTTAAACACTTTTATGGCTCTCTTAGTGCTCGCCACTACCCACAGAATTAACCACTGTCTCTTTGTCTCCCTCTATTCTCCTGTGTGTGTGTGGGTGTGTGTGTGTGTGTGTGTGTGTGTGTGTGTGTGCACCAGAAATGGTCATACTGTGTGTTCACTATCTTAAAACATATTATGCAATAACTGTGTAGTATAAGGTGTTATTGCATATCTGTTACTGCCACAAGCTGCATGCAAAATCTCACCCCAAATTAGACTGATTAACTAAGAAACAGACCAAATGTTAACATTCAACAAAGATCAAAGAAGCTGCAGCTTAATTAATCACTGGTCCAATGTAAAAATGAAGACACAACAGCTCTTAAGCAATAATAGAGCCTGCCAGCTACATTATCATGTCTGAGTGCTTTGATTTGTAAGGTAATGAATGAATCTTTTTAGTTATACAGTTTAATGTTCTCTGGGCACACCTGTTTGAGCTGAGTTGTTTGACAAAACATCTGGGAAGAGATTTCATCACTTTCTGTCCACTGGTATTAAGAACAACTAACAGTATATTGTGTATAACCCTCAGCATTAGCCAGCAGCAAAAAAGTGTATTTATATGCCAGTATCACAGATTCTAACTTTTCAGCCAAATACAGAGCGTGCAAGGGTAAGCCATGATGCATAATTGCGTAGTTACAGTGGACGGATTTTCTCTCACAAATGGCATATTAACTTAGGCGGCAGTAACGAGGAAAAAGACATTGTGGCAAAAATGAATGACACTAGAAAAAATGAAGGAACCAAGCTGCAAAAGAATACATAGACAGTTTGGTTTCCCTTGCTAAATGCCTAACATGATGCTGATTTTGATTCAGCATTTGATTCATTGCTGTTTGCTGTCACACTAATAACTAATAGATGCCACATGACTGTGTTAGTTTTGTTTAGACCTGAGTCTGGATTTTCTGTTTGGATTAGTTTGTGCAGCTCTTGAGAGTGATTTATTGTCTCAGTTCTGATTGGTACCAAAGTGTGATGATAATGGTTAAGCCAGTGTAAAAATGTCCAAAAAAGTTTGTTCAATCCAGTCAAACACTGGACCGGACTGGTATACCGAATTCTATCACTAGATCTAGTCTTACTTGACTGAGCAGCTGCTCCTGAGCAACATTATGACACCATGTCCCAACAGTGACTGAGCATCCACCTATTACCGTGCATCACATAACAGTGGAGCTCTCAGTCTACAGTGAATCCATTAAATTTGCACTTCTGTAACTTCATGTAAGTAAACCACGTAGCTATCAGCTGAAGATCAGACAGGAGACATAAAACCTTTAAAGACAGGTGAGTAGGCCCACTTCCTGTCATGGCACATTTGTGCTTTTTAAACAAAAATACGTAATATTTAAATTGTGATATGCACTCAGTATGACACACAGCATAGCCAACACCAAGTAGCCTAGCTAGTTTTGGTTATAGCTAACCAGAAATCTTTATCTGGTTATTACCCTCTACTATATTTAGGTTTCTGTAGTGAATTAAGAGGTATCATATAAATCAATCATGTCCAAAGTCCTTCCCAGGGGCCAATTGTTTCCCTCAGACTGATTCTAAATGCCCCTCAGCTTGTCTTTCAAAATGCACCATATGATTAACACAGTATTGGTTGATCAGGCAAGATCACTTTGCATTTATTTTCATTCACCTCACAATGGCAGGGCTATCATGCCATTTTTTAGACATGCATCAAGTAGGAACTATGTAGGCAAAACTAATATGTTTTCATAGACTGATGGCAAATAAGCAAACTAACACTTACCTAACACCAGATTTTTTCCTGCAGTATAGCAGACAAGGCCACAGCAAAGAAGCATAAAGTTAACAGTGAGGGCCACAGCTTTTAGGAGCAATGAAAAGTTGAATAATTATTCACTTAAAGATGAAACAATTGCATTTGTGTCTTTTATATGTGAAAGCTGTATGATGCAAGAAGCAGCTTGCCAGCAGGTATTTTCACATCTAATCTTGCCCCCATTCAAAAAAGTTTGTCTACCCCTATTATAGAAAATTCTTCATTATAATCGCAGGAATCAGCTGTTCTTTGTAAACAGTGGCAATTTTAAAGCAATTGGCAGATATAATCACAAACATGCCGTTCAGTGGTCAGTTAGGACACTTCTTTCATCAGAATCAAATCCAAAATGTTGCTATTTCAATTTCAGTTTTCTTGAGAGACTGACTCTGCCTTGTCTCCTCTTGTCACCCCAAAAAACAAATGAACCTTCCAGTAAACAAACACATCTGTGCCCGGTCTGCCCCCTCCCACCTCTACTGAAATGTAATCTCTCTCATGTTGCCAGTGCTCTGCTTACAGCCTGTCAGACACTAGTGGCTCCGTTCATCTGCTTATTAATAGAATATTATGTTAATAAGGTTGTCATATTGCTTATTACTTATTCAATACATGTTGGATTTAGCTCTGTGATGCCGTTAGCACAGGTTGCTGATTTAAGCTACTTTTAAATATGCCACAAAATGTCATACGAAAAAATGTTCAGCTAGCTTTCACAAAATTAAATCAGTTTAAGTTCGCACACAAGACCAGACCAGCAAAACCAGAAATCAACCCAACTTTGTTAAATGTTTATTTGTGTGTATGTGAGATTAGGCACATACAGTATGTTAAGCTTCATGCATACACACTGCATTTCTGGTGTGGTTGGTTGGTGGTATGGTGTGGTTTAATTTTTATTGCTTGCTCCACATAACTTGAGCAATATAGTTGGACCAAAAAGGAGACTTACCTAGTCTGTAATTCACTCTTTCAGCTTTTATATTAACAATTATTTTTTGTTGTATAAAAATAATTTTAGACTCATGCATTTATTCATTATTTATACATTATTTATGCATTTCTTATGCTAATATGTCTGCCTGCTTGCTTTCAGTCTATTTTGTTTTTTTGAATTCTTCTTTGCATTTGTGAGGCACTTTAATATGCCCCGTGTTTGAAATATAAATAAACCTGCCATGGATTTCGATATGAGTTGTTTTGGAGTAATTACTGGAGTCCTCGGCAGCACAGACCTGTGGGTGACTCATAAAGGATATCACAGAGTGAGACGAAAAACAGGAGAGGAGGAAAGTGAGGATGGTGGAGATAAACAGACTGACAGGGATGCCGGGTTCAGACACCAGCTGCAGGGAAACAAATGAGCAGTGATGGGGGCTAAAGCTCGACATATTCCTGATGTGGTGTACTAATAAATCTATATATTATGCCTTTGAACTGAAACTACAAAGAGAGCTTGTCTCCCCACACAACTGATGTCAAGATCTCATCCTCTCACGAATTGTTCTCTGTCAGTGTCAGTCAGGCATTTATTCTCTTTACAGTACTCACCCACCACAGTATCATTTCATGAGATTAAAAGCTGATGCCCCTTTACATTTGTGTTACAGTAAAACAAGGTTAATGATTAGTCTTAGCTCTGTCTCTTTATACTGTATAATAGTTATGCATACATTGTGTGTGTGTGTGTGTGTGTGTGTGTGTGTGTGTGTTTGCATGCATTGCGGTGTACTTACCTTCCATATCTCAATGTGTATGCCTAAATGCAGGATTTAACTTAACCCCTTTCCACATCATTAATGTATGCTGTGCTGAAAATGAAAACAAATAATGTGAGAATGATATCAGAGGCCTGTTGGTGTTCAGTGTGTTGTATTGGCTATTTTCATATTGACATGATAATTTTCATGATCATGTCTCTTTTCAAGCCATTTTAGCAGACTGACTCTTCAAATAGCAGGGCATGCTTGGTCTGTATTGGTCAGCTGGTCCACCACTTTGGTCTAGTGGTGATCGAATCTCTACTACAGATTATAGATTGCCATTAAATACAGTTGTTACAGTGTGATCCTCTGACTTTTCAGCTATCCCAGCAGATCAAAGTTTTTACTCATCTTGTGAAATTTCTCCCTATCTACTTAACGTGAAGTGTGACACTACAGTACCGCTAATTTAAGGGATACCATGCCATATTTTAACCAGCTTTGTATAGTAAAAATTCAAGTAGTATGTGTAACTATAGTAAAAGAGTATAAAAAGCAGAGAGAGAGAGATGCCTCTCTTTCTCCCTTTTTTTCTCTCTCTGTCAAACTCAGATCAAACAGTAAAACTAGGCAGCCCTGTCCTGCCCTTTGTAAACGGGAACTGGGCACCTTACTGTTTCCTTTATTGTGTAAACTGGCTATGATAAAAACTCAGATCAAATGGTAAAACTAAGCAGTGCTGATCATATATGAGTCAAAAGTACGCAACTGTGTCACCTAAAATGTTTTCCGAAATATATTTTACCTTACTATTAAATTGTAGTACGAGATCTTCGTTGACAGCAGGCCTCCATATTGTTTCTGTCTGGGAAACTTGAATGACGTCACCCACCAGAGGGAGCATTTATTGTTCCATTGCGGTGCAGTGCATTCTGGTAGTTGTAGGTTTTCTACTGCCTAAGCGAAAGGGAATCCCACAGTCCTTTCCCTCTGTTCTCTTTGGTCAAGTAGAACCAATTTCAAAAGTAGCCTTTTAATGTCTTTCTGCTACATAGACAACAGAGGTTTGTGAAAAGGGCCATCTTTCCATCAGTGAAAAACTTCTTTAACAAATCAGGTAATGTTAATATACACTAAGATGGATAATATGATAAATAATTTTAACATTGTGAGCATGTTAGCATGCTGAATTAACATTTATCTCAGGGCACTCCACTGAAGTATATTGCTGTATAAAGAAAGCTTTCAAATGATAAGCTGAAATACTAAAATCAATACTTAAACCTTTTATCCACAGATAGCAATATCTAGAATAAGTAATAATGGCCAGTATGTCAGCTTATTTTCTACCTAAAAGCACTGGCTTGTTTTATCATTTAGTTTTGGAAATAAATCGGATTGATCTTAGGAAACCTATACTCCTTTCTAACCAGGATACCAGGAACACTTTAATATCAAGCTTTCTAACATGGCCTCAGATGTCTTCATGTAAAAATGAAGACACCAGCCGTACCTTCACAATAACCTGAACAGCCATCCAACCATCCATGAACTCTTAGTCTGTAACCCCAGCGTTGCATCACTCAGTGTTTATCCAGTCACAGAGGATTAACAAGGTTATCGTTGCCAGTCGATTCATAAGCATGTCTTGATTGAGTGGCCTGAAGCGACCTTGGCTTATCTGAGGAGAGTGCAGCTAGTTATATCATACTTTTTGAAGAACCACGGTAACTTAGCTTTGGAGAGCTAATTCATGCTAACCTTCCCTGCTCACTCTCGTTGGGCTGAGTCATTGATGACTTGTCAGTGCATTTGAGAAGTTGTGAAGGGAGGAATAAGCCCTCTTGGCACCAGAGCACTTATCATATTACACTAGCTTTTAACAGCACCAATGACAGATGTGAGCAATAAGGATAAATATCTCAATACAGTGTTTTGGGGTTGTTTTGTTTTTTTTAGATTTCTGCCTGAAAGCAAGCAACCATTTATTTGAAAGGAACCACTTTTTTGTCGTGATGCATAGCCGGTGCTTCTGCTTGCCATTTTTTATTGTGATAAGAACATATGATATATAGACTGCAGATTGTTTTATTGGTTAAATTAAACAACTCAAATGGGGTTTGTTTTGTGTGGGCTGTAGAAGTAAAGTGAGCATATTGTAGTTTATGTTTTCATTCCAAAATGAATTAAACACTGTGAAAGCAAAGCAGAATTAAAAAAAAAACACATATTAATGAATACTCTGCATAAAAGCCCAACTTGTAGCAACTTATGGTAATGAGATGATGCTATTTATGTTGCCTAACTGTGACAGCAGTAAGCCGACCATGACCACAGTTGGGTTAAGGCTCAAAACAGTGACAGATATATAACTGGGGGATAAATGCTGTCACTGAGACCAGCCAAACCTTACAGTGAATTCTAAAAATGGATAACAAGTAAACTGATGCCAGAGTTGGAGCTTTGTGCTGCATTCTGCACTGTGGCAGTAATGAGGACTTGACAACTCTTACAAGTAAAAGTGACAAGATTTAGAAGGCCATGGCCTTTACCTGGTAGTTTCTTCTTCTTTTCTTCGTGGCATTTTAAAATCTTGCAGTCTCTGCTGCATTTGGTGTCTGGACAACATTATTAAAGATTATATGGACAGTTGATGCTGTATTTCAAAGTGACATTTTTATGCGTTTGCACCAGCAATAGCCGTTTGCCAGAGGCTTTATGATTTCGGGGTGGTCCATCTATCCATAGTTGTGTATGTGTGTATGTCCGTCCGTCCGTCCAGCCATCCACATTATCTATTCTTGTGAATGCTATATCTCAAAAACACCTGAAAGGAATTTCCTCAAATTTGGCACAGATTACCACTTGGATTCAGTCATAAACTGATCAGATTTTTGTTGTCATGGGTAAAGGTCAGTTTGAGCTCACAAAACACATTTTTGTCAAGAACTGATGTGCTAATAATGATTTTTTTTTTTACACAAATGTCCATAATGATAAAATGATAAAGTGATTGCGACATTTATCGAAAAAGTTCAAAGGTTAACTTCACTGTGACATCTTAATGTTCTGCAAAAAACACTTTTGGCAATAACTCAATGTCATAACTCAGGAAAAGAACGGGAGACATTTGGTATAGATACAGATACTGATGGGGTGATACTAATCATGAGAGTCGACTTTGAAACTGTGGTGATTATATATAGATCTTTTGCGCTGCCGTGTTGAAAATATGTCTGAAGCATCAGTATTTTAGAATTAGCAGCAACATCCATATTTGAAGCACTGTCAACTGTCATGGCCACATATGAGTCTGGATAGACGTGTATGTAAGCTGCCACTTGATTGGCTGGCGGAAGCATCGACTGCAAGGTGGTAATTTTGGTCCTCTGAATAATTCTCTTTATAGCAGGGGTGTAATATTATTCTATTTAACACTTTCTAGTACACATCACCTGCCAAACCACAGGTTCACAAAACATCCCAATTTATCTGTAAATATTTTTCATGTCACTTTTCTTTATTTAGTTATTTTTTGACCATTTATTCAAAAACACACATATGACACTTGTATGTAAATTTAGGCAGCTATGTCACTCACAGGTATAACAAGACAGCATTATTATTTTTATAATATTCAGTTGTGGAGATCTTAAGCGACTTTCAGATGCCTTAACAGTCAAGACAAACCTCAAGCTGCTAGATGATCTGCACGGTATAAAGTCAAATCCAAGTATTTTAAACTTGATCAAATTATCAATATGTTTTTAAGAAAGCCCTTTAAGCACTGACACACTGTGCGAAAGGAATGTAAAGTAGGATGGCTAAGATTAGAATGAGTTCTTTTAAGCACAGTCCATGTTATTCACATCCTATCTTCTGTCTTTTAGAACCACAACACAAAGTAGAATCAGCACTCTCTTTCTTATGATCTGCATTTCAAGTGTAAATATTACACACTTCAGGCAATTCTCGCCATAACTTAGTTAATCCAAATGTGATCTTGCAGTTTTTAGTATCGGAATAGACAGCAAGAACAGAGCAAAAATTGACCCAAGAGAGGCACCTGAAAGGAGACTGATGCAAGCATTTTCCATGTGTTTGTGCAGAATGGTTTGATGGCCTTTCTCGAAGAATTTATGACACCATTTACACTTTCATTTCTTTTTGATCATCATCAGTAGGTCATATTGTACCTCATCCTTCATGTCATAAAATCAGCATACATCAAAACACCTACACACAAATCAAAACCCCAAATCCAACCTGTTTAGTTCTGTTCTTGTATCTATATTTCAAGTAGATGTGAATGAAAAAATGCACTTCTTTTACACCCAGAATTGCTTGTTGCTAGTTTATTAGCTGAAATTAATGCAGTTTAACACTCCAGACCTACATTCTATATTCATGAAGGTTACAATGTTCAGTTCTTATTATTTTGTCCATCCCATTTACATCAGGGAGTGTAGTCTCCTAGCAGCGGTGAGTGAGGCAGATGGCCCACAGCACAGGGTGCTATAGCTAACTAATTCTTGTGTTGATCAAATTCAGTGTCCGATATCACTATATTTCAAGTGAACTTTGGCCTGAATCTGTGAGTTAAACCTGCCCCATTTCTTTGAATATAGTAAATGGTAATAAATGTGCCCTGAAATTAATTAATCTGAAAAAATGAAATAAAGGTAAATTTGTCCAAGATAAATAAAAGTAGTCTTTTGAAAAGACTGAAAACCGTTACATCTGGCAGTTGTGTCTCAGTCAGGATATGCCCCATCAATGGACCAGAGCATATTTTGAAGCTGGCTGTCGTTTCGTCCGGCTGCAGTGTCTCAGCTCTAATACACCTACGTCTGTAACAGCTAAAACTGGATCAGACTTGGCAAAAGTAACCGGGCCTAATGTGGCCTAATGGAGCAGGACTGTTGAATTAGAGTTGGAGGGGGGGGTATTTTTATTTTTTTATCCAGATGTACATAATTAATTAGCAGCTGTGTGTACATCCCTGCATGTCTCCATTGACTTGTTGTCTTTGCTTTTAAACACATGACACATGCTGTCATGCAATCTGCTGCACACTAAATAGCACATTATATGAGCAAGAGAAGAAAATATCAACACTGAGCATATCATTTATCTTACAAGTACTGCATGATCCATGTTTTATGCTTTGTGAAAGTAAAAATGCACCCTGATGTAATTTTTAACAGACTCCATTGATCACTCTGATGCAGAGGCCCATTTAATAATTCACTCAAATAAACATGTATTCAATCTTTCTGCATATGACTGCAAGACATTTCCAGTATTAGTATTAATGTCATGTCAGTGTATTTGTTACTATCTCATATGAATCAAGCAACCTTCATATTAAGTGCCCGTGACCTGATTTTTTCTCCTGTGCTCTTGTATGTGTGGGCTTTGAAGGTGCACCAGCTACATACAGCCAGCTTTACTCTGGCCCATGTAAATTAATGCCATTACAGGGCAGATTATAATGAAATCATGCACATGAGTATTTGTTTATGCAATGAAAGAAAAACAGACAAATGGCTTTCAGAGCAAAAGGATTGTAATCTTTATAAATGCCTCTGTGCTTACGCTGAATCATCCTGCATTTCACCCATCATCCCTGCCACCATGCTCAATACATGTCATGTGAGTGAATTTAAAATGGGACAGGAATAATGCAATGTAAGACGTAGCACTTGCTGCATGACTGGTGGTCTCCATCAGCCTAGCCAGCAGTCATGCCCCGCATTTCATCAGTGGTGCCTAACACTGTTCGCCGACTGTGACGGGCCAACAAAGAACGAGGGAGAGATTGGTTGGGGGAATGATGCTAAATCACAGGCGTGGTGAATCAATTGACTTCAATAGGAGAGCAACACTGTATCCACTACAGCACTTAGTGTGAATAACAGCTTGGATTGACTGAGCTTTCTGCCTTGGAGGGTCCTTTGTGCATGCTTGCGGTTGGTGTGTGTACAGTGATTTGTGTTTTAGTGTCAGTTTTATGTTTCACTGTTGTGTGTTTTGTATCTTTTTCCCCACAACAAGACTACAGAGCCTCCATATAGCGGCTCTGTGATCCTGTATTTAGACACAGTGGCGCTTTGAGCTAATTGCTAAAGTCTACATGCCAACACGCTCACAACGACAATACTAGCATGCTCCTGTTTAGCACTCTGTTTGCCATGTTCACCATCTGAATTTAGCAAGCTGAAATTTGCTAATTTGCACCAAACACAATGTATAAGAATTGATTCCTCATATAACAGAGTATATATCATAAAAATTAGTGCCCTACAAATAACGTCACACTGCGTACATTAGCCTAAAGTTACGTATTTAAAGAAGTATTTCACGTAAAACTAGGCCATCTTTGCAGTAGAAGAGGCAAATACAATGAGGAAGGTCTGTGTGAAATAATGGCAGCCAGCTGGACCTCGTGTTACAGTTGAATGGTAAGCTAAAACATGTTGCTGAAAAAATTTTAGGTGAGAAATATGTTACTCAGTCACAAAATCTTCTGGTTTATGTTTGATCAGTGCTGCTTAGTTTTTACCATTTGATCTCGGTTCTTTTAGCCTCGGATTTCACTGTGCATGAAGCAGTGTGGCCCATTTACTACTTACTAACTATCGCCACCATGGCAAAAAGAGGCATTAAAGTAGATGAAGAACAGCAAGAGCCAGTACAACTCCTCGGAGTTTCGCTTGGGAATGGTGGGGGGGTGTCTGGGCACTGGTTAGATGGAGAGAAGTCTACCAATATTCATCTTCACATGCTACCCACATTGTTTTGATTCAGTGCTGTTTTAAAATCATCCCTTCCAAGAAACATGGTGACAATGTACCTTAAAAACAATACAAAGTTAACTTGGTTGCACATCACACAGTTCTGAGCACAGGTCTCATGGGGGAAAGTCCTGTGTTGTTGACATCCGCCACCCCAACCTGCCTCCATACATGAACTTTAGGTCTTTATGCTCCTTCTTTATTTACTCCTGTCAACACATTGATCACATGATTGCAGCCATCCTGATTACGTGGGTTCTGCAAGAATTGTGGTCTTTTATTTTTTGTAGGTATACACACCGATAGTGCATGAGAACAGTGTGCGTACAGCTTAGGCTGATGGGAATTCCATTGGTTTTCTTGTTGTATGGTCATAGACCAAAGTATTGACGTGTTGGAATGGAAAAGAATAAAAAAGAAATAAATGTAGAATATTTTGCTGGTGGATAAAGTGGCACAGTTACCCACAATAACACTCAAGGCACCTGTGCTTGCTCTGTGAAATACTGTTATAAGAGAGTGCTGCCTGTAACAGGATGGTCATTGCTGCCTGAAGGCTGTTTTATACTGACAGACATATGTCTTCTTCCTCCTGTAGTGACAAGTACTTATCCTGAATTGAATCCCCCAGCAATGATTCTCATGTAATCTTGACTTGCAGTCTTTGGCTACAGAAGCTGCACTGCCTCAGGTTATTGGATCCGCTATGAAAGGATATAATAATGCAAAGAATGTAATGGTATACTGTGGGGACAGAATATAAGTTTGTGCCCTGACTGCCACAAGTAGAGCATTATTATAAGTGCCCAACAGCAGTGTAATGACCAATAAGTTCATCACATTAAATCCCCAAAGTGAGTGTTTCAATTAACTGAGCCATGCAGTGACAATGTGTTGCAGTGGAATTTTAAGTTAATTTTAATGATATCATTAGTCTGATGGATGGCCAATACGACACTTTAATAAAGTATAATGGAAGTTGTTTTTAATTAGTAACTCAATAAAAAATGTTGGAATTTAAAGCGGTTGAGCGAATCAATGCATGCCTATGTAGAAGCTGTTTGTAGATATACACTACGTCTTGCAGGGCTTGAAGTGGTAATGTTTAGGTCAGTCATTAAACATTAGGTCATACCAGTTGTTCTAAGGTCAATGACCCAAGCAATAATCAGCTCTACTAGACTGCTAGGCTTACTGCTTTAGTCAATCCACTGACTTATTTAACATCGTGTCATGTGACCAAAGGTCATAAGCAGAATTCACACCTCCTAACATTGGAAGTGAATACATGTGACTTAGTCTGCTGAGCCATCTGGACACCCACTGCGTGTGTCGAAGATGCTGTAAGAGATGGTTGACCTTCACATCGGTGGTACACTCTGCACTTATCCGGGGCTGTTAACCGGCCACATGCACCCATGCATATTTGATGCAAAACCTCACTCGACCTCTTTAAAAGTGCAACAGAAAGTACGCCTTCTGACACACCTCCTCAAATTAGGCATTTTCGGATGCTTTTGTGACTAAAGCTTAAAGTGCATGTCGTCTGTGTGATTTATTCGTGTCTTTGATGTTCATCAGTGACAGAGCAAATCTAGGCCTTGACTTCCTCATGCTTTAAATAGGCCAACTGCTGACCTAATTGCTAGTACGGCTGTCAGTGGAAATGGGACTGGTGCTCCGATGAGGAGAGGAGGAAATATAAATGATGCTTAAAGATGAAGAAGACAAGTAATGGATGAAGAGAAGTAATGAAGTCCTCCGCAGAAGAGGAGGGGAGATGGAGACGGAGGTGCGGTGTGCGGCGGATGGATGTCTCGTTTGTCTGTGACTGTGGAAATTGCCACACATGGTCACTGCATTCACACATACGGATGTGCACATGCACACACACACACACACACACACACACACACACTCAGAGGCCAAAAATAGCCAGGCTATTTCAACGCTACCTCTGTAAAATTGACTTGAGGAGGAAACTGTTCTCCAGTTAATCTGCAGCGGTGACAGAACGACAGGTTTTTTTACGCAGAGAAAACAGAAAGAGATGTGAGCGCATGATGGTCAACTGGTGATGGAAAAGGCAGAGCCAAGAAGAGGACAGAGGAAGGGATGTACACTTGCATGTTTACATGTGTCCTTGCCTGGATGCATGTGCATATGCGTCTGACTGTTGAGCTTTTGACTCGTCTGTCCCAATCTGGTTGATGGGAAGCTATCAAATGTGGATTATTTTGAAGTGGAAAGCTTTGATTTGCTCAAATCCATTCTCTGTTCGGAGCAAGCTAATGCCAGGTTCTCCGAGGTCAGCTTCTGTCTCTTTTAATGCCATTGCTCCGTTCCTCCTTTGTTCTCTCTGCACTCTCTGTGCTCTTCTCCCTCTCCTCCCTTTTCCTGTGCCCCCTCACCCCTCTCTCTCCCTACCCTCCCACAGCTGCCACTGTCCTTGTTTTTGACCTATATTATGACCTGGACCATGTCCTGACAACACAAGGAAACATCAGATTTTGTTTCTACGCTAGCTCCACTCTGCCGCCGGCGATGCGTCGAACATGTGGGAGTCGTATGGTTTAACAAGACTGGATTTCGTCATTGTTGACTCATAGCGAGACCAAAACATTGATGTGTTTTATGAACAAAATGCTGATTCTTACATTGGCTTGATTTGTGTTAATTCTCCGTCCAAAGCATGTCCCCAAAATGAAAGTTTGAGAATGATTCACCTGTCATCTTCGAGTTATTTCAGCTCCGCTGCTCTAGCATTTGGAAATGGCAAAAGGAGGATTATCGTGGCAGTGACAGTTGCTTAAGAGAATATATAAACAGTTAACACTGATGTGACTCAGTTTTTCTTCTTCAGAATATCATGCGCTAGTTTGCATCTCAACTGGCATACACTGTCATACCTGGGGACATTTATGTTAAATATACAAAAAAAGAAAAAAAGAAGAGCACTGTGAGATTCTTGGCTAAGGCTCACCTACTTTTTAGTCTCTTTCTGTCTTGTCTAGTTCAGTGGTTCTCAGCAGGGGTCTGAGGACCCCCAAGGGTCCTTTTGGGAGCTCCAGGGAGTCCCCAGAAACATAAGATTATTTTCAGTACTTAAATTATCACAGAAGTGAGCCTTAAATGAGTAATAGTCATAATAGTGACTGTTTTGTTCATAGCTTTCACCTTCTCTATGTTATCTCCTTAACTTGAGTTGTCAACTCTAGAATTCTGGACTTAATCATATGTAACAACCACAATCTTTTCAGATGGAGATCCCTGAAGCAAAATCTTATAGAAATGAGGGTCTGTAACCTAACTTCAAACCTTCACATGATGTTAAGAACCACTGATTTAGTTGATCTATTAGATTGAAAATGATTTAAAGGCAGAATCATTTCTTTAGGAGATAAGTAACACACTCAAAGCAAACTCCACATCCCAACAGAAGAGGAAGCACTCAACTTCACAGCGTGACATCTGCAACAGGATTAGCAAATTGCTGTGACAGTCTGACATTTGAACCCTAGGGTAGATCTAGCTGGTGAAGTTACGCCGTTGATAGTCTGTGGTGATATGGTCCTGACAGTGCCTGTTGGTATAGTTATAAATGTTTGTACTGCACCAACAGTATCCCTGCAAGAGCTTGTGTCACGGTTTTTCCGATGATGGCAGATTTAAGAAGGATTGGCAGTTAATCCTTCAGGGGTTGCCCATGCTGGAAGATAATAGCTCTCTTCAGTTGCAGCACTGACACGAAAGACTTGAGGTTGAAACGATTATGACCAGGTAGTGATGTTGTGTGAAGACAGAATAACAGAATAATTGCTCATTTGAGTTAGTGCACATGCACAGGCACACACACTTCCCGATAACACACTTTCTCTTGCATGGTAAACATTGTCTTAGCTATGTCTGACACAATAATTAGCAACTTGTTGTATGATATGTGGAAATGGCCTAAATCATTTTGCTGATTGAGGGGAAGGTGGTCTCTTTTTATGATTCTGCCCCCCTCGCTAGTTCAGAGGTTTTTGCGAGTCCATGAACGCAGGCAGGAGGTGAGCTCTCCGTGAGTTCTGTTTTTTCTCAGTAGCAGTTTTTGACTCATGGGGTGGACAGTTGATCTGTTAAGAGATGATTGGATCAGATAGATCGACGCAAAGGGCAGTTGCTGCGAGTGAACACACTTTTAGAGCCAGCAGAATGATTGGTTTCATTTTCAGTGCACCTGATGTTTTGCTGCTCCATCTATGCCCAGAGTACTCTCTGTTTTCCAGGAGGTGCAATGCATAATTGAACTGTTTATATATTTTAAAAGCGTCCAGCTCAAAAAACAGAAAATCTCTCTGTGGCAGCAGATGTTTTAATCATGGCGGGTCACCACAAATAAATGTGGGAAACTCTGTTGATACCACCTTTTGCGTTTATATGTCTGTTTCTTTCAGAATGTCAACAACATTTTAGCCAACATGATTCCAGAATAGACAACATTATAAAATTAGAGCACAGCGATTCTCCCTTATTTTTCTCTCAATCCCTGCTTACTTGCACAAGTCCAAAGAAAAATAAACACTTTAGGACGACACAGCATAGCCTACCAGTAGCCCACAGCTGCACTGTTGGAGAGAAAGAGGGACAGGCCTGGTTGGTGGTAGCTTGGTAATCCCTGGCAAAGAGCCAAAAAGTCTGTCATTTGTAGTTTAACCCTTAACTACTCAATACTCCACTCCATAAATCCACCACCAAACCAATTTTGTATGCATTAACAAGTGTTACTGTTGAAAATATGTTATTTTTTCATATTCCAATTCCATGTCTTATAAATATATATATTATTAATGTTCTTAAGAATTTAAATTGAACAGCTTTTTTAAAGGGTGTACTTGCCTTATTATGTGAGTGATCCTATTAATTGTATCAGTGACATTAAATGGTCTTTAAAATGACAATAATATTGTTTATTTAAATTATCTCTTGGACACTATTGTCTTTTTAATATCCTACTTTTAAAGGGTGATATATTTCCTAGTTTTAGCATTTAGACCTGTAATCAGTATTTTTATTTTTGATTAATCTGTCAGTCATTTTCTTGATCAATTGATTAGTTGGGTGGTCAATAAAATGTATTTTGTGAAAATACTGATTAGTGCTTCCCATGATGATGTCTATAGTGAATTGTTTTGTTCACAAACCAAAAGTCTCTGGCATTGAGAAGTACAGAAACCAGAAAATAAACCAATTGATTTTTTATCAGATTAGTTGTCAATTAATTTGTAAGTTAACAACTTATCAATCTATTGATTATTGCAGCTATAAATGAGTTAGATTTGGTACGTGGCCTGTTATTTCATATTTCATCCTGTTTACAACACAGGGTTTTTGGTTGTTGTTGTTTTTCTAACATTTCAGAAGAAAGATACTGTTTAATTTTCAAGGTTTAATCCAGTCCATGTGTAGCAATCTCAAAATATCAGATCTTTTCATCTACTGGCCTTTCGAGGATGCCTTTGAGACTTGAGTGTTGACTGTTTGTCTCAGTAACAAAAGCATCTCAGCCACACTAACCATGAATGTGCAAAGTGCTCTGCTGCAAGTTGAGTGTGACAGATAAAAGTGTGTGATTGTTCTACTGTTATTGTATTCTGAGAGGGCTCTATCCTTTGCTGGATAAATACCAGACTATTGTGAAGCTGTTTCTATGATCTCTTTCACTGAAACATTTGAAATGTCAAACACATCACGTTTTTGAAGCTGCTAAAAATAGCAACGCTAGTTTTATTCAGATGCTTTTATAGCATATTCCACAAATTCCAAAAATCCATTTGTCTGATGAACCTGACCTCAATCACCCTCTTTTGTCTACTCATAAGTGTGCTAATGCAGCTCGCCAGCTGCAGTCATCGCTAGCCAAAATGGTATTGAGGCTGACCAGAAATGTATCTGAGCACAGAGGTCAGTGAGAGGTCAGTGAGGCTCAATCAGCTTATTGGAATACGCTGTTACTACTGTTCCCAAATCAGTATAGTTGATCCAGTATTGTATGAAGTTGGTGTCTTATGTTTTGCATTTATGGAAAATTGTTTAAATGGGGTTGAGGAAAGAATAATTGGATGTGTGAATAATGAGGATATGAAATAAGGGTCGCACAGAATATCATACCACATAGTATGTAAGGATAAAGTATTTATATAACATACATTTACATAATCCTCTGAGCTGTTCCTGTTTCATTTACAGCAACTGTAGCATAATGAAGTATTATTTTCTTGTCAGCTGTGATCACACCGTATGACTTTACAAAGCAGAAATATGAAGTGACAGGAGGCTGAAGTGGGTTGCTGAGATGGGACTTTGCATGCTGAAGCATTTGCAGGTACACGTAGAGTTTTTAGTATCCCGAGGTTCGCTTTTTCCAACAGTGAGAGTCTGTGGAGCTAATTCCATGTAATTATAATTTTGTGCGCCCCAGGCCCAGTTTTGTGCTTTTCATGCTAATTTAGTTTGCTCTGTGTTTGCATAGTTTACACCTCCACAATAAACCTGGCAAAACATCCATGTGCCTTAAGTCAAAACAACTCAAAACAAGGTTTGGCAAGGTTTGTGTGTGCGCATGAATTGGGTGTTCAACACGTCTTTTTTTTCCCCTTCACTGTTTCTATTATTTAAAAAAAGTATTTCGTTGCTGGGAAGTTGGTCTTTTCATAATACTTGGCTGTCTGTGCAGTAGCGAGATGGAAATACTTGTGAAATTGATGCTATTTGACCAGAGGAACAGTGGAAAAGTGCTGTGGCACATTACATTCAACTACCAAAATTCAAAGAGAGTCCCAGGGATGATGTTTTTCTGTAGCCCGACACAGAAGTTAGGGTTGCCCTGATTCCTTCATCAAACACCCTTTGGGATTTTTTTTTTATTGTATTTGGATACTTGCCCAAAATAAGCTCTGTGGCAAACAAAACGTTAATATTTTTGTTCTGCAAGATAATCTTCACAAATAAACACCACTTTGAGGATTTTTGAATCCTAAATGTAATCACCAGAAATAAAAACCCAACAATAGGCTATAAACAAACTACATCACGGACAATATGACGGCCAGGTTGTAACAAACAATCTCATATTACAGTTAAACAGCAGGCTAAAATAGGTTTCCGAGGACAGTTTAAGCAAGAAAAAGGCATTATAGTAAAAAAAAAAAAAAATTTTTTAAATATCCGGGAGAGCTTCGACCATGTCCCGGGGGAAGCCGGGGACATTGAGTCCGAGTGGGCCGTGTTCCGTGCCTCCATTGCTGAGGCGGCCGACTGGTGCTGTGGCCGTAAGGTAGTCGGTGCCTGTCGGGGCAGCAACACCCGAACCCGCTCGTGGACACCGGCGATAAGGGGTGCCGTCAAGTTGAAGAAGGAGTCCTATCAGGCCTTCTTGGCCTGTGGGACTCCGGAGGCAGCAGACAGGTACCGACAGGCCAAGTGGAGTGCGGCAGCGGTGGTCGCCGAGGTGAAAACCCGGGCATGGGAGTTCGGCGAGGCCATGGAAAACGACTTCCGGACGGCTTCTAAGAGGTTCTGGACCACCATCCGGCGTCTCAGGAGGGGGAAGCGGTGCTCCGTCAACACTGTGTATGGTGGCGACGGGGCGCTGCTGACCTCGACTCGGGACGTTGTCGACACGCTGGAGAGACTACGTCTCACAGCTGGCCTGGGAACGCCTCGGGGTCCCCCGGGAAGAGCTGGACGAAGTGGCCGGGGAGAGGGAAGTCTGGGTTTCCCTGCTTAGGCTGCTGCCCCCACGACCCGACCCCGGATAAGCGGAAGAAAATGGATGGATGGATGGATGGATGGATATCAGTTAATATCAGTCAGTCATATCAGTCAGTTTCGTCTGATTATGTGTGTGAGAGAGGGGGAGGGGGACAGGTCTTTTTCTCAATACACTTTTATACTCTTTGTTTCCTTGCTTAATGGCATACCAAATTGCAGAACTACAATCTGTAGTTCGAACAACAGCCCTAGAGCCAGCCAAAATATGTTGGATGATTTGATTTGAGCTTTGATGAGCAGGGACATCTGGGCGCTGGTAAGGAGGAAAGTTTACTAGAGTTAATTTATACATACTACCCATATTGTTAGCTGGTTAAAAATCGGCAAGGTATCCCTGTAATAGTCTGTACGCTTTGTCCATCCAGCAATACTGTATTGTACACTTAGTAATAGGGTGCGAATTCACAACATGCCTGAGTTGTGCACAAGGACCAGCTTATTATCAGTACTTTTTAAATGCAGTCTAGCTCTTTTATAAAACGTTGCTGGATATGCCATTTATTAAGTCTTTAATTAAAATCTTTGAATGATTTTTACCTATCTCTACTGATGATTCATTTCTAATTACTGGTATTTGTTTTAGGCTTATTTTGTGCCATTCAAGCAACCTTCATGATGAATAAATCCTTACAACGCGCACACAGTGTTAAGGGGTCAACTACACAGCACAATCACATTAGTCACACTTTTCTGTTCTGAATTATAATTAGACTCAGAAATTGAATAGCAAGTTGTAAGGACTTTGCTCTAGTAACTGGATTGTGAGGAGATTTTATTGCTTATAGTGCTCTCAAGGCCTTGATAATAGTATGCGTGTGTGTGTGTGTGTGTGTGTGTGTGTGTGTGTGTGTGTGTGTGTGTGTGTGTAATTTTACCTGTATGTATCTGTGGTTTATCTGTGGTTTATTTGTAGCATACAAAGCTCATCCTTCTGTTGCTGTGATTGCTTAAATCTGACTTAAAGTTGAGCGAAGAGGGTGAGTCTTCTGAGTCTTCTGGCTGATAGGCAACAGCTGCTGCAGTGATCTCCTCATGTCCAAACTTCACCACTCTCCTTCTCTTCCGCTCAACCTGTCCCTTATTATATTGCTTGATCTCCTCTCTTACCTCTTCTTTAATCCCTTTTCCTCTCTCTACTTCCCTCTCTGACTCCCCTCTGTCAAGTGCGCTCGAATGCTCTTTATCAATGATGGTGCAGAGATAAGAGAAGTTGCTCCCATCCATCTACTCCTCCACAGTTAGCTGCAAAAAACACAATTTGTCTCAGCTACTGTGCTCTCATTCAGCGTTGGCACAGGCCAGACATTTCCGTGAATGTACATTTGCTCACACAGACACAAGTAAGCCCTTGTACACTTTCACTTGGCACACACACACATGCACACAAACTCACGCAATAAGTTATTTGTGGCATACAAAGCTACCGGCTGTCTGCCAAGCTGCCTAAGATTAGATGACCTCTTTTTTTTTTTTTGGAGCTGCAAATTCATATTGGCAAACAATAAACCGAGTAATCGATGATGCAGACCGTGATTTATTTTATGATTTAATGCTGCACTAATCAATCTTTTTATATTGACTTTGGATCAAATTACTGTGTGTATCGTGAAAGGGGTCACTTGCAATGAAAAGCCTACAAAGAATTATCACTCAGCCTAACATTTCCCCTCAACTCAGTGGAGTGTTGTAGCATCTTTCAGCTAATTGTTTTGATTGTACAGCCTGCAGCTGTACTGTTTGCACCAAATGGCCGAGTGAGTGAATATAGTGGCACATTTAGCTGTTAAAGATCTGAAAATGTCCCTCAGGAGTTGGTAGAGACCAAAACGGAGCCACAAGGGTAGTAAATATTGGACTTAAATTTATCAGATGGACACTAACACAATTTAAAAATGAATACTAATATTGCCTTTTTTCTGTAGGATGTGTATAGGTTTTATGATTTTATAAAAACATAATGCTGTGGCGATGCAGACATTTTATTCACCAAATGTATAGAACAAGGACCTCCAGAAATGCATTTGATCCTTGTTAAACCTGCTCATAAAGTCAGCCGTCACTCTGGAAAACACTATAGTTTTAACTTTTAATGATTGATTGATGGTTTTATAATACCTGTTTTTAGGAGGTTCTGCAACACTCTTAGTACCTCTATTTATATTTTAACTCCCCCAACACAGAATGAAATAGTCTCTCAAACTACTTTACTTTTATACTCATGCTACAAATTTGTGGCCTGCCCTGCAAAATGTTCCACCTCTTTATCACCAGTGCTATCTGCCATAAAAGTTAACTTACAGCTCTGCTATTTGCACTCACTTTTGCGTTTGTCAACCAGCTGATAGAAACTCTGGGTGGTGTGATTTTTGTTTTTTTGTTTGAAAAGTAAAGAGAAATTATAAATCTAAGGCAAACACTCCTTCTGGTACACAATCTGAACTGAAATGCAGCAGCTTTATTACGAGTTTTTGTGGAATCAATGAAAGAGACAGCCACAGGAGGTCTTTAATAGTTTATTAAAAAATGAATTTAACATGACTTTTTTTTTTTTTTTTTTTGTTTTTACATCTGTTCTTGTTTTTTATGTTTTGACGTGATGTGTGCAGGCTGCCGCGGAGAGTTTAACTTGTTTTTTGCTTTCCAACCACCACGATGAATAAAACACAGAAAGTTTGTTCTTAGGTTTCACATCCAGTCTGTAGTTGGACAGTCAGTATGGCCCCACCCATGGTAAATTATACACTGCAGTGGTTCACACAAGATCTAGATGTATGCACTTCAGTGTGTTTTAAAGCTGACACAAACCCACTGCACAGAGAGCCTAGATGCAGATCATACCCTGTCTGTTGTCCTTTAGAATTCCATATAAAGATGTTACAAATACCAACTGAAGTTTTTATGCTGAAATGTTTCACATCTACATTTACATTTAGAGTCAATGCCCTAATTTTGACAGGCAGCTATGAATGTCTCTGCCTACGGCTGTGTGAGTGACGCATTGCAGGCCTGATTGCATCTCCCCAACACAAAAACTGAGGGCAAGAGAATTTGCTTGTAAAGAAGCCATGTTTTTTTTTTTTTGCTTATCAAAATGGCTTCATGTTATTGAATGTTTTGGCCATTTTTTTCCATTTATGTCTTTACCTCCTATTACAAGGAAGCACAGGCCAATTTTGTCAAATTGGGAATGCAACAGCACCATAATTCTTCCTCTCTTTCTTTGTCTTAAGGTTCTCTGACACTTTAGACAGCTGAATTATGAACTTAAATTATCTGCTGCCTGATCCGATCTGTTTGACCTGCTGTGCTTTAAATTAAAGACAAGAAGGCAATGAGTCACCAGCCTAGTGTCCTGCAGTAATAATGGCAGAGTGATGATTGTGAATTACACATTTTACATCCAGTGCCAACATTCAGTGCCAAAGCAGGACGTAGGTAGCAATTCATGTAGATAGGCCAGTGAGCCTTTGAGGACTTAGCCTTTGACTCTGGTGGACTGGAGTTTTGTTTTTTTTTTTTTTGTTTTTTTTTTTTAAATGTTAACCATGATGAAGCTCTTTTTTGAACTTTAACCAAGGTTTGTGGCAACCTAAACCAGTCCCTCCATTATTCGCAGACTGTTTTGGGGATTGTTGCAGCCTGACATGATTGATTTTACAATAGCTTGTCTATTAAGAAAAAATTGTGTATGTTGTATGTGTGTAGGTGTCATTTTGCAATTAAATTGCGTGGGCTTGTGCAAATTGCAAAAATAGTTGTGATGCTGTCATGGATTCTGAGCTTATTATTGTGAGCATCTAGTGTTTTCCACAGAATAAGAATCCATTTGTAATGTTAGTGAAGGGGCAGCAGCTGAAGGAGCCTCCTATTCTCTCTACCCCGTTAGCACGAGCTAACACACATGAACTCATCCCCACTTGTCATTTTTTGCCACTTGGGCAAAACACCCACAGCTGTGGTTAACATCCCATGCCAAGCCGTTAATCTCACTCCAACACAGAAACAGCTTGATTCTGCCATTAAATACACAAATTTGCAGTAAAGTTGCAGTAATTGGACATAATTGCAAGGTCATGTCGATTTCAAAGAGATTGGCTGAAATAGGGTGAATTGCTGCTGAAAAATCGTATCATCCTAAATGGTCTGCCAAATGTTACCATGCTCCAACCAGCATTTGTAATACAGTATGTGGATATTGTGGGAACTGATAAAGTGAGTCTGATTAATTATCTATTCTTGATATAAAAAACAACCATTTTTAAATAATGTCTGATTCAATCAAAAAAAAATCAAACTACTGACTGTACCTACAGTAGATGTGGGAGTGGTAAAAGTGATCTCTCAGAAAAATAAGCACATTCTGTATGAAGGCTGCAGCAGCATCTGCACTTTTAGCTTTTCTCACTTCATCAATTTTTGATGAAGTCTGCAACAGCGTCTCCCTGTGCTTAAGGAGGTTGAAGTCTATGTTTTCTTCACTATAAACCAAAGTTTAAAAGGACAGTCTAACTGCCCAGACCACATAAAAATGAAAGAGGATGTGTTAACTTTTTGCCAGTTTTATCTTGATTAAAAGAGACATATTTTACTCTGTGATTGTGTTTTTAGCACTTTCAGCTAAATGGACTACTGCTGGATGCACTTTATGACACTGCTGAGTTGTTTAGAAATTATCTGTATGCTGCCAGTGTTCAAGAAAGCTTAATTCAACATTGAAGGGGGAACAGACTTCTGCTTTCACCAAGTCAGCACTTCCCACAGATAAAGAGGAGGCAAATTTCACTGTGCAAATTAGACTCTCAGATCCTCTTAAACAACAAAAAAACGGGGTTTAGAAAAACAAAAGGGTGACACATTGCTCACATCTGAATTTAATTTAATTCTTTTTTAAAGGCAGCCTTTCATGCCTGCACTAGGTTCAAGGAAGAAACGGACAAAGAGAGAGAGCAGGAGAGAAATATATAGGGAGGCAATATTATAGCAATCTAAACCAGAGTGATGGGACCATGAATCAGAAGCTGCAGAAAATAAGCTCTGTGGTGAAGCTGCCTTCACACCATTGGTTTCTTTTTCCTACTCTCTTTCGCTGCACCTCTTCTCCCCTTTCCCTTCTCTCCACATAAGCATCACCTAGCTGGGTGCTGTCTCCATGGCGATTTGTATGGGTCTCTTTGGCAAGGTCACCTTCACCAGATAGACAAAGTCAGTCAGTGAGGAATGAGAAAGGAAAATAGGAAATTGAGAACATTGTAAAATTTCAAGGAGTGTGACAGATATGAAACAGCATGAAAAAAAAATCACAACTATGATGACCACAATTCTCAGTTATCAGTAACATCCTGATATTGTTAAAATGACCGGAAAATGTTCAAAATGTACTGATTAACACGCTGAAATTCATTCAAGTTTGATTTTGAAAAGTACAAATAAAATTAGCCACACTTTTTTTTGCACAAACATTGAAATAATAAAAGTTAGTACCTAATGCAAACATCTGAAAACTTAGGCTAGGTGATATAGAGAAAATAAAATATCACAATATTTTCAATGAAATACCTTGCTATCAATATTGTCACAATATTGTATGGTTGACCACTGGTCCTTTCATAAAATATGTACAGAATTAGATTTTTGATAAATAATCATCAGTAATCTGGATATAATGACTAAGTGAGTAAATAAAAGAACAGCAAGAACATACTGTGAAGATTAGAAAATGACATCACTTTACTGTAATGAAGCCTGTAAAACCAGCCTGTAACACTTATGATACTACGATTTCCAAAATCTAAGACCATTTTTACTCTTATTTCACAATATAATATCAATATATTGTCCAGCCCTAATGAAAACCAAACCAAATGTTCATTAACTTTAACAGTAGTTTTTGAAATGCATGCTCAGTTGTTTGTGTCATTGTTGATGACACCAGTAGAATCACTTGTAAACATCAAAACTTGTAAACAAACAAGGGAAGAGCCAAAATGTAGAATGCTGCACTTGTGTCTAGGAGACTGTTCAGGGGCAGTACTGTCATGTAAAACCTGAAAAAGTCATGGAAATCAATAATAGCAATTTCAAGATCTGGAAAAGTTTGGGGGAAAAAACAAAAACCCAGAAAGTTTTGGAGGATCATGGAAATTTGCATCACAAACACATGTACAAAAGGCATGGAAAGTTATGGAACTTTATTCGTGAGAATGTGCTTGGACCCTGACTGCTGCTAACTTTGGTTGATTCTGAGCAGTATTAACTGCAAGTTTTTCAAAGTGCTGTAATCAAGCACAGTTTTAATGAGAAGTCAAATATGAAACGGCAATATTAACTGTAGGGAATTTTACCACAATTATTGTGAAACTGGTAACTGATTCATCCATAACTAATGAGCAAAAAATGAGAAGAGAAGTGAGGGGTTGTGGGAGCAGAGATATCAAGAGGTGGGGGAGATGGTGGAAAACAACACATAAGATGAGCAGAAGGGGGGGGGGGGGGGGTGCATAAAGAAGTAGCTCAAAGTAAACCTCATGCTCTTGTTGAGGGTAATCTTGGAGAAATATGTTAAGTGAACGCTGTATTGATAAAGTCCAGCTCAGTTGTTCACTCACCTGCATCCATACACACACTCAGATCACCTGGAAGCAAATCACTGGATGCATGTGAAGAAGCCAGCTGGCAGCTGGGAAAACATGGTTTTTACACACACACACACACAAACACGCGCCATCATTTCTCCTTATTTGCCTCATTCCACCTCACCTCCATCTGTCATAGCATACCCAAATCCTTGCTAAAAGTTCACCCTCTTTGACTATACCTGACTGTGGTCCTGGCCCGAACCTCCTGCAGAGTGTGCTGGGGGTGGCCTTCGCCTGGGGACATAAATATTTTAGGCTCTCTCAGCGCTCCCGCTCATGGGGGTACGTTGGCCGTTCAGAGCCCAGGGGGAGGTGCTAATGGAGACAAAAGGAGAGAGAAGGTTAGAGATGGAGACTGATAGGTGAGAGTATGCGGGTTTGATATGGGAGAGTAAATGACAGTGTGAGGGATGGAGAGGCAGGAACATTGAGAGGGGGGAATGGATATGAGGAGAAAATGATAGTGTGCATTATGAGAGAATGAATAGAGGAGAAAAAAGGAAGAATGGAAGAAACGCCAGGGTGGGTGAGTGAAAAATGGGTTATTAGAAGGGAAAATTGGTGAAAACATACTTCTTGTGCTTTGTTTTTTTGGATGGATGGCTGCTGGATATGTCAGGATAGTTAATGTAGCCATATCAGTGTTGCATGATGAACTGGAGAGTAAATCTCAGAAGAGACAGAGCAAGAAAAAAAAGGGAAATAATTGTGATGATGGCAACGATCTGTGCATTTATGACTCCGAAAATCCATTTGCTTGAGGAGAACATTAAGCAGTTAATTATCTATTGAACGAGGCAATAACATGCAGGGACAGATGACAATACAGAAGGGAAAGTGGGCAAGAGACAGATGGACCCACGGATGGACCAAAAAAAATGGATGGTTAAATAGATAGATGGATAGATTAAGAGGTTCACCAGACACATGCACATATCCTGTCTGACTGCTGATGACAGGACCTCCTGCCCTGTCCTCCTCCTCTCGTCCTTTTGTATTAGTGTGAGAGAGCTGCACTAGCCAACTGTTGCTACGACTACAGCTGTTGACACAATGGTGGTTATTAGGGGTCATTACCATAGCAAGGAGGTTCCCGGGGGCAATCAGAGGAGGGACGCTGCACCACAGAGATGGTCGATATCTAAAGGTTGTTTATGGCCATAATGTCAAAGCAATAACTGTAGTGAGTAATAGTTCACTGGCTAATAATATAGCTACATTAATTAGAAATTAAATCTTTTACTGGCCAGTGGGCCCATAAAACATGTAGTTATAAGGACAAAGGTTGTAATTCCTGTAAACTCTGCTCATAAATCAGGTTCAGGCCTCAATGTAATAGATTGCATCAGAGGAAGTTGACCCTTAGCTAAACTCTGCAGCTGCAGAATCTTATATTACCCAATTGAGGTAATAGTCATTTAATTATATATAATTGACTATTATTCAACTGTACAGTTACAGTTGGTCAAATGATCTGATGCCTTGGCAATACATTTTAAAACAATAAGTCAATAGCCAAGGGTGCAGCTCTGTGAGGCTGCACATAGACGCAACAGTATTTTCAGATAAACGTCTGCATGCTAATATGCCAACATGCAGACCTTTAGCAGGTATAATGTTTACTATATATAAACAAAAAGCTGGGGATGGGGAGAATGTTGTTACTTTTGCAGGTTTTTGGTCATAAACCAAAGTATTGGACAAATTATTATTGACTGCACTTTAGCCTAAGGGGGACATAAATGAGTTGAGATGTTTCACTCAAAACCGGAGATATCATCGTCATGGTAGTGCCTGAAAAAAAGTACGGACCATCAAAGTTATTAGGGCACTTTTATTTCACTCTGAGCTCCTGCTGGGTGTCTGAGATCCTCACCCTATCTTTAAAGCCGCACGTGTCCATGATCTCATTCTTTCGATCACTACCCAAAGTGCATGACATAGTTAATGGCCGAAATATAGATTAATTGTAAATTCAAAGCTTTGCCTCTTAGCTCATAGTCCAGCGCAAAGCCTGCATGACTGCTGAAGCCACCCAAAACTGTGCTCGTGAACAAGACCTCAATATACTAAAATTGCTTCACTTTTTAAGTTGTTGAGATATTTCAGTCTAAATAAAAGTAGTGGACGGACTAACCAACCCACTGACGTTGCTATCCCTAGAGCAACCCTGCTAGAGTGGCCAAAAATCCAAATCCAAAGTATGATGTTTTATACTCTAGAATCTATCGATAATACATTAGTTAATGCCCTAAACCTCTCATTCTTTTATTGTAGCATTTGAAATCTGGTATAGAGACAATTTTCAAGACGATTCACCAGACGTTTTTATATAACACTTTTTATAGCATAAATATTTGTCATCAGTGATAGGATAGTTAGAGAAGTTAAGTATGCCAGACATAACTTATAGGGGACAAGAAGTGGAGCATGAAGTAGAGCAAGAAAGTAGCACTCGCGGAGCAAAGCTAAACTGCAGTGAGCCTCTTGCAGTATTCCCCCTGGAGTCAGCTTCAGTTACACTGAAACAATGACCAGTGAGATGTCTGACAGCAATAGAGATGACTATGGACTCTTAAAAAGAATGAGGGAACACTGAGTGACCTCTGACCTGTAGTTCATGTCCTCCAGAGTGAAATGAGTGTTGGTGTTTTGAGGGAATGTGTTTCGCTGATGTGTAATTATAAGGCAGTCATCCAGAAGGAATAACGAGAATCCTGTATCGCAGCATCACAATGATTTTAAAGTGTCATGTCTGTAAGCGTAATTTGAGGTTGTCGAGTAGCTGCCACTACTTCTGTAAATAGAGAAGCTGATGAAATATCCATAGGGCGATATGAAATATCGACCAAGTCCTTTCCACTGCCCTCTCAACCATCCTCTAATTTAATCACACTCTGACACAAAGAATTCACCCCCGAGCTTCTCCCACAGTGCTTTCCAAAACACTTTGGAAGGTGACTGTCCTCATGTATCACATCTGATGCCTGCGCCGTTTTATCGGAGGCTTCACCTAGCCATGACCCACACCATCCTGGCTCTGGGCGATTGGTTACCTTTGAGCACCCCTGCTGAGGCTTTACTCCTGCCACCGACAGGAGAGGAGAGGGACAGTAGGTAAATCTTTCAAATCCAAATTGGATTATGGGGGCACCACTCCCTTGATGCACTGCCTGAGTCTGACTATGTTTATTAAGGTCCCTGCTGGGAAATAGAAATGTGCAGATATTTGATACAGGAGTGTGCACATGAAAGCGCATACTGAAAGAGAGTGTGAGAGAGGGACAAAGAGGAATATGATGTCATGTTTGAATGACTTCTTCACATCAATCTCTCAGTGGAGCAGTCACAGTTTGATTTTTGCCTTTTGTCGAATGAGTGTTAAAAACAAAAAAGCAGGATTAACGAGCGGAGAGTGTTTTATGTTGATTCACAAAGCGGCTTGGTCAGTCAGATCGAAGCGGGATTGCGGGTGATCAACTGTGAGTGTTAGCAGAAAGATGGAAAGAGAGAGAAAATCAGCCTGATAAAAAGAGATGGCTGCACAGGGTTTATGAGAAAGCAATTAGACAGAGTGGTGAAACAAAGATGTCGGCGGGCTAAGGAGAGATGAATGGGAGATGACAGAGACGAGCGGCTGATGAGCAGCAGTGAGGCTGTGGGGCCTGTAGTGAAACGGTTAGATCTGGCTCAGAGTGGCTGCCTCACACAGCAGAAAGTGTGTCACGGGAGAGCTAGGCTAATGCACCAGGCTAATGTTGCCTCGGTAAACCCCTGCTGCACTCAGGCCTCCCGGTTAGCACTTACTGTTACTGTTTGGGCAAGTCATGCCCTGAGAAACCATAATGGCACGATGAGCCACAATGAAAGATTTAGCTCGTACATGGGCAAAACAGGCCTGCGGTCAAACTCTGCTGTGAGGATCTACGCTAGTCACTAATTGCTGCTCAGTCAGTAGAATTTCTTTTTTTCTCCTCAGATGACCCTAAAAGCTCCAGCAGTTGGCAAAGAGCCAAAATTCTGAAAACAGATACTAAAGCTATGTGTACTTTTAAGGATCAATACAGTATTGGCAGAATTATTACCCTCAGTGTATACAAGTACATAGAAAGTATCAAACTGCCACATCTTGCGGTAGAGTTAAAGATGCCATTTGGAGTAAACTGAAAGCCTGGTCATTATTCAAACTTTTCCTAATTATAACCTAATATATGAGCAGATTTAAAATTACTAACATAAAACAGATTGTATAACACGAACTACTTTTTAAAAGACCCCCCTCCCATTTTGTGATGTTTCAGTGACTTCCTGTTTACATTGAGTATCCCTTTTGTCTGGATGCTGTTCCAGATACTTTGTGACAACCAATTGACATTCAAATCTTTGTGACTTAAGGCATCCCCTAAGGATGCAGTCTGACTAGTCTAAAAATAGCTTGGAACTTAGGAAAGACTTAACACAAAAAGTCAGTAATAGATTTACGCATCGTAGGAACGACCCAGTCCCGCTCTGTTTACATTGCCTTTCTGTCATCTTTACAACTATTTGTACAATTGCAACATTTAGGCATATCAAATGAAATAGGTATCATGTCACCCCTGTATTGGTGTGCATGCTGGTACATTAAAATGCAAACAATATGGTCATCTGCTCAACAAACGTTGCTCCACAGTGCCTCTAGTGGTCACCTTCACAGGAGTACTTTAAACGTAAGTCTATGCAGTGGAGAGTGTTATAACCGGTGCTGAGAAAATCTTTACCCCAGAAAACGTCTATCTTGGTCTTGTTTACTCTGTTTTGTAATATCACTCTGGGAAAATAGGCTTCATTACTGCTTCAATCTCATGAATACCACAGACACGTTCGATCATGGCTGCAGGCTGCCAATTTGCTTCAGGCATCACTTTGTATCCCAGCAGACAGGTCATTTCATTTGATTTTTAGAAGCCTTTCTTACATAAAAGAGAGAGCTTTTATAGTATTGAAATCTGAATAACAGCCACACACATGCAGATCCTCACAAGGACATACAGTTAAATAACTCACAGTGTTTTGGGACATATGACAGCACTTTAAATGTGACACACAGCAAATGTTTTAAGTGTTAAAAGATTTTTTTCTCATTGTTGTCTTTTATTTATCTATATATAGTTTTAAGATCAGAGGCAGATGTATTTAAGTGCATTTGAGTGCACAGTTGTACTTTTTAATGTTTATGACATGGGTATATGAACCCATTCACTGCAAAGCAAAATACTGAACTTCCTGCAGCCCATACACATGGACCACTGCTGACCTCAGGCTAATGAAAGATGAACCCAGTGGCAAAGCCCAAAATGATGCTAGGAGTGTATGAGGTCAGACATTTAGCCTGCATCAGAGCCTTGAAAACCCTGGGGGAGGCCCAGCTTCTCTCATCAAGCAGGGGTCAGGTTGAGTTCAATAAAGGTCACAGTCTCAGCTCTGTGGTACACATCCAGTAACCATCCAGATGTCATCACTGCTGCTCACCATGTGGAAAAAGATAAGGAAAAGCATCAGGTGATAAGACCACAACCTTTTTAATACCTTTCCTTCACTTAAATGAAAAGGCCTTGATTATTTTTTTTACTTAAAACACACTGCAAGAAAAATACTTAATATCAAAATTAGTTACCTGGCTGCAGTGATGTTTCTGTCTTACTGACTTAACCGTGATGAACATAAGCTGTTCGTCACAACTACTTTATTACACATTGAAAATCAAGTATAAAATCAAGTTATTTTAACTATAAGTAAGTTTAACCAGTATCAAGTTATGCAGCACAATTTAAAGGGATCTTTACCAATTTCCACCAGCTTTCTATCAAAATCATGCCGCCACCACGGATACCAAGAGTATAAAGAGCTGAACAAAAGGCTTATACACCCCTCCCTCTCTTTCAAACTCGGAACGAAATCTGTTCAAATGGTAAAACTAGGCTTTTGTGGTCAAATATATATTAAGATAATATTACTGCAATGCCTATTTCTCTCCTAATACATTTCCAGAAACATATTTCAGTGCCCTGTTTAGCTGTAATAGTGAAAGTTTGTGATGTCACCCACCAGCGGGCGTAGCACTCTGGTAGTTGTAGGTCATACAACAATTTGCATCTTTCTATTGCATAGACAGCCTAGTTTTATGTAAGGGCCTCTTTTTATCGGTTAAATACTTCTTTAAATTTAGTTAAACTTTATTATATAGATGCCATATACATTTTTGTTACTTTTTAGCACTTTTCAGCAATCCTGAATCAGACTTGTGAATCAGGCTTGCTACCAAATGCACCCAGGTGTGGTCAAATCAGAAGACTTCAGAACAGACCGGAAATAGCTAATAAATAACAGAGGATGCCCTTTACAGCTGAACCACAGCAGTCCTCCTCAGGAAATAATCAGTTTGATATTTCTCCTCCTGTCGTACAGACAGTTGTCACTAGAAATAGTCTGCAGTTTTGCATTACACCAGGCTGCAGTGGCTTTTGCATATAATATTTAATGACAGGCTGCAAAGGCGTCCTAAAATTAGGGTCTGATATGTGCTGTCTGTGGTATGTGTGCCCCTAAAATGCTCTCATAAATCAATGTAATATGTCTCAAAAATTACACCAGTACACTGAAGTTGTTTCAGCATTTGCTGTTGGAGGCATTAGCTTCTCTTAGTGAAGGTCTGTTTGTGCTGCACTCTAATCTTTAACAACTCCGGATATGAAACATTAAAAAGACAAGACAAAAGCTCAGAGGACTACTAATTTGTTCAGAATCTTGCTTTATTGGCAAAGTGAGTGTTTAACCACACAAGTACTTTGAGTCTGTTTTTTCCTGGTTCATGTCAGCTGTAAAACAGCTGAACAAGATAAACATAATGTCAGGAAGTTTGTGATCTACTGACATAGAGTCTGGCCATAGATTGTGTTAAAAATAATGCATAAGGCCACCTTGATGTCACCCATTGGTTGGTGGACTTCTTTTAGGAAATAGCAAAGAAAGCCCTGTGCAATAAACAAAAACAGATTTAGACTGAGTACTGGATTTCAAATAACTCTGCTTTTCATGTTTCAGAGCTTTACAGGCTGCAAAAATGTGCAATTTTTTTCAGTCTATGCTGGACTTTCCTCAGTGCAGAATGAGGCATACATACTGGTTCACTATATATACCGGTCACTCTTACAGGTGCTTCCATAAGGAGCGATGACTTTACCATTTTGACTGTCACCAACTTGGATTTTTGGAACCAGAAGGGGAGGGTGGAGTTACCCTAATGCTAGCCGCTAGCTTATTTAGCACAGTGCTTTTAAAGTCTATGGTAAATTGTGATAATGCTAATGCTAATTTCTGCTAGTGACAATTAGTCTTAAACGCTGAACAAGACTTTTTTAGCTGACAAGATGTTTCAATTAACTTTTATTAACTGAAAACACACTAAAATAGCGACAGCTTTAGCTATGCCAATACTCAATCTAGAGGTTACGCCATGGTTGTGTTATATTACTAACATGGATTCCATGGCAGCAACAGATGGCACCCACCTGTCACTCAAAGAGGCCACACCCTGAATTATGCATAATAATATTTAAATTGTTGTCAAGAATAGGGAAATGAGCTACAGACACCAAAACCTTTATTTGTAACATGCTGTAAACATGTTTATTTCTGCTGTAAAGTTGGGCATTTTCAAGTGTGTTTATGGGATTGACTCACTTTTGGGCCTAACCTCAGGTGGCCATTAGAAGAACTGTGTTTTTTTGCACTTTTGCAATGGCTTCTTTCTTAACCCCCTAGGCTTTGCCTTAGGATGGTGCAGTGAGTTTGGTGTGAAGGATGTCTGGCATGATGCCAGTGTTGAACGTTGAGTCCACAAACATGTTGCATGTGCATGTTGCTGGGGAGTTGAGGTGTTGCAGGACGTAGCGCTGGGTTCCATACTGACTGTATCCTCCACTCGCCTGTTTGCCCAGTAGGCAAACTGCAGGGGGTCCAGTAGGGGGCCTGTGATGGCCTTCAGGTGGCTTAACACCAGTTTCTCAAAGAATTTCATGACCACAGACACCAGCGGATTTAATCCTGCAATGGAGGGTTTCTTGGGGCCTGGGATGATTATGCAGCATTTGAAGCAGGAGGGGACTTCACATGTCTCCAGTAATCTGTGAAAGATCTGTGTGAAGATGGGGACCAGCTGATCAGTACAGATTTTCAGACAGGAGAGTGATACACTGACCTGGTGCCTTTCTGATCTTTGTGGTCTGTGAAAGAGCTGACATATATCCTCTTCACAGATCCTGAGTAGGTGGGGGGTCTGTGGGGAGGGCGTGTCAGGTGGGGGATTGATGTCTGAGTCAGAGCGGGTGAAGGGTGTGAAAGTGGGTTTATCAAACCTGCAGTAAAAAACGTTCAGGTCATCAGCCAGTTGATGGGTTTCTTACTGTAAATCTTTGCCTTTATACTGTTGATGAACAGTATCCAAAAGTTATATTATGTAAGTGGAAAAATGTTCCTGCTGATTCATGATATGGGTTCCTGGAGCTTTACAGCCTCAGGAAGCATTTTCCTAATCTAATCTATGCTTTTTAATTGAAATGCTTTATCTCTCAAGATGTGCCAGTTTGCCTATCTCGAAAAGCTAATTGATTTTCCAAATAAAATGGAAAAAAGTTGTCAAGACAAAATAAGCAGTTTTGAAGACAATGAAACACGTGAACAAAGCACTATCATATGTCCATATTCACAAATCAAAACTATGCTGGAAATGCAGAAAAGTCCACCGACAGCTTTTGTAGACATTTAAAGCAAATTAACATCAACATATTTTCTGTGTTAGATGTACTCTCTAAGATACATAAAATGTTTCTCTTTTTGTGTTGCAGGACTTCTTCTGTGACCTCAACGAGACAGTTATTAGCATCTCCATCAAGGTACAGAACATTTGCTCTCCCCTTTTTCACTAACCCTCAGGAATATGATATATAATCTGCTTTCATTTAATGCCTTGGTTTGCATCTTCTGCTCAGTTGTGACTGGCACTAGAGGGTCAGTGCTAATGAGACAGTGAACTGCTTGATGTTGTTGCTGGATATATTGAAACGGCTGAATCACCGGGAGAATTAGCTAATAGGCTACAGAAAAACAGCACATCTTGACCTTGTCTAGATTGAACTATGATGGATCCTCAAGGCTTTCTGACTGAAGGCAGCTGTCAAAAAAGAAAAAAGTATGAAGCTGTGGGAGGCAGAACTTGTCCTTTGTGCAGACCAATAAGACTCTGGGGGCCTCTTTTTTCTCTCAGGCCAAAGACTGATCCGAATTGAAATGTCAGTGTATCTGATGTGAAATAGTTTGAATGTAACATGAATACAGTAAGTGTAACAGTGTTGTGTTGGTGCATGGATGAAAGGGCATGTTTTGTCATGCAAACGCATGCACAGTGTTGCCTGCAGAGCAATGAGCGCTGTTGGAACATAGCCGCGATGCTCAGCATCATGAGTGTCCTCTGTGGGCTTCCCTGAGGTCCAACACTGGACTCTTGATTTCACACTGGATTAATTTCATTCTGAGCACAAATCTCTTCTGCTGTACTATCCATAGGAACAAACTGCCGCTCATGTTATGGAGCAGGGGAGCATTGCAAAGGAAATGTGGCCTTTTTTATACACAGTACAGCTTTTGACTGCTTTATCGTGTTTCTTTTTACAGACTATGATGGTTTTTGCACTTCAAAGGGAAATTAAGTTGTATGAGGCACCAGTCAAATGAAACACAGGTGTATTTTCTTTTTGGAAAGTGTATGACGAGAACAAGAAGGAGTGCTGGGAAGAGCTACCACTGTGTACCTTGTTGTTAAATTTCCAGTGACATTGATAGCACTTTCTTGATTTTTGTACTCAAAGAAACCGATCAATAGCCTTTCTGCAGCTGGTGCATTAGTGATTTTTTGCTCCACTGAGCTGCTCGACAGTCATGAAAAACAGCGACCCATTCATTGGGGCTTACTGAAAACATCAAGGGGTGAAGAATTTAAAAGCTTAACTTTTTTACAGCCTGGGATACTAAAAGGAAAAAAAAACCCTTTAATAAATTTTTCAACAAATGCTGACCTCTGCAAATATTGATTAGATCAATATTACCTAAACTAAACCTACACAGTAGGGAGGAATCGCACATGGACAAGCATCTAAAAGCATATATGTCCATTTAGTTCCTGGGTAGCAATCATGGATGGATTATAAGGCAGGTTTAATGGGCACAGGCCCAGGGGCCCATAGTGTCAGGGGCCCAACTGGTCACATGCAAAATGACAGTCAAATCAAAATGTATCAGCCTCAAACAGACAGAAAATCATCGCAAAGAGAAGAGACACAAGACTAAGAAAATGGAAAGGAACTAAAAGAGACACAAAACGCCTTCAAAGAGGGACTTCAAGAGACACAAAAAAGACCTATAAAGACAGAAATACCTTTAAGAGACACAAAATGGCTCAAAAGAGACACAAATATAAAATAAAAAAAAAACACCAAATCACTTCAGAGATGCAAAATGACTGCAAAGATATGGAAAGGAACTACAAAGAGACACAAAATGACTAAGATATTCAGACTACAAACACAGACTTTCGGACTACAAAAACACAAAAAGACCAAAAACAAATGTAACAACATTGCTTCAAAGAGCCATCACAAATTCTGTGTCTTGCTCCACAGTAGTAACTGTGCCCAGGGGCCCATTGTCTTATATCAATAATACCTCATGTCGTAACAGTGAGCATGAAATTTCAACCAATAAAATCATCACAGGGTTTCTACAAGAACTTTCTCAGACATTTTAAGCTGATTAAAGCTTTATTAAAGGTCTGCTCATAATGGAAACACAAAACAAACAATATGCAGAGTATTATCAGAGTAAAAACCAGCACGTCTGTTTCATTTGACTTCAGTAAATCATGCCTCTGTTAGCTTACAAATGCATTCTGTCGCAGTAATTTACATAACACAACCATTTTTCATTTATTAGGACACCTAAAGTGCCTCCCTGTATACTCTTTAGTACTCTCAAAGGATTTAAACCAGCATTTCACTCAGTTGATCACCCAGATGTTCCAGACAGCACTTTTAACTGCTAATGCTGTTTGCATGTAAGTGCATTAACAAAATAAATGGTCATAAGCAGCACAATCATATGAAATATTTCATTTAGTGTTAATTAGATATTAAAAGCCATGTGTATTTAGTGGGTTTAGATGGTGACAGTGAACAATGGGCTTGAGTTGCATTAATGACATTTGAATTCATTGTTTAATGTGAAGTGTAGTAGTGCATCTGCATAAAACATTTCATTTGAAATTCAAATGATTATTGTCATAAATACATGCACGCCAATTATGCAGTTTCTGTCTGTCTTAGATAAAGTGTATGTATTTATCTAGCTTTGTTTATGTCAAGCATTTCAGTACAGCCAAAGGAGTGTTTGTGTATTTATGCAGGAGAAGCTACTATACATAAGTACATCGAATATTTAGGTTTTTTTTCAACCAAGGCAAGTTTACTGTCAACATAAATATTTATCATGTTGGTATGCATCTAAGTACACTTGGTTAATTCCTTCTCAGTTTGAAAAGTATTCATCATTAAATGTTAGACAGACATGCTGTCCCCAAAGCTCTGATCCCACTGCCTTCATTCTTCCAACATCTAGTTTGCTCTTATTTTCTCCCCTGAGACTCAGTGTTACATTTTATCCATGATGAACTGCTGATGTTATTAAGTTTTCCTTTGTCATATCAAGGGATGCTGTTCTCATTCATCTTCAGCAGACAACAAAAGCAATTAATTTGGATTGTTGATCACTCTGGTGCATCGTTTGGTACTTAAATGATAAAGTAAGGCCATTGCTGTGTTTGACCAGTAATATTGGCAGTAAATTCCTAAACGAGGAACAAAATATCCTGATATTCCCTAAAGATTTTATCCCACCAACAGGCCAAAGATATTTATCAAAGAAGCTTTTTTGCTTTATGAATGATGATTCAATGATTAATCGGTTCTTAAAATGATTATTGATAAAGGTTTTAACAGCTAACACTAACAGATTCATCAATCATCCCAGCACTATTTCATCATTTGCATAAGCCTTTAGGAACTGCTAATAATACAGATACAAAATACTGAATGTTTATCACGTAACATTATGTGCATAACTGTTTAAAGAAATCGTGCACATACTGATAACAGTGATTGCTTATTCATACTGTACAGAGCCCAACACGAAATGCTCTAACCTCGACTGTGTGGCTCACGGTAAGATTTTCTTTTGGATTGTTCCTCTTGTTCTAAAATTTAAGTTGATTACAGTGAAGTTTGTGCCTGAGAAAATCCCATGTCTCACAGCTGTGTACTGCAGCTCAGGGCCGAGGCTGCAGATCTGCAGGGTTTTTTTTCCTCTCGTGAGAACACTTTGTTCCATTAATTTGCATAGAGGCGTTGGATTGACTTTAATGAAGTTGCAGCGGAACTCCTCATGCAAGGAGCTCTTATAAACTTGTTTCTAGAAATCTAATGTGGTCAAAAGAACAAAAGTGCTGACACAACCACAAGTAATGTATATTAGATGTAAAACGCTTCATTTGTTTTCATAATTATTAGGCCGAATCCTGGAACAGCTCGTCATTAGATACTGAAAGGCTATTGTATGAGTCGTTCTCTTGCTTCATTTGTGGGACTTCCAATTGGAAGAATTAATGATTCCCTCTTGACCAATCAGATCAGTGTGCTACCTTGTAAAATCTGACAATTTGATCTCACTAAAAATAATCTTGGAAACCAATTGCCTTTAAAAAGGAAAGTAAATATAACTATGAATCATAATTTAATTACTTTACTTACTTTATATCTTATTGTTAAGTTTACTTAAAATTTAGCTGTGTTTACTTAAATTTGTGAAGTTGTTGCAAATTAGAAATGACAAGAGAAATTACCTTGGTCTGTCTGAGAGTTAACAAACTCAGTAAACCAAATTGGTTTGACTTAACCTAATTGTGACAAAGAGGATTTTGCCCATGATGAAGTGATGAAGTGATTGACTAGTTTGCAACCAGCAGAATACATATTGTATAGCACAGTAAAATTGCTTTGCTAAAGTTGCTAAAACTTAGAACGATTGATTTGATTTCAAGGCAATTGGTATCCTAGACTAAAAGATTTTACAGTGGAAGTATTTCAACAGAGGTGTGCCAAAAAACAAGCTGGAATAGAATAGTTGTATTGATAACATCCACAACTTTAAATGGAAATGCAAAAATTACGGTTCTAATGTGTAACAAACCGAACTGAACCAGACTGAAATTGACTGCTTAGTGTAACATTGGTACTGGTGGTTCACTGTAGAGACTGCTGACCCTCACGTTTGAAAGACACCAACACTTCTGCTGCGGGTGATCTGACTCAATTCCTGAATGAATGCAGTAGTTAAAATACCTAACAATATGCTGACCTAGTGTTGTGTACCTGCTTCCCCTCAACAACACAGTATTGTGTCACCACATTAACATAATACAGTATACAGGCTCGTTTCTGTCATTCTTCTGTTTACATGCCACCGTCTTTCTCTCTCTCTCTCTCTCTCTCTCTCCCTCTGTATTTGTGTGTGCACTGTGTCCAGTTTGTGTAGGCATTGCATTAACATGATTTAATCCTCTGCATGGCTTATTGGATCCAAATCCTCCTAAAGCTTTTAAAGCTCCTGCCTTTTCATTTCTGTCTCTCTCTGTGTACCTATCCTTCTATCGGACAGTGAAGGAAACTGCAAAGCGACCTTCTTCTGTGTGTATTTTCCATAATCAGCATCACAACATCTTGACCTTTATACTTAAACCGCATGTGATACTTGTGATTTTACATGTTAGCCAGTCCTAAAATGGGATTTTTTCTATTTTAGTATTTTTTTCAAATGATGGGGCACAAATTGATTCCCATGTGCTATATTTCAACCACAGTTACCTCAAGAAACAAAGGCTTGACTGTCTCAATGTGTTTATTTGTAAATCTGGTGCAACACAAATAGATGATAGTTTCGATTAAGTTAATAAATAATATTGTATTTCCTATCATGTTTTTGCATACAGCAAGGAAATAGGAGTGCATTTTCTAAACTCCATTCCCCTAAACTATATTACAGATGAGACTTGTCCATCAAAATATCTCTCTCTAGTTTGTCACTAAAGCTCCATTACAATCAGTGCCGACCTGATCTTACTTTGATAGATATGATTGATTTTTTAAGATTCTCTATATTTTTAAATAAGCAAGTAAAATCTTGAGAAAAATCAACTGAGACCTAACAAAAAGCTCCCCTTTAACTTGTCTTTACTCATTGTCTAGTTTAAGGGCGGTTTAACTTGGATATACTGCTTTAATATCAATGACAAATATGTACTGATAGTTGAAGAAAATACTGTCTAAAGCAGTGTTTGAACTTTTTCTGCCTTTTGAATTTTAACGATCCCGGCATGTAGAGAGAAGTCAAGCTGTCATGTCAGTTTTAAGAATGACATTTGTATTCTGTGTGGAGGCAGCTCCAGATGAATTAAACATAATATGTGTCATCCATTTGAAGTTGGGTGTGTATTTCAAACATATTCATGGGTTTTTTAATCAGAAATATCAGTATACTGTATAAGTCTCTAATAGACACCCTCTTCTGCACAAAGTAGCGAGAAAAACGTTTATAAAATGAACTAAAGCCCCAGTTGTACATTGTTCACCGTGTGTTTGATTTTGATTTACAGTGCTATGGTCGGATTTCTAGCTGGGCTGATAAATAAAAACAATAAAAAGGATGTCCTTGTGGCCGGCAGGTCTTATGGACGCTGACCATTAGACATTTTCCATGGAGACGTGCTGGCTTGGCTCAGCGTGTCAGTCCAGTCCGGCGGAGACTTGCATCTCCATGCCCAGATATGCTCTTATTTTCATCTATGTAGCTATTTGCCCCAGCTCCACATGAACTAGTGTCTCATGCGCAGTAAAATGGCACAATAGATAATATAATCTACATTTTGCTTCCTAGTTAGAGCAGAACATGCTGTGTCTGGACAGAGCCAGAGAGGTGCACACTGTGCTGAATGTTGGTGCTGAATAATGATGATGAGGCCAATCTGACGCCACCTCAACTCACTTCACTTGGAGGTGGTCGGTCAGGCATTGGCCTGACTCTGCAGTTGGTTCATCTTGCATGTGACTCGGCACAATTTGGTGCGTTTAAGCTGGTAATGGAAACCCAAATCAATGTGGCATGGTTTAATCTGGCGCAGCCAAGAGCGCTAACGGAAAAGCCCTACATGCAGTCTTAACAACCCCAGTTTGAGTCCATCCAGGGACATGTGTTGCATGGCAGTCATACTCTCTGTTTCTTCCCTCATTAACTGCAGGCCATATGGTCAAACATAAACTATCATGATATATACAGGACTCAACAATATGGATTGCCCAACTGCCTGGAGCAAGTAAAATGAAACATCGAGCTAGATTTAGCAACTCACTTACCCAGTCGAGCAAGTCGTTAAAAATAAATAAACACATTGTTTTTCAGGAGCTAATGATGGAAATAGCTAAGGAGTGTGCCATATTGCTGTCTTCTCAAAGATTAAGCATAATTGAGCATTTAAATTATCCTGGAAACAGGAGTTTAGTTAGGAAGCGTTGGAGGATTTGCGTGAAACTCAAACTATGTATTGCATTGAGTTTGTCACAAGGCAGATAATATAGGATGGTGTCTTGATGTTATTTTTGATAACTGTTAATAAATAAAAACAGGATAGTGGCATGTGAATTTTTGAAGCATGTATCCAACTGGAAAGTGCAAAAAAAAAAATATTATTGCCGAACTGATAATCATATACATTACCTGTACCGTTAGTCTGTCACTTTGCAAATTTCTTAGAAAAAACTGTCATTCCATTTATATGCAAGTCTCTATCTAACTTGATTGCACACAGCTGCAGGAATTTCTGTTTGGTGACCATCCCTGATCACAGAGCCTTTCACCAGGCACAGTTGTATATCTGCGTAACAAAGTGTTAACCCATGAAACCAGTAGAGCTCCTACATCTCTCACACAGATTTGTCTATGACAGGATTGGAAGCAAAAATAGAAATAGCTTTAACAGTGCAAAAGACTATTTTATGCTCATCCGCAGTGTGTTGGCCGGCGAACAGAGAAAATTACATTTTGTTCTTCTCTCTTTCTCGTTATTAGAAGTGTCTGGCTTGGTTGAAAGTGTTTCTCAGACAAAATGAGTATCAGGGTTAATGTGCCTATTATTAACATTTGGGTTCTATTTTAATAACCTCACGGCCAATTGCTGGTCTTCAATATCCAGGACCACATGATGTAACCTAATTAATGTGACAGAGACAGATGCTTTAATTTCTCACTTGTGATCTCATTCCAGATAATATTTAAAGAGAGAAAGTATATTTTAACATTTACTGTAGCAGAAAGGTAATTGAGAAGAGGCCTTGTGAAATTTCCAATGGGAGGCCGAGTCCTATTATATGGCAACTTTATTGTATATCACCGCTTTTCATTAATGAAAAAGTAATTGAATCGTAGAGGTACGGAGAATGAAACATGTAGTTGTCAGTGTTTTCATGTCTGTGTGCAGGTGCATCATCAAGTCCTGCAAATTACACGAGCACACTGTTTCTTACCGCCTCATTTTGAGTGGAAATGATTTCAAGGCACCTGTTTTTGTGTGAAGGTCATTTTTTTCACTCATGGATATTCCTGCAACATGGCTTCTCTACCTGTTATTTTTAGCACCATTGTGCAGTGCAGTCATGGAAGACGGAAGTTATATCTAGCATTGAAATTCGAGCTTGGAGCACAGGTTATCTCACATCGCATCAAAAATTAAACCACACATGCCTGAAAGATGACCTCTGGGCTGTTTTGAAAACTGTATTGTGGGTAACTGCAGTCTTTTCTTTTTTCACATACATGTGTAGCTGCTGTTTTCTTGACTTACCTAACCCACATGCATAATTCAACAGGCAGCTGAGGTTTTTTTGCTGCACGTAATGACAGCAAGTTGTAGAGGAAGGCACTACGACTTAACATCTGAGAGCCAGTGACAGCAGAAGCCATATCCTGTCATTTTTACTGACTGCCTCCCCTCTGTGAATCTCTCGTCATGACGTCTCACTCCTGCAAATACTTTGCCCTTTTCTCATTCCCCCTTCTTTACTCAGTGTGATAAATTCTTGTCCCTCTCTTTATATCTACTGACTGCTCTGTATTTTTCCCTCCAATCTGCAAGGCCATCTGGTCTTCCGTCCTCGGCCTCGTGTCTGTCTGCTGTATCTTTTGCTCTCTGAATCAATTTGACAAGATTAATAGAGTGAACCTCAGACAGATATAAGCTGCTCATTTTGATAGGGATCGTTGGGAGGAGATAAGTTCAATGCCGGCCATGAGCAGATGAGCGGGCCTTTTTTTTCTTTTTTTCCCCCTCAACAATGACAGCTCACCTAGCCAATTGAGAGGATTTAGGGTAGAAAAAAAAATATTTAACCTGTTTCATGTAAAAGATTATTCTGAGGGGAAAAGGTCGAATCACTCTGATGTGACGCTCACTTGTCATGTCGACAAAATGCACAATTGTGACCCCTTTTATCTTCCAGTGTCAGACTAGGCCACAGACACATCGAAACCACCCAGCTGGCAGTATAAACGTCCCTGCCCTGAACTGTAGTCAGATTAACACGCTGCCAGGTGGAATCCCACTGAAAAAGCTGATTGGTCTTAGATCAGCTGGGTTTTTTTCTTTTTTTTGAGCATCATAGATCTCCGTATCCTGACATTTTCCCACAGTGAGAGTGAAAGTATAGTAAAAAAAATAACCAATATCCTGCTGTGATAAGTTTAGGAAAAATGGCTCAAGAGTACCCAAAACCTACCAACCCCAGGCCTTTCAAAATAGCTTATGTCAAACAGAACCAAAGAAATGCTACCAAGGCACTTCCAGCCAGAAGTAGGGGCAAAAGAAAAAAAATAGGAAAAAGTGCAGATGATTTACTCAAGCAGTGGTGGAAAGTTGAGTCAGGTGAACAAAAAACTGTATTCATAATTACTGTGTTTATATTCAAAGAGTATTAAAATTAGTGCTGTAACATAAATGTAACAGTTGCTCATAATATATTGTACCCTTTTTTTACCAAAACAGGAAGAGCCAGTAAATACCACACACACTGCAGAGTCATTTGTCCTGGAAATGAATACTAGTTATAACTTTTCCCACTAAAGCCAGACACTACACAGATAGTTTTTCATCCAGTGGCAGAGGGACTCTACTCACAGTGATGTTTCACTGCCCCCAGTGGCAACGAGGAGAACTGTATTTGACATCCATTTGACTGTCTCTGTGTCGATCCTTTTGTTACTCAGATGCAAGGTAGTCCCAGAGCCAAATAGACGTCTGTGTATAAGGACTACAAACACACATGCACACTAGATGTTATCATTAGCCTATTTCAGATCAAAGAAACCATTTTAGAACATCCACTGCAGCTCAGCTTGTCAAGTCGCCAGTATGTGGTATTAGAACATGAGGCACATCACCTGTCAGTACTCTGCCAGCGTTGTTTGGTTCAGTGTGGAAAAAAGCGGTTTGGCATAATGGCAGATCTCTTTAACAGGAGTATTGCAGGATGTCTGTTTAAAATGGGCTTTTGACTCTAGCGCCTTGGTTGGTTGCCTTTAAGTGATGACTACTCCAACAACACAAAGCATTAAGATGTGGTTAGAAAATAATGCAACAACCATTTCTTGATACATTTGGTAATACTGAAGAATCCAAACCTGTAAAAGCTCAATTTAGCTTTGACTGAAATATTTGACAGGAATATTTCCTGTCACACACCGCCAGTTCAAAAGCTTTATGTAACACAATACTGAGTAAACAGCATCACTCAGTCTGAGGGTGTTTGACCGAATGCTTGTCTGGCTGACCTGAATTTGGCTCTTTTCTTTTCATCACTGAAAATATGCAGTGATAATGTGCACTCTGATTGGTCCACCGAGAGTCAGTCCTGGATCTGTTTTAGCTGTTTGAATGTGACCTGAGGCTGATTTAAATTGTTCTCGTTTAAGCAAACAAAATGCTTCTCAGTATGAGCATACTGCTTCAAACAGGCCTGATGTGAATGTATAATGTGCTGCAGTTTTACAAGTTCAGGCCAACATTTTGTTGGAGACCCAACCTTTGGGTACCAACTGCTCGAGTTGTGAGCCTATGTTGCATCGAACCATCTCTCTGTTCTATTATTCTCTGCAATCGAGCAAGAAATTCTCACCGAAAGTATGAGTGTAACACATCCTCTTCTTTGGGAACATAAAGATTTGACATTCAAACCTGGCGTTAGCATCAATGACATAACACACAGCCCTCGGCCAAGCCCGGCACCCAGGTACACTACGCCACAACAGTAATGTGGTGATTCATGCATGATTTTAACATTTAACTGTTTTTTTTGTGTGTTTACTCGCCCAATTATAGTCTCTACCCCTCCAGACACATTCTGTTCTTAAATGTTCGCCCACACATCTCTTAACCTCTTCTCACCCTCCACTTGAATTTCCTTTTCCAGCAAACCAATTTATCTCACATGCTAATTAACGAGGCTGGCCTCAATTAAAGCAGTAATTGGACTGTATGGAAAAACCAAACTGAGACACATCATCAACAGTTTTTATTGTTATTCTCCTATGAAGAGCTGTTACTATTACTAAGGGAAGCTTTGTTTTGGCTGCGATTTAGACATGATTTATCTATTGTGGTAAGACTTGAGTGGCAAAGAAAAAAAGTAATTTGCTTGTACAAAGGAACCCTTTAATATAAGATCTACAAAGTCCTGTCAAGACAAGTGAAATGACTGTAGGCATTTCAAATCACTACTAGCCTACAGCAAAATCAACTGATGATGCTCCGACAGAAACTCACACCATTACTTGCACTTTGTGAAGCAAATAGTCAGTGCCAAAAATAGAGCAATATAAAGCACATCTCTCCTCAGCCACATACTCACACACTCTTTCAAGCTCTTGACAGCGGGCAGTTTTGGGACCAGAGTCACTTTGGTGTTGCTGTCTTCTAACATGACACTCTCTGATACTGAATTCTTTGGCCAAATAAGAGATGACGAGACCAATTCTGCTGCAATATTGTGACATGACACTTACATTTCCTTTCAACTTGTTGTCAGGTTTTTCTTTTTGTCTTCCAAAGCGGGAAAGGAGGTGACATGAGCCTAAAAACAAAAACCTGTATGTTACAATAAACTGGGTCCACACAAGGGTTTCCCATCAAACTAACAAAGATATAGCCAGAGGCCAAAAATTTGCACAAAAAGCTCAAACAATGATGTAAACAAGGCTCATGTTCATGGTTTAAACGTGTTCATGCTTTGCTACTGAGGGCTGTAGATCATCATGTATTTGTCCACAGCCACAGTCTGAACTCAACATGACACTGACCACATGCACCATTTTTTAGCAAATCAGTTGGATAGAGCATGATAAAGAAATGTCACCTTTTCAAGAGTTATAGCCTGTTATATTGAGCAAGCACCGTAATATCTGTCAACCAAATGAAATGATCACCATTCCCTAAAAAGTGAGTGCCACCGTTATTTTTTTTATTTATGGAAGAAATGTCACCATAAAATAGCATTTAACTTGAGCAAAGTCCATGAACTTTATATCCTTTTATTATATTGTAACTGTCATTCATTTCATTTGTTGTTTTTAAAAATCTCTCACTTCATATCAGTTTGTCGTCATCATTGTTTTTCCAGTAACCCAGTATATGCCTAATGTGTAATATTCTATGAATGGTTACATGAGAAATTATTTCTCTCTGTGGGCATGTATTTATTATACAAGACCATAAACACAAGCACCGTTCGGCTTGGAGAAGACAAGAATGATGAAAAAGACTGTGGCCTCAAGGCCGTGGAGGCTTTTCCTTGGTATTTCCAGTTCATTAATATGGTAATGTCCTTGAGTTCCAGTTACCAACCATGCATGACATACAGTGATGCATCGCCCTGTGTTGCCACATTCCTGAAAATTGCAACATTACTGTGGACAAGGACGTAAATGACAAGAAAGAATGAATCAATATGATATTCAACAACAGATGTAGGTCCATGAATATCATTTCACATTCTTTTTGTGCTGTGGTACTGTATTACTGGAACCTCAGCTTGGTCTTAACCGCTCTGCTCGAGTTCCCTGAAATACGGTAACAGCAGGCTGCTCACCTCCTCCACCCTTTGGGGAGGGCAGGTTTTTTTACAGGCTTTTCTTCTTTTTAACGAGGAGACAGGGACTGTGCGGGTAATGGGCTTTGTTCTCTGTCAGTAATTGAGAGGTGGAGAATATAGTATATTATATTAATGCTCTGGTCCTGAGGAATAGAATATAGGGAGTTAGCAGTGATTAGCACTGTGAAGTGGCAGGCTCCAGATGTTAGCAGGTGTAGCGCTCATTAGCACTCCCAGGAGAAAGTGAGATAAAGATATGGCAGTTAAAAGTCAGATGGGGAGGCGGTCGCCTGAAGGTTAGAGAAGGTTAGAGGGGTGGGCTCGTACTATAAACAGGAAGGCTTTGTATTTGTATTCAAACACACATACAAACACACATCCCATAACAGCTATAGTCCAAATTAAGAAGCAGGAGTGTTAGTTGGCACTTTATCTTATTCACAAGGTTTTTGTTCATTTTGTCAATCATTGTCTCTTCATCCACATTTCAAGTGATTGACAACTTTGTGATATTTTGGTCTGAGAACTGTGGGAGGGAACTGGAGGTGTATTTTCTCCACAAAGAAAAGACTTGATCCCAAAATCATCTTGCTGTGAGGAGACAGCACTACTCAGACTAAACCCAACTGACAGATGCCTTTGTTCAAAGCCTCCCTAAAATAATGCCAATGCTTTGTTGATGCTCTTAGGTCTCACAGAGTGCTGTATGCTATCTCTAACATGCAGTAATTAAAACTTCATGCAAAAACTGTACTTTAAAGAATTACTTCACACACACCCTGTGTTGCGTTGAATTTGCCAAGCAGATTTTGTATTTCTTGCATGCCCCCAAAGTGAATGAAGAATCCAAACATTAAGACAATTCTTGATTATTTGAAGTCTTTGTTTAACAACAGCAAAACTATATCAAAATATCCTTTTTCAAACTCTTACATAACTCTTGTAGTATAACCCAAGTCTCATTTATTCAGTCACATGCTCCCAAACACTTGTATTTTTACTAAAACTTTCCCAGCTGGCCACCAGTGTCGTCAGATATAAATATATAGTTGAATTTATGATGTAGGGTGACCAAAATTCAATGTCAGGACTACATCTAATGCCAACTTCAAATTGATTTAGAACAACAACTATCACCAGATGATGTTGATACTTTGTTTGTTTTAAGATTTGTTGTTAAGTAGCCAAAGCCAAATCAAACATATGCTAATGTCATCTAGACGTAGAAGAACGTCGTAATGGTCCACACAATTTGAAATTCTTAAACAAGTAAAATATTTTCATCCCAATTTTCTTTCTAACCAAATTATAATATCCATCTAACATCAAGAGTCAACATCTCTCTGACATCATGTTGATGTCTGGTGCCAGCTGGGTTGCCATTTAAAACACATACGCATAATAAGTCCTACACATGGATTCAAAGTGCATCTGGTTTGCATTCCCACCTGTGTCAGACAATGCACAGCTACGTCAAAATGTTCCATTCATTCTTCTGCTGAGGATGAAGAAGTTCCTGGTCTGAGAATATGACTAACTGCACAAAGCAATCTCTTTAGCACGCCATCCACAATAATCCTTCAGAAGGAGTAAAGGATTTAGATTAAGCCCCCATAGCTGCAATGCTAACTTTGTCATTATCAACATGCATCTTCTGTGCGTAGATGTATCGGTGTGCTTATGGATTACTTTGCACCAGATTGACTACATTAACACTGAATACACAGAAGTGGAACTGCAAATATAATGCAAAGCACATATTGCCAAGAGGCTGTGTTTCTGTGTGCTGTGAGGCAGTGGTTTGCAATAAGGCTAACACGCTGAAATGGTAAATAGACCCTGGGGGGGGGCTGGGAGGAGATGAGATTAAGGCCACGTCATCTGGCCACAACTTCTCTTTAAAACGTCAACACGTCACTTTGCAGGATGCCCACATGTCAAACCATGTGCAAAGCTTTATTAAGACACTCCTGTCCAGATCAAACTATGAAGAGCATCTATGTCTGTCTCACACACATGTAATAATGTTGCCAGCAAACTCAGGTCACTGGGTCACTTTCCATTTTTACAGTCGCAATCCCTCACCTGTTTCTCTCTAATCTCGACCCTTCTCGGCCCCTTTCAGTCTCACTGTCTTTTCTCCTCTGTTGTTCTCTCCTACAAAACACTTCTCTTCATCTGTGATTAACCTGAGTTGAAGCATCACGTCCCACCCTTTCAGTCAGCTACAGTTGTCTTATGGACCCATTAAAATGGCGTGCTTGAGCCTTTCCGGAACTGTGACGCGTGACCGTGTCTGGCTTAGGATTTTAAACCACCTGCTGTCTGCTCCAAATCTGGGTTAGATGGTTGGGTGGATGGAAATTATAATGACGTGGTAAATGATGTAGGAGAGATAGTGGTTATGTTAATGTGTGGTGTTAGCAGCTTTTTTTTGTTTGTTTGTTTTCAATCTCTCTCTCTCTCTCTCTCTCTCTGTGAGCCACAGTTGACCATGACCTCCTGTGGTCTGTTGCAAGGGAGTGGAGGAGCACATCTGGTGTTTGGATGTGTGTGTCTGCTTCTGTGCGTGTGTATGTGTGTTAAGTGTGTGTAAGTTGAGCATCTGGCCAGGCAAAAAAAAAAAAAAAAAAAAAAAAGCAGTGCTGGAGCCTGGAGCGTGCAGTCGGAGGGGGCTGTCGAGCACTTCTGTGAAGATGCCCACATCTGTTTCTCTTCCTCACATACACAGGAAAGTAAATAACAACACAAGTGCAAACTGCAAAAATTTAGGTAACAGACACATATCATGAAGGCCCCTTTTCTTTCTTTCTTTCTTTTTTTTTTTTTTTTTACTTAAACCCATCTAATGTGGGTTGGCATGCACTCACACAGCAGTTATAGCTTGTGACGTACACATCTTGTGCTGTTGAATGCACCACGTAGGCCTCAGGCAGGTGTCCAACCTGCAGGAAAAGAACAGCGAAAATAGCATTCACACAAACACACACATGCTTGCACTCAGGCATACTCTCTCTCGCCTAGCCTCTCACAAATCAATGCTTCTGCTCTTCTCAATGTTGTGGTTGGTTGGCCTCATAGTGAACCATGGTTGAAAATATTGCTTTGAGTGTATTATACACCCATCTTCCAGGCTGAATTTTTTTTTTCATTTTTTTATAAAATACCAATGTGTGCGTTATGGCAAATGTTAAAATCAAAGATATGATACAGGTGATGGGTTTAGATCAGTATTAATGCCACAATTATGTCATTTGATTCATTTGATTTAATTAAGAATACAATTTACCAAATACTAAACCCCACCTCAGAAGAGCAACTGTCCAATCATAGCTAAGTAACGGTAACTAGGTACAGCAAGTCTGTCGAGCTTGGGATTTTTCCACAGGACTTTTTTTTTTTTTTTACACATGGGGTGTGTTTTTTTCATGCCATTAGTCCACACGGCAGCATATTTTTGTGACCGGTTCTTTTTGTCATGAGTACTTTCACACAGAAAGCAAATACAGTATTATACTGTGAAAGAGGGACATTAATTTTTTTCTTTTTTAATTTTCATGAACTTTTGCACTGCAAAATAAAGGCTTTTAGTAGTCTGAGTGCTTCTATATTAGGGTGAAGGCTAACATTTGCAGCTCTGTCCTGCTCTATTCAAACCCAGCTAAACTCATTATTTAAGACAGTTACATTTGCAGCGCTTGCTAGTTCTCATCCTCACTTCCTTTTCTCTTGTAACACTACAAGTGAAATACTGTTTAAAACAATAAACATAAATCCAAACGTGGTCTTGCCGGCTCAAGTCATGGATGTAAAATGAGAACTGAATACCCAGATCTTCCAGATCCATGGGCCCACAGAGCAAACGCACTAGTGTTTCCGTGAACCCCACCTCCCAACTGCATGGTTTTGGTTATCATGAATCAGAGTAAGTAATTTTGTAGCTTTAATGACTTAATGATTATAACAAGGTTATTTAAATGTTGATACTGGGAAATTGATGTACCTAAAAAAAGTGCTAATTTACATACATCTTTATGACTAAGTAAGTTACTAAGACTAAGTTTTTAGGCCAAATTGTATCATGTGACCAACCAGGAAATTGTTTTTACATGGTTTGGTCGGTTCATGTATGGAAGCTTAGCAGCTAAACAAGGTTATGTAAGATTTAAAAATAATAGTCTAATCTTTACTTTGTCTTTATTATAGGACAGACAATACAAACAAACAGTTACAGAGCTGCAGCAACCTCACACACATCCAGTGCATCACCATCACACATCAAGTACACATCAAGTGTATGCAGTAAACTCAAACTCAAACCTGTATAAGAACTGACAAGATTTAGGCTCCATCTTCTACATGGATTAACATACGAGGGTTGGTGGAAAAGCAATGTGCTGCTCTCGAACATTGATTCCAGAAAAGGAAACACAGTATATTCTAATAATTACTGAATAATGTTTTGGTTCAGAAAGTGTGGTTACCTGCTTGAAATACATGAGTCATATGTCTGTTTAGATTGAGCACCACATGGTTTTATTCATTTCAGTGCTGTCACTGGCTGCTGGGCAGAGTGCTGAGGAGAAACAACAGATGTGACTTAAGTGTTTTAAAAATGCTTGGATTTCGTGCAAATTTGTAAAGCAAACCGTAGCTATGGCTGCTTTCTGTATTCACTGATCCTCTGCTACAGTGAAGTCCAAATATAACCATGTTAACAAAGAGAAGAGCTGACATGTTCAAACAGACCCAGTGCTATTTTCAGTCTACTGTCAAAGTTATTTAGGAACGAGAGCTCACTCCGACATTGTTTTGAATTGCTGTTAATCTTTGGATTTCATTCAGCGACACCCATTAACGATGAACATGGACCTTATCAGCGTGGGCGCTGGGATGAGACAGTTTCCTGTACCCCCCCCTCCAGAGACACACTGTGTACTTGGCACAGCAAGTGGTGCTATCACATTCTGTGTCACAGCCACGCAGTCGTATTATATGTGAGAGGAGGACCAGCAGTCTGGGAAATATGATTCAGGCTCGTTTTTTAAAAACTCAGCTAAAGTCATCACATCAAGGTTGAGCAGGAGTTTTAGAGACTGCTTGTCGCATTGTCTCTCAAAAATAAAAACAGAAATGAAGACTTAAAAAAAGATACATTTTTTTTAACTAATTTTTTTTAGGGGTACTGCTGTTAGATTACACAAATACGCCTCCCACCACTTTAGATGTCTCTTTCTTGTTATGTCATCCTCTTTGTATATCTAACACTGTATGTGAAGGTTTGTCTGTTCCTTTTTTTATCCTCACCCATTGCTGCCATTTATTTCCTGCTGTGTCTCTGCCTCTGCCTCCAAAAAGCATTTTGTTCCAGTGTCTGAGGCCGCTAAGCAAAAGGCAAAGTCCAATCGAGCTGACAGGTCAACTAAACCCAGCACACTTTGACAAATATGGACACCTCCAAGAAAGTTTTTTTGGTGTTGTTGTTTCTTTAAAGTTTTCTGTCCTGAAACTTTTGCGTGTGTGTGGGCTGCTGGCCGTTCTTTGAGTGATAGTTGAGCTGATTCACTTAATATCACAATCCATAAAAGGGATAGAAGCACTGTAGTAATGAATAGGGTTATGTACGTTTTTGACCAGTGCAGTGGGGCAGAGATGAGCTGACATGCGATACACAATGAAAAAATGAAAACATAAAAGTCATTTTAAGATTAAAGCTGAAACTATGCAGAAACATTTCAACAGATCAATAGACTGAAGGATTAGTTCACCTGATGTTTGACACCTGGTTACTCTGGAGGTTATTACAGATGATTAACATTATTTAACAAACTGGTTTCACTTCCAACTTGTCAGATACCATCGCTTGGTCAGTGGCAAACTGATACACAGATACACAGAGGCACCCTTTGGCGGCGGTATGAGACACAAGGGTCAGCATTTTTTGACACTCAAATCAACTGCCAAAATAACGAGCAAGAATGTCTTCTTGGGGTCGATGGGTCAGACAAACTCAATACTTTAGTGTGGAAGGCCACTGTTCATTTTCTATTGAAATCACATATCAGTTGAGTTATTTTCATTACAATGTAGCATACTATGCTTGTGGTGTATGTTACATGATGTGATATAACAATAGTGACAAACCTACTTATATCAAGCCAAACCATGATGGTGTTTTTCTAAACCTAACAACGCATAGTTTTTTGCATAAATCTAAGTAACCTAAAAACAAAGTGTTTAGCCTATGTATTAAGTTCATTAAAAAAAAAAAAAAGACTGCATGCAATAAACAAGCATAAATTATACATTTCCCATGAGCTAAAGTGTATTTTAAAGAGACAAAGCATGTACCGGCATAAATTGACACGCCATCCCTGAACATCCAAATCGGATGCATCATATTTTTGCGTGTAGGGCCACTGATCAAGTGGCAGTATTTGAAGAGAGCAGAGTGGGCATTTCTTACATTTTCAGATAATCGTTCAGTGAAACTTTGTGTTGGGAAGGGAAGCATCTACACTGGTTATGTTTCTATATGTTTTTCCTTGAATTTGTCAACCAACTATGAGTCACCATCAGTTAAGAGTATATTAAAAGTAAAAGATATTGACCGGGAAATTATGCATGCAGACCTAGCTACAGATTCTGTCATTCACTATATCAGTTATGATGATTAACTGTCTCCTGATTGCTTGCGGGCAGGGGGTGTGCATGATTGAAATGACTACAATGTGAAAAACTTTTAAAGGCTCACTGCATTATAGAGCCTTTAACTGTTTAAAAACCAGCAATGTTTTACCGCTGATCATAACAATTTTAATTAATGTATTCAAAACATCTACAATTATAAGCTGCTTATATAAAGTAGCTGATATCCAAATGAATGCACACACAGACCCTTGTACTAATACATGTACTCCCCTTGAGCACCTAAAATATGTGTGCTGTACATATATGATTTTTGCTAACTATGTAGCATGCTATTTGAATCCGAATCAGTTTATGTTTTGCATACGGTGACTCTTACAGCATATAATGTGCAGCACATATAGAATATTAAACTCTGGGATTACATAAGATTGCCCTTTAACTATATCTGCTCTTCAGCAGAAATGTTAAACAAATGGACTCAAGTAATACTTTATTTTTATGTCTGTTCATTCAGCAGTTAAAAACACAGCAGAAATCCATGAATCAGGTAGGTGCGTTGAAGTCGACAGTCAGTGTTTGGTCACATCAGTGTACTTAGGAGCTTCCCTCGTACCAGTAAAGCTGCTGTGGCAAAGACGTAAGCTTCTCAATTGGCTTGGGATTGGTTTGAGTGAGACAGGCTCATGTAATAATGTCAAAGTGGTTAAGCCCTTGGGCATCTTTAAAGAGCTTTCAACAGCCACACAGAGATAGACAGGAGAGTGGAAGGAGGAGGAGGGAAAGATAGAAAGAACCAGAGAATGACAGAGAGACGTCTTTCAGCTCATGCGGGAGAGTGGAGCAGATGAAAAAGGTGAAGTAAAGACATCTCATTAGGTAATGTGACGTTAGAGCAGCAATGAGGAAGAAGAGAGGCAGATAACACGGACGGTAAAGAGTGAAAAAAGAGGAAGTCGGAGATCTCGCACACCAGTAAACACACAGCTTGGAGTCAGAGATGACTAAGCTGTATTTCCGCGCATTCGCCAATGCCTGAGCACCTCTAAAGCCTTTAGCAGTGTCACAGTAATGTTCCCACTCTTCAAAGGAATCTCCCAACGCCTCTGTGATTTACATTAAAGAGGACTAATAGAGTCTCTGTAGTTATGGTTGACATATTCAATTCTACTTAGCATTTTAAATGTGATGTGTTAAGTCTCGGTGGGCGGTAAAAAAAAAGAAAGCAATACAGCTGAGTCTGAAGTGCGGCCTGTTTAGTGGAGGATTTTACCTCAAGTTTCTCACAAAGCCTGGACCACAGTAAAGGCAAGGGGGCTGGCACGGCTCTCCTTAGACTGAAAAAGGCCAACATGCAAGTTTTTTTTGCATGCGAAAGTCGTGTACGTAAAAAGTAGAGCAGTGCTCATGCTGTGTGCTCTCCCGCCGTGCCGAATGTTCCTTCCATCCATACTAATTGCAGTCTTCTCACCTGTGAATCGTGAATCTGAGCCAAACTCCCAGGAGGTGCACATAGCAGGTTATTAATCAGCCACCGAGGTCAGAGGAATACGCAGACTCATCCCCATCTTGTTTTCTCCTTGAATCAGCTAAATCATCCATAACTTTAGCGGAAGAACACATCCTGTGACACATCTGACAGTCAGTGAATCACCTATTCACATCCTTTTGCAGATGAGTTACTGACACTCAGAATTGCTCCAGGAAAACGGGGTTTCAGGCCGTCGTCATTAAGTGAGCGTCTCTGCCCGTGAATGACAGCACGCTGCTGAAAACACCAGTTTGTACCAATCCTTCCTCTCTGCAGGTGACACTGGATACGTTCTGTGACACGACAGCATGGTTGTTCGTCATATTTACACAGCTCGACTCAGGATATGAAGTGGAAAATTAAAGGAGAGCCTCGAGCAGGAGCAGTCCTGTTTATTTAAGTCAAAGGAACAGGAATCTGCTTTTTCGCCCTGAGTGGGAAATGTGTATGAATAAGAAAACTGACCGGAGATGCCTCTAGGTTTCTTTAAAGTATTGCATGGAGAATACTAATCCATTGTTTTAATTGTGTAATTGGATCAATTTTGTTTCAGGTTATGGCTGTGGAAATTAATATTGCGTAACTCCATGAGGATTTTTTCTGTGCTTCAGTTTGTGGTGCGCATTTCTAAATGTTTCAGTTAACTGCTGTAAGCTGCATTATTTTCTGTTTTTAAAATTGTCAAGTTTTTAAATCTCATGTTAGATAGCATGAAGGCAAAGTGTGTCCATTATTGTGTAACCTCATATGTCAGGAAGCAGCCACACTCTTGCTTGTTTGACATTCTTGTCACATCCTCTCCCTTCACTGTATGTGAAAAACATTAAACTGCCTCATTATTTCCTTCCAGATTTAATTAGCAACGCACATAATGTCTGTACAAATATGAGACCATCACGGTGTACGGTAGTTGATTCATGCTTTCCCATTTTTCTAATTTGTCCCCATTTATCATTCAGTACAAAATGTACAGAAGAGTCTTATTGGTTCAAAGATGGAGCCTCAGCAGAACAGAATGAGGACTCAGCTCGAGTTGCTCTGCTTTCATGTGTGTACTCTGTGCCGCCTCGGTGTGCCTCGGTGTGCATGCAGCCTCAACTGTTAATGCAGTTGTTTCTGATGATGTTACATCAGCGCTGACAAAAATCTGAATAACTACATGCTTTTTCAGCCAGTGAATTTCAAACAAAAACAGTTTGAGAATAGTGAGGTACAAAAAAAAGGTAAACTAGTCATTATTATATTAATGTTACAAACAGCAGAACCTGTTATAATGTATCAATTACAATCTTTGGAAAATCTGCGGTTAAAAAACACTATCTTGGCAGCTTTATATTTGTTGTAGAGGATTTTGCATGATGATCAAATTAGCCAAAACAAATATTGGCATTTTATTATTTAATCTATAAACACATCAATATAGGCATCACAGAAATCAGACTATATTCCATATCCTTACACCTCATATGGAGAATAGCAGCCTATAATAAGAACTAGGACTACCTCCTGAAAGCCGAAGATCCGAATCATCAGGCGGAGACCCCTCAGTTGAATCAAATTCTTAAAGCAGGGCAACATGGTTTTGTTGTTGTTGTTGTTGTTGTTGTTGTTGTTGGACAAAGGAAGAGAGGCTTTGCCCAGTCAGGCTCCGAGATAATGTTATCATCTGCCCTCTGTTTTAAAAGGGTGAATTTACAGCTAGGTCAACTGATGGGATATGTTCTCTGGCTTTTGTTTGATATCTAGTGTCAGCAAAAGACATTGCACATTTCCAATCTTTAGCGTTGCTCGCATTAGCTCAGAGGACTAACTTGGTTTGTTTACTATTACAAACTCTCAGGCTTAAAATGAAAAAAAGCAGATTAACAAACAGATTATGAAGTACTTATATTAAACAGTCAAATCCGACGTAGTTCTGAGTTGAATGCAGCTCTATTAATGACCAGTATTATAATGTGACAGATATGGGTGTAGTCCTTGCATCTCAGTGTTTACTGTATAGTAACCTTGAGAAATAATTACGCCTTCACTTGTAAATTGCTGTAAACAGACTTTTTAATTCCTCTTTGACCCATTGTCTCAAGTTAATTCTTGTGTTTAATTCCTAGAAGTCAAAGAAATACAGCCTCCAGTTTTAGTCTTTAAAACTGAATGTCAAGGCCCAGTTATTTTTACTCCTCTTGCCCTTGTTAAGTGGGTTAGCCAGCTGTACTGTGAGAATGTGATTCCCACTTTGTCCTGTAGCTCATAGAAATATGTATATTTTAAAGACACCATGAAGGACAAACTGCACAAGAGAACCTTCCTCCGCTGTGTGAATAAAGCAGATACAATGAACACTATCTTAATCTTTTACGCCAAACATACTGTCGTATGTATGTTGGGACGCGTCTTATACAGTTGATCATATCAGCAGTAGAATTGGTTCGATTGCCTTAAAAAGATGATAGCAAAATATAGACTTCAACTTGATGACAAAGAAAAGCCGTGTTGCATTGTGTTTTTGTTTGGAAACCCCTCTAAAGCAGTTCAGGGAGGAGGAAGTGTGTCAGAAGTGATGGCTGTGAATGCTAAGGCGGCTAGCGTCACTGCAGTGCGTCATCGGGGTTTTAGGGTTCCCCAGGGATCGAGTCACAGATATGGAAAGAGAGATCTGGGGCACTTTCTGATTCAGCTCAGACTTCCTAAACTAGAGAAACAACAATGAAACTGTCTCCAGAACAAGTCAGCATTTGCTCGAGTGAGTATGTGGTCGTTAAGCAAAGGGGTTGCCGTGGTAAATGACTAGTAGTATAGGCCTTTTGCTGGACGGATCACAACTGTGCGTTTGATGTCAGTCCTCCACATTAATGTATGAGACAAACTAAACTGCCATTCAGCTACGCAAGTGATGAGAAACAGCTAAGCTTGTAGCACAAAGAAGACTGCAAGCCTCAGAAACAAAACTGTCAAACGTTACATCTTTCTAAAGGTATTACAAACAAAATGTATAGAGGCAATAAAGAAAGAAAGGAAATAAATATTCAGGAGGGTCTTTTCTGCATGCAACAGGTGGAGTTTATTATCTGACATTGAGAATTCAGTGCTAAATGAAAATATATTTGGCACAGCCTGTCAAACTGTTCCTGTTTTGTCAAATGTAAACTTACTCATGGTATTTGCACTAAGGCAAGGCACTTCTTTAAGGCAAGACAAGCCAAGCTTATAATTATTTAAATTGGAACATTTAAAAATCAAGGTAATTCAGAGTGCTCTACATAAAACAACAAAAACATAGAGACAAAGTGCAAAAGAAACACATTTATTTAAAAACAATCCAAAATGTCATTAAAGAGCTAGGGAACAGAAAATGAAATTGAGCTAAAATAATCTAAGACAGGTATAAAATTCAACAGCACATGTTACAGTGTAGTGTCACATTTAATTTATATTTGACTAAATAAAAGGCAGCGGCTAACAGAAAGGTCTTTAGCCTTGATTTTAAAGAACTGAGAGTTGCAGCGGATTTGCAGTTTTCTGGGAGTTTTTTCTGTGGTGCAGAAAAACTGAACACTGCTTTCCCAAGTATAGTCTTGACTCTTGGGACACAAAGGGGGCCTAGCCCACAAGACCCTGGAGGTCTGGATTAGTCGTAATGTAGCAGAAGACCAGATTTTAAATTTGTCACAATATTTTGCTGTCAGTCATGTACAGGTGTAACAAAACTTTGTATTTAAATCACAAGGAAAAGAAAGTTAGGAATACAAAATGTGTGTGTCTCTGTGATTTATCCTCATGAGGATTCAGAGGGATGCATCACAAAGTGTTCCACAGTCTCAGCAAAGAATATCAATCCCAGCTAGCTTTTATTTCTCAAAACTATCCAATATCATTAGCATCAAATTTACTGTGTTTTTAATTAAACGTCTTTGATAAGAGAGTAGATTGATGTGTACATGCAATCTACGAGTCATTTATCTACACATTTTGACACTAGCTTTGGTTTAGGTGTCAGGGGGGTGAGCTGCCAGAAATGAGTACTTGAAAGCAGAGTTGCCTTTTACCTTGCCGTTGAACTCTTCTCATATCAGAGTAAGACGCAGGGAATGTTGTTTTAAGTGTGATCAAAAGGCATTGAGCTCTTGATTCCTTATGTTTCATAAGGAATTAGCAGGCAGCATTTCAATGGTAAAATCCATATTTGTTTTATGCATTACAATCAGTGATCGTAAGTAGTGATACTGAGATTGTTGAATCTCAGATGCTGAGATCGCTACTGGTTATTACTTTGGTTTCAAAAAAAAAAAAAAAAAAAGGGGGGGGGGGGGGGGCTGTGCGGCACTTCTTCTGCCACTAGACGGCAATACCTGTGACCAATCACACCTGAAGCACTTTTTGCACTTACTAAGGGTTTTTTCCTTAAGTCTAAATTCTTGCTTGTGTTGTACGTCGCTTTGGATAAAAGCGTCTGCTAAATGAAATTGTAGAAATTGTAGAATTGTAGAATCACTTAATTGTGTGTTCTGTGGCCAGTAATAATAGATGGACGAAGCCTTGTGAGCCTCAGGGACTTTCTTTTGCCTTGGAAAAAGCCAAAAGCTTTACAGTGATGTCTGATGGTTTGCAGAAAGTATAGCAGCAACAGTGTTCAACCTTGATGAAGCAGTGGCAAATCACCCCACTGATTTCAGATTTTTAAAATCTGATACATGCACAAAAATGCTTCTAAGAGAACAGCACATGTTCATTTCATCCTCTAATATTCATATTCTCATGTTAAAGAATTGCAGCGAGTAGCGGCATCACAGTACATCTATGCTTTCAGTGTTTTAAAAGGCAATGTGAGCTGTAATCAACACTGCAAATGTCTACCTCATGGTGGCATCACACCTCCTCCTAACATGAAGCGAGCCTGCAGACTTTAATAAGATATTTTCTCACAAATAATCAAACTTTCTTAAGTTTTTAATCTGTGAACCTCAATGCCGTAAATGAGTCTGTCTTCATTCATCTTGACTGCTGACAGGAGGGAAAACAGAAAAATCAGGGTTGATATTGAGCATATACTCTATATACAGACTGTTTACTGTGTATATAACTCTATATATCTTTATATATTATATAGTATATATACATTATACAGTATATGATTTTGACCAATGACAACAGGCCCGAGCTGCAGCAAGTGCACAAAATTGCATTGTTTGCTGATGCATGGAGCAGGTTAGGATGTCTTAGTTGGAAAAAAACGTAATCTGATGTTCCATCACTCTGCCTTCATTTTGTCCATATTTGTGCACATTATCTGATAGCGTACAGATATAGACAGAACAGAGGAGTATGGAGATTGTGGGGGCAGTGTGGTGTAGTTCTAGCAAGATATGACTGTAGGAGACAACAAAGACATTGAAAAAGTGGCAGAATGCAACAAATACATACTATATTGAAGGTTATTTTCCGTCCTCAAAGTATTTAATGGCCTTGCAGACCACTATTGTTTCCAACGCTGTTTTTTGTTTTATGAGACGTTTGACTCCGCCCTCCAGTGCCATCTATTTGTTGTTATCATCATAAAGGAGACATAGAAGTATGAAGGCTGTGACTTTTATAACGTTTGAAACGCATGCATCTATTTCTGTACATAAAGGGAGTCTGAATGATCCAGGTTTCACTTATTTTGAAACCTTCATATCTGTCTGCTCTTCAGCCAGTATCTCTAACGTGGCATCAAAGAAAAACATGCCACCCAATTTGTAGTAAATGCCAAAACTGTGGATCTAAGTGCTTCTGTTCAGTGACGTTTTAGCGTCAGATGTCATCAAACACAAAGTGTGCTAATCATTACTTAACACAAGCGCTGACACGTGTGTCAAGTGCAACAAGCATCAGTGTCTCGGTATCAAGGGACCATCGCTGAGTCAATTCACTGAACTCCTTTTAGAATGACTCTAACATGGATAGCTGGTCCAAATGTAATAGTGATGAAACACTAAGACGGAGCTGCACAGCCAGGTGTGACATTACGTGCCTCGCTGTGCCAGAGGCAAAGAGAATTGATTGAGAGTAGAAGTCTTAGATCAGCCGTTACACAGAAAGAACAGGGACATCTGCACATCTGTATGCTGCTGCACGGATACTTCATACAGTATGCCTCCAATCGCAGCCATCACTGAACAACAAAGGGCCATCAAAGCTGCACAATTACTGCATTAGACAAATTCATCCAGTGATTCCACAAACACAGTGGAAATCTTACTGATTGCACTCCAATATTTCACTCTGATTTTGGAATTCTAAACACATCATTTCTAATCACAGCGTCACTCTCAGCAAATTTAAGACATCAGAATGACTACTTACTTTCCTTTATTAAAATATATTTTTTCAGATTCATTCAACACTAAGCTCTGGTGCAGATGGTAAAACATGACTCCAGTTGTCCTCAGTAATGGTAGCTACTGATCATTCGTTTGTCCCTCTCGGCAAAACAACTGACACAAATGAAGTGATTATGTTGATTTCCAGCATGAAGAAATCTGCGTGTGTATTCTTGGAGGAACACCTGCACTGTTGTACACACACAATCCTGTTGCTGCTGAGCTGTAGCAGCTGTTTGGGCCAGTGCTCGAAGACTGTCCAGATGTCTGCTTCACGCTCTTCTTTATTGGAACCACAAAATAAAAAGCACAAAGCATACTCCATGACACGCATGGACCATTTAGAGACTATTATTCAGAGCAAAAGCACATTGAGACCTTCCATACTTAGCCTAGATTCCTCTCCATGCCCTTCTGTCCCTATTTCGTCACTTATAGTGGTTTACCGAAGCTGCTTATTCTTTAGCATTATCTCTGTGACAATGGAAAGGATAAACATAATTGGATTGCACTTTTTTTATTAAATAATGGTTAAAGAGAAACTGACTTTTTAACCCAGAAAGTGATCACTTAGCAAGTGTTGTCCTTTCCAGGTCAAACGAGCATAAAGCCCCAATTCTGATACCTCTTGTCTCAATGGATTTTTGAATCGTAATAACCCTGAGGCTGTTAGATTAATTGCATGTCAGTGTGTAGCTTAGCAGGTTTCTGTAATGGCTGGAAATATGTGCACTATTTGATTCTAGATATTTTAAGACTCTGACCTCCCTGCATGCATCCCAATGCTCTCTGAGGCCTAAGTAGCCATTACACGTGACTCACAGGCCACTTTAAATCACTGCTACTTTGAAAAGAGGTAAATAAGCTCAAACCTGTAATATAGCTGGTGACTAATCCCTGCTGCGAGCTAATATAAATAGCACATAAACAAACTTTAATAAAAGCTTAAAATCACACACACTGCTGTCTTGCTGTCTTAACGGGCCATTGTTACAACTCAGTAATGCAGCACTCTGCTGTCAGTGTGAGTGGTCTTTCTTTATCTGTGAACATCCCATGGGCTTTTACAGTAGGCCAGCCTGTTCTTGTCCTACTTTCCAGCACGCCTGTCCTCCCTTCTTGTCTGTTAAATGTGACGTGCCGGCCCTCCTTTCACCGAGGTATCAGACGGCAGAGCCACTAGCTGTGGAGACAGGGTGGCTTGGTCTGCATCCATCCGTCTTGTTCTCCTCTGTAAAATCCAATTCCCTCCTCTCATGCAAGCATCCCCAGCGACACTCATCCATCTTTAGCTTCCCATGAATCTGGGCCGTCTGGTCAGGTGCTGCAAGCGCATCATTTGTTTCAGTTAGGTTTTTATCCCTCCAGCCCACTTTCTCCTGTACTCTATTCTCTCTTTTCAAATGGGCAGGCTGCTGGCCTGTAACTCACAAAGGGCCCGGTGACGCTATGTTCAAGGCTAACAATATCACAGTGGCAGGGAGGGAATGAGCTTCGACTTTTTGCCATCAGCAGCTGCTCTAAACCAATAAACAGGATGTTAAATTGAGAATCACTGCCATGGCCAGGTTGTTGGCAGTACTGTCGGCCATATTCCAGACAGCAGTAATAGCATCATTGGTAATGCTATGGGTCTCAACAGGCTGTAATTGAATGTAACTTATTCAGTTACACGTATATATCTATGTCTCCCACTGGGGCTTGGAAAGTGTCTCCTGAGTTTCATCCTGCAATAAAGAAGGCAGAGAGTTTAATAACAGTAATGGCAGCTTAATGGCTGCTACCTGCCAGCGTAATTGAAAATTTGAGATGTCACATTGCGTCTTTGTTTTCATGGCTCACTGATGGGATTCTAATCACACCGTGTTATATAGCTGAAAATAAGACTAAATCACAACACATATCTCTATGGTGATGCTTTTATTGCATAGTTCCATCAAAACATGGGAAATAATCAGGTTACCAGTCAGATCCAGCACAATACAATACAATACACACGGTGGTGAGCCTGATGTGGACACTTACATTTATACCTGAGGCTCATGTTGCATTTCCCATGTTTGCCATTGAGAAACCTTGCTGAGAGGCAGAATGGCCACATTGTTCCCATGAGTTCTCCTTGGTTTGTTACAGCAGCTGTAACCTGTTGTTGCACTGTGATACTGTAGTCACTGACAGGGTAATCGCAGCCTACAGCTACTGCATCTGCCATATGGACATGCATTTACTACTGTTTCTGCCTGTCTTTGTGTGTGTGATGACGTTCATTTGCAGTCTGTCTGCCTTTCTTTAGCCATGCTAGCAGCTCTGTGGATGACAAAGTCTATCTGTGGGTTCAGTTGGTCCACCACTTTGGTTCAGGCTGAAATACCTGTTACTGTATCTGACAATAGGACGGATTGCCTTGCAGTTTGGGACAGACATTCCAACCTGTTCTCATTCTGAAGTTGTCAGATACTGCACCTTTTGCAGTGTAATAACCTGACGCCAAAAGCCACCTTTTGCACCCACATGATATGTTGATGTACATTGTCTGCTGAGAAGGCAGCTGGACAGAACCATTTGCAGTGTTGGTATTCGCCGTTAGATGGCCGGAAGGCACCTGCCATGGCAGCATGATACGCGGACAGTTGGCATCAGTTAAATGCGGCCGGACAGAACCTCTTGCGTCCACAAAATACACCGCTGGATGGCATCAGGTTAAAACACTACTGGTAACAACATTATGTATAAGGAGCAAAAAGGTCCCTATAGGGTGGGTGGGAGTGGCAGTGGATGGATCCAACAAACCCTGGACTTTCATGTGGCAGTCTGGTGTTAGCTTCTTGTCTGAATGTGAATATTGTTTTTCTACACTTTGCCATGTGCCTCTTTTACCTACCTCATCCCACCATGGCCATTAATTCACAGCACTGTAGCACATATGCATTAGTTGACATCACATTAGGGCCATGCCAGAACGTCAACAGCAGACGCAGAGGGATACCTCGAGCATAATAAGTAAACACAGAATTCCACTGCAAAGTGGCAAGTATGCGATGACTTGGGATGAGAATGTGTTGGACATTCATGGTCCTCAGAGATGATCCCCTCACTTTTTCTATGGCGCCACATTAAGGTTGATGTTTGATTGATTGATACATGATTTTAAGTGAAATATCTTGACAATAATTGGATCCAGTGCCATGAAAATTGGCACAGATATCCATAGTGCCCAGACAAGAAAACCTAAAAACTTTGGTGATCGCCTGACTTTTCTCAACATTGATGTCTGTCTGAGTTACTGCACCAAGCGATGGATAAAAGTATCTTGGGGTCTTGCTCACAAGTGAGGGTAAAGTGAAGCGTAAAATGGACAGGCAGTTGTGTGATGCAGGTGTCGGGGTCGACTGTCATTGTGAAGAGGGAGCTAAGCTGGAAGGCAAAGCTCTCGATTTACCAATCCATCTTATTCTGCCCCACCATCCAAAGGAAGCTCAGAGTAGAGCCACTGGTCAGGGCCAGTGGTTTGGGCACCTGATCAGGATGCCTCTTAGGCACCTCCCATTAGAGGTGTTAACATAGAAAGGTCCTGACAGAGCAGGACCATGTGACGAGTTTGCAGTGAGAATTTTTTAGCAAGACTGCGTACATCCAGCTTCTCTGTTCACTCAACTCTTACACGTGTCAACTTTAGTATGTTACACTCACATCTGTCCATGAAAACAATAACGGGTAGGATATTAACATTGCTCTTACTCTTGCTTTAGGCTAAGGAGACATTAAATAGCAACTTAAAGGTACACATGAATATATATAGATAATAGTTTAAGTTCTTGTACTGATAAAAAAAACTGTATATAATAATTTAAATTAACTTCAACATAACTGTGGAATTATTTCTTCTCAAATAATCCAAAAATATAATGTGTAGTGTAACTACAGATACACTCGAATGTAGAGCATGTCACAATTAATAATTGGAATCTGTTGATTCAAAATGTTGCCCGTTATTCAAATATTTGTACTGAATTATGTGTCTTATAAAAGAAAAAATTGTGATGTTTGCAGATTCTTTACAGTTGGCTGGGATTTGTATCCTAGCCTATACAAAAAAATTTGTAATATGGCCTACAGGTTCCTGCAGCATTTCTAGCACTTAAGTAAGGACCAGTTGTAGATTTTTGGCATCTATTTTCTACATGAGACTTTACCTGGAACCTGCTATTTTGACATATGTGAAAGCTGGCCAGCGGTCCATCCAGCCAGAACACCCAAACTGGAGAAAGTGCTCTTGTGGGCTAAATTAATGAATCAATAATAGACTGGATGCAATCCTCATTAAACATTGGCAGCTGTTTAAATAAATCCTCGATTAAACACAAATAGGCACACAGAATACATACAAAAACATTAACTCACAAAAACACACACAAGCTTCTGAGTGTAAGACAATACTCTACATGTTTTATATGCTATCCATATCCATATGCTTATACACAAGGCAGACATTATTTCACAGTTATGAAATGGAGAGTAAGACAGACTTTCATTACCAACAGCTTCATCTCACCACCTTCACTCACATAATTTCAAGTAGGTACTAAATAGTCCCTTATTCTACATCATACTCATGCACTGAGGCAGCAGTGATAGATTGTTTCTGACACTTCAAAGCAGTCTGAAGAAATGCTGTGTGGTAATTTAGTCCAAGTCACTATTTCCGTTAAGAGTCAGGTGTGGTCGTGGGTTGGTGGGTGTGTGTGTGTGTGGTTGGGGGCGGGTGTGTGTGTGTGGGTGGGTGTGTGTGTGTGTGTGTGTGTGTGTGTGTGTGTGTGTGTGCGTGCGTGTGTGCGTGCATGTGTGTGCACCCGCAAATTGGCTGAAGGCAGTGCATCTCTTTCTTGAGCCAGGTCCTGCAGAGCTAGCATGCTGCGTTCACAGTCGGCCTGCATTTTACCAGCAGTCTCCATTTACACCGTCTGCCACTCGACCGTCTTCAGCTGATACATATATGGATTTTGTGGCTTATAACAGGTACAACTGAGGGCGTCACGCTACAACATTTACATTATGTCTTGTACTTATTGTATAGACGTATACAAAATACAGCATAGAAGAGAAGGTTGGATACTTAGCACAATACAGAGAAAAGCAAACACAGTGATCAATCTTGTCTCACAGGGCTGAAAAGAAAATTGACGGGTTGGTGTTTGAAGAATATGTTAAGCAAAGAACAGATTCATATGTAGTTTATCTTTCTCTATATGCGGCTCTGTCTTCTAAAAGCAGTCCAACAATAAAAACAGTTGAAGTGCATATTGATTGCACTGAGAATGAATTTTAGAAAGCTTGAGTATATGAAACCAGGGACCGGTGTTTCAAGACTGATTTATTCTAATTAAGTGGTTCGATTGATTTGTACAACTAATTGGCTGGTACCTTTTAATTCTGGGAAATAAAAGGAACAAATTTCTCTGCAACAACCAGTTTCCTTCAGAGGTTCCTACAGATCTAAACATCTTTATCCAATAATGACAGAGGCAAAGAAAAAGTTTTTGTTTATCGCTGATTGAAATTATGCCATCCTGTATCTGACAGATATATCATCCTCAACAAATATTAAACAAAATAATAATGATATTGCTGTTGAACTTAGTGCATTGTCAAAGAATTAAGTGTTTGGTCTAAACCAGAATAATTTATGAATGTACCAATGTAGTTAGAAATGTGTATCAGAAATATCAATTAAAACCAAAAGACTACTGCAAACAATTGTCAATAACTTAAAGTCAGTTTTAATCAGAATATGTACAAAATATCAGTATTCGTATAAGCATTAATCTGACAGTATCATATTGGAAAAGGTTAGATTTAAGATAAACATATCTGCAGTTTAAAGAATGTTGCCCCTCACTTTAAAAAATGTGATTAGAGCCGGTTTGGGAATTTAAGAAAGATTCTTTTTTTGTTATTCACCTGCAGAAGAATTGTAGTCTTAGACCAATTAGATTGGCCAGACCAAAATATGAATTAGGTCCTCTGGAGCCACTTTTATACTGTTATTTTATGGTATTTGGTTGTCAGATAGCTCAAAAATGGTTTGAAATACATCTGCTGAATAAGAACAGGTTAAAAAAAAAAGTTATATCAAGAGCAAGGTGGAAATCATGTACTGAGAACATTATCAAAGTCTGGTTGAGATGGCATTCAGTACAGAACTGAATTGAATTGAATCGAATCGAATCGAATCGAATTGAATCAAATTGAGTTGAGTTGAGCTGAATTGAACTCAGCTGCATTGATAATGCCACTGGGAAGCTAGAGAGTAATGAATACCGGTGCTGTTTAATTCCTGTATTTGTATGAGTCTTGTGTGGGTAATTCAATAAAAAGAGAAATAGAAAGACCAATTGATCTTTGTCGAGCGCTGACACTGCATCCCTGCTGACCTAATGGTTTATTTGGAACTTTTGAAACCAAAGTGCAAACTCATTAAAGTTGTAATGATGGGCATGAGCAGAAACTTGGCAAAAAGAGTTTTGGGGTTTTTTTTTTTTCGATGTATTTATATGTGCAACTTTTTGGCCCTGAGGACGACTTGAGCTGGCTGTTTTTCCAGCGCTTGTTCTTCCTCCCTCTGTACTCCATCCCCTCGGTCAGAGTGAGGAGTGAGTTCAAAGAATGAATAGGAAAACAGATGGTAGTCTGAGCTGCTGCAGAGCAGAGGAGTTCAGTGCTTCCATTGACGTGTAGTAGGCCCTGAAATCATACACATGTATCCGTGTTCATGTTAAAGAACTTTTTCATTTTGTTCTGCCTTCTCATGGCAGTACAACACATATGTTACAGTGCCGTGCCAGAGCGTAGTGTAAGTAAGTGTCAGTACCCCAACACACCTCTAAACACACCAGACTGGTATGTTATAGCTGGTTATGCTGCTGATTATTTGGGAGACATCGAATTGCAGTGGCTCATTAATCCTGTGTGCCAGTACTGCACTATTGTAGCTGGCTTTCTTTTTGAACTAAAGTTGCATTTCATGTCTTATTGTTGAAATACCTATCGCTGCAAAAATTGTTGTGTCACATTAGATGTTATAATGTGACCATTTATGACTTGAGATACAGTGGAAATAAAACTGAAATATTGAAATTGATACAGCTTCCCCAAATGGCTTCAGCGGCTTTTTTATGTCATTGCCATTGTCATTGTCATTGTTATTGTCATTGTCATTGTCATTGTTTCACAAATTATGTTTGTAGTATGGCCGACCGGCGGCATATCATTAAACTGCCAATGGTTTGGTCCAGCCACATTACAAAATAACGCTGCACGGTGGCATGTCATACCACCCCAAAAGGTGGCTTTTGGCATTGTGGTCTGACGCTGATATTACTGACATTTTTTGATGATTTTGGAACGAGAATGGGCTGTTGTATCTTGTGACAAACTCTTCATCACAGGGCAGCTCTTTTTCACACTGCCTCATCTGATGTTACCCAAACTGTCGTTATTTAAAGATCAAAGAGGTTATTTTTAAAACCAACATTAATAAATGGACATAATGTTGTCATATTGTGTCATATACACTTGCACCTCATTTTCTCTCTCTCTCTCTCTCTGTCTCTCTAACACACACGCACACAAACTCACACACACTTACACAACTTCCATTATTGCAGTGACCATATTTAATCCGGTTGCCATATCCGCAGCCAGCGACTGAGTCATTAGCATAATTATAACATGCAGAGATTTTTGGGAATGAGTGTGTGATTCTTTCCAAAAGCGTTGTCACACTGCCTCACTTGTGGGATTCATCTTCAGTCACACTCAAGTTGCCTCCCATCTGCTCACTGAATACTACAAATTGTATAAGTAGGAGACGTTCTCATCCTCCTCTTCATAAAATGGCCCAACAGATTTCTAAAGGGCTCTCGTGTCTGCTGGCCTTTTCACCAGCCTTTACCTTCTCAGCTCAATATAGTTTCTTCAACATTTATGCAACTGTGTGCACAATTTGCATATAGCACTTAGAGCCTTTGAATAATCGATGTTTGCTGGATAATGTACCTGGACATAGTAACCTTCTGGTCTTGCAGCAGGTTGAGAAGTGATGACAAGGATTTGTTTGATTTAGAGCCGATTACTTCCACAACTTTGGCTCCCTGCCTTTTGGAATTAGTCTTGAGTAGGTAAGTGATATTTATTGATTGATTATTGATTTGTGTCAGTGTAACAAAATTGACAGAGAATAAAACACTGTGAAGTAAAAAGCAATGTCATATCAAAAATAAAACTTAAAGCTTGCAAAAACATTTTGTAATCAAGTAAACTATTGGTCTCTTATGAAGGTGGCTACCTTATAAGAAAAAGCTAAAACAGACCAAGGATCAGTACACCTGCAGGTTCTTTGACCTTTGAGAATAAAAACAACAGGGTTTCTGAACAGAATATTGATTTAATTTTTATTTTTTTAATTTGTAAAAAGGTAAAGGATTAAGAGGATGAAAGGTCTACAGGCATATTTCTATGAGGCTGTTCTCAAAATTTAATGTAAATCCATCCAATAGTTGTTGAAATATTTCAGTCTGGACCAAAATAAAGGGCAAAACCAAAATGTATGAGTATGAAGGAAATGTAAACTGTAATGTACTGCAAAAAAAGTCAATTGACTTTATTAAGTACACAGAACATGTTAGATGTAACTTGTTTCAGCATATTTCTTGTAACATTTGTAATCTATTACAACAAATCTATGATGAGATATTCTTAAACCGCTGGACAGCTGAACAGAACTCCCATGGTGCTGGTGTCCCTGGACAGACCATAATGCACTTAGAGAGGCCTCAAGAAGTAATACATGAGACATTAATTCTTAGGGCATCTCAGAGACTGTTTTCATGTTTAAAACAAATTCCTGTTGTGTTTTCCCCACATCACATCTTTGAGAAGTAGGATTCCGGTCATTTAAATGTCACCAGAATGAGTATAAATCAGTTGACCTTACAGGAATTTAGAGAAAGTGTGAGAGGCCTGCTGTTATCATAATCAGCAGTTGAGCAATGTGTAAAGAAGGATTCCTAAAATGTGTATTCCCAATCATTAACTAAGGCCTTTCACTGAAATATATCAAGCACAAATATTTGCTAGATAAATGTTGTTTTTGTTATTCTAAACCACAGTTGTCCTGTATTGTGACATCTGCTGTAATAAAAAGTAATCCTCAATCACCAATGCCCTCAGTTTAGCTACAAAATCCGAAACATCTAATCTAATGTAATTGTTTCTCAATTGAGGCCAATTTCCATCAGTGAGAGAGATTTTCCACAGCCACTGAACAGACATTTATAATGCATTCCCAAAATGAAGAGCCCAATCAGCAGATCCCTCTGGCCTGATGCTTCAATCTGTTTCACAATCTCATTTCTAATTTATCTTACTCTGCCCCAACAAACCCAGTGCTGTGAAGTGCAGTTTGACATTAGTCCTTCGAATCCGCAGTGAGCAATGAAGTGGGAGAGGAGAGGTTTGGCATGAATCCCATCCTCAATTCAATTCCCAAAACTCTTTAGTGTCTAAAGTGTCCTTCATTTGTCTTTAATTCTTGTTCATCTAGAACTAGAATTGTGCTTTGTGAATGAGCTCAAACACATGCAAGTGAATCAAAGTGTCAGGAATCCCGATGGCTTTCCAAAGTTGCTTTGATCATACATGAAAAAAGTGAGGGAAAGTCACCTTTACCCATTGCTTTTCACTATTTGTATCTCATACATGTAGATTGGATGCCCTTACTTCCTTAAAATCACATTCACTCTCTGTGTACAGTTAAGCGTGATGCATGTTAATAATAACTAACAGGCGATGCTGGATTGTGTTCCTGTCATTCGTCTTCTTGAAGCAGATATGAGGTGACCTTTAACACTGTTCAGAGGTGTGTGTGTGTGTGTGTGTGTTTGGGTGAAGTTTTTCTTGACATTTTATTGCAAAAGGTCACAGCACTTTTTAGTTTTTTTGTTTGCTGATTCTGTCCTGAAAATCAAAGCTAAACACAGTGGTGAAAGTGTTTTTATAAATTTACAATGGTCATGGATGTTTGGGGCATAGTGGTGCGTTTCGGGCACTGTGAATGGGCTGACTGAGGAACATTTTATACTGCCACCACCTCTAAAGCGTGCTGAAGGGCGGCTGGTTCATTCTGCAATATCGTGTTACTTAAGCCAACCAAAGGAACAGCTTAACATTTCGAGCCATCACTGTGTTCTGGTTCCATTTCAGGTTCTTGCTGCATTTATATTTGCCAATTTCTTTGTCAGTCTTTGTCAGTCTGATCAGTATTAATTGAGATATTTTCCTTTTGCCTTAATGGTTGGTTTTAAATCTGGAGAGCAACTTTTTTTTATATAAATGAACATCCATTACATTTAAGCTCTTGGCAAAAAAGTTCACACAATTCTGATTAAACCTATTGCCACCAGGGAAAGCTCTCTGTATTTAGTAATATACTGGTGTTGTGGTGTCTGTTGAGACTTCCGTACTGGTGCAAGTGATGAGTTTTATGTCAAACAGCAAAAGCTAAAGGGCCGCTAAAATTGGATTTTAAAGTGTCTTTTGCATCACTTGCAACCCAGCACACAATGATGATTGTAATGATCATGATAACAAATTCACAGCGACAGAAATCCTGAGCATGGCCGCCCGGTAGCTCACCTGGGAGAGCGGGCGCCCCATATACAAAAACTGGATCCTTTCCACAGCAGCTGCGGGTTTAACTCCAACCTTTGGTCCTTTGCTGCATGTCACTCTTCCCCACTCTCTCCCCCTTTCACGCTTGAGCTGTCCCATGAAATAACGGCAAAAGCCAAAAAATAATCTTTTAAAAAAAAGAAAGAAATCCTGAGCAGAATGCATGCCTATACTAGCAGAGTACTACGAAAGACAACATGGAGAACGACATGGACAGACAGCTTGATACTGCAGTTGTTTGCATTATCAAGCCTCTTTTCCACATTGGAAGGCCATTATAGCTGCATAGTTACTGACGCCTCCGTCTGTCTTTTAAATGCAAATCTGATTTGCTTGTAGTCTGAACATAGCCTGCTGTTATTGGCAATAGAAAGGTCAACACATTTGGGTTATAGCAGTTACCAAAGAGAATGTGCATCCAAATGTTTGGAGACATCACAGGGTACAAGTGCACATTTGAATAGTGTTGTGTATGTACTCTAATGTTGTCAATCCACAAAACTTACGAGGGAGGAGTTTGGGATGGATGGTCAAATAAAAAACGTTTCTGACCTTGAAACACATGGCCATTTGCATCCTCTCTCCTGTTAGATAGCAATTTATCGTTGAATATGATCTTACCCATAACCTTATCCAATTAACTTTAGTGGCCTACACCATTTTACCATAGAGGTAGCAGATTTTAAAAATTTCATATGGATTATTTTTGTAATGGTGATTTGTAACGGTTTTGGCAAACGCTGTCATCCTGCGGATGTGGAGTACCAGATAGAAAAACACTCATACAGGTGATTTTAGAAGACGGGGAGAAACAACCTCTTTTATGGTTTAGCCTGAAGCTCCTGAAACTCATGTATTTATTATACAACCGACTTTTTCCATACATATTCAGTGTATTTCCAAAGATGTAAGTCTCTTTATCCTCATTCCAAAAAAGATTTAATAGAACGGCTGAGGGGGCGGCAGAAGGTCATCCATTAATCAAAGATATTGGGGGATTGATATCTGACTCCTCCCATCCACATGTTGAAGCAGGACACTTGTTTGTCCTGCTAACACTGAAAGGTGCAGTTTAATTACCATACTATGAATAGTGATGGATCTGCAGAGAGCTGAGGTTGTGTTTGCTCACGATGAACTGATAAGATCTGTGTGTAGAATTAGAAACCAGAACGAGTTCCGGCGTGGATGCATTTTTTGGCATTTAATACATGTGTAGAGTACCTTTGTGTGTTTGCCACCATCACAGATGAGAATCAAAGAGAATATCCAACAGTTTTCATGCTGTGTGAGTTGGATATGAATAAAGCAATAATACAGGGGCATAAAACACTGAACACAGCTGCATTTGAATATTAACATCAAGGTTATACCTTTCTACAAACTGTATGTGCAGGTCTTTTTTAGACCGATGAACAAAGGCGTCTTCTAACTGAATTTTCAAGGAAGAGGGAGATCCATAATGCAAAATAAGAGCGCTGGGATGCAGTTTGATGTATGACCTCAGAGAGTCTTCCACAGATTTGAGATGGCACTTGTCAAAGTATAGGCTTTTTGTAGTCGGTGCTGAGAAGCTTTAAGTCTTTCTCTGACATTGGCAATGATAAGGAGAAAATAGAGACAGTGTTTGTTATGAGTTCGACAGGGTTGTGATGTACATTTAACACACACGCATAACTGCTGCAGATATCCGACACACAATCTTGTGTCCGAGTACTGATCCTCGGTGTGGACTCCATAGTGTTATCAGACAGGACACGTGGTGAGTGTGAGACTGTATGCAGAGAAAAGCCCTGATCCAACATTGTCATAGCTTCTGTTACACTGCAGGTGTTATAAAAGCGACTGGAATATGGATGAGTGGGAGAGTGCCGTGATTGAAATGTGCTAAAGCGAGTCGGTGCCTTTGTACTACCCTCTGAGGTGTGGGAGAGGAGAAAGAGAGAGAGAGAAAGTAGGGCAGAGAGGAGTAAAGTAGACAACAAGGTGGAGCTTTGCTGGCCTGAGCCTGAACACAAGTTGCCCTCCAGCATTGGCTCTCAATCAGATCATTTTAACCTGACTGCGAAGCCTCATCCTTAGCTCTCTGTATATGTGTGGGGGTGTGAGTGTGTAGCAGAAGATGCTCAGGATTTCTCGTCGGTTAACAAGTAAAGCATGAAAAAGGTTGTATTTGTTCGTAACAGGCATAAATGCTGACACCGTTTTCTTCATATCTCTTTCAGGAAACCTCCTCCTACTCAGATTGCGGCTTCTGAGAAATGAGCTGCCAATGTAAGTCCTCTTCCTGACCTCAGCACTCAACTGGTAATGTTGCTTTTAAATTAATTAAACCCACTGAAAGTTACAATTAAGTGCACAAATACTCACGCACGCACAATGCCGCAGCCTTGGACCCCTAACCTTTAACTGCCTGCTCCTCGCTAACCATCGGGGACAGGCTCCAGCACTGACTCCATTTATTAGGAGCTAATTGCTATTCCCTGCAAACACAGTGATGGGACATCAAAGGATGACTCACTGCAGGACAAGCTCGGGAAATTCAGATTTCAAACACAACCCTTCCTTCAGTATTATGCCACGGAGTTGCCACTTCTGGTTTTTAGTTTGTCATCTCCAGCACAGGAAGGCTTAAGGCGTTATCAATAATGGATGAGGATGTGAGACTTTCCAGTGAGTTTTCTAGAAGCTTCTGTGCTTGCATTTAAAACTCCGCAGGACCAACTCACTGTACACCTGGAAACTGGTGCAGGGGCTTTCAAGCAGTTCTCAAGGCAGTGTTGTTGGTCAGTGCTGCTTACAGCAAAGATAAGAAGCTTCAGCGTTTGGATAATAAATAAGACTGTGAGAATGTTTGGAACAATCCTACATGAGTGTTAGTGCGTTCAAACTCTTCACATATTAATACCTTATATATTTGATATGGGGAGTGTGTTGCCAAACAGTGTCGTCTTTACACAGCTAACAGACGCAGAGCAGATATCTTACCATAAAAGAATATCCAAGTAATTTTATTATATTAAATGTAATCAAGTATTGAAAGTAAAAGTACAAGCAAATGTTGGCATTAAAACAATTCTAAGAATTTTAAGGGTTTTTCTTTGTAACATACGCCACCTTAAGAAAGGAGCCTAAATTACACGTGAAGAAAAATTTGATCTTTTCATGTTTTTAATACAAATTAAAGGATTTGATGAACAAAATCTAGTTTTCCTTCCTTACCATAACTTCATTCGTCTATCCGTCCCTTCATTCCTTTTTCCCTTTTTTTGTAGTAAGTGGCTAAGATGCTCAGGGGAAATGTAGTGGAGTTAAAGTATACATCTTCATCTAAAAAAATCGTGTTTTGTAGTGAAAACAAGAGCAATATTCTTCCAACACTGGCAGACTTTTTTAGTAAATAAGATTTCAAGGACTCGTTTATAGACAGAAAGACTTTAAAAAATGGATATTTTTTAGTCCTGGTCAGTTGTAGTTGTACATTGCAACATTACAATTCTAATTAGAAAGTCAAAGAAACATGATTGCAATATTTCACAGATCATTGAACATTGCGGCTGCAGGATCATGTCATGTTTTGTTGTGGAAAGATTGAATGTTATTTTCATTGCTACTGTAAATATCAGTGAGCACAAGCTGTACAATTGCCAGCTATAAACATGTGGATCTGCCTTTTGGAAATGGCCTGAGAGAGCTTACATGCACTATGTGATTTTAATAGGAATGTGAAACTGTATACATGTTACTGCACCAGATTCAGTTTAAGGATTATACCCGCCAACATGAACACTTCTCACATGGAGCCACATTTCTACCACCATCCCTCATTCCTTCAGAAATGTACAGTATACACACAACATTCTATCTTTGTAGTTTCTCTCTAATATTTGCACCCACACTGCCTATATCACACATACGCACATGCACTCTGAGACATGCATTTGCATACAAATGTAGTTCTTGACATTCACACACACAGGCACATGTACACCTCAGCAGATCCACATGTATTGCCAGTTTCTCTGCAGAGACCAGGGTCCTGCCAGCCCTGTTGCTGTGGTGAGGAGATAACAGGAAGCTCCAATCACGGAACTCCATTCAATCCTTCCCATAAGGCCCCTGATGGGAGTGTCCCTGGGGTGGAGGATGAGCGGGTATAGCTGACATCACACTCACAATAGGCCATGCTAGAGGTGTTAGAATTGGATCTGGAGGTTGCATTTGACACCGGCTTTTGTACAGTAGCTGTGCAAAAAGGGCGAACCGTGGCTTGACAACAAATTAATCGTGCAACTTTCTCTGTGGCAGATCAATTCGTGCTTTCCTTTTTGGGCCAAGGCCAGACACGTAGCATTTGCCAGGGGACATTCAGATCAGTGATAGCTTCTTAGAGGAAAGACAAGAAGCATACGAGCACAATATTGAAACACTACAATCAGAGCTGAGCGCACTCTGTGAATGAGAATGTAGGTAGGACAGCAAGGCTGCAAAGGACAGTTGTGATTGATGCATTCCTCTCTCTTTGCTGTCTGCACACAAAGAGACTGTGGCAATCCCCTGAATCACAGTATACAACTTCTTTTGTCTCTTCACTCCCTCCCTCCTCTCTCGTCTCTACACACTTGCATTATAAAGTGCTCATTCTGTGCTATTAAAAAGCCTCTTCTGTGTGTAGACAGTGAGAGGCAGGCATGGAAACACTCTTCAGTCGGACTAGGACAGCACAGAAGTGCTCTTTCTGTCCTTCGCATGGAATATAAACTGGGTATCTGTTCTGAAAAATACTGAATTGTTTCATCCCATTTTCTGCTGCCTTCATTTTCCTGCGCACAAACATATATTATATTTTTCTACCTTTTTGTTATTTACAGTGCCTAAAATGAAAATATGAAATGTTGGTTCTCCCCTGAGATGAGATGTGCTGCTACCTTTGAAATCTGTGTATTTTCAGATGAGTCACGGCAGAGAAAACATTTGTTAAATGGTTCTGATATACAAGGACAAAATACACAGCCCACTCACACTGTGAATAGAACATGCAAAAAAATTAATCACTCCATGTTACTATGTCAAGGTCAACATCCTCTCTGACTCAGAGCTTCTATCAGCAAAGACTCACATTACCTGCCTCAGTGCAGTTAGGTAATGAGTGCCAGTGATGATATTCAAACCTCAATGTGAAGGAAGCCTCATGAGAGACAGTTGATTAAGCAGACTCAAGGCCAAAACACACGGCCACTGGACAGTGTGTGTGTGTGTGTGTGTGTGTGTGTGTGTGTGTGTGTGTGTGTGTTATTTTCTACAACTGTCTTGACATGGGTCATATGACGTGTTGTGGCTCGACAGTGTGTTTCAAACTTTATAACATAGTGAAACAGCCTCTAAATTATAAAATGCACTTTGGAACAATACAACAGAACCCTTATTGTATTGTTTACAACTTTTATTTACATTTACAATTTTTTTTGTTACAAGTTCAACTGTTGTTGAGTTAGGTAAAATCACGGCCCTGGGTCTTATTATCTTATTCACAATTACATGGATAAGACGTCATAAAAAAATTATAATGACTCTGTTTTTTTTACATACTTCAATATTTGCACTTTTATAATGGCAAGATACATAGATAAGTAGATATCAGCCAGCTGTCCTTTAACAGTGAAGTGCCCTGGTTTGTTTGAAAGAAACATTAAAATTTGACAAAGCATTCCCAGGGCATGAGGTACAAGTAGCACTAACATAACTTGTTTAAAGTAATACTTCAACAACAAAAACTACATTTAGTCATGCTGTGGTACCTTAAATGAATCAAGAAAACTTTGTTTTTCTCGACAACCTGTGAAAATATTGACTTGCTGATTTACTGGGGATTACATTTAACAGAAACAAAACTATGTCAAAGCATCCATAACTCATGCAGTGTAATCCAGGTCTCATTTATCCAGTCATATGCTCAGTACTTCCCAAACACACTTTCACTAAAACCAGCTCAACTGAAAGGGAAACTTATCTGAGCTCTTTTCAAAGCCAGACTCCATTACTAAGGGTTTTTTTGTGAAAATTTAATGTTTTGTTTTAAATAGTAAGGTTGTGAAAATGCATGTGTTTGGGAAGTTGTGATCATATGTCTGAAAAAATGAGACTACTGCACTAGTTGTGTGAGAGTTTTACTGCTGTTAAACATGGTCCCCAATAAATATGTTAGCCATTTTTCATGTAGGCATGTAAGTTAAACTTTTCTTTGAGAACTCAAGTTAACGTGGCATGACTAATTGATTTACAAATGGTCATTTTGTGGGTGAAGTATTCCTTTACGTCAAATTAAAGTCTGACTATAGAAACTGAGGAGAATATTTTTTTAGGTTTTACATGACATCATAAATGATACTGAACACAATAAAACCAATCAAAGTGTTTCATGGTGTCTGGAATGGCTGTTTGGTGAATAGTCCTTCCACAACAATGATGCTGCATGACCACAAGCTATGGATTAGGGCATGTAAACTAGCCGCATGGTGCATGAAGTGATTTTAAGCCGTGCCTGCAAATTGATACTCAAGGCGGCAATGTCGACCTCTGTGTTGCAGAAATATTCTCTGAAACTAAAGTCACATGTACATCCATGTGACTCTGGACAACAGCTATATGGTTTGAGAGCTGTAGCTCATGTCTCCCAAATGTCAGGGCTCTGTGTGATATAAAACCATCTATACGCACCATCTCTGCCTGTCCTGCTGGCTTTATTACTGTTGTCATGGCAATGGCTCATCCTTGTGTTGTTGATAGGTTGACAGACGGCCATTAGGGCATTATTGTGACGTCACGTGGGGATTTTGAGGTATGAATGCAGGACTGACCCACTTGGAATCCAGAGGGGACCTCTGTCCTCTGCTCCCCTCTGTCACATCTCGACAGGAAGTGACTTTTCACCTTTTGCTTTCACAGCAGGAGGTCTCATTGCACTGCTGCTTCCTGTGTCGGGGGTGGGTGGTCAAGGCTGTGTGGATGTATTTGACTGAACTGTGGCTATTGTTTGTGTAAGGCCAAGGGCATTTTGAAGCGAGTGAGGTTTAAGGCTTATCCTGGTGGGATTTATAGCCGTGCTGTGGTTGTTCATAACAGTCTGTGGGTGACTGCTCACAGCTCATACACATGCAATACAGCAACTCACAGACAGCACAGGACGTCACTGAGCTGAAGCTTAGGAACTAGATTTGGGAGCTTTCATTAAAGCTTCAGCTCTTGCAAAAGTTTACTCAAGATAAAAAACATCAAACCTCTTCTTACCCCTTCATTTAACTTGGTCGTGTTCTCTGAAAGTCAACCTCAGTTTTAGTTGTGCAAAAACATGAAAGACTGAATTCTGCTCTGAACTTCAAATATTAATGCTCATTGATGTTATCTATGTTGTTTGCCATAGCATATAATTAAAGAGAGACAGCTCTAATTTGATGTGATACTTTGATTTCAAAGAACAGCTGAGGTTTATGGTTAAAGTTTTACAGCATGTGGAGCCTTCAGTGTAATAGATAATGTCAGGATCCTTTAGCCTTTGAAGTAAATCCTTACTCTGTGTGTGTGTGTGTGTGTGTGTGTGTGTGTGTGTGCGTGCATATGTGCACATCTCTATGTCTCTTTGCATTAGTCCTTGTGATTTGCCCTGAATCTAGAGATAGAGGCCACAGCTGCAGCCCACAACCCTCTCCTCCCGCTGTGCTTCACTGTGTGCAGGCCCAGCGAGAGACACCCATCTCTGTGTCATTCCCAAATATAAAATTCACTGTCGAATGAAGTAGCATCAGGCCATGTCTGGTCACCATGTCTGTAGCTTGAAATTGGGTTCAGATTGGTTATTTTATGAGGTTAGTGTTCGATCCTCTCTAATGTGTTTCTAAAGGCCTTGACACACCAAGCCGATGGCTGGCCGTCCCCCCACATTGTGTCCTGTACTGTTGGCCCCCATCAACCCTCATCGATTCAGCATGTTGAATCGGCGGCTGTGGAGTCTGTTGGTGAATAAAATCACTCTGATTGTCCGAGAAGAGAAACAGAAGTGAAAAAAAGTAAGCAAACAGCTAAAGTCAAGAGGGTATAAGGTTGAAATGAGAGCTTAACACAAATGTTTCCTGTTGGTTTGTGTTGTTTTTTACTGACGCACAGTCAAAATGCTCTGTTCTTTAAATATTAGGTTGTGTCATTCATGTGCTAACTGGCTAACTAGCGTGATGGCGGTCTTCTAGTTTCCCATTTTGAATATGTATTACAGACAACCGCCGTCTGCTGGTATGGAGAGAATCTCCTCTGCACATAATGTGTGATGTGATGTGATCCTATGACACTGGCAATGGCCAAGACACAGCGACATGAGGCGATGCAGCAGGGGGTTTCGTCGCCACTAGTTAGTTCTCAGATGTCATGTGTCATGGCCTCAATGCAAGAAGCTAACCTACTACTCTCACTTCCTGCAGATTCAATTGCACATGACATGAAAAATACATTTTCCCAGTTTTAATCTCATGTCCCTGTGTTAGTTGATCATTTATCTGTTGTTACATGCCAAATATGTGTCCAAAAAAAATCTGTATCGAAGTATTTTCACATCAAAATCCCTGTCTTCTCTTTTCCTTTAAAACAGCTTTAAATGTTTCATGACTCATCCCACACCCAGGAGCATTTACAAAAGTTCACCCAAACAAATGAGACTTTGGGCAACTAGTTAGCCACACAGATCATATAAAACCAGACTGGATGTGGATGGTTTGTGGGTTGTAGTCACTAACAGAGCAATATGGAGAGAGACTGGAGGAGATGTGCGTTTGAAAATCAACAGGCAAAACCTTTGATTTCCTTTTCAAATTGATGTGATAAAGGTCTAATTTATTCATCTCTCCTTCGTCCTCCTTCTGATCTACCCATTACCCCTTTTGCACTGCTGGAATTTTGTGCTATTATGTCGCCTCGCCGTTCTGTTAAAGGTACAGTCACCATATAGGGGGACTGAGTTGTCTTTCCTTAGTTAATTGAGGTAGTAACAGGCAGCAGCAGTTAGCAGCTTACTCAAAGAAGAAGAACAGTGTTTGAAAATGTTTGCAAATAGGAAAAACTCTCTAAAATCACACACTGGAGCAGCATGATGCCGCTGTTGTTTGGTTCTGTGTAAAAAGAAAAACAAAGGCAGCTTAATGAGGGGACTTCATTGTGGACCTACAGCAATCTCTGTAAAATGGGCTGGTGAGGGAGGTGTGTGGAACTAACAGTCCGCTGTAGCTCCGTATCACGCTAAACTCTGAGTCTGCCCAATTTATAGTTCTCAAGTCAAATGAGAAGGATTTCTTGTAACTCTTCTCCGTCTTAATATTCCGTTTCACTGGGAAATACTTCACAGCACAAAGGCTAAAGACGCCCTGATTTCCATTTGACAGGACTTTACTATAAATGTTCACATTCCTGTAAATTCAGCTCAAGTCAGGCCCAAAACAGTTATATCATGCCCCCTATCAAACATGCATCCTTTAAAGATTTGAAGGGAAAAGACAAAAGTCCTTATTTTGTGAAAAAATACATTCCAAAGTTTAGCTGAAGCTAATATGACTGAGGCGTCAAGAGTCCATATTTGCCAAATCAAATGGGTATCTTCCAAAGTTAAAGTCTTTTAATACGAAATTCCCTCTTTGTGTCTCTTTCTCTCCTCCGGCTCAGCAAGAAAACACTGTCTGCAGGGAAACACAAAGAGGGAATTTCGTGCTGAGAAGACAGCGACTTGATATCCACTTGATTTGACTATCTCAGACTGCTAAAGCCACATATTAGCTTCTACTGAACTTTAAAATGTGTTTGTGCTGGATTCTGTTATACTGGAGTCATGCTATAAAGGGATAACTTTATGGCTAGCATGAAAAGGAGAAATTATTGAAATGTAAAAAAAGTCTCGGCATACATGTGAGTATTATATTGAGACAGACATGAAAACATGTAAATCTTTCTTTTAAGTGCTGCTGCTTTAAAAGGTAATTCTGACCATGTAGGACAGCCATGACTGACTGCGTAAGGAGGAAGTTGTTCATTAGCATTTATATTCACACTAGTCCATCAAAGTGATTTCTTCGGTGTACACACAGTTGCCCTCACACCTGCAGGTAGACTGCTGCAACAGATCCATAAAGGGACATCAACAAGGTCAAAGGGGTGGTAGTGGGTGATACATGTTTGAACGTGGCCCATGATAACTCTGCCACATTGATTAGAGGTGAAAGTTAAAAGAACAAGATACATTTTGTATCATCATATGGCTTTGGCATTAAATTATATGGTTTTTTATGTAACTAAATTGCTTCCTTAATTATGTTGTTGTGGCAACACAATCCCCGCCTGGATTATGTGTAGAGGCAATGTTTCTTTTAGATAACGAAACACCATACGTAGGCTTTGGAGAAAGAGCATGTTGTATATATGTTGGATTTTTTTTTATTTTTTAGATTAATAGCAATTAATTTAACATTTGTGTATTTACAAACCTGAGCGATATAAAAATGTGACATTTTATTGACCTCTTGTCTCTTCAGTTGCTCCCCTCCAGGCAGATTAGAGGTCAGGAACAGTGACTGAATTGCAACTGTAAAACTGTGCCTACAATTCAGTGCTTTAGTCGTCTTCTGAGACCAAATTTGCTCCTCATTACACAGCCTTGAAGTCTCCAAACACTGTTAACAGCAGGACTACACATTCATAAACACTCTGTACACCGTAACAGCAAGAAGAGCTGCTTTCTTAAATGTAAAACACTCTTGAGATCTCTAGGTGGCATGCGTAGCTCCCTAAATGTATTCACTGTTTTCTCACATGAGGCTTTTCTCTTGCGTTAAAAGAGAAAAAAAAACAGTAAAAACAGCCCTCCATATCTGTATAATGTTTTGAGGACATGGAAAGTTCCATCGCCATCACAGGCAGTGAAGTGGTGCCACTGTCTTTCACTGACTTCCTTTCTGGCTCACAGTCTTCAGAGATGGGCTAAAATGAGTGGGTCATCTATCACAACAGAGGGGAGACTGGTAAATTTATAGCAGTGAAAATAGGCCAGAGCACAGCACTGATGGAATAGATAGAGTGTAATTAGGACAAGGTTAGCCTGCCTTGCACGCACGCATGCATGTATGCGCACACATATTAATTATTTATTATGTGACACACATACATGCGAATGAGTGTTTGTTTGTGTTTTCTCGCAGACACTCAGAGGCATTCAGTGACTGACAAATTATTAAATTACCTCTCACTTGCACAGGGCCCTCATAACTTAAAATAAGGAAATTCAAATATTTCAAGCAGTCATAGGCAATTATTATTTTTCACATGCATATGTCTCACATATTCTCACTCATTTACACCCTCACACCTTTTTTCTGGGATAAACAAACTGACACACACCTCCTCCTCCATCTGATTACGTCTCTGAGACTAAAATGTTGGCTTGTTTCCTTCATATATGCAGAGTCTCGACATCAACCTTTCTCGCTCTCCCTCCTCCATGTTTCTCCCAACTTGCTGATTTCTGTCTCTCATCTTCCTCTGCGTCGCAATATTCCTTCGCTTTCTCCCCAATGCACAGTTTACAACACATTTACTCATTTTCACACCCTCTCAGTCCCCTCAGGTTGCTTTCATTTTCACTGCCGTCAAAACCCACACCTTTCTCTCCACGGCCCCCCCCCCCCCCACTTCCTGCTATCCCCTCCTCCTCACCAGCAGCCTGTAAGTATTCGTTTCCCCTTGTTACATGGAACAGACACACACACACACACACACACACACACACACACACACACACACACACACACACACACACACACAGAGCTGGCCCCTGTCTTCCAGGGCAGTGCTGTAAGCCTACAGAGCAGATGGGCTCGGGGCTGACTGACTGAGCTATGCTCTGACAAACTGCCTTTCTGTACAGCGTTTGCTCAGATGAGGGGATGATGTCCTTTGCACGGTCTCTAATCTAAATCTGGCCGCCCACAAACTTGCCAATGTAGAAACTGGCAACCGTTTGAAAAATCTGGCAACTCAAGGGGCTACAACACAGACAACCTCAGTGACGTTTTGATACAGTATGTAGCAACCAGCTTTTCTGCTTCCAGGATGACAAAGCTGGGGTCTGTGAATGAAAATATTGGGTATGAAAATTCCCTCCTTGTCTCAGAGTGATGAGTTCACAATATCTTGGAACTATTTCATGGTAGCAAGTGTGGTAATTGAGCAAATATTGGTGGAATTAAAATGGATGAAATCTTCATGTAGTGCTTTTTCATTGTTAAATATTAACAGAAAAGGCTTTTAATTTTCATCCCAAAATATTCATCCCGCTGCTAGTGTTGTAGTGTTTATATACATACATATACATGTTGTAGTGTTTATATATATATAATTCTAATTTTTATTTACACTTCAAAGAGAAAATCAGAAACAGAATAACACATGGGCATATAAAAACAAAAAACTAAAAAAAAACAGGCAGGTAGTATTGACAACATGTTACTCACAAGTGTGCTATATCATCATCAGTGTCTTTACATGGTCAAATTGTTCCCTCCAGTAATCATCCGCTGAAACTGTCCCATCGTTTCTAACCATGTCACATTTCCAGTCTTCCCAACATCTTTTCACATGCAATAATTTTCATCGTTTACACTCTCCACACGTTCATGGTAGGAGTTTTAGGCTCCCTCCAACACCTACGATCATCCAGACACAGGTTATTGGGCCATTTCTAATATTCTAAATACAGATTTATTTAAATTTGGTGCTACAGTTTTGTCACAGAGGAGACATAGTCTTGGTGAACTGGGCAGTTCACATTCCAACCATTTACCAATATAGTCCAAAACATTCTTCCCTGTGTTGTAGTATTTTTTATAAACTGGCAGTGGTAGAAAGTAGTTACTTCAGTCATGTGCTGTACATTAGTACAAGTACTTTTCTTAAAAGTTTTACTTGAGTATTTCCATTTTTATGCCACTACTATATTTCTACCCCACATTTTAAAATATTATAGGTATTACTTCACTGCACTTATTTGACAGCTGCAGTAATCAGTTAGTTTTCCAATTAAGATATAATACATTTTTGGGTTTGCGACTTCTTATAAAAAAGCAGCGTCTAGTTGGGGCCCCTGTCACGTTTCATATGTCCATGAGTTGTCAGCTGCTCCATCACAGAGTTTTTCCCTGTAAACTTCACAGATGGTTTCAGTTAAACTGTTCAAGGTTCGAGCAGTAAATCAACAGTTCACAGCAAAATCAAAAATATCAAGTTGCAGAGTGTTGGAGATATCGACTGTAATGATGGCTGCCTTTTGTCAAATACAGTGGAATTAGAGGTCACTCGGCTTACAAAATATAGATTTAAAAAACTCAGTAGCAATGTCTCTTTCCAGAAATCATGACTTGGTTACTCAAGATAATCCACATACTTTGTTGTGAGCAGTTTAATGTATCAACTATTTTCTTTCTACCAAACCTGCCAACCATATCACCATTGAGCTAGTCAACGTTGCAGCTTAGTCCAGGAGGACGCCATTGATGTTTACTTTTCATGTTGTACCGAGCACGAGCCTCTCGTTCATGAGTAGATGAAAGATTCCTTTTGCATGATGATGCGGTTGATGGGTGTAGTTCAGTATAGTTCTGTATAAAGAAAGTAGTTCCTACATGAAACTGCTTACAAATATTATTGATAACATTTGTACACTTATTTTTGAGGATGTTAAATATTGTGCTTTTACTTGCTATGGAGTAGTTTTTACATTGGTTACATTTTCCTTTAAGCAAGACATAGAGTCCCTCAGACACAATATAGTTCCAGTTTAGTTAGTTATTATTCAGTTAGTCATTATTCAGACATTACTTGACATCCACTTAGACCTTTTCATCATATCATATGGCTGACAAATAATTCTATAAATTTTGACTTGAACAGGTAAATCCCCAAAACATCCCCACATGCTGCACATAAACATCAGCGCGTGGTTGAACTTTACAGAAACACTGTTCAGCTTGTATTGAGTGTGATCGCCCTCTTCTGGTCAGCAGTGTGAACTGCCCGTGGCTCTGAGGTTGTGGTGGCTGAGAGAATGAGTAAGGTCATAAATTGGACACGGTGCCAAACGCATCTTTTCCCACTGGAGGAGCAGATGGCAGCTCCCCAGTGCACAAGGCAGGGAGATACTACCACCAGACGCTCCAAGCAGGGTGTAAAAACACACACAAACACAGACACATTAACGTTCCTGTGTGCACTATTCTCTGTAAGCACTGTACACGCAGACCGAGATGTGCACACACTTGTCTGTCCACTGTGTTAATGAATGCAGAAGCTTGACCTGAATTATTTCTTCTCTGAGGGTCAGCAGGTCTTTTGACCTCTGTGGTTATACTGTGGCAGGTGTGTGTCAGAACTACTGACATCAGTAATTATACATGATGCATAAATATTAGCTGATAGGCTTGATATTCACGCCTTTTTTGCAATGCTTAATGAAAACCATGTTACCTGCAACAACCTCCCTGTATTTTATCCAATATTTTTATGGCAAGGGAAATCTAAACTATTTGGAAAAGCTGATGCCTGTCTTACAAGTGTTTTAAACTTTTCCCTTATTTGAAAGCATAGATGTGGATTTTTCTGTAAAATAAACATTTATGACATGAAGCATTTAGTGCTCAAAATTTCTTCCCCAAACCCACTGTTTCATGTGTGCCATGCAATGTTGCAATATCATGGTAGTATATGACTTTTATTTTTACAATATGTATGACATTTACACCATAAATTGAAGCCGCAAAGGCGGAAATCTGTGCTTCAGTCACCAGAAATCAGGAAATTAAGAGTTTGATGCTCCAAATATCCAATTTTTTGTGCCTTGTCCCCAATGTTGAAACATGAAAGTGGCAGAGGACTTATTGTGACATAATTAAAGACATTTGCACCATAAGTTCATTCTGAAAAGGCACAAATTGGTGCATAAAAATTGACCAGAGTGCAGGAAACTGTTTGATGGTTTAAATTTTCTGTCAGAGGACCCCCAACCCCCGGTTTCATAAGTGTACCCCCGAATGTTGAAAAAATAGTTACTCTCTTGTTCTTGACAATGATCAACAGTTTTGGCTTTGTGTAAATGTGATACTATTGCAATAAGGCACTGTGTAAGCTTGCTTCTGTTAAGATATGAAAACCTTGCATTTCAATATTTTGTGTTAAATCTCAAACAATGTCTTGGAGTTTCATTGTAGATAGAATTAGAAAAACTAAGTCTTCATACTGTATGAATAACTTCATTAATGTTTTAACAGGATTTTAGGGCACATTTGGGCACTATGACAAAATCACTGAGGATGCCTTTAAGGGCCTATGAATCAGCTTAATTAGCTCATAATCAGTGCTTCATTAAAGCAGGTGCACTGAGGTGATCAGCCACCTAATCATATAGAACATGTGAATTAAAAGGCACGTCTACAGTATGTTTTTGACTAACTGTAACTGTTCATTAGAGTGACTGGTATCATTTCCCCTTTACTTAGTTGCATTTCTCATATAATTATGTACTATTAAAGAGCTTTAACACAAAAAAATCATAACTTTTTGCAATTGTGCTAAAGTGTTCAAAACTTTTGAATGGCAGTGCGCAGTTTACAATCCTATCTCCATTAATGATGCAAGTATCACTGTCATTTCAAGGCGTACTGGTTGACACATTGAGGAGGGTATGCTAAGCTTAGCTGAGTGGCGTGTCACGACGGGATATGAGGCAGTTAGCTAATGTGGTGTAAAAGGATTTAGAGGATTTGACCCTATCAGCGGAGATGGCACTCAGAGAGGCTCTGTTAATGACACTCAATGAGTCTGTGCCTGCAGCATGCTAATAATGGTGGCATGAAAACCAGGGCTTATTATGAGAAGATTTTTTTTTTCCTGCAAAAAGCTAATTGCTAGAAGTGTGTTAAAGTAATGTGTGTGCAAGCACATTTTATATAAAGGCAAGGTAACACACAATACATTCCAGTGCCTTCTTTTAATCAAGTCACATTTTGGTACGAATATGGCGCAATTAAGTAAGCGAGATGCTTTTCGACATCTCATCACTTATTGTCTGTCTGTCTGTCGGTACACTGCCATGTGCAATTTTCTCATTTTCGGCAGGTTTCTAGCTCTGTGAAGGTGAGCCCTGAGATTTAAAGCAAACATCTTCATTTGCAACATGATTACAAATGATTCAATTTTGTAGATTTAAATGTCCTTTTAACACAAGTACAAAGTAGACTTCTTTGTTGTTGTTGTTTTTCACACTGTAAAATATGAGAAGTTTATCTTTCGTAAAATAATCTTGGAAACCAATTGCAGTGAATAAGGAAAGTAAATAGTTGTTGCAACTTAGAAAGAACAAGGTATATTCACTTGGTGTTTTTATTTTTAAGTGTAAGTGCAACTTCAGTTAACAAAGTTAGTCTGACATAACTTCATCATGATAAAGATGATTTGCCAAAGATGAAGTTAGGAGATCTGCACATTCTGTTTTGATATCATGTTTAAGAAAATACAAGTATGACTGACTGGTATGCAACCAGCAGATTACAGATGTATAGCACAGTAAACATGGTTTACTGAAGTTGCCAAAACCTAGGAAGATTGATTTAATTAAACTTGTCATTTTTAAGTTGCAAACAACTGCACAAAGTTACGTAAATCTAAGTAATTTAAAAAGAGATAATGGTAGATATAAGTGGAGATATAAAGGAAGTAAAAAGTCAAGGCAATCAGTTCCCTGGATGTTTTTTTTTTTTTTTTTTTTTTTTTTTTTTTTTTTAGTAAAATCAACTTTTTGTACAGTGTAGGGCCAGGCTGACTTATGACAGTTTTTGGAGACTGTAGTTTGAATTTAAATTTGATTTCAAGTGCTAAAGTATCCACCGAATGCATGATTGGCACGTAATATTACTTACTCTACAGGGAAAATATGTTAAGATAACAGATGAGCGATAGTGTCCTTTCCGCTCGTTGGTAGTTTCTGTTGTTTTGCAGTTCATCTGTCTGATATTTTTACAGAAAGTACATGCTATAAGAACACCATGATTCAGTGGTTAGGTTGATGGCTCACAGGGCACACCAGTACAAGTCTGTAGTTGTGCGAAGCAGCTGTAAATGTATGAATTTAAGGTGTTGCTTGCCTGCCTCGCTGACTCTCTCTGGATAAATTAAGAATAAATGTACCGTGCTGGGGATGAGATTGAGTTTTTAACCACTTTATTAGTTTGCTTCACATCTGCTGGGACTCTGCAGAGCTTTAGTGTCAAGAAACATTATTCATTTTTCCCCTGTCCTATCTAAATTTAATATACTACTATATATCAATCTTGGAGAGGAATTTGATGGCAGAGTGTGATACAGCTATGTTAAATATCCAACAGATTATGCAAGGTATGATCTGAATATTAAACATTTAAGTTATGAGGGCTGATATAAACATGTCATTCAGCTGCAACTGCCAAGACTACTGCAATGGCTAAGACAGGCAATAAATGGCCCAGAATTCTGCCTGGTGAGGTCCACATCCTGTAGTAAAGGAAACATTCATTTCTGGGATTTCACCCGTAAGTAGAACCGTAATCTTTTAAACTGCATTCACTTAACTACACCAACAGAGATAAGAAAGCAGCATGCACATTGTTGAGTTTGAATGGGCTTTCAAAAAATGGTATCTTCCCTGACAGGCAGGGCTCCTTTATTCCAGGAGGAATGATAGAAAGAAATCACACACTTTGCTGCTACTTTCTATATTTCATTTATTCATGTATTCCTCAAAAACCAGAAGGCAGAAGTATTCTTCACATAAATGTAAGGGAGAGCAGACCAGCTCACATTGGCATTCCTATCTAGAAAAAAATGATGTCCTATCGCTGATTATTGCATGCTGAATCATTAAAATACCTGTCAATGCATAAATACCACAAAGGTCTCTATCACCTTCCCTTTCATCGTCTGTCATTTTCCATCCATGAAGTACCATCATTGCTGCATTGCCAGGCAGGGCATTGGCGCAGCTTGACTAGTAGGACAAGGAGGTGTAGCTGCCAGCTCCTGCAACCCACCCACACACCCCGCTGGTCAAATCCTCTTTACTGGTTTCACTATGACAGTCGGCTCGCCATCCTTGGCTTGCAACGCAAAGATACGACAGGAGCTCGGTGATGAGTGCCAGGGAAACCCACTAGAGGTGAGAAGAGGAGAGAGACAGAAGAGTGGAGGAAGAGATAGAAGGAGAGACAGATGGAAGAACGGGCAGAGAAAGAGTGTTACAGGCGAATAGAAAGGGTTCTCCCAAAGATTTGGCTGGTCTGTATCACAACTAACCGGGAGGATGTGCTAAGAAGTAGCAGCGGGTTTATTATTTAGACTTTTTTATCATTTGTTTGTTGGTTTTCTTAAGAAAGGTGCATGATTCAATATCCAATGCTACGCCAACACAAAGTTTTATTTGTTGATTGGTGCACATGAATGAAAATGTTTGTGCTGGTTGAATTAACATTCTTCTAAATCTTCTTACAGAATAAGATTAGACTGAAAAGAGGAGATATTTGTTTACTGATTGCTGGCATGTGCTGCAGCCCCACATAGTTGTGGAGGTGTAGGGAGTTACAGATGACTGCCAGGAATTGTTTAGGGTTTTTTTTCCCATGATATATGCCCCAGCCCACTGGCTGCTGCTCGTCATTGTTCAACATGTTGTTTTTCCATCCACTTCCAGCATTTTAACACAGATGTTCGCTGTGGGAGGCAATAGAAAGCTGGCTCATTCGTTGCACAGTATTTCCCTAACATCCCTACAGCTAGCCTATTTGTAGTCTGGTTTGGCACATAAGTAGGCGTGTTTGTGTGGCTGAGCTGATAGGGGCTGTTGAATATGAATGTGTTTTTGTGTGTTTTTTACAGTACGATGATAACCGGTTCTAAACCTCTCCCCTTTCTGTTGTGCTTTTCTGTTCTGTTTGTCTCTGTTTTCCAGGAATCACCTTCAAGGTCATCAGTCATCTCGGTTTGGCCAGGGGGTCTTCTAGAAGGTTGGACCTCCTCACCACCATGAAAGGTTTGGGGACCAATCGTAACAGACACCTGTCTGACTCCTGTGAGCCTTCCCCCGGCCATGCAGACGCTCTCTACTCTCAGAAGACCAGCACTCTCCCACGTAGCCCTTACCTGCTGAGCCCCACAATGGACCACTACGGCACCATGGACCCTCATCTCTATCCATCAGCCAACCCTGGCTCCCTTCCACCAGAGTGCATGCTGCCTCTCAATAACCAGCTGTCCAATAGCAGCACCTTCCCCAGAATTAACTATAACTCCTACGACCAGTCTGACTTCTCCCCGCCTGGAGACAGCATCGGGGGGATAAGCACAGGGACCATGGGAACATCCATGTCCATGGGCATGGGGACAGGCATGAGCATGGCAGGACTGAGTGCACGTACACCCATGATTACAAGCGGCTCAGCAACTATATCACATCATATGACCAAGAACCAGGCGCCATCCAGTCTGCTGGAGTTTGACAAGCAGCTACCTGGAGGGCGTGATGGATTCAGCACGTTGCAGTTTCATAGAACGTCCGCTGCTGCTGCTGCCGCCAAGCAGCGCACAGACAGTCCTGGTCGCATCCGCTATATGCTGCACTCAGTGCAGAAGCTCTTTGCAAAGTCCCAGTCACTGGAGGGCCACAACATGAAAGGGAATGTCAACGGACGCTCCACTGGCAGCGGCGGAGGCTCGTCTAGCACCGAAGATGGTGGGAAGCAAAATCGCAGATCCAAAAGTAAAGATCGGGGTACAAAATCAGAGGCGACTGCCAAGCGACGGCCACGCTCCAACATGTCAGGTTATTGGAGCTCAGACGATTTGGACAGCAGCGATTTGAGCAGCTACCATAACACCATGGCTATGATGACTCTTGGGCGTCCGACTGGCCATGACAGCCATGGGGGACAAGGCAGATACATTCACAGTGGCTACAACACCATCAGCTCCTCCAAAAGCAGCAACGACATGAAGTATCAGACGCACACTGGGCCTGGTTTTGGAGGAGCTGATGGACTAGGTGGAGCAGGAAGAATGGTAATAAATGATAATGACTATATGAAGGGAGGGTCCTGGTCCACGCTGACCATGGGCCAGCCGAGACAGGTGATCCAGAAGGGCTCAGCAACTCTGGACAGGTCCATGCTCAAGTCCAAATCCTGCCAACCTGAACTAACCTGCAACTACCTGCAGGTTGGACGAAGGGTGAGTAGGCCAGATTACATTATGGCTCTTGATTAAAGTTTGATATATAATGTATTTATTTTTGTGTTTCCGTGTGTAGGTTAAAGTATCCTTGTGATCAAGAGCATAAAAACAGTGAAAAAGACCAATTTTATCCTGTTTGTAGGGTGATTGGAGTAGCACTTTAGGCCGCAGTGGAGGAGCCCATGAAATCCCATGTCGGCGGATGCGCAGTGGTAGCTATGTGAAGGCCATGGGAGACATGGAAGACAGCGACGACTCGGAGGGAAGCCCCAAACCCTCGCCAAAAACCGCTGCTCGTCGCCAGAGCTACCTCAGGGCTACGCAGCAGTCTCTCAGCGACCAGCTACCCCCACGCAAGTAAGACAACAGATTGAGTTATTATGCAGCACATGATAGTTTTCAGAGGAAGGGAGACAACCTCATGTTCAGGGGACTATCCATGATTCAACTGTAAACCAAAGTAGACTCATGACTAAATACTGCTATCAGACAGCTACAGTCCTTTTATTAAAGAGACTAAAATTGGCTTACGTTTGTAAGGTTTGCAAGAACAACTACAAAATAAACAAATGGGTTTTTTTTATGTATCACTTTAAAGCTACAGTCAAAACAACTTTGTGTCATAGTTGCTTTAATTGTCAGTATATTCTAAAATAAGAGACACATGAGACAGATAGTCTTTTTAAAAATCATGTCCTTCCTCCTCGTCCTCCAGCCCCTAATGGCATTCGCTAGAATTGACCACGCAAGGCAGCAACAACCAGATTCTGTTACTGCATTGCCTATTTTTCACCTCAGTTTTTTTCAGAAGCATACTTTGGTGTACTGTTTAGCTGTAAAATAAGAAGGTTTGAACCGGCCACCATGTGGAAATAAGGGCATCTGTGAACAGCCCACCATGTTGGAAACAGCTTACACACTGAGCAACATCCACTGGCCAGACCAACTTTCTCATTTTAAGACGAAACAGTACACTAGAATATGTTTCTGAAAAACAGTTGGGACAAGAAAAAGTCGATTTTGTGACAGAATCTTTATTCATATTTGATCAGCGTGGCCTAATTGGACAGTTTGACTGCAGTTCATGAGACGTGATTAACATGGCTTAGAGCTGTGTTAAAGACTTCTTGATTTCTTGTCTCTGATTGGTTGTTTCTGTTCATGCCACTAGAGGAGCTACAAGGCAATAGAGTAGGCAGAGGAGTTTGTTTTTTTCAGCGATTAAATGTCTCATTTATTGCGGTTTGAATACAGTGACAGTTTTGATTTTTTATAAAAGTTACCAAGTACAGCTTTAAGGGCTTCAGATATATCCTGTATGTGTCTTTGGATCAAAATATACTGTTTGTGCCTTTAAAATGGGTGCCTGCAGAAAGTGTTGATTTTCAGAGAACACCCAGACACGTCCCAAGAGCATGCAGTTATAAATACTGATTGGCACAACCACTTAACAATCAAAAAATAAAGAAATAAACCACTCCTCTCTGGGTGTACAGGAAGGAAACTACCACACCCAGACTCACCATACAGTATGCAGGAAAGCACAAATGCATACAGTCTACACACACGTACACACAGTCCATGCTGAGCTTACTCACGCATAGAATTAAGTGGTGTCAGGCTCCCTGTTGTCCCCCACATGCCAGCCTCACTACTAAACCTCAGCTCTGACTCACCTTCCTACTGTTGGACACACAATGCATCAGTGTAGCTCGACACAGACAACATTAGTGTAGTTTACATAATATGATACTGACTTTGGTTTTCACTCAACCAGTAAACCACCACAAATAAGCCTCATCTCTCTGAGTGACTGGCATCGCGCCTCACTTGTCTTTAAATTTCATGCTTTCTGAAGCAGACATATTGCACAATATGTGATGCAGGCGCAGCAAGACATGGCTGGGTTATATGTGTCTTCTCATGAAATGACAGGAAATACATTCATATTCTTCATTCTAAAGCAATGTTAAGCAAGACAGAACTGTCATGTTTTGGAAAGTCTACTCAGACTCAGAGCTCAAAGTGCTTATGCACATCAGAGGAACAATCACAATGCCCTAAAGAAGTAAAAAGTTTTGGCTGCAGTTACATCTAGTTTCGATGTTTCTCTCTGAAAGACTGTCTGCAGGGATTTGCTCAAGAAACTTATGAAATTTTAATGATGCATATATTTTGGTCTTGCTTTGCTTTGACATTCCCTACCGTATTTTATGTTTTTAGAGTTTTATTCTATTATAATCAACTTGTGATATTCACCAAGATAACTCCGGAGATGGAAAAACTCAAGACGGTGTTTGTGACAATACCTTCTATACAGGATTCCCACAGTCATGGAAACCCTGGAAAAGTCGTTGAATTTCACAATCATGTTTTCCAGGCCTGGAAAAATCATGGAATGAGTAAAAATCATTGAAAGTTTCAGGAAAAGTCATGGAAGTTTTATTGTGTGTAATGAAATTGTCACAGTATTTTTTTGTGGATAACCTTCCATGTAATGTTGAATAACAGAAAATTTATTTTCTTTAGCTGTCAACGGAATGTAGCTCTAATATGTTTGATGTTTTGTTTACCATTGCGTACATTTCTACATTTTTCCGTCTTTCTCGTCATGTACGTCAGCGCCCTAAAATGATGTTTAAATAGAATTTGAATCTGATTTATTTGAAAAATGCAGGGAAAGGGGGACTAGAAGAAAATAACTGTTATCAATGGTCCTTAAAGTCAAGGAAATGTTTTGAAGGTTTGTACATGAAAATTTGTGAGAATCCTGTCTATAAAGCAGCTCTTGTTTTTGTTGTCAGGATGGTCCTTGAGTTTGCAGTGTGGAAATATCATTGCCTCCCTATATGATACTTGAACAGTGGGCATATTTCTGATAGGATAAGAGACAGAGTGTCGATGTAAGACTCCATGCGACTGAAACAAGAGGGCATCATCCTGAGAAACAGCCACAGGCCTACCTGCAGTACACAACTCCACATAAATAAAACATTTCAAATTGCTTTGAAGTCTCTGTTTAGAAATGTAAAGATTTATTCTTCCCTAAAGCGTGCTTGAATGACTAACCCTACTCCCCCTGCCAATCCCTGACCATCCAACCCCACTCTCCTCCGGTCTGCTCCACCCTGATTGGCGTGAGCAGCAGAACCCTGGATTACACCTTGTTGCAGGGGGAGCTGGATGCCCTGTGGTCTCCGCTCCACAGTGTGTCCTCTCTGCACCAGCTGGGCAGGTCAATGAGCAGGTCAGTGATAGATCTGTAAGCCACGTCTCAGGAGTGTGGTGCAAAACGCTTTTGTCTGATTGGATCGTTTACAATCATTGACTTTGCACTACCCTCCTCAGACGTCTGTAAAGTCAGTGGCAACTCCAAATGCCAAATTCATGCCCTGCTGCCAACAACTGCCAGCTTCCCTTAAGCCTGTAAATACCATCTGCCCGGTACTTTTAGGTGAAACGTAGCTGAGTTTGATACTATTCAAACGGGGAAATTAGGGAACATCTGTGGCCATACACCATGGCATGGCATCTTACTGTCATGTTACTATCACTGTGTGCCAACAAAGACTGTGTAAAAACGTGACTTTAGAGCGGCTGTTTTTAATAAGACATAAACCTGTTCTTTGTCTTTGGCACCATGATGGCACAGAGAGCTGTGTACACACATCGCCTGACATCACTGGCTTTGCATGCTCAGATGCTGCAAATATTGATGCCAAAATTAGTCAAGGGTCGAAATTTTGATTTTTCATAAATGAAAGTGGAAATGAAAGGGGTATCTTGAAAAGCAACCTTATCCTCCTTTTATCTCTCTTTCAATCACGGTTTTTGCTTGCGGTTTTTTGCTTCTCTTCTGATACATGTTTCCTTTCTGCCTCCCTGTCATCTTATATTAAAGGGACAGTTCAGATTTTTGGAAGTTGGGTTGAGATACTTAAACATAGTCAGTGTATTACTTACAGCAAATGTGGGTCAGCACGGACCCAGTTTGGAGAAGCAGACAGGAGTGCTAGCACAGAAGCTACACAATGTACTGCTGTGGATGGAGCCAGCAGCAAAAGGTATTTTAACCACCTGAAAAAAGTTCCACCCAGAAAGGACAAATATCATATTCAGTGTACACACGGATTTGATTAGGAATCAAATGAGAGAAAAACACTATCACAAAGTGGTTGTATCTGTCAAGGAGAGACTCATGGTTACCTATACAACCCATTTTATTTATTCCAAAATTTAGCCTAACTTTGGGGTGTTATTCAGTCCCCTTCCTGACAAGCTAGCATGACATAGTTGGTATCACTTGATTTCTTAGGTCTTCTACTTTTATGTGATATCAGTATCACTCTAGTGTGGTACAACCTATTAAAGACAGAAATATCAGCTGGTGATTAATGCAATTTTAAAAAATATAAAACATGTTATGTACAATTTGTTTGAGTTATTGTGTGACTTTGGTGAATCCGAGCTAACCCTATTAAACACCAAAGAATCACAATAACACATATAAACAAAGCAATACAGGCAGCAGTCAACCAGCATTTCCTGTGTTCTGTGAGGCAAAAATATTGTTTTTGTCAAAAAGGTCTGGTGGCTTTCAAAAGAGCATAGTTAAATATAAAGACTTAAGTTACCCGTCAGAAAGGGCTTTCTGAAAACAAGGTAAAGCAATGAAAAATATGCTGAAATCAGCATGCACTTGAACAGATAATGATTTTTTTTAGGTGGCTTAAATACATTTAGCTTCTGCCCCATTCACAGCAGTGCATTGCTTAGCTTTGGTCGCAGTACTTCTGCCAGCTTCTCCAAACTGGAGGCATGCACAATGCCATCTACTGTAGGTAATCAGTTAACTAAGGATAAGTACCTCATGCAACCCCACTTTAGGAAATCCAAATTATCCCTTTAACATCAACTATTTACCAATCTGTTCCTTGAATATGTCCTCATGCACTCCTGGCATCGCCTTTAATTTTCCTCCTTATATTTCATAGCCTTAATACATGTCCTTTATCTTGTTTTTCTTCTCTTCTTACTCCTCTTCCAGCTGTCTTCCATCTCTCAGAGAGCTCTCCAATAACCGCAGCCTGGACAACCTAGACTGCATCGGTGGTACAGTCTCGTCTTTGCCACCCTGGGATGATGATGACTTCAGCCAGGCTTGCAGTACCTTGGGCAGACGTAGCTGCTTGGCACAGGTCAGTGCTTGGCTGGACAAGGATCACAATTAAATATGAGCTGTCAGAGGCCAAAGAATGAAACTGTCTCTCTCTGTCTGTTTGTGTCCCTTGTTCTCGTATTAGTTCAGCTGATATTTTTGTAATGAGTTAAGAGTACATTTGTTCTTGCTTGAAATTTACACGACTTAGCTCTAAGCAAACTCTCTACTTTCAAATCACCAGTCATTTTCAAAGAGCCCTTTGTCTGCCTTGAGCTACTAATGCTCATTTCCGTAGTATAATTTGCATTTTCACAGACACAGCTTGAATGACGGTAATAAAATGAGCTTCCTGTGAACAAAGAATTCCTATTTTTCGAATGAATCTCATATTAATGTGATGGTCCTAAGACCTAAATGAATGACATTGGTAGTTTTAAGTCTAATTTATCTACTTACATAAGAGCTATTAGCCTTCCACTGACAAGGTCACTAAGATGATGAACAGCTACGCAGAGTGGCTCTGATCTTTCTCAATGAACTAGTCAAATGAGGCAGTGCAGGCTATTAGTACAGGATTTACACCCAATCTCTTGACAGGTCACTACATTTCGATAAATGTGTCCAGTATGGGAATTTATTGGTGTAATTTGCATGCACAGCAGCATATCCAACACATTTAAATTAATAGGCATTATAATTTAGACTTGTTGAGGTCAAGTTTTATATTTTGGAACAGTTTCCCAAACAAAATTAATTCAGAACAAGAAGCTAAATCAGAACAAGTGGAAATCACCTATAACTGACATTTAACATGACTCCAAAATGCATGTACATTTAAATTCTCTGCTTCACTTTCCTGTGTGTCTCTTCTCCTGCACCCACCCTCTGATATGCTTCTGTTACCAGTCAGTGAACCATCAAAATAACTTTGGTACAAACACATTTTTGACTCCTCATCAGGCTGTTTCTGTCAATCAGCAGGACATGAAACCCATCATCAGCAAGGCTGATTCTTACTCTTCAAAAGAAGTCTCAGAAAGAGCATGTCGTTGTTGTATAAAACATACTAGAAAACTTTTCAAAGTGATGTCTCTGGCCTTGGGATTTCTCTTGTTTTCTGAAAATTGACAGTTCTTGTATAGCTAGACATGTAAGAAATGTCAAAAAATGAAAATGCATTTTACAGATGAAATGACAGCCCATCCAAAAACTCAGCATGAAGGGAAGCAGGAGGAGCAACACTGGTTTCACTGGGGTTGAAACACTTTGTAGCCCGTTCGCATTCCCAACTCTTAAAATACAGCTGCTTGGTCAGTAATGTCCACGTCAGACACTGATGCAAAAAGGTACTTTCGGGTCGGTATGATACACCGCCAGGCAGCATCAGTTTATAAAGCTGCTGCATGCCATTAGTTTGAAACGCCTCCAATAACAACGTAATATATAAGGACCTGGAGAGTCCCTATAGGGCGGGTTGGAGTGAAGGTGGACTTAGCCCGCTGTTTGCTTCCCGTATGAATGTAGGGCCAAACCGTGATTTTTTTTTCTAAGCCCAACTGAGTGTTTTTGTTGCCTAAACTTAACCATGTACGTGTGTTGCACAAGGGAATCAATGTAAACACACTGTAACGAGCAGAAACTCTGCCTTTCTTGAGACAAACAGAAGTGTATTTTGAAAAGATGCAATGCATGTAACAGACGTAAATTGACGCACTGTCCCAGAACATACGCAGGAGGAAACCCAGTGCATCATATGTGGATGTGAAAGTTATCTGACCAACTAGCGATATTTGATGAGATGGGAGAAGAGAATGTGTCGCAACACTAATTATACCTTTTGTATCTACTTGCCACACTTAGACTTTTGACAAGGGATTTAGCGTTAAAATATTGGACTGATATTAATACAATGTTTTAAATAAAAGTTTGGCTGATGGACAATACAGATACCAATGTTTTGTTTTGTTTTTTTCTATTGTTGTTTATCATTCAGTGCACCTCCTCTTCAGAATATTAATGAGTAAATTCCCAGTACCTCACCTTCTTCTTAGTAAGATCAAGCAGCAACCTCTGGGACTATATGCAGTGATAATGCAGGGTTGAAAATTGAAACCTTTTCAAAATATTTGTACAAAGAGATTTTAGATAAAGATCAGAAATGTGAATATAATGACAATCGCCACCTTAGAATTATGAGGTTCCAACTGCATTCTGAGATATTTAGCTTCAAAGTTTTTCCATTTCAATAGAAAAATGATATGAACCTTTTTGTTTTCAATAGAAAAACTCCAAAATGCATAGAACTTAAGAAAAACTCCAGGCATAATGGTAATAAGCTGTCACAGAATAGGCATATATGAATAACTTAATATGAATTTGCAGCCTTTAAAACTAGTAAAAACAACACTCATAAAATCTAAGTCAGTGTCTCTCTCATATAGCGATATCGATAAATTGCACAGCCCTAAAATATCGTCCAATACTGATGGTTAGTAAATCGGTGCATCCCTACTTTTGACCCTTTTGGTGTCATTTTATTGCATGCTATGAGATGTGTCTCACAAATGGAGGCTGCCCTTTACGGACAGTTAACTGGGCAGTTAGTGGTCAGCAGCTGGTAGCAGCTACTGTGATCAAAATGAACCCACTCATGCAGAGCTATTCGCCTTCTCTACACTACTGCTGCTGTCTCTGCTAATCTTGGCCTTTTCTTCCTCCAGCTACGGGACCTGGAAATGAGTCATCATTATGAGGACCGCAGCTCTGAGTCTACATACAGAGATTCCCGTTCCCACTCTCAGGACAACCCAGAGCCTCCAGACTTGCCCATGCCAACATGCTTCCGATCCCGCAGCCACAGCTACCTGAGAGCCATCCAGGCAGGCTGTTCCCAAGATGACGACACAGCATCCATAGACTCGGGCTGCTCACCGCCTCCGATTGACACCACTGTTCGCACCTACAGCACCAGCACTGGTGAGTCATTGGCTGAAAAACAGATGATGCATTTGCTGCAAATGAATTTATTTGAATTCTTGAAGCATGTTAAGTGAGGAAATGGAGCACCATGATGTAGTGTTATATGTTGCCAAACTGAGATCCGAATGTTTTTTTAATGACATACACAATATTTATAGTGCATATCTGTTTTGGTTATTTAACCAAAACAATTAGCAATTAATTAGTAGACCTTGATGATTATTGCAAAGTTGTGACCCCTTTCCAGAGCAACCCAGACACCAAATTCTTCTTTTCTCTCACACTACTTTGAATGCTCTTCGTAGTCTTAGTCCTGAGTGGAACACTAGTCCTCAAACATGCACACACCAGCATTTTTTTTAGCTTAAATGCAGCCTTTTTTGCCCATGCTAGACGGCCTTTCTACACAGTGGAAGACATGGAAAGAACAGTTTGGCTCTTACCTGATAGCCACTGGCTTGGACAAAGCTCCAAAGGAGAAACAACTTGCAATTTTTCTTCAGCGTTTGGGGACAGAAAGACAACGCATCCTACCTGCACACACAGGTAACAAACCAGCCCATCTGTCCTAAAAGAACTGTTATCAATTTACCCCTTCGAGGACTATAAAAGACACAAAAAAACCTGAAGCCTAACTAAAGTTGTTATAATAATAATAATAATAACAATAATAGCAACTTTATTTATATAGCAACTTTAAAAACAGAAGTTTGCAAAGTGCTTTGACAAACAAGGCAAAGCAGATGCAAGAAGGGTTTCTTGCAGAGGCCAGTAGAACTTTGGTTGTTTCTGAAATGATTGCAGGACATAGTAGCGCAAAAATCTTGATGTTGAATCTGTTGTATCAGAGGAATTGTGAATGTAGACCTATGTGATGACACACATAATACAAAATATTTTGTAGTAGTTGGTGTCGTCTGACTGCTCCCTGATTTCAGAATAAGAGGATGGATATACAGCATGTGCATCTGTTTGGGTTATTGTTACCATAGAATATCCACAGTGTGTCGCTCTTACTCATAGTTTCCTAATAGACCTAAGAGCATATGCTGCCTTCAGGCTCGTGGAATATTTCAGTTTCTATTGTGGTATTGCTGATTGGAGGATTTTATTTTATGCTGTGCAATAACAAAAGTGCATTTTGATTGTTCTTTGTGGTTTGATATCACAGAGCATTGTGCTTTTTTTGTTACACATAAAAGAATTGTGTCCCTAACAAGCAACTGGTAGCATTGTTGGGCGTGGGCTGAACGTTTTATAAATAACCCTGGATCAAAATATATAGGCTAGAAATATATTTTTCAAAGACAATAATAGGCGTAAAAATAAAAAAGGAATAATCTGTCATTCTGTTCATATGTGTACTTCACTAACTTTACTTAGTTAGATCCTACCAATGTAAACACTTTGAAACCTGAGTAAATTGGCTTGTTTTCTTTCAAAAACATGACTAGAAGGCAATGAACAATGAAAAAAGGCACGGCCCAAAAATTTGCAAAAAAAAGATTCTAGTGTCTAGTCTAGTGTTCTACTGATTTCATGGGATTTGTGGAACATTTCTTACCAAGTTGCTCATCGCCTTTTCCCCCACGTTTTTGAAAGTAATTGCACACATTTGCTCAAGTTTCAAAGGTTTAACTACTTGTGAAAGGCGTCCGAAAGCAGCACAAGAAAAGTGATGTCGCTCCAGGTTTCAAAGGTTTAACATAAACACACACTTTAAAATATTTTTCCAACTCTAGTCAATGCATTTTTAATGATGGCATATGAAAGTATTCTGTACTGAATATTAATTATTAAAAACTACTAACATATTTTTCGTCGTAATTAATCTGAAAGTTTGTTTTTTTTAAAAAAAAAAAAAAGTGGACTCTGTCCTTGAGATCCGGGCTAAACCACCAATGGCATTAAAATCCTAGAAACGCCCCTAACAACAGCTTTACCACATCTTCCATGTTTTTATACAATTGCCTAACAAAATTAAGTCAACGTCCCTCAAAATCACTTTTCTGTGTAGTTTTGAGTTTTCCGAGGCGCCCCTGAAGGCATCCGTAGACACGCCGCCACGCCTCCCTCGCGCTCACAGACACAAACAAAGCAAACCAAACCACCGGCTGCTCCTCCGCTCAGCCCGGACAGGGACAGTGAGTGTCGGCTCCGGTCACAGCTGCCCCGAATATAATTTAACTTTGAACTCAAGACGCTGCTTTGCTGTATATTTGTCCTCTAATGGCAGCAGGGTAAGTATTTAAATCGTTATTGTCATGACTTTAATAGTGCTGAGTTTGTTTTCCCTCGCGTCTGTACTTTAGCTTGATTGGTGAGTGAGTCTTTAACCGTTGACCACAGAAACTTGTACGGTAAGTTACGTTAACGTTAGATACTTTCCTTTTAGTTTGTCGCCTACTTGACTCTATTAGCACCCGGTATCCGACAGTGAATCGCACTAAGGCCAAGTTTTACATCACTGAATGGGTGTGATGTTGACACAAATTGAATTCAAGCATAAACTTAAGCAACTGCTGTTGAGCATTAACTTCAGCAGCGCACCCTAAGCAAAAATGACTCTCACTGCTCCTGTCATACTGTCTGTCTCACACTGATAACAACATTGACTTTCAGCACGAGTTGACATGTAAATGTGCTTCTTTTGCAGCCCAGCTGTAGCTACATTCAGAGTGAATGGCTAATGTGTTTAACGTGTTCAATTTAAGAAGTGTTGGGTAAGTGAAGAGTCTGATGCAAACACATTTAGACTATTTAAGCAAAGCTAAAACAGCATGTAGGAAATTAGGAGGGCCAGTTTCCAAAATCTGAGATTGATATCTGATGGATCTGTTTGTCTCCACAATTTACCACCATGATTGATTTGTTTTATGATTTATCATACTTGTAGTGTTTCTGTTTGATGCACTCTTAACTATATTAATTATTGAGCATATGTGTGAGCATTACAAAGTGCTCTGTTGCTGACAATGGAAAAGTCACTGTGTGTGCTCATGGCTGTGCTGCTCCACCATGGGAGTCAGAATAAGTGGGACTGGTAAAACTGTGTGGGACAAGTTATATGTAGTTGTTTTGAATGGCCATATAGTCATCTAAGCTTCATAAAAGCTGCTTCTTTTTGGTTGCTGGGATGGAAAATTGGCCTTCACGGAGGGATTATTTGAGGGCTGCCCCAGTTTGGTTCTGTGTATGACAACATAGATTAAATCCCATTTTGAGGTCACATTTAATATAATGGCTGTGCAGTTTTGTAGCTGTGCTGTTGTTGAAAGCATTTAATGCGATAATTCATCGGAATAATGGCTTTGGTGACAGGGGAGTGGTGATGGTTTCAGGCAAGGTTGGCCATATCTTGTGGCTGTTTATTGATTAAACAATGCAGACGGGTCAACTGGCAGACAGCAGGCAACTTGGCAAACAATATTAAACAGTTAAATAGGGCATCACAATCCACCCTTTGTCTTTTATTGTTCTTGCATGTTGTCCAGCTCCAACTGACCTCCGAACAGAACCACCTCAACCAATCGGCTTAACATTTATATTGTTGCTGGTGAATAGTTCAGTAGGCTTTATAACATGAGAGGAAGCTGGACCGAAACTGTCATCCTGAGTGTCTCATCTGCCCCGCAGTTAATGAGATTGTTTGACCATCCTTGGAGTGGATTACATAATGAAGATGAGAGGCAGATTGGATCATGGTTCATCAGTGAAATGATGCATTCTGTAATGTACCCAATGAGGATTTAAATCCAGTAAAATTAACAAAGATGAACAATTGAGACCCAAGTCTCCTCACTGAATTACGGCTAAAAGCCCCTATTTTACTGTACTGTTATCGGTATTATTTCTGACTGTGGCTGTGACTGTGTCAATATAACATAGACATTCTGTGGGATAATATTTCTATTTTTTTAAAACCTTATTGTGGACTTAGGGGTCTAAAAAGTTGTGCTCCTGACTGTGACGTTATTGTGGTTACTGTGATTGGTTATTTATCTCTGCAGTCTTACAATGTCAAACCATAAAATGCAATTAACTGTGTGGGTTCCAGCACATAAAGGTTGACCAAAGTTTCCCATTTTGTGGTTTTTCTTTCACTTTATGAGTATTTACCCAAGATGTAATCTTTTAATATGCAGCAAATTGCTTACACTGCCGAAAGGGTCAGTGGAAAGCAGTCATGGGGTTGTTGGTAAACTGTTTTTCAGCTGCTGTAGCTTCGTGGAGCTAATTGTTTCCCAGCCTTGAAAATCACATCCTGAACCAGAGCTTGCAGTGGACAACAGCACCACTGTCCAGATGGCATGAAAACAGCAGTGCTCAGTGCCCACTCCAGATTCCACTCAACATTTTGGCACAAAGCGTCTGCTTGTCTCTGTTGTTAAATTCTCTTCTGTACAGCAACCAATAAGTTGTACTGAGCAGCTCCTGTATGCACATTCAGCTGCAGTGTTTGGCTCAGTGTCCATCTCTGTAGTTCTGCTCTCCGGTACTAATGAGTGTTTGGGTTATAAAAAAAAAAAAAAAGGCGTTGTCAGCACTGGTTCTATTGCCAGTAACTTGCACGCATTTGATGTGTTTTATGCTTGCGCAGCTGTGTATGTTTGTGTGGCTGAGTTCTGTAAAATAAGCATATACAGGAAATGAGCTGAATTAGAGCATGTGCCACTTGCTACCCATCTGTCTGTGGGAACTTTGGGTGGATGCATTTTCTGGCTTTTAACGGACCTTTATCAAGAGTCAGTTATACGCTGTACTCTTTTTGTTACACCATAAAATTCTGTTTTAAGAGCCTTCATTTCTCAGTTTTGGCCATTCTGCCCCCAATTACTCACCAGTTTCACTGCTGAGATCTGGGATCTTGTGAAACCAGTAGCTAACACACTTAACACAGTGTGAACAGAGGATGTTGCGGTTGAACTTCAAACTTGTTTAAAACCTGTCTGATCTGCTATGTGGTTTTCCTTTGCACACCATTGTTACACTGTGTCTGGTAGCATCACTGCATCCCCTTAATCTCTGCAATGAGATATAGGGATGCTGCAAATATAATCAAATATTTATTATTAGGTTAGCATGTTAGCATGCTAACATATCCTAATTGACAGTTAGGACTGGGGTTTGGTACTTGATACCTGTAAGGAATCAACTGAAATAACGAGTACCAAGTAGTATCAAAACTCTTCATAGATATCTGTATTCAATCCTTTTTGTACCCAGATGAAAAAAGACTGCTTGTATAGTTTGCTTGCAACCAGTCACTGCAAGTGTTCTTCAGTTTAATGCATAATGTGATTACTATTGCAGTAGCTACAACCCATACAGTCTATGGCGTGGTGAAGTCGAGCGCTGTGTTTTTGACAGCGTTGGCAGTTTAGTGTGCCGAGATGCCACCAAACGTTTAAAAGTACAGCTATATTACATGCCGGTGGCGTCTGGTGGCATTTTACACAGCTGTTTGCCTCCATTCACATCACAGGTATCGAATTTAAAGGGGAAAAGAGGTATCAAATGAAGTACTCTTTCGTTATCAGAATCACTTTAAGGGCACTGGTATTGGTACTGTTATTTAGGGTGGCTGATGTGGCCCTTAAATAATACCAGGATATTTCAGGGTATCTTTGCAATAACAATATTTTTGGTGAAATGACAAAATACTAAAAAATATAACAATATTTTATTGTTTTCAAGAACACAATTATAACAACAATTGCTACAAAAAAGTGTAATAGTTTTCAGCATAAATGTAATAGTTTTCCTTCAAATATTATCAAACTAAAAACTAAACTAGTTTTACAACAGTAACTGGTAGCTCTCAGCCTTACTTGTTGTTGCCAAGCTTAATGGTATGGTGAAATTATGTCAACAAGTTGGGATATTGCCATTATCACAATATTAATTCACTTGTCATATTAAAAGATATATCAGTATCATCATGAATGATATATGATGATAATGATATGGCACATCCCTACTGGTATCATACTTTTTACAGGATGTACAAACACAAAAGTATAGCGAAGGTCAATGGGAGCATCATCAGTTTTTAGTATAGTGTGTTCAGTCAGACAGTAATATATTTGGACAAAATGATGGAAGTATATGAAGAGTCCAGGCATCACAAAAGTTGAGAAAAATTTTTCTAAGGGTGGCATGAATGTCTGTAATTTTGGGGCAGCAGAGCCTAGAGTTGGGAAAAGGTGAGATTTGTGCCCTGTGGGGGGGCCCCCAACTTTTCCATCCCAAGAGATCCCACTCATGTGGCTAAATTTGTCAGCGCTCTCTGGTGGGGAAATTATGTAATGATGAGGCTGTTTGCTAATTAAAAGATTATCTTGACATTTCCTTGCTATAGTTTCTTGGTATCCATTGGCCATACAGCATTGATATATTTGTCAAAAGCTGAAATCATCTTATAATATTGGCCCGGCCCATTTATTGTATCCAGCTCCCCTACTTTATCTCCCGTCTAATCTCAGAGGCAGCTGTCAGTTATGATTTCAGGGCTTGTTTTGTGGGCAAAGCAGATTCTGTGGTATTAAGACTTGAGGGTGAATTCTGTTCACAATGACGAAAGCATGATGTGACACTTGGAGAACTGCAAGGCAGGTGTCCAAACACACACACGCATCTACGCCCTCTCGCACACCCAGTTAGTGACAGCTATCCTGCAGACTGGGATGCAGGAGCGGAGCCCTCGCAACACAACTGCCACAACAGTGACAGCCCTATTCCGCCCAGCATCTATGAATCTCTGTCATGTGACAGACATGGACAGTGAAAAGCTGTCTCAGCAGGTTTTCCTAAGGCAAGGATGGTGGTCAGAGGCCGGTGGATAATCTACAGCTAGTGGCCTTTAAGCTATGGTGAGTGTTTCTTAAAATAGATTTGTTGGGCTGGATTTCTGTCTTGCAAAATGCCAAAAGTAGACAGGATCTGTTGTAAAATAATGACAGCACTGGATATCACAAAGATGCTACAGCTGACACAAATACACATCTATCTTGTGGCTTTCAGGGACATCTTTTTGACTAACAGACTGGGTCAGTGGTTCCCATCTTTAAATTGTGCAGCGGAAGATGTGTTCCAACAAGTAAAGCATCACAGTGAGTGATGAGTGACGTTTGTATGATAATCCTGTTATTTACAAAAAGGGCTGGACATTCTAAAGGGTGTGTGTCCAGTGTCGTTTTTGATGTTCACGTGCGGGATATAAAGGCAGAAGGTCTGGCAGGATGGTTGAGTTTGGGTGTGGTTTGGGTGTTATCTCTGTTGTTTGCAGATGATGTCAGTTTTGGCTTCATTGAAATATAACCTCAAGTGCAATCACAGCAGTTTGCTGTTTAGTGTCTCAGCTTTGATGCTGATCAGTCACAGAACCAGTCTGCAACTGGCTCCACACTACTTTTGCAGAGTGCGAACACAAGAGAATGATTTGACTGAATTGCAGATGTAAAATAGTGAGTAGATACCAAACGCCCAGATGATGCTTATTTAGCTCAGTGGAATTGCTCACCTGGCACACATGGCAAAAACGTTTCTAGCTTCCGGGTTTACTTACGCAGTATGCAGCCCACTGAATATGTTTTTCTCCCACTGGCACAAACCCAGAGTTTCCGCCAGGCTCATAGACTTTACATTGTGGTGGTGTCACAGATTTTTCTATACCTTTTCTCGGCTTGAGGGAAATTTTACAAATATGAATCCTCAATGGATGAAAAATTCATAGTAGAAGGTTCATAACTGACCTTCTTGCAGTTCGAGGTATTCTGTCATCAGTCTTACAGGCATCTCTATTATAATAGTGGTCTATGGGGGAAATGCTTTTTGGGTCGCTTTGAGCTCGGGATATATTTGCAGCAATACTCCAACCGACCACTGAGAAAAATGGAATTTGGGCTCAGCAGCTTTCCTGGGGACCTGGGCTGAATCCACTGTCATTTTGTTTGTTTGTTTTAAACTGGCAGAATCATTAAAGGGAACTATGATATGGCAAATATCGAACTATGCTGAGCTAACTGAAGCCTTTGTTATAGATAATCTTTCGGTTAAATAGCTAACTGAAAATACAATAGCATGCTTTTCTAAATAACAGGATGCAAACACATTAAAACAGTTTGCTCCTACAGAGGCTCTGAGAGGAGGACCAGGATGACCTTTCAGCCAGCAGATTCAATTCTCCAGAATAACTGACCAACAACAGTTTGTCACCTCACAGTTCAAGAGTTTAATCTGACACAAAGATATGTGTGAGGTCATATGAGTTTTGTGATAGGTGTGGTTGCATAAACATTAGAGATAAAGCTTAGCAGCGGATTACAGTGAACAACAACCCTTTTGTTTGAGTGTTTTCTCAGCCGCTCACATGTTTGCTGCAAGGCTTTTTCAAAATCCTTGATGACTACAGCATTCAGTGCAGCAGCACGAGGCATAAACAGTGTTTGCTTCATGCAGTGCCTCAGAGGGTCATCAAATGCTGTCATGTTGTTTTGTTTCAGATGTCACCACAGGAAATTGTGACTATTTATTACAATCTCAGGATTTTTGAGAGATTGACTGAAGTATCTCAAGTCTGGTGATTATGTGTCTGTGTGGGCTTGTACATTTTGAGTACAACACCTTTTATTACACAATGGCTGAGCTTTACAGAAAGGTATGGCCCAGTTACCAGAGTCGATATAACTGCTTTTATATGCAAAAAATAGTCTGTTTTTTGCCCTTAATCTGAAAAACACAATTTATTAATAAGCTGTTTACGTGGCTAATGAAAATTAATATTCCAATAATATTCCCATTTACATGCAGACATGCATATTACAGTTAATACTCTCTAATATGTTGTTTTCATGTCAGAATATGGAAAAGTGAAAGTGTTGGGGTACTTGTATCATGAAGGGATTTTTTCCCTTCCAAGATCACTACCATTTTTCATATCAGATATCAGACTTGTTCAGCCATGCAAATGCAGCCTTCCACTTTCATTTCTTCAACCACCTTCTTAAAAGTGTTGACTTTGTAAAATCCATGCACATTCAAAAATATGTCTATATCCAGATCTTTCATAATGTCTGAAAGTAACTCTGTTACTATATGAAACCAAAAACATGGACTTTTCTTTTAGGTATGCATGTTTTACAAAACTGGTTTGTGTACCACGCGTCCACAACAACGCACAGAGCTGACGACAAATGGGCAAGATGGCATGTGTCACAAACTATGTTATACATGTCGAAAGAAGGCCCCTGATACCTGAATAATATCAGCAATTCCCACACATCTTCATCGAAAGACATACTTTCAGAAAAAAGGCCAATCTGGAAAGTCCAAACGGAATATGCCATTTACATGACCTGTATCAAATTAAAAATATTGTCATATTCATAATGATAGGGGAATATTAGTGTAAATGAACTCATGGCCAATGGAATGGCCCATAGACAAATTTATTTTGTTTTTGGTGTTGTGCACAGATTATGGTTCTGCTTGTAAGTGACATCCAAAGACACACACCATGTAATTTCATTACAAAATCATTTGATTAAATTCATATCCCTGACACTAAAATTGCTCCTGCCACAGTTTCATCAGATGGAAGCATATTTGATGTTAATATCAGACTATGAAAGCACAAACTGTCCCACTGATTTTCTTATTGAGGTGCAATCCTCACTATAAACTGATATTCGTAAGCAAATACGTTAAAGGCAGCAAATACAGACTCTGTATCCACAAATGAAATTATTACATTTATTTAATAAAAGGCTGAAGTACCTTGTGCTGCCATAACTGCTTTGAGTTAAACAAACTTAATTTCTCCTTGCTCAGCCTCAAAATATCATCTGTCCCTCTCTGTACTAACTTTTCTATGGTCTTGTACAGGTTCCATCAACTTTCCACAGTTCTTTCCAGTGTGGTGTTGAGTAAAGCATCTGTTTAAGGGATCATATAGTAGCCGCAGGGTTCATAGTGTTACAAAAAAATTCCCTGTTTAGATTATAGGTTTTAGTGATTCAGCATTGAACTCTACATTTACTATGTACATATGCAGCATGAGGCAATTCCTGTGGTCTGCTGATTGAAGGCATCAAAGACTCTTTGGATTTTCATATAGGCAACAGAAGAGCTTTTCAGACTTCATATAATCTACACGAGAATTCAGTCTTATTTTCATTTGGAAATGATCTAGATGACTGAAGCCTGTAATGTCTCAACCACATACAGTTGTAGTTTTCATTTGTAGCACATAAACTTGTGATTCATTGTCTTTGGAAGAATTCCTGCTCACAGACAGGTTGTTTATTTCTGCTCACGCTGATACACTTCTGACCGTAAAAGGATCCATTGACCTCATCACAGACAATTGATTTGGTTGATGGATAAGAGTGGCTCTGCTGCTAGTGGAATAATGTAGTCAGACAGGCAGAGGACTGAGCAATGAAGGGAGGTTTTTCACAGAGTTTTGTTTGTGTTTAAAAAAATCTGCTTTTTATGTTGAGTGCTGGACTCACGCTGTGTGGATTTCATTTAAGCCCACATAAAAGTTCCCACTGTAAGAAGCTCAGCCATAGATATTTAACCCTACATGCTTCCATGTGACCATGACACTAAGCAGTGTAAAATAATCCAATACAAAGCTTAGTACTTTGTGTCCAATTTTTTGTATAGTTTTGTCAGTTGCCTCAGTTTTTGGCAGCTCATTTGTCATTGGTGTCAGACTTTTTTCTGTATTTCATACCAGGGACTTTGATAACAGTCATTAAATAAAAAAAAAAACCTGAGAAATATGGATGTAACATCTGTTTCTCTCCCTCCTCTCTCTCTATGGTTGATGTACCTTCCTATTGTCCTTTAAAACTGGAGGGCATATTTGGTCTGACATTAGGGAGTGGTGCAGATAAATGTCCTCCTTCAGCTTCTCAACCATATTCGGTCTTCAGAGTCAGATGGTCAACTAATTGCTTCAGTGAGTTCATCATCTGTCTCATGATCGAGGCTTTAAAGTGAAGAGTGTGTGTGATTTTCATTTAGTCACCTGTCTCAAACGGTATGTTTGTTCTATGTCCTGCCTTATTTGATTTTCCACTTTACGGGATGCCTCACTGATTCTGATGGTGTTCCAGCTTTCATGCAACAATGTCCCTGTGTTTTCATGTTCATTATGATGTGGACATCCTGAGACAACTTGTTTGTCATCTCCCAGAATGATGCTGACAAGCAATTAGGGCGATGTTTTGAGCTGTTTTAGTACCTCTTCTGTAATTGGATCAATGTCTCCCACAGAATTGGAATCTATGTTTGGCGGTGGTTGACAGGTAAAGGGGGCAGCAAATTTTCTATGTATTTTTTTCCTATGTATGTGTGTGTTTGTCCTTTGAATGATTCTGTCTGCTCTCGAAATTCCAATGTTTTTGCGGGTCCGTGAATACAGCGCAGGCGGAACTCTTCATGAGATCTTTTTCCTCCGCAGCTGTTTGTGGAGTTGGGAGTTGCAGGGTAAATAATTGTTAAGTCAATCTGATCACAGCTGATGCGATCAAAAGGAGCAGCTGCTACAGAGGCAAGGGAATGCAAACTTCAACACAATGAATAGTTTCCCTTTCACTGACCTGGCATTCTGCTGCTCCCTCTGTGCCCAGAGTATGCAAAAAAGAAAATCTAAATGTGGCGGCAGATTGTTAATAGTGGTGGGCTGCCACAAATAGTTGAATATTTGGGAAGTCCTAAGGTTTGTTCTTGTGTTTTGAGTTTACTGCCTGGATATGATTAGACTCAAAGGTCTGCTAAAACATCTTTGCCTCTATCATTTGTTGTCCTTCTTCCTTTGTTTCTCTCTTTCTCATGTTTTCTTCCTCTTGTTTCCCCTTTTCCCCTTCAGTCTCTACATGCATAACCACCTGTAAGAAGGCTGCTCCTCCACCAGTGCCGCCACGCACAACCTCCAAACCCTACATCTCTGTGACAGTACAGAGCAGCACAGAGTCAGCACAGGACAACTACCTGGACCAGCAGGACCGGAGGTCGGAGGTCAACAGCCAGTCAAGCCACGCTCATAGCAACTCCTCTGACAGCCTTGACAGCACCCGTGCCAACAGTCTGGCCCGGGGCATTCCCCGCCCTCCACACATCATCCCCACTCCCATCGCCACCGCGAGAGATCCAATCGCCCCAACCACCACTAATGCTTCCACTGAGACAAGTGACTCAGTAGTTCAGCATGAATCACTTAAATCAGGAGTAAACAAAGGGAATCTAGTGGCAGAGGAGCCCCTAGTGGCGCCAGTTCCCAGGCGGAAGCTGTCCTCCATTGGCATACAGGTAGGCAATGGGACTGTAGCACTGTCGAGGGCTGGTGCAGTTGAATCAGGGCTGTTATATTGACTCATGCTAACACAGGGAACATAGAACCACGATAGAGAATGCTCATTTCTGCTCCTCCTGACTGTTTTTATTGTTTTAGACCTCTCATCATGGCCCTCCTGGGGTTGTAGTACCAAGTCACTGTTTTCTGAAGTGTAGCTTGTTCTGCCTTATGAGCTCTAATCCAGGGAAAAAGATCATTTTTAACAGTAATCCTCTGTGGTGTAGAGCTATGTCTGAGTGTGTCACCTCAAGCCCAAAATTGTGCATGCAAGCTAAAGGTCTCATTTGGGTGAACATCCCTCTATCATTAGAGTTGGCTGCATACTGTGCTGTAGCAGACCGAAAATGCATTGCAGTTTGCGTTCCCCCAGACCCTAACTTTCTGTTCTGTCTGTACTGAAATAACAGCCCTTTTCTCCATTTTGCAGACCCTGCATATTAGCAGAGCTCTGTCAGCGAAATCCATTAATCGTGACACTTAATAGAAAACCAAGCGCAAAATTATACAGATTTTCTCTGAATTATTCCTCTGATGTTTTGGTTTGTCACTTGGCAAATTAAAAGCCCTGCACAACTGTACTCGTGAGCTAGAATTGGGGGATTTTTGAGCTAATATTCCTCATTTTTGTTTCTTTTAGTGATTATGCTTTTTTAATTTCACTGTTTCACTATTTGTTTTAAGGTTGACTGTATTCAGGAAGTTCCACGAGAGGAGACCCCACCATTGGCCAAATTTCAGTCAATTGGAGTACAGGTGGAGGACGGGTGGCAGTAAGTCCTCTTCCTGTCCTTGTAACAACGTGAGGAATTTATATTACAACCACACACACTGCTCTGACCATTCTTTCCCTTTACAGAAGCTATGTAGATGTGAAAGCAATGTGAATGTTTTTGTCTGAAATCTATCCTTGTGTGTTGTACTGTTGGTGTTTAAGTGGATTCCTGGCATGAGCTTTTACTATTTGAACGTGTCTCTGCTTACTGAATATCTGAGACTTATTCTTAGGTTATTGATGTGTAGTTTGCATTCTGTGCTTGTAATGTCTTGAATTCCAGGAAGTTTCATACTGCCTTCCTCCTGTATTTTCTTAGTTTTGCATGCTGCGTTTTGTGTTTGTGTGTAGCAGCTGCTCTGACTCCTTCCTGGTATTTTATCAGCTAAACAAGAGTTCCTCTGTTCATTTTTACCCCCTCCTTCCTTGTGTTTTTTCGTTGTTGTATACTCATTTGTGCTATACTATGATCCCTCAGCTGCTTTTGACCCTGCGCTTTCCCAGTCTTCTGCTGTTCTTGTCCATATCTAAAATTGGTTAAGATTCTTCAGTCATGCACTTATTATATTTCCTTATCTGACTTAATCGCCACTTGTAAGCATTTCCTGAGTTATAACAAGAAATGGAAATGATATTGAGTCAGACAGCATTCATGTTCAGCCTACTTTTTGATTTGCTATGTGAAAACAAGAAGCTAGACTCCCACTGAGTCTGAGTGCATTCATATCACAGCCCAGTCTTGGATCGATTCTGTTCATTTATTGATCAGCAGAAGTGACTCTGTGTCGCAACTAAGCATTACGTATTTGTTCCTGTAACGGAGACATCATTCTTGAATAATTTATTGTTTTGTTTGTCCATTGTTGTGCACATAACGGTGAACACAGAAAACTAAATTGGGAAAATTGTTCTCTTGAAAAGGCCCATCTGTAACAGTGAGTCTCGCCCTTTATTTCAGGCTCAGTCGTTCCAGCAGCATGGCCTCAAAACAAGAAATGGACTCAGACACACAGGACATCCCTGTCATCTCCCATATCAACAACGCCAAACAATCTGAAAAGAAAGTTATGGTCAACAGTGCCAGCCAATCTACAAGCTCCCCACCTGGACAGGACTATTTAGACAACGGAGACGCTACTGGTGACACCTCCTCACCTCCACCGCCCAGGCAGATTCTCAACCGCTCAACCACACGAAGTAGCTCTTCCTCCTTTTCAGAAAGTCTGGACCCAGCGCTAGACCCCTCATCTCTACCTCCTCCAGACCCTTGGCTGGAGAGTGGGAATGGGAGTAACAACAGTGTTCCCCAGAGCGGAGGAGGGGGGACGCTGTGTCGGAGAGACGGCCACTGGTTCCTGAAGCTGCTGCAAGCCGAGACGGGACGCATGGAAGGCTGGTGCCAACAGATGGAGCAGGAGACCAAAGATAACCAGCTCTCAGAGGAGGGTAAGAATGCCGGGGCACTCACTATAACCCCAGGGGCCAGATGCACAAATGATGTGTACTCATATACGTGTTGTTTAGCTGAGATAGCTGCAGGTGAGGTAATGAGAACAAGAATAAATATAAGGTGAAAGAGGGATAAAATGGTTTTTAGGGTATTTGCCAGTTTCACTGATTGTGCCATCAGGCTTTTTCTTTGCAGCTTACACAGCATTCTGTAAAATGTCAGTCAAGGGTGCATTTATAAGGTTGATTTCAAATTATTTACGAGAGATGAACTCATCATTACTTTTATTTACATTCATCTCCCTGTTAGTGATCGTTTAATTTTATCCTGTGAAGTAATTTGTAAAGTCAGTTCAAAAGAAGTGAAATGAATGAATCATTGATCATCCTCCTGATGTTTAATAATAATAATAATGATCATGGTTTGCAGAAATGTCATGAGTTAGCGGTATGGATGCGTATTGACGGCTGCTCAGGCACTGCTGGAGAGCCTGGCTGATACAACTCAGTCAGTAAAATTGCACTTTCTTTCCTGTATTTCTCTCTTACAGGTCTATTGAGTGGTGGAGGGGCACAAATATTGATATGTAAATTGATATTTAAGGGTGTTTCTACATCCATTTATGGCGGACCGTGGGAGTTGAAATAAGGCTTGAGCATGATGCAGTGATGATGAAGATTTATAAAACAGGATCAGGCGTATGCATGGCTTTATAAATAAAATGAAAAAAGAATGCAAATGCATATTTCTGTATTTGTGCGTACACACAGTTTTAGTCTACACAGAGTTTTATGCATCTGGTCCCAGACCTCTTTGTCTCTATGCCTCCCAAGTTTCCCACTCCAGGCGTGTTTGTATTGTGAGAAAGTGAACAAAGTTGTGTCAAAGTTTCGACAAGTTCATCTGGCCAGCTCGTACATTGTGGTGATCATTGCATAATCCAGTCTGTTTTCTACCCTCACTAAAATACTTGCGCAAGATTTTATGACATAAACAAAAAGGATACAGAGGTGTGTTTAATTTGCGGAAAGAGATACAAAACTAATAATAGTGTGATCTATTTCTATTGAAATGATGATGGCCAATCACATTTTAAAGACGTTCTCTTGGGTTAGCACAATAAATATCCATCTCCTAAGTTACACTAAGTTATTTGGCCCAGAAATAGCAGAACGTAGCCAAATGTACAAGCAAAGCATTGCTTAAAGTCCAAATATGCAAGCCCTTCGAATGAACCCCGCATCCTCAGCCTCCTTCCAGAGGTCTATTGCTGTCTGACCTCGCCATGTGGTTCAGAGCTCAGTTATAGGGCTGTGCTCTCTTCTGGGGTTCTTCCTCCGGCCCTACAATCAGACATTCTCAGCATGGAGGGGATGAGGCTGTAATACCTGGGGTTACCACACACAAGCAGGCCTGTAATCCCCTGAATTACACAAATCTACTCTGGAACTGATTAAACCTCCAGATTAGATCAGTGCTCCAACATCAGCACACAAATACACACACATAAACAAACAAACAGAGGGGAAGTTTGAATGCTCGGTTCATATTAGAAGCACATCACTGCATGAACAAGGCTCTGTGTCTCATAAGCCCATATGTTTTTTCTTTTTTTCAAACAAATGTCCTTGACCTTTTATACAGTAAAGTAGTCAGTATTCAAATCTGATGCAAATCTGTACACTAGAGCTCGATCTCCCCATACTATAATCACATTGCTATAACACTGCAATCCAGCGATCAGCAGTCCCAATTTTGTCTGGGCAGATGTTTGTCCTAGTTTTGACACAGCGACAGACAAGCGTAGTGACCACTGATGGACAGCAGGCTAGAGTATTAATATAAACTTAGATGCATATAAAGAGGATAACGTTGTCCCATACACTGTCATTCTCTTCATGCCACCCTGTAAAGTTAGTTGGGCAAGACATTGCAAAGTACACTGAAATGTTTCACTACCTGCTGTAATAATTTATATGTGTTGGTTTTTGTTTTCTCTCCAGTGCTGGGGAAGGTTCGCAGTGCAGTCGGATGTGCCCAGCTCCTAATGTCCCAGAAGTTCCAGCAGTTTCGGGGACTGTGTGAACAAAACTTGGTGTGTATATTGCCTTTTTGTGACACTTCCACTCTCCTTGTCAGCACAGGCATGAAACCAAAACCCACATTTTCTGAGATCGAACTAAACCTAAAGTACGTTTGAAATTCTATCTTCTGCAATACATGATCACCTCAGTACACATAAAGGCTTTCACACAAATGAACACTGACTAATGTTGGAACAGCCATGATACACAGCATATTAGGCCTACACAGTATAAGGCATGGTGGCCCACCAGCGCAAAATACAAGGAGCTTATATTAAGCCAATAAGCCATTCCTCTCCAATGACGTGTTTTACTGGAAATGGCATTTTACAAACTGTAGCCAACTACCAGCACATGACACTGTATCACTATAGCATCTCAAATAAATCTGATTAACCTTTTTGTAGATGTGAAACTCAACTTCCCAAATATTGGCCAGATGTTGATCATGGCTGGTAAATGAAACGTAACATGCCTTTACACTTACAGATACAATTAAACATTTTACAATGTCATTATGGTCTTCCGAAGCCGTCACCGTGGCAAGAAAAAAACATCTCTAAAAAGACATTTTTTGATTAAGCTTTTATTGAGACAGCAAAGCAAATAAAATTCAAATATTTAATCATCTCATATACTTTTTTTCTTTTTTAACAGTCCAATACTGATAAACAAAAAAATAAACTGAAAGGAGTGATTCCTAGAAAATACGAATACATCGACCCCATAATCAACCTGAGTACATTAATACTTCACTCCCTGTTCACTCTGAATATGTGTCTACACAATCAGTCTTTTTTCTTCCTTTTTTTTTTAAATATATTTTTTAAAATCTACAATAAAAGATTGAAAAGGTAATTTGAAAAAATAGAGATCTTCTATATTCTCTGTCTTTTTTCTCATGCAACTGTTAAATAGATTAGCTAAATAGATTGTATGTGAAGTTGACCAAACCTATCCTGAAGCTGTGTGTAACAAAATGACCTAATGCAGACATGTAGCCTGATAGTGACACGGCCCATCAGACTCAGGTCAGGTAGCAAGAAACCACAAGAGAAATGAGAGAACGAGATCATATGGCCACATCAACTGTCTACTTGAAGCCACTGTTAATTGCATTATGCATTGCATTATGTTAATGTATTATTGACACAGTTGATGTTTCACTGTGAAGAAATCATTTGGCGTTAGGTAGGCATATCAACAATGAATGCTTTGTATGGATTGATCACTGTAGCATATACCTGATTATTTAAGCCACCTTATTTGCATAAGTGTGTGATTTAGTTTGCTTAGCAATGATTAAACTTGTAATAATATTTTGCACAATACATACTGGGTAGCTCTCCAGAGAAGCTACTTAGCATATCTTGTCCAAGAATTCACTTAGTTAGGAAGGTAATCACAAGCAATAATTGTAATAACTGCTTGTCCATAGCTTCTCGGGTCTGTTATCAGTATAGCAGCACAGCATGTGTTTTTCCCCAAATATCTGGACACCACAGCAGTGAATGCAACGTCCTAAATATGAAGAAAAATGTGAAGCCTGCACAAACAAAGCCAGTCTGCCCAAAGAATAACAAACTGTGGCTGTGTCAGGGGAAAGAAGTCAGAGCAGGATTTACTTTATATCTGTTTATGGTTTGTGTAAAGCCTGCACAGACTGGCAAACAGTGTCAGCTGTTTGTAAACAAGTGGGGGGGTTAGTCTGTTGTTACTTTTAATCTTAATACGACGCTGGATGCGGGATGATTGCATCTCTTTTTGTTGACATTTTCAAAGGATGAATGTCCTTCTTGTATTTCTCTGGCTCAATGTTTGGGCTTATTTTGATTGTCTATGTTGAAGCATTTATAGCATTTTCAGTATTGCTATGTCACTAAAAACAACAAAGCTCTGTTGTGATCCTTTTTGCGTCTGGAGTTCAGTTTAACAAAAGAATTGAGCTGTGAAATGGCTCCCTCTAGTGATCAATATGGAAAGAGCAGCACTTGAAGACAAGTGCAGTATGTGAGTAATGCAGTGCAGAGGTGTAGTGCAGTAATAAGCTGCCAGTAAACACCTTTTTTGGGGTGCTGGGTGGTCTGGGAGTGTGGGGCGCCAACTATGAACCACAACTTCACTGGTCTGAGTCTGGCCCAAGGAATTTTGTTGCATGTTATTCAGCTGTTTCAAACCAGGTCCACAAAAAAAAACTGGCATGGGTGGTTATGGGAGTGGTGACCCACAAAAGCTGACCCGCTGATACCCCACCCATTGCCCTGATTCTCACATTATAGACACAACTAGGACTAGGAGTATTTTTAGAAATGTAGCCTAGTTTTTTACTGGCAGCATCTTCTCAAATAAAGTTGAGTATGATTGTATATATTGGATTTATTTTATCATTATTTGTTTTTAATGACATACCTGATCCACCTCTGCTGCAGATGAGCATGAATTCATTCAAAGTAGACTCACTCATTTCTATGTTTTGTTTTCTTGTGCAACTCCTAGGCCAAGCAGCCATTTAAAGGCTGATTTGTCAGGAGCCATAGCCCAAGTGCTGAGTGTTAAATGTGTTTTTCACTCCCGTACAGTATGCACACTCAATAACAAGCAGTACAATAGACATGTAGTAGGGTAATGTGCTCTGACTAGCTAAATCCCAGCTGGTTGTAACGCTGGGTAAAATGGGCCGCCTACACTTAGTCTAACAAATAGAGGAAGCAGAATAAAAGCCTATGGGTATTTTTACATTTTGATTCAAAGATAAGGTGTTATTTTGCACTACATGCTGGCTTGTGTGAAATTAATTTAGTTCAGTTGTAGGGAAACCACTCCATAGATGCAGCTTTTCCCCTGTCCTGTGATGCTTTTTACTCTCTAATATAATGTATTTTTTTTTTCTTCTTAATTTTTTTTGACCAATTGTTTTTATTTATTTTTGACACATCTTGCAGCTATACATCAACCAATAACTGCTGTCAGTGCCGCAAGACAAATATCAGTGCAATGAAAGATTGACATAGAAGGTTACATACAAAAAAAGAAAACAACATTGAATCTAATAACAAATAAAACACATATTTGACATTCTCTTAACAAATAAAATAAATATAAATAAATGTATGCATCATGTGATGTAGCCTGACTATTACAGCTGTAACAGAGGTAGAGAGGTAAATAAAATACTCATGAATCTTTTTTTAATGTTCCTTAACCCTAACGTGCCCCTTCCCCATGGGTCTTTCTCCAACTTCCATTACACATATACAAAGTTTCTCGCATGTGCATTATGGAATGAATGAATAAATAAATAAAAATGTGAATACAAATTCATATCATATTTCTGGCTAAGCTGAGTGCCTCATCCATGGCCTCAAGCATAACATGTGCAATTCATCATAGCAACAAAAAGCTCTGCAGGTAAAATCTCAGTTAAAGAATACATCAGCTGTTGAATAGGAAGAGTGTGTGCTAATTGCCATCTGAGTGCCAGCATTTTTTTTAGCAACAGTGCATGCTGATAGCCACAGCAGCCTTTGAATATAGTTAAAGCTCTTCTTTGAACCATCATTAAGTAATATACTGTATTTCTTAGGTTCTACACAACAACATTAACTGTGTCCTCTCTCCCCATCATTCTTTGGTTGATCATTCATTTTCACCCCCCTCTCCCTCTTTTGGTCAGAATGTGAATGCCAACCCCCGGCCCACAGCCCAGGACCTGGCAGGTTTCTGGGACCTGCTGCAGCTCTCTATCGAGGACATCAGTCTCAAGTTTGATGAGCTCTACCACCTCAAGTCCAATGACTGGCAGCCAATTCCGTCTGCGGCTGCCCAGTCGCCCCCTGAGCGGAAGGTACTTCCCACCCCTGCTGCCCAGTGCCCTGGCTGGGGTAGGAAAGCCGCCGAAACCGGCCTCTCTCCTCCCACCACCACCACCATTTCTCCCACTCTTTTTTACCTCCCCATTCGACTTCCCCCCTGCGTGGGATGAACTCTTAACAGGGCCTCCCTGTCCGATACAAAGGGGCTAGAGAGATCCCTTTAGGCATGCATGGAAAAAGTCATCTCAAAGAGGGCTGTCGTTGGTGTGTTTTTAAATGTAAAGCCCTGCTTTGAGCATGCATGCATCACTTACTGATGTGCTGGTTGCAGTGGAGCATGGCTAAGATGCACTGGCTCATGTGACAGAATGCTGTCTTGCTTTGCTCCTTCTCTGTTTCTCTGTTGTCTTGTAGTGTGTGTGTGTGTGTGTGTGTGTGTGTGTGTGTGTGTGTGTGTGTGTGTGTGTGTGTGTGTGTGTGTGTGTGTGTCAGCGTTTCTCTCTCTGTCTGGTATGTGGTTTGTCGTTATATGTTTGTATCTGTGTATATTTCAAGTTTATGGATTCATAGCTGAGGTGCTCTTGCTTCATGTTGCTTTGCAATGCTAATGCACTGATGCACTGACTGTTTGTCTTGTGATCCCTTTATTGTGCTTGTGCTTCATCAATTCATGTTACCATTTCATGTCTTCAAAAATTGTCATATAAATGACTGTTTTTCTCTGTTTGCCCCTATTTTTACCAATTGTCTATTTGTCATGTTTTTCTGTTTTTCACCTAAAAGCACTGAATGTTACTTCAAGCTTTAATGAAAAAAATCAGCACTGCCATAATGTCTCTGTCAAAGTCCTGTCTGCCAAACCTGCCTAGACTAAAAGAACCTCATGAAGACAGTTTCCTGTTACATTCTCTCACTGTCTTTTATCTGTCTTTTCTCTTTCCTTCACACACTGCTCTCTCCCTCTCTCTGTCTGTCATGTTTCATCACTCCAACACTACAGGACGAGGAGAAGGAGGCCACTCCAGCATCAAAGAAGCCCGGTAAGGGACGACCACAGCTGGGCCGCGAGAAGAGTGCAGACTCTTCATCCACGTCTTCTTCGGCCTCAGCAGAGAAGCAGAGACATGAGGCTCGCAAGCGTCTACTGGCTGCTAAAAAGGCTGCCTCGTTTCGCCAGAACTCCGCCACAGAGAGCGCGGACAGCATCGAAATCTATGTCCCCGAGGCCCAGACTCGTCTCTGAGAGAGACAGTGAGAGGGAAGGAAGTAGGGTTGGATCAAAAGACAGATAAGTATCACTGAAATACCTGGAAAAACGAGAGGAAAACTTTTGCAATGCAAATGAGCTACTCTGAGTAAAGCTGGATGGAGATTGGGGGGAGGAAAGGTCAAATTCTCAGAGATTGGGGTGGGGGTGGATTTGGGCATTTTTGACATACAGTTATGGGCTGGTCCTGGTGGCATCAAACGCTGATTTAACGGAGCAGAAAAAGGAAAAGTGAAGCTGTGTGGACTCAACAGACTACGAGGCAGGAGACTCCTCCTTTGAGGCTGCCATTGAAAACCTCAGAAGATGAACTTTGTCCTTTCTTGTTACTGCTCTTGATATAATAAAATTGAAAGTATTGTTATTATGATGACTATATCCTAAAGAATCTATATGAAGACTGTTTTAAACGTTCCTCTATCTTGGCTATAAGATCTATTAAGCGGACAGAAGGCAAACAATAATGCTCTTTTGTCTCCCATCGTCCTCCTCTCTTCCCAGATCATTGGCCATCTTGTAGCTTTGCACAACACCGCCTTGTGGCCATCACACACTGTGCACACTACATCACTGCACTCACACACTACAAACTCACACCTATGTACGTCTTCCTTGTATTTATTTGTTTACTTTTCTCGTCCTTTGTTTTGTATAAAAATATGTTTAGATCTGGTTATTATGAATATTTTTGGTATGATGAAAATCAAAGTCAGATTTAAAGGGTGGTTTATATAGTTCCTAACAATTAACTTGTGTATGTGTGTGTGTCCTTCAAAATGTTCTTGTGTCAAAGATTTTAAACACTGGTGAGAATCTGTAAAGTTTAGTTTCTTAATGATTTTTAATGAAAGCACATCCCGATATTGATGATGACCGAGCATGAGGATCTCTATTTCCAGCCAGAATGTCAGCGGCCATAATATTACTAATTATTTTCTTTGTAGGGAAATGTCTTCAACTCAAATCTCTTTTTGATTCTCTCTGTCCCATGAGCTTCAAATTTCATGTTTGTGCTGTAACTGCAGATATGTGAATATTTCAGTCAGGTTTTTTGTTCCGTCTGTTTGTTTGATGCTTCTTTAAGTGCTTTTATTAACCTCACTTAGCATTCAACTCGTACATCTCCAATGAATCTGGGGCTTTTATCAAAGTAATGCAGCAGGCTGAATATGCAGGATAGCATTTTTATTTTTGGTGGGGACACACATTAGGACGTGTCTTTCTGTTATTTTTTATACTATGTTCCCAAGAGCATTTCGATTTATTTTGCCTCCCATCACTCAACAAAATCAATCTTAGTTATTTTTTACCATCATCGTTTCCCGTCATTGAACATCATCCAAAGTACCTGCACTTTTTTATTCAAAGATCAAATATTTAATTAAAGCATTGCATACATTAGCCATTGTGTTTTCATCATTTATTAAATGCTGCTTGCTTTTTCTTTTCTTTTTTTTTCTTGTTATGGAAGACTGCATAAGCCAAAGATGAATTCACTATTTTAAATTCATCTGACAGATTTAAATTTTAGCAGCAGGGAGCTCAACAGTAACAGTGCTTACTGTAAAAGCAGAGTGGAGTGTAGCCACAGCACCACACGTATTACAGGGTTATTATTTCCATATGCACAGGCCTGCACGCTTTGATTTCTGACCTCCAGAGGGCAACAGTGTTTAATTTTCCATCCAAAATACAATACATTATAGTATGCATACAATGAAAAGGCATTCCTGTAAGAGGACATTCAGCCCTGCCCTGTTTTGCATTAACGGGACACATTGTGTGGATTACACATATGTACAGACTCCTCTGTCTCATTTGAAGTAAGTTCCCAAAACAATGAGACCTCTTGGTTTATGTGTCATTCACATAGACATACATTAGAATATCTCTCTAGAAACAAACATCCAACCATAAAATCAACCCCGACATGCCTTACAATTAACCGCAGTTGTTTGCTGTCTTCCACTCACATTTGGTTTCCTCCAAATGGTAAGCAAGCCTAACTTCCCCTCCCTAATTAGACATGTTAAACCATTGCAACTCCATTGCTTTGGCTGCTGCAATGCCTCTTCCTCACCCACTGTGACCCAAAAAAGCAGCCTGAGGCACTGAATTGGAAAAGCCCGGTGACTACCATTCTCGCTCTATCTCAGAGAGAGCTTTCTCTTGATGGCGGGCTTTTGTTAGTCTGTTGTGTTTGCTGGCTGGGGGTGATTCTCAGCAAGGAAAATGGCTCAGGGGTGTCAATAGTCTGTTGCTGTCAATACCCCCCTTGATTTTTAGCAGGGTGGATAGCGTCGTTAGCACCTGAAGGCCTTTTGTGTTACTTGAACGCCATCGTTGGCTTGATTTGATTCCTGACTGCCAGGAAAAAGTTGTCTGTCTGACAAGCTGTTTTTCTGAAACGAGCCATGTCGTGTCAATAGCGGTGTCTCCCAGTTTTCAGATAGATTGTTATTGTCAGTGGATATCATTGTAATATTCTTACAAATGATTAAGTCTCAAGGACAGTTCTTATGTCAGCAACACAGCTTGAAGGCCATATTTTGCACCAACTATTTAAATCTCTCCCATATGCAACAACTGCCAGAATATTTTTAACATTTAAAACAATTTCATAACATATAATTTCCTTCTTTCTTTTCCCCATTTGCCACTTTTTTAGGCCCAAACCCTGCTGTCACCATTCCTCACACAAAACCGCAGGTCTGCCTGACTTGAACGCAGATCAAACACAAAGTGGCATCTCGCATTCGCTGAGGGAGGGACGGAGGGAGGGTAGGAACACAAAGAAAGTTGTTCTATGATCACAAACTGAAAAAAGGGATGTTTTTTCAGCCCACTAAAACTTGGATGTGTGGAAAGCCATGAGATGTCAGTGGCATACTTAAAGAGAAAAAAAGAGCTGTTCTCATACATTTAAACAAGGCTTCCCTCCAATACACACAGATAACAGTGGGACACACCTAGGTCTATTTCCTGGGTAGAATTATCCATGATCCAAACAGCTGACTGTGTGGGGGTTGTTGCTGTAATGCCATTGATTTGAGGGTGATAACGGTCCCCCCATAAAGTCAAAACTGTCATACTATCAGTATTTGCTTAAGCAGTGATCTGTTTTGCTAAAGCTTCATTTTAAGAAAGGCACTTGACATTCAATGCTTGCAGTGTGCCTCCGTCTACCACAATAGTTAAGTAAAATATGCTTTTATCCATAAATGCAAGGGAGAGAATGTAAAAAGGTGAGGCAAGAGGTAATAAATTAAATCATTTACAATGTGGCTATGGTCCAGAATGTATCTTCTGTGATACTGGCTTACATTTTCAGCTTTCACTTTTGTCCTCTAAAGATGGGTTTGATATCACACATTATATAAAGTGTAGCTACCCTGTAGGATTGTTTTATGTATTTTTCTGTATTCCAGGACTGTGAAAAAAGTTCAATCAGTGAAGGCTACAAGAGATGAGAATATGGTATGGAAGCCCATTTCTGCCAGTGTGATGGGAAAAAACCAATCCTGTAGATCATTATAATGAGAAACTTTCTCAAAATAATGACTGAATATCTTGAAACAATGACAAAAAAATCTGATAATGAATTAGTATCTCAAAATAACGAGATCTCTCAAATATTAACGTTGAATATCAAGATAACATTTCTCAAAATATTTACTTAGTATCTCAAATTAATGCAGTTTTTTTAATGACTCAGAATTACTGGAAACTGTTTTTAACTCGAGTTAGTATCTCAAATAATGAGATACTTTCTGAAAATAATGGGATATTTTCTCAAAATGACATACTTATATTTAATGACTGACTCAAAATAATGAAGTGATATCTCAAAAGAATTAGATTTCTTAAGATGACCTAGTAGCTCAATATAATGAGAAACTTTCTTTAAAAAAAAGGGTTAGTATCTCAAATTAATTAGAACCCTCCACGTAACTATTTACATATCTCAAAAAAATAAATTTGAACTCAAAATGATAAGAGACTTTCTCGAAAAATATTACTTACTAAAATATTGACCTCATATCCCAAAATCTCAAAATTATGAGGAACGATATTAAGTCATTATTTTTTATCAAAGTTTCTCATTGTGAGAAAATGGTGATTCAAATGATTTTTTTTTTAATCACACAGGCAGAAACAAGCTTGGATGATAGAGAGATAGTTTAATCCCATGAAGAAAGTTTACTTTAGCTGTGATACCAGTGAATCCACTCACATACAGTAGTCCAAAGGCCTGCTTGAACAAATAAGAAATAAAAAAGCAAGCTCAATAGCATCTGTGCTTTGTTCCACTGAGTCAGGCATAACGCTGGGGACGGGCTTAGGGGCAGAGCCCCTACCACAAGAGATATGATATAGCAAAAAGTGTCTGTGAAAATACTAGAACAAATATTTTATGAAGCAAGCACATATTTTAAAGACTAGGATGTGTTCAGTATAATACTCTATAGGCTGTGTGTACGTCAGGGTTTGTGGGGTTTAGTTAAAAAAAAGAGGGTTGTATTGTATGAGCGAGTTGTGAGTGAGAGGGTTTGTTGTTCCTAAAATGAGATTTACCTAGATTCTTGTCATTATACTCTGGTAACATTTAAAGTACATGTGCAATACTGAGTAAAAGGGGGTCTTTGATATTAAAATTAAACTAATAATCTTGCACCCCCCTCATCCCCCCGTGCTTCTCAAAGTTGTCTTCTGTAAATAGACCAGACCAGGAAAAAAACTCCATCTTTTACAATGCTGTAGATCTATTTATACTATTTCAAGGTTGTTCAAATGTATAATGAAGAGACGTAACATTCAATAAAATGCACATAATACTTTCTCAAAAAGTTCATCATGCTTGTATTTGCTCATTGTCTTGAAGCTGTTTGTTTACCTTTAATAACAAGATGATTCTGTTTCTTTATCAAAGACTATTTTTAGAGGTATAAAACTGCATATTGTTTATTGTTTTCAAAACATGCTAGGACTGAATGATTGCTTCTTATCTGTGTTAATCATATGCACATCTTTTCCTTTTGCTTTTCCCTCCCCCTGACCTCAGAGCAAATAGTAACAGAAGGTATAGTCTGACACGTAAAAAAGTTTGGTCATCAACAGGCTGGCTGATAATTTTGTATGATGCTAATTTGCAGTAAGGGACTGTTCATAATTTATCAGAGGCTGGGGTGTGAATTTATTTTGACTCTTGAGAAAGCTACAAGTAATTTTCCTTGAGCCTCCCTGAGTGACGGGTGGGAAATGCATGACTGTCCCTCCATCATAAACTAGTCAGCAGGTTTTAAAAGTTATCCTTTGACGTCTGAAAGTTAAAAGTCAAAAACAAAATCCTGTGTGGTTTCTCACTCTTGTCGCGCAAGGTGGTACATCATTGCAGACAGTTTGTTTTTGGGCTAAATTTTGAATGAGAGTTAGACTTAAAGTGATTTTGATTAAATGGTACTATTTAAGCCCTACAGTAATTCTTTCTTTTTTCTAATGGAAATGATCCTCGCACATGATGTTTTAAAGGACCACCAAAAATTTCGAAAATCCAACAATGATTGTTTTTTCACCTCATAAATAACGAATTGTCCCTGACTTAATTTTTAAAATGCCTCCTCAGTTGAGAGCTCAGTTGGCCTGGGGACTCTCCCATAGACTTCGAGGAATCAATGCATTGCAACACAGCCTCGTTAGCCTGGAGTCAAACCAACTGTAGAATCGATAGAAATATCACATCAGAGTCGGATCCCGTCAGTGTGTGTCGAAAAAAAAAGAGGTGAATTGTGTTGTGAACTGGTAAATTGCAGTCGACGCTTTCGACGTTTATGATTTATGTAACAAGAACATTTTGCTCCACGTTACGTAAAGCCTCTCCACACTATGTCACGCTCACAGGAATAAAATCGACGACAATGAATACAGAAGCACATTTCGACACTATTTATACACACACTCGCGTCGTTACAGCCGTGGGGTCTGCACCGCGTCGAGAAAACAACATTGTTTCAATGACTGCGCTATACTTTGAATGAAATGGTTCTCCCGTCAGTCACAATTACACGGAGCCCGTCTGCTGTCTGCCGGAGCGCCCTGATTGGCTGACGGCTGTCCAGGAGTCGCAACAGAGGCCAGTGATTGGCTGACAGCTGTTGATGAGGCGGGATCATTTCAGCTGCGACTGTCAAGATTGGCAAAGAGCTGGCGCTGCTGCGTGCAGGTAAAAAGGAACAAGCGACACAAAACAGAAAACATTTATCTTGGCAAACAGCGAGGAGTGCGATGGAAACGGACTCTCCGGTGAAACATTTTCATGCGGCGGAACCCCAAAAGTGAGGCATTTAAGTCCGTGTAAAAAAGCGCAACACCTTCTTGGAAGAAAGTGCCGTTGTGTCAACCATCGCTTGGCTCGCGGGCACGCTTTGTACAGCAAGCAACTTGGACAGCTGCGTGTTTTCAAGCAAGCCATCAACAAAGAATGAAAGCATTCAAACGAGGTGAGCTACACTCGTGTTTTTATCGCCGCCCTGCACGTTTATAACCCGCAAAGTGTCCGTCCGCGAGCCTGTTGTGTCTTTGCTGTTGTTTTTGCCTGGTATGCGGGCTTTTTGTTGCGAGCAAATGCAGCGTGTGTTTGTGCTCAAATTTGGAGGGACAGCTAGCCAGCTAGTTATCTCTGGAGGCAGGCATGGTGTCCATCTGGCGGTGTGACATGCGGGAGGCTGTGCTTTGCTGCCTGCCTCCTTTGTGCGCTCCAGATGGCTAATTTACTGAGTAGGTCTTCGGTTTGTCTCGTTTCAGTGTAACATTTAGCGTTATTTGTAAGGCTCTTTTTTTCTTTTTTGCAGTGTATCATTTCACAGTGAGTATGACGTTATCACTTTGACAAAGCGAGCTGCTCTCCAAAGTTGATGTTTGGTGTCGTTACTAACGGTCAGATTCAAATCCTCACCTCGGTGTGTTGTGAAGTTTGGTGCACTGTTGAGCTTCCTAACTTTGCTTTTAGGTCAATTTTCCCTCATTTTTAAAAAAGGGTCATCTAAATACAGCAACTACCTAATCTCTGGCACAGATTTACCAAATGTATGTCGACATTTTGTAAACAAAAAGTTGGTCACTTTGCATGTGAGCTGTAGCTTTTGCTGAAGTGACATAATGTACTAAGCAAACATCTGCCTAAAATCTGTCTTGGCTGTTTGTTTTAATAAATGAATCCCACATTGAATGGGTGTAAATATCGTATGATAAATCTCTAAATGACTTTCCAGTGATTCAGTGGAGTTGGAGGAATGCAGCTTTGTTGTGGGCCACATCCTTTCTCACTATTATTAACCTGAGATGTCTGTCAACAAATGAATGTGGCGAATGAATGCATGGGACACTGATTTTACTGACTATAGTTTTTTCAGACCCACTTAGACCAAATTTGACTTTAATTCAGGAACTGATGACATTTTAGGCTTATCTGAAAAGTTTTAACAGTTTGGTGGTATGACTGAAATCAACATTATTAGGGATATTTCTCTGCAAATGTATGCAAAATCTTACCGAAAAATCACAATCAAAGTAATAATTAACATAGAGCAGATACTACTATTAAATATTTTTAAAAATGGTGAAAAGTGTTGCTCTTTTTCCCCTAAGACCAAGATGACTTCCTTAAATGTTTAGTTTTGTCCACAACCGAAAGGAGTAAAAAAAAAAAAAAAACAGAAAATATTCAAAGTTAAGAAGCTGGGTTCGTTTTTTAACACCAACAAAAATACTCATACATTTTTTTCAAATTAATTTGCAACTATTTTGATACTTGACAGCAAATTGATCAGTTATTGCATTGCTAGTGTAATGAAAGGGTCTGTGTTGCATTTTAACAGACACTTTAGAAACAGACACATTAGATTACATTCATTACCTACGAAAACAACATTTTGTTTGAAATTATAAATTGGGACATAAATATCATAAGGTTAGGCGAATGAATAATACTTTTATTGTCCCAAGGATATTTTGCTTTGCAGAAATTAGAATAAGAGTGTTTAAAACAAATTAACAACAACACATGACATGAAAATATGCACAAAAAAAATCATCAAACGCTATTAAAAGCAACATCACCAGACATTAAGTTTAAAAATGTGCACTCAGAGTTGTTACTCAACAATCCTCAGTCCTGCTCTAACACATTTTAGGTGGAAGGCTCTTTACAGAAATAAGAAAAAATGCACTGAATTTGCATTTGTATGTTTTTATTTTTCCCCCCACTTTTTTTTCTTGGTTCAGGATTTCCCTCATTGTTGAGGAATGCACAATTCAAAAGATTTGTCAACTACTCCAGCAGTCTTGAGCCGAAGTGGCATGAGGTGAAAACAGCCTCCTTTGCATGGTCAATAGGTTCCTGGGCCACTGGCTACTGTGATGTTGATATGCACACAATCTTCTTTGTGAAGACAGGCGCTGCCCCGGGGGTCAGGTTTCACCCTGCCCCAGAGAAAGACATTTACTGCATTTTGTGGCCCACCCCTGGGATCAGGCATGCTCCATTTTGAGGGGAGATTCTCTCCAGTGGCCAACCATCGACTGACAAAAAAAATCCCACAACAAAGTTCAAACCTCAGAGCCATTGTTTAAATATGTTCAGACCATGAAGCCTTCGCCAACCTCACTTTAAATTGGGTGAAATTATGAGGTTAAAAGTAACTGATGAGGTTTGTGCACTTGTTGGCTACTTGGTGTCAAATCAGGGCAAACTACTTCTGTTAGTTTAGGTTTTATTTTGTGCATAAAAGTGGATCAAACCAAACCACTCTCTGCAGGAGCCAGGGTGAGTGTATGCCATTCGTACAAGATATTCCTCACACTTAATACATGGCAAAATAAGGATAACACCACCAAATGATTAGCAGATCTGATTAAAAAAGGACGTCAGAATGTGACACTCTGTGACAGCAAAAGTGACTGACAACTCGCATCCCCTTCTTAGCTCTGGAAGAAGAGCATCGCCCGGAGCACGAGCACTCCTCGGCTGTGTCGGACAGCGATGACGGCTCCCCGCTCGACCTGTCAGGAAGGGGGCTCTTTGGGAAGCGCCGTCGCCGCGGCAACCTGCCCAAGGAGGCGGTACAGATCCTGCGGAGCTGGCTGTACGAGCACCGCTTCAACGCCTACCCATCTGAGCAGGAGAAACTCAGTCTATCAGGCCAGACCAACCTCTCCGTGCTGCAGGTGAGGAGCTGATTTCAATGAATCTCTTTAGTTTTGCTTTACCAGAAGCCCTCAGCTCTTGCCAGAGGAAATGACACTTCCTGCATTCAACTTTGTGACATTTTCATTTGTCTTTACTGTCCTTTTTCTTTGTTTATGATGGCGTATACATATATACACAAACCGATTTCACTGAGTCCTGATGCTCTGTTCATTCATTCATTATTACTGACTGTGAGGAGGTTTTTAATGTTTTTATTGTTATTTATTAAAATATTTTGCACTCTGTCATTCTGCTCTGCATCTAAATGCATAGGGAGGTGACAATAAAGCTGAACTGAATGTATTGACATTTTTGTAACAAAAACAGTGCTTGAACAAGTCATTCTAGTATTATTTGTCTTGTAGCACAAAAAGCCAACAATGACCTGCACATCGAACTCAATTTAGTTTTCTTTTATCGTTATAAAGTCTGACGCTACACACAAGAAAGGTGTCAAAACTACGGTCATAATACCTTTTACATTATTCTTACTTTTGTGCCATCAGTTTTTGACTTTATAAGCACAATAAACAAGCAAAAGCAAAACAGCAATCAGATGGTATCTGCTGCTTGACTTTCCCAGCCTTTCCTTTTCACTTCATTGCATCAGCGGTAGACATTTCCTCTTTTCCCTCTCAACACGCACAAACGGTCAGACAGGCAGCATGAGAGAAGGCATTAAAGATCAGCATGAGGCATCAGCAGCAGCAGAGTTTCTTGTTATGTAGTCAGTTCACAGGAATGCCTTTGGCTGCCTTCTCTGTGGCTCAGCATATTTGAGCTCAGACCTTCATTATTGCCAGCTGTCTGAGGGCTCTCATATCTGTCTGTCTCACTCTTTCTTCGATGTGTGGGAGGCTGAACCACTAGAGGGGGTGAGTAGGGCCTCCTGTGCAGACACAGATGAAGAAAAATGTGTAGGTGTTTATTAAAATCACAGGCCTTGGATCATTTTTAGATCTTGAGTATAAGGCAAGGACTGAGTTATAGATCTGGCTAATTGAGAGTGACTGAAGCAGTTAAGTAAAAAAAATTAATCAAAGTGTTTGCAGGAATATCAATGGAGGCCCTCAAAAGAAAAATATAAAAGAGCATATTTCTGTCTTTTTATCTTTTTATTGAAGTAAGTGAGCAGCCAGTATCAGTTCTGTTCACACTTAAATTTTCTCCTCTTTTCCCAGATATGTAACTGGTTCATTAACGCACGTCGCCGCCTCCTTCCTGACCTGCTTCGCAAGGATGGAAAAGATCCCACCAAGTTCACCATCTCCCGCAAGGTCGGCAGTAAAAGTGAAGGCCACTCGTCAAATGGAGGTGGAGCCAGCTCGCCAGAGAGCAACTCTTCCACCAGCTTAACTCAGCAACGCCCGTCTGTCATCCGCTCCACCCCTACACTGGACCTCAGTCTTCTTGGGAGCACAGCGACGGCTATTCTGACAGGAGCAGGCTACCCTGGCAAGGAGGGTTCAGTGCAGGCGCTGATGAAGCTGGACACGCAAAGTCTTCTGAGGGAAGCAGAGGAACACGGGGCTAATTCGGTTTGTCTCACCAGCACAACAATGGCAGCTAGCCCCACCAGTGGCCTCTTCAACACGCCTCCTCCGACTCCTCCCGAGCTGTTCCCCAGCCAGGACTTCAGCGACTTGAGGCTCCTGGTGGATGCAGCTCTGCAGAGGGCAGCAGAGCAGGAGAACCTGAAGAGGCTCCAGGAGAGCCAGAACAGACCTACAGAAGCTGTAATGACTGAACAGAAGGAGGCTCAGTGCAGTGCTTACAGCAGTGACATGGGACCCACGCCACCTCCAGAGGACAGCCAACAAGTCATGGATCCTTCCAGGGTGCAGAGCCTGATGGAGAAGGCCATGGCTGTTCCAGTGTCAGCTGTGACTTCAGTAAAGGCTCCAGTGCCTATCTCTTTAGCAGCCTCTGTACCGGACCCAGCTCCAGTCTTGGTCTCAGCCCCGAGTTTATCTCCTCTGCCAATGAAGAAAGTCATCTGGAGCCCCTTGGAGAAGGACACTGCCAGAGCCTCCAGCCCACACCAGCCTCCGCTCACCCCTGCCCATCTGCCAACCATAGTGCCAGTGTCTGCCTCAGTTTTAGGTCAGCCGAATACTCAGAAACCAGCTGCTGCTCCGGCTACCGCCCCGGCTTCATCCTCAGCTCCAGCCTCGAGCTCAGAGGCTGCTACAAGGCCAGTCTCGGTGCCATCACCAGTCTTTCTCCCGGCCGCAAGTCCCACCTCTGTCACTGCTCCAAGCCAGGCTTCATCCCACACTGTAGCGCTTGTTCCAGCTGCTCGTCCTCAAGCCATTCCCTCTTTTGCAGACCCCAGAGGAGTCCCACTTTACCTGCCGTTCCACAAGTCTCCCATAATCCCAGTCACAGTTCCATGTCCACCTCCTGTCTCTACCACAGGGTCATCACCAGCCCAGGTTCCAGCCCTTGCTTCTGTCCAAACTCCTCTCCCTGTTTCAGCTCCAACACACTCCTCTACGCCAACAATATCACCTCTTCTGGGCCTGGCTTCCCACCTCACTGCTCCACCTCAGCCTTCTTCCTCCTCCTCCTCCTCCTCCTCCTCCTCCTCTAGCACCAGCGACAGTAGCAGTATAAGTGCACAGAGGAATTCAGCAGCAGCAGTGGTGCCCAGTGTTTGGAGCATGGTCCATACCGATACCAGGCAACCCAGTTCTCTTCAAGTGGTAAAGACCCCCATCACCACAGTGTGGGGCCCCCAGCACAGCCTGCACACAGTGAGTGAAACTGTTAACTAAGAGCTGGATATTGGCACCTTTTTAAAAAGTATATATATATATATGGAGAGTAGAGAGGCCAAACATTCCTGTTGGCTGGAAAACACTGTATATAGGAGAATGTATCTTCATCACCGGTCCCTTTTTCGTCTTAACACCTGTGCCTGCAGAATACAGGGAATGAGATCAGACGTATGAATTGGGACAAAGTGAAGCAACAAACATGCGGTGTTAGAGAGACTTGTGCTGTTTCAAGCAACTTTTTATTGTTCTTGATGGAGGCGCCTGCTGGTAAGAACATATTGATGTCATTTTTTTTCTCAAAAGGAACATTCCTGACAGTGCAGAGTGAAATGTATAAAGTTTTTGATGCCATTTTTCAAATCTCTTTCCACATTACAGTTTATGGATGAGGAAGAAATATCCCTTAATTGTACAAAAATGTCCGTTGGTGTCATTTTCAGGACCAGCAGTTAGCCTCTTCAGTAGCAGTACTGGACTTTATTGAATGTACAAAAGACATTGATATCATTGGCTGCCTATCATCCATTCCCCTCCAGGATAAAAAGGAGGATTTCTTTTCCCTACACACAGCAGCAACATCACAATTTTTTTTATAGCAACTCAGATTTTCTTTTTTAAGATTTTAGGTTATTTTTTATTCCACTACATTTCCCCTCATTTTCCTTGGTGATGTGCAGAAGGGAAATTGATTGTACTGCGGCGAGCCTGACTGAGTGACTCGCCACAATGTGTCTGTCTCCACCCCTCTCTCTTCCTGTCTTCCTGTCTTTTTATAGCTAAGGGAATTCATTGGCCTCCATGATTTGTCATCTCGACCACTCAACACATGCTCTCAAGTACCACATGTTTCATTTTCATAAAAACAAGCTGTATTTTCGGGGTTTTTTTTGGTGGGAGGTTAGGTGAAGGACTCATGTCCGTGACTTAATGTGACCTTCATCAGTTGAATATGATTTCAGGGATTGTTGTGAGGGGGGAGGGCTGTGGATGTAGGATGAAGGGGAAAGGGTCACATTGGATCTGTTACAGAAATCAATTTGAGTGGAGAGGTGAGCAGCTTGGTGATCTGATGACATCAAGCTCTTGCAGCTCCTGGACTGAAACGTTACACTTGCTGCAAGACCTGGCGCCTTTTATCTTTTGTGGTGCAAAACACTTTAAACAATGGAGCCTCATATTTGGGGGATGGCTAAATTTCCCTGTCAATTTGGAGCATTATGATTTGGTCAATGTATTTCAAATCTGAATGTCTTAAATGTGGGAGAGATGAATTGATGTGTATCGTGTCTAGGCAAAGCAATTGTAGCAGATGTACTGACATAGCTGAAATTGCTCGGGGATTTTCTTCCCTAGCGTGAAAATCACATTTTTCCTCATCAGTGCTTTCCACCCGTGTTTTAGAAATGGTTTGTAGAGAATTTCTATTCATTCACAAAGCTGTAGTTTCCATGAAACTGTTGTAGCATAAACCACAATATATGGCTGAATGCCATCTGGGCATCTATTAACTGTAGCATCATGTGGAGAAGTTCCTACTGTAGCAGGACTGTGCATCAAACCTTCAGTACTGTCATATTTTCTGGTGTCACTGAGCTGTGTTCGGTTTTAACGGTTACATTTTCTATGTGCAAGGAGTCGAGAAGACAGGAGAAAGTCTGATGTCAGGTCAGAGTGCAGTTGAGCTCTGACCCCAGAAAAGCTTTTTTGTTCACTGCATTTCTCAACTCTCCTCTTGTATTTCCACTTTTTTGTTCCTCCTCACTGCCAGTAATGCTCTGTGGATGTCGTGGGAAAGTTTGAGGATTTTTTTTTTTTTTTTTTTTGTTACAGGTACTCACTAGACTGATGTGCATTATACCTCAATTTACACAGGTCATGTCAGGCTTGGGTCATGTGTAGAATACTAAGTATTAAAGTAATATTTTTATTGTTCATACTACATCATGCCACTGTGACAACACCTTTAACGGTTGAGATACTGGAAATGGCTGGCTAAAGATTAGGCAGGCATGTTTTTATATAGGTTAAGGTTTATATGTGATTTTAGATGCTCCAATCAGATCAGACAATGTGATGATGCATGTAAATATTTTCAAGGTCATGTTTTGGGTTGTTTTTTTGTATTGGCATGAACTTTTATCTCAAACTATGTAGTTCCTTTACAGCCAAATGCATTCAAAAATGTATTTCAAGCTCAAGTTATGAATCATGACTGACCTTTGGCAGTAAGACTGGCTGCTGTGCCTTAAACCTACGACTGAGGGACAATGTCCCTTTTTTATATAAAAACTTCTCAATAGTCTGTGCAATATATGCCTTAAACTTTAAATGTGTGTTTTGTATAAGCATTTCAAAGAAATAAAAGTTCAGTTTTTCATAAATGATATTTCTTATCAGTTTTGTTGCCCATAAAAGCAATTTTTATTTTTGTGAGAATAACTAAATTATACAATTGTCAAAACATTTTCTCAATTGCCCTCTTATAATAGCTATTTAGCTATGGAAGACAGTTTGACGTGTCACAGCAGGGTCCTGATATTGTGCATGCTGGCTCACTGTCATGCTGTCACGGCTCACTGAGACGCTTTCATTGAAGAGATTAGGTTAATGTTCGTAGTAAAGCCTGCATTTTCCCCTTTGATATGACGAGTCAAAAACTCTGCTGTGCAGGGCGGACTCGCACTCACCTGCTAGAGTGTGCGCTCCATATGCTGAGGCCTTTGCTGTGTGTTTTTCCCCCTCTCTCTCCCATATTTCCTGTCTATCTGCAACTGCCCCCCCCCCCAGTGTTTGATTGCAGTGTTTGGAACCACAGGTGTAGCGCCGGCATAGTTTACCTGAACAACATTCCCCCAAATTTTTTCTGCTTTTTAGGAAGTAGAAGAGTCACAATTTGCATAATCTTGTCAAAAGTCATAAACATTTTTAAGCACTTGAATATCCAAATGTCACTAAAGTGTATGTCATGCATGAGAAGCAGTTAAAAACTAACGAAACAGGCATCACTCCTATTGAGATTTCTTTATCTGCATTATGAATAATGATGACCTAACCCTTCTGAATGCAACCCGCTTTGAGGTGGTCGCACATGTGCTGGCCCAACTCTGGAGACAGTCCAAATTAGTGGTTAGCATTGGCAGACATGCCAAAGTAAAGCCCCTCTGTAGGACTGTACCAATGTGTTAAATGTGTTTGTTTTTTTTTTTAATTGATAACTGAACTTTGTCTTTAGTTTATAACTACTAGCAATAGTGACAAAAATAGTAACATTAACATTAGAAATTTGAAAAATATCCATGTTACTATATTCATGCTCTTGTATACAGTTCAAACTACAAAATCCTTTGGAAAATGTTGGTAGTGTAAAGTACATTGTACAGTTTTGTAGGTCAAAGCTAAAACATCCAAAAATGCTGATTGTGATGTAAGGGTGCGAAGTAAGTATGAATCACTTGTTTGAAAGACAATGACTTAACAACACCGCAAACACACATTTCCTTTACTTTTTTTTTCTTGCGGTCAACGGCATGAATGAACTTACTTTATTTGCCTGAGCAACAATTCAAGACTGAATCCCTTCAGCAACACAAACATACCTGGTCCTTCAACAAATACACACAACCAGCTGACGGGAGGAAGACTTTGGACTAAAAGCTCCACCGCTAAACATTCTATCATTGTTTTTAATAAACACAATCAGAACGATCACTTATTTTCCATTCCTAACAAACAGATACAAATATTACAGATATGGGGACCTGTTGCAGTGCTTGTGCAGGTGTTGTAGCTAATTGGCAGGAAGAGGTAAACATTGCTGGTACTGTATGTGGCACTGGATCGTACAGTCCAAAAATACCCCTGCACACACCTCGCATCTCAAAAGTCCAACCGGCAGTCACAGTGGCTGAAGACTTGTAGCTCTGAGATACAAATACACCTTCTTGGTAACCTTCAATGATGACATAATTTTTAAAGTAGTGTATTGCAAAATGTTTCTGCGGGTCCCAAACTAATCTCAAGTTCCTACCATTCATAACCGTTTAAATCTAAATAAATGTCCACTACCCTTTTATAAAAGACTTTGATATAAACTATTCCTATTTAATTTCTCTAAAAGGTCCATGAGGGTAGGAACTAGGGATTAATTTGTGGTGCAGTGTGTGTGCGGGGGCCCTGAGGCAGCTGGTGTCTCCTTCTACTCGTCATCCTTGTCTTTGGCGCCGTGTTTGAGGATGCGGGTGAACTCTGCGTAGTTGAAGTTGCCTTTCTTGTCAATAGGCGCCTCACGGAACAGCTCGTCCACCTCTTCATCTGTGAAGCGATCGCCCATGGTGGTCAGCAGCTCTCTCAGATGGTCCTCGTGGATCACACCTTCGACACAGATGACACCAAATGAAGTGGAAATAGATACTTTTTTCCTGGAACATATCATAAGGTAAATGTTGATTGCACAATGTAATTGCTATGGCACAATGACACCGTCTACATTTTGGTTCCCTGTAAGCCTTGTTTTGACTTTGAAATTCTCTCTGCCATCAGGTACGGTCTGAGGGAAAAATGACAGCTTGTTTCCTGACACAAAGGAAGTGTGTCAACCAAAGATAGCACTTTTATCCCCAGTAACCAGAGTATCAATGTAAGTTCTTTGCAGTTTCTATCCCAGTAGCTGAAATGGCAGATTGGGGCCCTGGCACAACCAAAGTAACTGTGGAAAACCAAATGCATTGTGTCCTGTGTTGTTTGTAGTTGCTAGGCTCTGAGGTTAACAGAAAGTGATTTGGTTGTCTTTGCAACAGCAGCACCAACAAATAATACCATTTGGAAACACTCGAAGGGAAGGCCGTCTTTTTCCACTTTAACGACCAATGACCGTGAACGTGCTGATATATGTGTATACATTATTCTGTTTATACTGACTCACCAGATCCCTCCTCGTCGAAACAGGCAAAGGCGTTGCGGATGACGTCCTCTGGGTCTGTTCCGTTGAGCCTCTCTCCAAACATGGTGAGGAACATGGTGAAGTTAATGGGCCCTGGTGCTTCGCTCATCATCCCCTCCAGGTATTCATCAGAAGGGTTCTTACCTGAGGATGGACAACACTGTCACTTAATGTGTGTGATGTTACTGTACCTACTTTCACTGGGGACTGCACAATTCCAGGAAGGGCTGTTTTATGTGCATGCAGTAGAATCCTGTAGCTATAACCAGTGTTCAGCATATTTTGTTAAAGAACTGATTACATCAGCCAAGGAGGTTATGCTGTCAGCACGATTTTCGTTAAATTTGGTGAAAGGGTGTGGCATGGGCCATAGAGGATCCCATTAGATTTTGGTGTGGATGCAAATAAGAGGGTGGATAAACAAATTATTTTTCATGTGTTAACATTGTGAGACACAGAATTTGGCCTGGGCAGAGGTCTGTGCTCCACAGATGCCCCTCCATGTAACAATGCAATCCAGCAGTTTTGAGGGCCCTTTTTAGAGCCACAGTTTAGAAAAAACATTACATTAATTTTCAAGAAATCGAAGGCAGATTTCAGGAATTTAGCATTACTCTTTCACAAAGTTGTGGAGAGACATGTTTGAAAAAGAAAAGTGTTTAAATTTGAAGCAGCACAGGCTGAGATATTCTGACTTTTTGCCTCCAATAACACTGAATCCTGCATTTCCCATGATGCAGCTTGTAGCATCTTTCATTTGACCCCCCACCCCCACCCAAACCCGCCCCAATAAATGTCCATTTCTTTCAAGTTAGGGTGACTACTGTTAAAAATGTGTTATTACTGAGCCCAAACTGAGATAATCACAATGATGTCATCAGGATTATGTTGGTTTTTGTCAGGTTCAATGTTGTCATCTGTTATCTCAAGTATTTCTGAGATAAGAGAGCTCTCGCTGGAGTTAAAGAATATATCATGTCTCTTGACAGGTTAGTGAGGAGCAGTCTGCCTCATGACAAGCAAACTAAACTTCATATGTATAATAGGTGTAGTGGCCCTTTAAAGGCAGTGTAATATTTCTGTGTAGCGAGAACATAGCAGTGTACCCAGAGAAGCCAGCATGTCATGCAGATCCTCCTTGTCGATGAAACCATCTCTGTTCTGGTCGATCATGTTGAACGCCTCTTTGAACTCCTGGATCTGAGACTGGTCGAACATGGCGAAGACGTTGGAGGTGGCCCTCTGAGGACGCTTCTTGGTGGTCTTTCCCTTGGCACGCTTGCTCGACATGGTGGCGGCTGGGTCTGGGCCTGCACACATTCGAAGGGCATGACTCATGGATTAGGTAATAATTATAATGCTGCACCATCAGGGATAGAATAGTTTGGGAACATTGCTTGTTAAGGCAGCTCGACATTAATACTGATATCAGCACCCATTTGAAAAGAGTTAAATTTGATAGTTTGCCATGCAAAAAACTGGAGCATCCGTGAGGCTCTTTCATATTTTCTCTCTCGTTTGCCCCAAAGCAAGAGAATCTTTTTCTCTCATTTCCTCTAGAGAGAGAATCACACTCTCCCTAAATGTCGCGTACAGTGATGGGTGTGAAAACGACATGTCTCCACAGTGCACGCTGCAGCTGACTTCAGATCCTTCCAGAATTAGACCTGTCACTCACATTCAGGTCTGCAAGGGCTTGTCATGTGTGTTCTGTGATTGTGTTATACCCAGTGGGCAAAAGCAGAGAGAGGAACAGGCAGGACCGGCAGGAGGGAGCAGGTGAATGTGGCTGATTAGGTATGATGTCATGTCCTGAGAGGCGCTGAGGTGATGTGAATACTGTACGTGGCAGTTACTCACACAATTAGATCATTCACTGAGGTGAACTGTGAGATCTCACACACCTTCCTGCCATGCAATGTTTTGTTTTTAGTCTTTAATTTACACCTTAAATATTACATCCCTTAGAGAACTTTTTTTGGCACCAGTATTAGAATTTAGTCTAAAATGCATCTTTAAATGTATAGCACTTAGTCCTACACTGCAATCTAAACACGAGATGATGCCAAAATGTTAATCATGTCCAAAAAATGCACTTCCTCTCAAATAAGAGCATTTAAAGACCGTAGTAACTGAAAATTCATCAAGGCTTTGATGAGAATAAGAATGGATGCATTTTTGGTAATTAAAAGTTATGTGTTAACCTGCAGTGAAATACAAGTACATATCATCATCAGACAGAGCTGCAGTAGGAACATTAAAATACTTAAAATTTGAAAGCCACTTTCTTAATTCCCCAGGACTTTCGTTTATTTATCAGGGGGGTGGCTGGAGTATGGAGTATGACTTTCTTTTCTTTCTTTCTGTCTTTTTTAAATTATGACCCTGCCCGGAGCTACAAATAATTTTCCTTGAGCTTTCCTCCACAATAAATAACCATAATTAACAGTTTCTGGATATGATAAATAATGTGATTTTGGACATTTTTACAACATGTCTTTAAAATCCACTTATGGTTCTGAGAATATTTAAAATAAATACAAAATATAACCAAAATATGTAAAAATGACAACATAACTCCCTCCCCAGTGCTTAAAAAAATATTTTAGGTGACTCCCCTGCAAATTTTCCTCCTATAATCTAAAAAAAATACAGTATAAAAAGATATTCTTCTGGTTACCAACAATTTTTAAGCACATTCTTGTATTTTAGCAACAAAATATACTTCCATGTCCATGTATTATGATACATTACAGGAGAGGCTACTCAGCAGTGTACTTCTGCGCTTATAAATAGCTCTTTGCTGCCCCATATTTCCCAAATCTCTGTCTCCGGGGACACTGCCTGTGTGACACTGTCTGTCATCATATTTAATGGGCTGGAGAAGTCTGTCAGCAGTCCCTGTTGCTTGTATGATTGCACTCAGAAAAGCTGGTAAAGGCAGAGTTAAACAGCTTTGCTCTCTCTATTTATCTTTATACAAATGAACGCTACTTTATCAGAAGAGCAGAATTATAACTTATATTTTCAATGCAAATTAAAGTGTGACCAGCCAGTTCTGTCCCATCTTGATGAATAACTTGATTGTCCACAGCAGTATTTACATGCAGACATTAACTCCAAAAATGGATCTGCATGTTCCCAGTAACATCACAGGAAGGAAATTCATGTACTTGTAATTATCTTGCTCCCAATGTCATACACTAACTTCACTCTTTCCTCTCTCACACTGCAGACACATGTTGGATCAGTCTCCTTTAATTTCACTACTGTTTGGCTGCTTCTGTCCCGTAGTGTGCCAGAAAAAAAGAAGAAATCTGGAAGGTGTGTGTTGTTGGCACAGAGCCCTCCCATTCTCCATCTAACAGTCGTGAAGGAAGCTGGAAACAAAACAGCGTCTAGCTCCAATTTAAAGTTTCAGGGAACAGAGGAATTCCATAATCTCATTCTTGTTTGGCTCCACTAATACAGAGGGGCACTGTCTCCCGGGAGAGGCTGATTGGTGTTTAACCCTGTGTCTGCTTTAGACAATCAGTGAGGATAGAGTCTTTGATAAGTGTGATTATTTGACATTTTCAAGGTGCAGGGAAAGCAGCACTTGAATTCTTGTGCATTCCTCACAGAGTGGATGATTCACAAAGAGGACGAGAACAACTGCTTCAGTAACGTAAGCGTTTGGCTGACGTGCCTCGTCTTGGCTTGCACTGACAATTGTATTTGTTCTCTGTCCACCAAAGCTCCTCTGTGAACCCTTTCATCCAGTGGGACGACAAAGCTCCTCTGTCCCTTCGCCCAGCAAGAACACACACACACACACACACACACACACACACACTTTGATATCACTGAACAGTCAGGCTGTCATCCCTCACCCTAACTCTGGGTCTTGCAGGTCACCACAACTCCAGTGAAGGCTGAAACGCCAACGGTCAGGAATTCCCAAAACAAACAGAGAGCAAAGTTGAAGTTAAGCTCTCATCGCCTATAAAAAGACAACATCAGAGGTGTGTGCATGTCTGTGTGTTTAAGAGAGAGTGTATGTGAGATCTAATTGGGTCAGCTGCATTCAGACATTCCTCCATCAAATATGCCGTGGTTATGGGACGGAAGTAAACACACATGGGAACAGTGCATTTACGCTGCATATACAAACATACACACACAGGTCAAAGGTAAATTTCATCTACGGGTCTTTGTTTAACCTCGTCAACATCTCTATTGTAACTTATCTGGTCACTTTAATCAAAGATCCACTCAAGCTCTCTGTAACTCTATCCTCCACTTCACTCTGCGCTCTGACAGTTACGCACTGTACCACTGAGCTTAGATGTTTTGCACATCCATGCCTCAAAGCACATGAAATGCAAGCTTTTTAACACTCTATACAAAATAGGCAATACAGATGTAAAACCAGCTTTCTGTCTCACCTTTGCTTCAGGCAGAAATATCTAGAAGTCCCTGAAACTCCTTTTGTCTGGTTCCAACACAGCAGTGCGAAGGGAAGCAGGCAGTCCTACTGGAAAGTTTGTTTAAAGAATCAGACTCCCGGTGGGTCCCTCCCCTTTCTGGCCCGTCCAATGGAGAGGGCGGCTTGTCCCATACAAAGACATCTCAGGCCAGGCCATTTCTCCATACAAGGCAAAAGAATGCACAGGCTGCTGCCTGCTACTGCCACAGACGCTGCTTGGGATGTTTGGGAAAAAAGGCAGAAATGACAGGAACTACGATAAGGCTGCCTTATTTAGAGAAAAGGGCCCAAACATTTAGAGGAGGCTCTGAACTGTGGAGTGTGGAAACATGAGAGAGAGAGTTGTGAGCAGATGCAGATCAGCATTTGAAAGCCAGTGTTTCTGTTGTAAGGCTGTGGGCTTTCCTTAAATAGGCAGTTTGGCTGGCCATCACTGGGGCCTGAACGTGCAGGGAACACCTTAAATTATGTCATGGAGGTAACATCTGTCCTCTGGTTGCTCACACTCTGTCATATCGTGTTTTATTATAGGAGCATAAACCTGCTTGACAATTATTCACTGTAAGAAAATGTGCTCTGATGTTTTTTGGCAGCCAGCAAAGCTCATTTTCACTTTGTCAGATAGCTTGTTGTTCTTTGGAGATATAGTCAAGGTTTTAAATACCTTCTGTCTTGGTAGACTGAATTTGTGTTTAACATCTTCATCTGCTTCATTGGGGAAGACATAATTTACGCTGTGGGTGTCCTCTGGGTGGGGTATCTTAAATTACTTATAATAATTTTAAGCAACCCTATAACCCTTTTATACATCCTCCATTATATGGGTAAAATGACCATTTAGTCTTTTCAGTGTTGCTGAAAAAAGAAAGGTATTTGGTACAAGTGCCCAACCCTCTGGACATTGAACATTTGATTTACAAATGACAATTTACCATATTTGTCCACATGTGTTTTTCTTGTAAAAAAACATATTTTTGGGGCATTTTTGCCTTTAATTGATAGAACAGCACAAGTGTGAAGGGGGAAGAGGGAGTTGGGGTGACATGCAGCAAAGGGCAGAGGCTAGAATCGAACCCGCGGCCCCTGCAGCGAGGACACAGCCTCTATACATGGGAAGCCCGCTCTATCCACTATCCACATCAGGTGCCCTAACATGCCTGTCTTTGATCCGCTTTTCATTACATTGATGGTGTATTCAAATGAAATCAAACAGCACATCATTTGTTTTTTTTAGTTGTTAAAGAAATGCCATAAATGCCTTATTCACTCTTAAAAAATTGGAGTAGTGACAGCCATATATTGTTCTTAAGTTGAGATTTAATTATAGAAAAATAGATACAGATCATGAACTGAAGCGTTCAGGCAAAGGAAGGAGGCCTCTCTGTTCAGATAAGGCTATGTGCAGTGATGCCCTCTGCTGGGCGTCACTAGTTATTATTTCTGAAATACTTTAAAACCAGTCAATGAATGATGATGAGGGCGAAAATGATGAGGGAGGGCTGTAAAATAGTTCAGTCTGGCTGCACACATGACATTGTGAGGCATACAGTGTGTTGGGTATGCAAAACTTTTTTTTACAATTCATCTGTGCACACATAGAAAACACAGTGGTTTGTGCGATAAATAAAGAAGTAGCCTTATGTTAGTTATCTCTTGCTGTCAGTCAGTGCAGTGCAGCTTTAGTATAGTATCATGTGTTATCAACTTTCTTAGTTGATAGATATTCATACACAGCTTTATACCATTTTTGTTGACCCAAATTGTGTCTGCATGCTTTTATCACTATTTTCTCAGGTGCTTCTGTACACCATCACAGACTCTGCTACTAGCCAAGGTGCCAAGGTTAAAAGTTTGGGTTTTTCTTTGTTGACACTTTTGGATTCATAGGATAGAAAAGCTTCATCCCAAAGACTCAACAACATTATCTGAAACTGCGTAGAGCAGAGCACTGCTTTTCAAGCGCTGATGTTGATGCATGCCGTTTGATGGAGCTTTCCAAACTACTGAGTGCCCATAATCTACTGTAACTGCCCATTTATTTTACTGCCCTTTAGTGTGTAACACATACTCTATAATGTAATGGCGGGATTGGTAAAAGTAAATAAATATTGGTGCATGTGTGTTTCACATAAGTTCTGTATCAAAATTATTGCACGATTAAAAGTTTATTATTTAAATGTAGAATTTGTTAGTATGCGTATGCTAAAGGTGTAATGTTTGCACAGGAGATTTTGAGTTCAACTTTATGCATTACTGTCCAAGTTTTTTTTTAATGATTTTAGTTTAGCCAAGAGTTCTCAGTGATAGTGTTTATCTACAGCCAAGATCAACGTTTGCCAGTAAGATACAATATATTAGTCTTTATTGATTTTATCGATTGCAAAATATTAAACCTGTTTATTTCTTTTCTTAAACATGAAAAATGTATGCATCGGTGGAGGCTTTGTTTACAAATTAACGTTGGGGGTGGGTCATTTTTCCTTTCTAGATTTCTCATTGGCTGCTGCAGTGATTGACTTGTGTGACGCGCAGGCGCAGTACACTAGGAAGCATCCAGGATGGCTGTTGCTTTCTCAATCTGAAGCTCGACCTAAAGGTAAGCAGCTCTGGACACTCTCTCAGCATCAACGCAGAAAGAACAAACTGTCTATAACATCTCAAGTAGTCTTGAAAGGTGTCAGCTTGTAACAGTTTACCAATTATCAGCGTTATTTGTACTTGCTGTAACTTACTCGTCGTTTAAAGTCAAGTCGTAAGGATGTGTCACCGCTGAATTCCCTGTGAAACAGCAAAATGTGAATGAAGTTCTGAACTGTGTGGCTCTAGCTATGTCATAAAAAGTACGTGTGTATAGTTTTAAAACGTTTACATCAACGGTAGAATAATTTTGTCTTTTTGCTAGTGTACTAAGTATCGAGAGTTACAGTGACTAATACAGAATTGCGCCATACGATGACACGTAAAGCCGTTGCGGAAGTTGTTGGAATTTGTAGTTTATCTCGAGTTGTCTGCGTTATATACATTAAATAAGAATAAATGGGTGGCTTCTTGTTACTAAATCTTATATCGTTTTTTTAGTACCGTAGGAAATAACTGTCTTGCTCTGAATTCGTTACAAAGCCTTCACGAAATGACTCTTGTATCCAGAGGGACTGCACTTTCAGTGCAGACACGGATGGGGATAGATAACGTTATTATGAAATCTTCAAATCTGATGTAAGAGACATGTAAGAGAGTTTTTTTGGTGTAACAGTGGTCAAGAGATGGTGACAGACATGCTGAAACACACCGCATTAGGTTGAGGTAACCTCTGCCTGTCTGGAGGCAAAGGTCACTAAAGCCAAGACTAGCTGGGAAACTGGTATAGCTAAGGGACATTTAAAGTAATATACAAATAATTAAATTTAGTCTATCAGCCTATGTGGAAATAGTTTTAAAATGTTAATACTTGAATAAACATTAAGACATTAAACAAAGCCAATACATTTAGACTTTGCCTTTTTCACCTTAAAAAACTGTTGGGTATAAGCAACGAAATGTATTTTTAAAAAGGTAATAGCAGTCTGAGTATATGTTATTTTAAGAGTTTTTTCACTGCTTTACCTTTCCTACAGACAGAGGAAGCCAGTAACTGTTCAGCTCCCCATCTATGTTCCTGTCAAAGCCATTAGACTCTATTTGGAAAAAACATATTTTTAGCATGTTTAACACCAGGGGCCGACTGATATTGTTTTTTCAGGGCTGATATGGGCACCAATTATTAGAACTCAATGAGAACTACAACCGATATTTGGCACCGAGACACATTTACAATAAAAATGAAAATATGTCTGTCAAAATTTCGAATTTGGAAGATAACAAACTCCAACACAAAGCTTTGTTTAAATCGCTTGAGCAGATGTTTAATCAAAACTGAAACTTTCAATATCATATACAGCAAGTTCACTGCATTTTTTTATGATGTTTAGTAAAAATAAAAAAAAATTAAAAAATAAATGAATGAATAAAAGTTGCTCCCTGAGGTTTTACAGGTTTTTTCCTCCCGTGCTGACATTTTCCTTGTATGTATTGCAGACTGTCTTCCCTGGTGTTGGTTGAGTGTAATACGCATACTTTCTCATTAATTGATTTTATCAGTGATCATTAAAAAAAAATGCTGATACAGATAACTGATAAAATGCCAAACATTGCCCCAATAATCTGTCAACCCCTACTAAACACTGGAATGAATATCTTTAAGATTCGGACTCTTAGTCAGACAAAACACAAAATCTAAAAATGTCACATTAACACCTGGATCAATTTCAGTTTTCTTGTACTTTCTTGTGTAATTGGTTAGATGTCTTTCAAAAACATGGGGAAAAACATAATGAGCAACTTGGCAAGACATTTCCCACAAACTGCAAAAAAAAAGTAAAAGCTGACAAGGTAGTTATCTGTAAATTAGCTCAGGGGAATGTAAGATATTATGAAAAAACAAGGGGAAATGTGCAGAAAACTACATTTATAATTATCTTAATTATATATTTAAAAGTTGTTACAAAAAGTAAAATTAGATTTTTATTTTTTAATCAATTTTCTTGTTTTCTTTTTATCTTATTTTCATGTAATTTCTTACTAATTTCTTGCTCATTTTTGGGCCATAATTTGTCAAGCTGCTTGTCACCAGGTGTTTTTGTTATTGTAAGAAAATAAGGCAATTTCCCTCATGTTTCAGAGGGTTAATAAAAATGAATGTACACATTAATACATAACAAAAACAGTGTTCGTTGCCGCCCTAGTGTCAACGTCATCGGTTTGAATTCCTCAACGAGAAGAACTTAAAGGCAATGAAGCTTGGGATTTTGCCAGTTTACACATGAGGGATAAGTACAGGAATGTGTTGAATGCATGTGAAGCCGCATGCTGGTACAGATCAAAACAGATCCTTCTAAGTCAGTTATTAACCCCCTCGTCTTTCCCTTCTGTTGTCCGTCTACTGCCCTACATTTTGTCGTCTCTCACAGCCATTGTCTACTGTGGGCTTTTGTTCTTCCCACTTTCTAAATACAGCTGACTTGGCAGTTTCAATCAAGAATCGCTCCAAATCAAATACAGAAGCCTGAATGGGTACAGAAAGATGTAATTTGCATCAAAAGGCCAGGAGCTGCACACTCATATTTTATATTTGCGTTAGTGGGTCAGTCACATGATAGGCCTAAGTGTGGTTTTTTTTTTTTTGTTGTTGTTGTCTGTTATTTTTCTGACAGCAGGGATTATCAGCATTAAATCTAATGACTTCTGTTTTTGTTGGACATTGTTTTCCAGTTTAGGCCTACCTTTCTGTCAGGTCCTCTCCCATGGGCAGTGGTGTCCATCACTATTTTCAAGTTATTTGCTTAAGTTCCTCGCAAATTGGCTTCGCCTGTGAAAGGTTTTCCAGTGTTGATAGAGCATGACTGCTGGAGAGTCCCCTTATCTTTGATAGCCCAGAGAGCTGTGGTCAAGCCCAGAAACTGTGTGGTGTGTGTGTGTGTGTGTGTGTGTGTGTGTGTGTGTGTGTGTGTGTGTTTTCATGCCAAGCGTGTTTGAATAGCCTGTCCGAGCCTTTCAGAAACTGCTGGTCTGGCTGTCATGTGCAGTGCAAGTGGGGAAGTATGAATTCGTTGTGACAGGAGAGTGTGTATGTGATTGTGAAATTGTGTGAGATAGAGGAAGCATCAGCGTGTGACTGAATATACTCGGACACTCTCGCAGATTGCTATATTTTGCATCCTAGCTCACTATGGAAAGGACTAGAGCGCTGTCATCTCTGATGACCACTGTTCCAGTGGAGAGTCCTATCTAGTTTAGCAGTTGTAATCGACCTTACGAACTTTCGTAGCTACCTCTCAGTTGTCGAAGCTAACAAAATGTAGCCTTACATCTCCAGACAGATATGGTGAGGGGGGGTGCGTGGCCCTCGCCTTGAGATGAAGCTGAGCTTTCTGCAGAATGGAGATGGCAGGTTTTTCTGGTGGAAATGGAGGTAAAGTTTCTTGAGACTGTTCCTGAGTTCCAGTGGAGGGAAAAGCGTTTATAGTGTCGTATGGCAGAAGGGAGGTCAAGGGAACACAGCCTGGTTGGGAGGGGACATCTGCATCCTTCACTGTGGGTAAGACGTGGACTTTGGACAGATGATGCTATAGACACGTTGGATTTATTGTGTAGGCATTTGCCAAGTGACTCTTTATGTCTTCAGAACAAACACAAGTTTACATAGACTGTTGATAAAATGTTTTTTCAGTAACATAAAAGTGATTGAGTAATGAACTCTATCTAAATTGCGTCTTTGGTTGAGCTTTGAGGCTCGGTAGATTTTGACAGATCCTGGCACGTCAGTAATCAGTTTGGTTAAAAACAAGACATAAGCTTTATGTTAGGGGTCAACAGATTATCGTCCTGGGCAATTATTGGAGCTGATATTTGGCATTTTGCTGATTATCTATATCAGTGTTTTATTTTAACGAGCTCAGATCAAATTAATTAATTCAAAAGTGCAAAGAAAGTGTCAGGGAGTCAATTTTACTTTGTAAAACCTCAGGGAGCTATATTTGTTTATTCATTTTTTATTACATTTTCACTGAACTTTATTAAAAAAAGTTGCTTGGAACTTGCTGTATATGATGTTGAAAGTTTCAGTTTTGATTAAACATTTGCTCTGTTGGAGTTTGTGATATTCCAAATTCTAAATACTGACAGAAAGATTAGGATTTTTATTGTAAATGCATATCGGTTCCAAATATTGGTTATTGGTCTCATTAACTACAAAGTGCTGGTATGGGTAGTAGCCCTGAAAATACAATTATGGTCGACCAATCCTTTATGTGTTTTGTGTCGTCTACGTTGAATGTTACGTTGAAGGTTACCTCCTCTGGCCTCCAGCTTTAGACGTCAGTTTCTCTCTCTCTGAATGAAAGTATTATTTATGTCAGATAATTTTGAATTTAAAATAGTATTACAAGGTCAGTGGCTGTAGTGGAATTTCACTATAGTGGCTCCTCTTATACAGTATATGACAGGAGCAGGGGCTCATAAGGCAGCTCAGGGTACTTGTTTCTAAATCTAACAGACTTTGAAGAGTCAGTGTTGATGCGGGTCTGAACTAGGTCAAATGTGATGTTTTCAGTAGCCTCTGGCAATGTTTGACTTCCTGACTTACTTAAGCTACTTGTTGTTGGACATGTTCTGTGCATGTGTACTGAATAGAAGGAATTGTATTGATCCCTTTTTTGACCTACCTGCAATTACTTCTGAAAATAAGCTAAAATGTATACTCTTACATTTGTCTAACAGTGTGGACATGTGTGTCCAAATGAGTCATATATTGCACTGAGCTTATCTGACAACATTAGAACTCCAGCTAATTAAATTTTTTCACATTATCATCATGAGAGGCGAAGATAAGGACTTCAGTAGGCTTACAAAAAACAATCTTTAAAAAAGTGTCTCTGATAGATCTAATCTTCCCTCCCAGCTGTTAAAATTTAGCCTATTAGTCATGGTCAACATCTGATTCCAAAGGTCAATATATGGTTAAGTTAAAACAGTAGAAAAGTGTCCTCTGCAATCACTGAAGAGTCATCCTCCTGTTAGGAGCAAATGATAGTGGAAAGGTTTGAACTTACTTGGCCTAAAACTTTAAAATCTTGTGATATGTGAAATAGCTTTGGTCATATAACACAGAAACTGTGTTTGCTGCCAGGAGAATGAGCTATATCAAGTATTTTCACTCACACTTAATGTAGTAGATGCTAAATATGCCCTCTTGAATGCCATCTGCTCTTTTGTTTGGATCCCCGTTGTAATAAGTTATAATTCTAAAACAGCTGCTTTTATATTAACTAGAAATGGATAACAATGTTGACATCGAGTCCTGCTGACACTATGGGAAAAAAAAGGGTGAAGGATTAAACCTGCAGACAACGGGAAATACTGAGTGCACAAAGTTTTTGTTCCTGTGCCGAGACACTTGGCCTCACTGCTCTCACTTCTTCATGTTTTCTTTTCAGTCACAAACCATGAATATTGTGGGCCAGTTTGCGGAGACAGTGTTTGTGACGGTGAAGGAGCTGTACCGTGGCCTTAACCCCGCCACGCTCACGGGAGGGATCGACGTCATTGTGGTGCGACAGCCCGATGGATCGTTCCAGTGTTCCCCCTTTCATGTCCGCTTCGGCAAGCTGGGTGTGCTGCGCTCCAAGGAAAAAATTGTCAGTGTTTTTCTCATCTACTGCTTCAATTCTTTCAACTACAATTCTACTACAGTACTATTTCTCTGCTTTTGCTGATTCTTTGACACATGTTTGCAACACTGTGATTTTAGGTGGACATTGAAATAAATGGAGAGTCAGTTGACCTGCACATGAAGCTGGGAGACAATGGAGAAGCGTTTTTTGTGGAGGAAAATGAAAACATGGAGGTAAGATGATCGACCCTGAGCTCCTTATATTGTCCACTTTCTCAGTTCTTTGGTAACAGTGCATCAGTTTGGGCAGTCTGGTATCTGTAAGTCATCATGTCCAACTTTTCTTTTTTATCTGCTCAGTCTGAGGTCCCAGCCCACCTGTGCACCTCCCCAATCCCTCTTGAGGTCCCTGAGGAGATAGAGGAGACCCCTGAGGGATCCTCCATCGCTGGGTCTGGCACCCGCAGGAAGAAACGGCGTCGCAAACGCATGCGCTCTGATACTCACCTGAGAGAAGAGGCCCGCTCCTCATCGGATGAGAGAGAAAGAGAGAGGGAGTGGGAGAGAGAAAGTGAGGCCGGGCAGGAGAGTCCTTTGAAAGATGAGCCTGTCCAACCTTTGCAAGTCAGGTCAGTGATGGAAAAAAGAGGGAAAATCTTCACTGACAGTGATTTCTAAGAGTTGCTGAAATTATAGTGCTTCTGTTTTTAGAATGTACACCTGATAAAAGGTTTTATTATCGCTGACATTGTTACATTTTGGTAAAGATATCACAGTGTTTCAGCATTTTGGTCACTAAGAAATTCTCTGTGCAGAACAGCGGCCGCGAGAACAAAACTATTTAGCAGAAGGCCACATACTGTGAGGCTACATCCATGCTAATACATTTTGTTTTAAAACGCATCACTATTGCAGTGTTTACGCCTGGCATACACACTATTCTGGCATTTACAAAGAACTAAAAGAAAGACCTTTGAAAACACTGCTGCTGACCCCGTTTTAGTTTGAAAACTCTGGGGTTGTGTGTTGGTCTAAGCATGTAGAAACAGAGACTTTAAAAAAATAATGATGATGCCCATGTTTGTTACCCAATTTGGTCATATCTAGTTCTGATTATTAATTTCATTATCAATTTTCTGGATTTATCGAGTGCTTGTTTGGTCCACAAAATGTCTGAAAATTGGAATTTTTCTGTGTTTCGGTGTTTTCCAAAACCCAAGCTGACGTCTTCAAATGTGTTGTTTTGACCACAACCCAAATATTGTCCGTTTATTGTCAAAGAGGAACCAAGAAACCAAAAAATATTCACATATAAGAAGCAGGAATCAGATAAGATAAGTTTATTCCTCAAAAAATTACTCCATCCATTATTTGTTATATGAAATTAGTTGATGATCAATTCAATAGTCAAAGTCTAATTGATTAATCATTGTGACATATCAGTCCAAGACATTGCAGCTAGACCTACATATCTTTTGTGATTTATCCTTCTTGTGTGGGTAACATTCGTTTCCCATCTGGCAGTGTTAAACTCCTCCTGGTCCTGCTTTGATATGTTGGCGTATTCGCTTTGCAGTAACTCCCAGTCTGTTTCGTCCCACCTTGACTGCACGATAATTATTTTACTTCCAGAAATAGTTCCATCTCGTTGTCGGTCCAAGCAAAGAAATCTCTGGTCTTACTTTTTTCCATCTCTAACTAACCACAGAGTAGACAGTCTGCTTCCTGTTTACACAGGCACATTGTTTGAAAATGAAATTGTATTAGTGTGAATGTGGCCTGTGTGCATTTGTCAGTAAGAACAACCTGTTACAGGGGGTCATGTGAAGGCAGTAGTTTTAAAAAAAACATCCTCTTGTGTGTGTTTAAGTAAATCAGTGTACTACTCACTGTCTGAGGAGCCAAATGAGGAGCTGGGGGCCACACAGACCAGAGACACTCATCCACACTCAGAGGGAGAGCAGTCCCCCTTAGAAAGGTGAGAAGGGTTCATCTTTATGATGATTTTTTTTTTATTGCATTGAGCTGCTTCACTGAGGCAGTCTGAAATTCAGTGTCCTTTGTCAAAGACGAAGTCATGCTGATTTATCTCTTTATCTCTGTCACAGCAGCGTGTTCTTTAGCCGGCCTTCCTCTCCTAAGAGCGACTCCGAGCTCCTCAAACCCCAAGAGTCGTCTGAGCCTCAGATACAGTGGAACTGGGGCGGTTTTCCCACGGTATGACAGCACTCACACACACAGATGTAGCTGTGCTTTTGCTGCCTACTTGTGCCGCAGATTTTCGATCGACATGCTGACACAAACTCAAACTGCTCTCTCTGCACCTCCTCCCAACAGCTGTGTCAATCTGAGAGGACACCAGTGGAGTTGCAGCGCATCTCCCCTTCCCACAGTTCTCATTTCCGCACCATTGAGAGACAGGACTCCTTTGACATGGGCCATGAGCCTGTGATCAGCTGTGGCAGAATGGGCAGTGTAACAGTGGTCAGGCCACAACCCAGGACTCAGTCCTTAGACCTAGGTAGCCACACTGTGCAAATCACCCCTTTATCTGGAGACAAAACCTCTCACTTTGCCCATTCCACCCCCAGTGACCTCTTCAAGTCTTGTGCATCAACAGTGGAAACTGATGAGGACTCGACACAGGCACCTGAATCCACATTAGGAGAAAAGGGGAACAAAGACTCATCTTTTTCGTCAGCTAATCTAATTAATGGCACCAGTTCTCTTGCAAGCAAAGGACGCATCAGTGTGGAGCAGATAACTACTGTGACTGACAGTGTGACCAAATTCAATGACGCACAAAAACAACTTATAGAAGAGAGCGAACGCTGCACAGTCACTGCGACAAGTAGTACAGAGATATCGAGTCCACAGCAGCAGGGTGCCTCATCAGAGCAAAGTGAGCAGGGTTCCAGCAGCAGTGCCCCTGTCAGCGAGGGGGACAGTGGGATAGATCCCTGTGCCGAGGGAGCAGAGGAGGAAGGTGGACCTGGAGGTGGTGAAGGCTCACTGACCAACAAAACTGAGGGATCAGCAAACTCCTCTGAGGCATCCTCCAGAGTGGAGCAGCAGGACAAGAAGAAAGGTGACACATTTTTCTAAGCTCTCTGATTTTAATTACTTTGTTTGTTCAAATCTCATTCTCAACTTTGCATTTAAAAAAATAATTCTGTTTATGTAACCAATTGGGTTTTGCATCATTTTGTTGCAGGTAGACGTAATCACCATCTAGGACCAACAGATATTTACTTGGACGATCTTACTAAGTTGGATCCTGAGGTGGCTGCACTGTACTTCCCAAAGAGGTAAAAAAGACACTAAATGTGTGGCTCAGTTTTAATTATTTATGAAATTCCCGTCTTACATTTGTGTGATTTGTAAACAGTTACAGATGCATGCGTATATTGAAAGGCAGTTATGTCACTAATTTGCCTGCAGTGTTTAATTTCCATTAAAATAACCCAACAATCATGCTGTTTTATCTATGAAGTGTTGCCCTTTAGTGGCAAAAAAATTAAGTGTCGTAAGTGTTCCTACAGTGAGACCGAGGGAACGTCTCAGCATGGGGCAGAGGGGGGCTCCTGCTCAGGGAGCCAGTCACCTCAGTCCGTGGGCAGCGGGGCCTTGGACAGCGGTACAGAGTACCTGTCAGATTCCACCTCCTACAACATGGATGTCAGCATGTCCCTCTGCGGACAAGATGGCGAAACCAGCCACATCACTAAAGGTGAGGGAGAGTGAATCCGTGCTAGAGCATGAAGGAATGAGCATGTTGTCCCAGTGGAGTAAAATTTGTTGTCCCGTCGCTTTTGCTGTTTATCCAGAAAAGTTTATGGAGCACATCGTGACATACCAGGATTTTGCAAACAATCCAGGAATCATCGAGGATCCAAGCCTTGTGATCTGCATCAACTCCAAGTAAGCTCTGGGTTTGTTTACATACATGAAAACATTTAAAAAATGTTGTTTCACTTTTTATGTACAGTATTTATTTAAGAGGATGTTCTTCAGTGCTTAAACAAGTTAATGTCCATGATTGTTCATCGGCTGGCTTTATCTTTCCCAGCTATTATAACTGGGCAGTGGCTGCTCCCATGGTCTTGTCAATGACGACTTTCCAAAAAAGCCTACCCAAGGTATTTTATTGTTTCTACACTACACCTCACTAATGTTTTTTTTATGAAGGGTTCCTTAATTAAGCTTACCACGGAGTTCTTTCTGTTGATTCACGAGTTGACGGCAAAAGCAGATGAGATTGTAGATAGCTGGTGAAAGAGATGACAGGATAGATATAATCATGCTTGTTTGTGTGTATTTTTGTCACGTAGAGTACGATAGAGCGTCTGGTGAAGGATAAGATGCCCAAAAAGTCTGGACGCTGGTGGTTCTCCTGGAGGAGAAGAGACATGGACAGTAACCAGGTACATTCTTTGGAATTCCTGAATCCTTGATTTAGGATGCTGTGCCTGACAGAAAAGAAATGTAGCATGTTTGTACCTTCAATACTATGCAATAATACATCTATTGCATCACTAAGAGTGGTTTTACGCTCTGTCCATGCAAGACAGAAGAAGACGAAGGGTGGTAGAGATCTAAGTGACTGAAGCAGAAACAACATGTCTGATTTAAAAAAAAACCAAAACAAAACAAACCAAACCATTACTGCCACTTCACGTTGCTTTTTGTTGAATGTAGCTGATCATATTAACTTCTTGTTTTTCAGCAAAAGACCTCAAAGGAGGAGCAAGAGGAGCCACTTACAAGTGTTTCTCCCACAGTAAAGTAAGTGACCTCACTAAGAAATGATCTCACACAAGTTAACAATTCTTACACGCTGTGTTTCATTTGGCATCTGCTCCCGCTGATCCACAGCTGGTCTTTCTCATGTTTGAGTGTACTTAAGGACATTCAGACTTATTGCCGGGCAGGCTAATACAAGGACTGCCAGTACATGTTCATCCATCTGTATTTTGTTTATTTGGTTCTCATAATACACACAATTGAAGAATTCTGTACATAAGCTAAAATTTTGGCTTGAAATACAGTTTGATGTGAAAAAGACATAAAAGTAGGCATTAAAAATAGCCATGAGCAGCAGTAAAGAAGAACTGTTCATCAAGAATCTGTAGCTATTATGTCACAAGCCTGATCCACTTACATTAGTTCCTTTATATGTCTAATTTAGAAATCTGTAGGGACTTGTATCCCGTTGACTGAATTTCTTTAAATTCTAAGGGTCGCCTATAGACAAGCACATTGAAAAAACAAACAAAAACACAACCAGCAGCCCTAATAAACTAATCACAATTTTTGCAGTCTTTGACTTTCATAGTTGCATTTTCATGACATTTTTTATGATGTCATGTCAACTTAAGATGGATTTCCAAAACACAGGAACTGATGAATTTGGGCCTAATTGTTATCATTATTCAATATTTGTGTGGCATTTTGTGTGGTGAATTTCAATTGCCAATTTAAAATAGTATTATGTAGTTTGTCATTGCACCACCAGAGGGTGCCAAAGCACTGTCCATGTAGTATATTACTCAATAAACATTCTCAAAAACAATTGTCATGATACTTAACTATGAGCAGCTATGCCAATGTTTGACATAATCGAAGTTTAAGATTTTTGATGTCCAGTCATTGATACAGATTCCCACGTGTAATGAATTTTTCATGCACAAATCACTAAATCATTTTATTTGTCACTCAGTGTTTGTCTGTCATCTATTATGACATGACATCTATTATTGAGAATAAATACGTTGTGACAGACAAATATAATTCAAACATAAGTTGTTAACTGGTTGTGTGTTTCTGCAGAGCCACACTGGATGACATTGACAGCGATGAGGCGGCAGGCCTCGGCCGAAAAGCCATGATTCCTTCCAGCCTATCACAAGAAACCCTCAATGCCACTCAGTGTATCACCCAGATGTACCGCAAATCACTACGCCTGACCTCTAAACAGATAGTAAGAGATATACATTGTACAACCTGGGTTTTTTTTTTTTTTTAACTTTTACTGTGACCGCTTTGCTTTACGCCAAGCTAACTCTCCTTTCTCATAACCAGGAGCACTTAAACCTACGTGATGGAGCCAACAAGGTGGTGTTTAGCGTCACCACACAGTACCAAGGCACCTGTCGTTGTGAGGCTGCCATCTACCTGTGGAACTGGAATGATCGCGTCATCATATCCGACATCGATGGCACCATCACTAAGTAAAAAGCATGGCCTTTTCTCTGCATGCTATGCTGTACAGATAGTCCAATAGACAATTGGATTCAAAGCAATTCATAGTTCCTGAACACTATGAGAGATGAAGCACGATAGATCATTGTTTAAACCTTTATTGTCGCAGTATTATGAGCAGTCTTCACTGTCTGTCTCCTGCAGGTCTGATGCTCTGGGTCATATTCTACCTCAGTTTGGAAAAGACTGGACACACAAAGGCATCGCCAAACTCTACCACAAAATACATCAGTATGTGAAAATTCCTTTTTTCTGGGGGGAGGTAGTCAGATTTTACCAGTTTCTTTGACTGAACTTTCCCACACATTACTCACACCGTATCAAGCAAACAGATTCAATGCGTTCACTGCTGATGGTCTCATGATGATGTAATTGTAAATGCGGCGAAGTGTCTAATCTGCATTGCCAGATGTTTCTTTGTTTATCCCAGTTTTCATATGCCATATGTTGTGCCTTTGAAAACAAGCGCAGCTGTTCAGTTAATTGAAAAAAGATTGGATTATATTTGAAGCGTTTATCTTTTTTTTGCACATATCGAGAGAAACAGGATACAGTGCATATGTGTTGTAGCAGGTACATGATGTAAGTATTGGAGTGCTTCATGCTATGGGGCCGCTCAGTTACAAACAGAAGTGAAAAGCTTTTTCTAATTCTGTTTTAATAAATCTAAAATGCTAAGATGGTCGTTCCTTTCCTTGCAGAAATGGCTATAAGTTCCTGTATTGTTCAGCGCGGGCCATAGGTATGGCTGCCATTACTAAAGACTACCTTCACTGGGTCAATGACAAAGGCATTGTCCTCCCTCAGGGCCCTGTACTGTTGGCCCCCAGCAGCCTCTTTTCAGCTTTACACAGGTAACAAAAACAACTGCTGAACTACTTCACAGATAGCATCCTATTAACACACCGTTACTTTAATGAATAGAAATAGTGGAATGTTGGATATAACTGTGTGTAAAGTAAGTATCTCAGATTGAAGTATGAAAACAAATGTAATGTGCTGCTGACCTCTAGTGGCTTCTCCTACATGAGAGAGGCCATTCTGCTCAGCTACTACTCTATGCAATGCATAAATGTATGCAAGGAGACATTAACGGTATGCTCATTTTGATTCTAAACTGTCTGTCCTGATTTGTGCAGAGAGGTTATTGAGAAGAAGCCGGAGGTGTTTAAAATAGCCTGTCTCAGTGACATCAAGGACCTGTTCAACCCACAGAGACGGCCCTTCTACGCAGCCTTCGGCAACAGGACTAACGTAAGCAGCACTGGCTCTTAATACAGCAATAACCTTCAGCGACAATTCTTTTTCTGTCAAGGTTTTTACGGCTGCTAAAATGCACATTTGGCTGCGATTTTAGCCTCCAGCACAAACCTTGGTTTGTACATCACAAGATATCATGCCTGGAAAAAGGCAAAAAATGGTATTATGGTATTATTGTATTCTTTAATATGTACTACCCGTAGTATATTGTAAGTGTAAGAAATGGTGTTTGCTTGTTGGATATTGAGTAAACAGTGGCTAATGATTTATCATAATGGATTAGTGCTATAACAGCCAAACAGTCTTTTTATTGTATGTAGATAGTGCAGAGGTTAAAGTCAAGCCGAAGCAGGTCTGTATTAACTGTATTTGTTTTGCTTCCTTTCATTTTGCAGGATGCTTATGCCTATAAGCAGGTTGGGGTGCCTGACACCAGGTTATTTACCGTCAACCCAAAAGGAGAGCTCATTCAAGAGAGGACTAAAGGCAACAAGTCCTCGTAAGTGTGCAACAGAACACAGATATAAACACCCTTTCCACCTTTTTATGCTTTTAAAACTCCTGACTGGGATTATTCCTGTTTTTACCATACACAAGAATACTGAAACTATTTTTAGAATATGAAAGTCCAACAGCCTTTTATATCTAAATACAATGTGAGTTTTTATCAGGGATCTTTCAGGGTCACTATTTGAAAAACTACAATCAGATTCAATTTGCGATTATTTCCTGTCCTGTTCCTGGTGGAAAATATTACATCAAACTCCTGCTAAGAAATCTGTCATATTAAAATTCCCTGCATGTTATAAAAACACAGAACACTAGAAACCCAAGATATGTCATATGTCATCTATATTCTTGTCAATTTGGCATCAATATGATCAATACAGATAAACTGTTTTTTGCTTACAACCTGTTTTATTTTGTCCCCTTAATTCACTACCAGCCTCTGTTGGTTTGCTGCACTATTTTAGTAGAAGACTGTGGGAATCAAGAGAGGCAAACCATATTTAAAAAAATGAAGATTTCACTAAAATAAGTGTTGGTTGGTGGATCCGATACACACCAAATTAAACGCAGATTCTTGTTCACTCCACTGCTTCAGCAGTTTTTCCTCCTTTCCCAGAAGCCAAGAGAACTTAGACTTGTTTGCGATCTTGCTCCTCTGCAGAGTCCCCTCCATTTATACTAGCTACCTGGTTTACTGCTTCCTGTTTGGTGCTGGAGAGAGCTCAGCTGTCGTTTATTGACAACATTCACATCATTGCACTTTAATATTAGCATGAGCCAAGACTACATTCAATAATATGAAACTTGTCTCATTTTGTTGGATGGGTCAAGACAAGAAAAAGACTGACTTTAGACAGCTCGGACTGAAGTTTAACCCCAAACTTACACCAAACGATCAAGATCAAGATCGACTCCCATTATTTTACTCTGTCACTGGAAATTTGTCTGACTGTAAAATCATTCAAAAATTAGTTTGGCGTAAGGTCGGCATCAGTCCCTGTATCACAGTGTGAACAAATGAGCTGAAAGCAATATATGTTTGTTTATTAAGCTGATTCTGAGTCAGTTTTGTGTGTGTGTGTGTGTGTGTGTGTGTGTGTGTGTGTTTGCAGGTACAGCCACCTCAGTGAGTTGGTGGAACATTTCTTCCCCATGCTCTCTGTCGGGGGAAGCACCTCTGCTTTCGACTGCCCTGAGTACAGCAGTTTCGCCTATTGGAAGGAGCCTCTGCCAGAACTGGACCTGGATGCACTACTGTAGACACACACTCACCTTTTCCTAAACACACACATACTTGTTTTCAGGCAGGCACACATAGTAAACTGCCTTTGTTCTCTCCTCTTCCAGAAAGGCATTTGATAGGATATTTCCCAGCATGCCTGAATACTGCCTTTGATAGACCTGCCAACTGTAGTGCCTGTTTATGAGACTTAAAATAAAAAATAAACTGGAGCAGAAAGAGCTGACTGTCCCGTCATATAGAGATAGAGCCAAATTAACTCATAATAGGCATGGGCTCAACATTTCAAAAATAAGTCTAAAAATCATGATGCAGCCCTTTATCTCAGTGCTCCTCTAGCTAAGCTGTTTATGCAATATTTAGCCATTTTAATGTGAACATTCAACACTGAACAACTGGACATATATGCCTTTGGACTGTTTGAACATTTTATTATTGTTTACCAGAATCATAGTCATTCCAAAATACGAATTTAAACTCTTATCTGATGTTTCCTAACACTGTGACACATTTCAGCTCTGAATGCAAACACCAAAAACACAGAGAGAAAACGAGTTGTATTAGAAAAGCATTAAGTGATGCCTATATCACACACGCCAAAACTGTTGCCTGTTTTCTGTAATTGATGTGGACATTTTAATTTACTCATGCCCAGGTACACACACACACACACACACACACACACACACACACACAGAGCTACAAAACAAACCACTTATCCTTCATACATTTTAGATTGTATGTCTAGTAGACAAAATAGTGTCTTTGGATGTGAGTGTCAACATGTACCAAGCAACCAAATATGGTATGAGAATGTTTTTAAAATGCTTTGGATCATTTTAGTCTGTTTGAGATCTGTTGAGCAATATTCTTTTTCTGTCAAGGACAAGGGTCTAATTACATTTCACTCACCTGAGTCAAAAGTAATTAGAGCTCTGGATGGGAGGCTAGATTTAAGGTGGGTTAACTGCTGAACCAAAGCCTGCAGCTGAATATGGAGCTTCAGACCGTAGCATTTTATTTTTAAATACCTGAGGACTGCGATGACAAGTCAATCTGAGCATATGATCATTATAAAACTACAACATGCACATTTCACATCTTCCTTCAAGCATTACCAAGTTTAGAAATGTTTGTACACTACATGAATGCGGCGGTGGGTCAGACTGACTTGACCAGAGAAGTGTAAATGGACACTGGAGGGGAACAGCAGTGATTACGCCTGTAGCTGTGCCTTCGTATTATTATGACTATTTATTACTTTTGCATATATTTCTTCATCCAAATGTGTGCTGATGCATTGGAGCTGAGGATTTTGCTGGTACTTTTTAAACCAAATGTAGAAATATGAATAAATAAATAAATAATACATTTGACGCTGTTTATGCAAGCCTGTTGTCTTTGTTCTCCACTGTTGGGAAATGATTGATAGTTACGTTCAATATACATTTTCTTTTTCCTTTTTTGTACTTGATTGCAATCAGTTCGAATTTCAGTTGCTGTCCCTGTATAGTTGCTTTGCATTCTTACTATATTCTGTATACTTTTGCAATATAGAAAAATAAAATAAAAAGCACTTAAGCTGAATCAACAATTCTGAAGGCCTGCCCTTGACCATATTAGACAGTGGGCAGAGTGGATTAAGGTTTGGCAATTTTTACAAAGTCAGGCTGAAACATGCTGCTCAAGATGTATTACCACACTGAGCTCTACAGCGAGGCAGATGCAGCTGCTGCGTGTCTGAAAGGCGGATTTGACCGCTGATCTCTGCGTCAGTGCCTCTTTATTGACTTTTGCCTGAACAGGAAGAGTCGACACAAGGCAGCAGTGCAGTAACAGGTAAGGCTTTTTAATCTTTGCCCTTAATTTCTATTTACTTCTTTTCTTTGAAATATGACGCACAATTTAGTTGTTTGCAAAGAATTTGTGTGCTGCGCGTTATGAGATGTGCATTCAGTAACGTATTTGAATAAACGTCACCCTAATTATTTTTAAGGAAGTAAAACTACATTAATTGAAATTAAAGCTATACCCTGCAGCAAAGTAAGTCTGAAAATTCACAATAAGTTCTGTTGATTATTTTGAGGCAATCGAAACTGATGATTTGGCCACGTGGATATTCTGTTGGTTGAAAATCGAAACTTTACAACGCTGCCAAACAACGCACAAACAATTGTGACCTACATTGTTCGCTCCTTCAGACACGTTTCATGCGACGTAAATGTGCCACTTAGAAAAGCTATATTTCGATGACACCATAGTGTAGTTTGTGTATAGTCTAACCTAATATTTGTGGTCATTTTATTTGCGTGAACCTAAGATACATTAAAGGCACAGTTCACTCCAAAATCAAAAATACATATATTTATCTCACTACTTGTGGTGCTATTTATCAATCTAGATTGTTTTGGTGTGAGTTGCAGAGTGTTGGCGTTATCAGCCTTTTCTTGAAAACAATGAAACTTGATGGCACTCCACTTGTGGTGCTCAAGGCACATAAAAAGTACATTGGAAAAACTCAACATCAGTGTCTCTTTTCAGAAATCATGACCAGGTTACTCAAGATAATCCACAGACCTTGTTGTGAGCAGTTCAATGTAGGAACTATTTTCTCTCTACTGAACTGACTCAAGCGTGCATCACCTCATGAATGAGAGGTTCATGCTTGTGACAGCGGGAGATTTAGACATTAATCATGTCCTTTTCAGCTGAGCTGTAACATTAGTTAGTTTAGATAAGCTAGCAGTATCAAACTTATGATTAAAATGTTAGTGTTGCCATCTCTCATCCATGAATAGTTGCACACTTATTTCTACACAGTGATGTGGTGTATTCAAATTTGGTTACCTTTAGGCAAACAAAAACGATGGCAGTGTTTCGGCATATAGATATTCAATTTGGACAACAAAATTCAAAGGAAACAACTGAACAATTGACATAATGTCAAATATTGAAGCAATGCAAAGAATAAAATCGACTATTTTCGGTGTTTGTCCAAATTTTCTTTGTGAGAGGGGACTTGTGACTGAAGTCCAGGCTATGACCCTCATATACTTTTAAAAACTGTTTTTACTTCAAGTCCTTGTTTCCTCTTTGGCCATTTACAAATATTTAACTCATTACCTGGAGCATTCACAATCTAAACAGAGTCAAATAAGTCAGCCAAGTTAAAATATTTAACTATACATATTTCTGAAGTCTTACCCTGAGTTGTCTTTTTCCAGGGCCTGCCACCATGTCTGTCAGTGAGACTGAACCAAACTTTTCTAAAATGGATCATCTGGACGTTTTAGCTTCAGAGCTTACTTGCTCCATCTGCTTGCATCTCCTCTCTGAGCCCGTTTCTCTTCCCTGTGGTCACATGTTTTGCTTGGCCTGCCTTCAGACCATGGGAGAAGGCCTTGACCAGCACAGCTGTCCTGAGTGCCAGACAGAGTACCAGGGTACACAAGCACTTGTGAAAAGCTCCAAAATGTGCAGTATCATAGAGTCCTACAAAGCTACTGTTGGCAAAGTCAGCTCCACCGCAAACCCTTCTGATATCGACCATGTAACAGTCAAGAGTGATCATACCTCTGTCACCAAAGATTCAAAGGATGCCTTTCAAATTGGGTCTGGATCCACAGAGCTGTCCTATTCTTTGGATCAAGAGCAAAGCAGCGGCAAAGGCAAGATGAAAATGGATGGACCCAAATTCAGAATGGCCTCTCAAATCACAGAGCTGAACCTTAAATTGGAGATGGCGGAGATTGCGCTGAGGAAGGAGAGGGAACGGGAGTTAGAGGTGAGCACTGCTAACAGTCAGCTGAGAGAGAAAGCATCCAGACTTTTAGAGCAGATAAAAGATTTGTCGCAGAGCTATAGCACCCAGGTGATGCAGCTGATCGAAGAAGAGATTGGTCCAGGCGAGGCCAGCATAGGCAATCGAGTCAGTCAAGCTTCGGAGCTGACGAAGCAGCTAAGACAAGCTGTGCTCCGAGCGGAGTCCCTCCTGACTGAAGATGACGAGAATGCATTCAGTGACGAGCTTCAGACTCTACAGCCACACATTGAGGAGTTAATGTCCAAACCTGTAGGAGACGAAGACGACCACATTGAACCAAAAGTCAACCCTGCGCAAGCCTGTCCCAAGCTGGAAAATATGAACGCTGAGCTGAGAGTCAAATTTGGAGAGATTCAGCGCTCCCTTCGAAACACTCTCAACCCTTCAGAGGTGACCTTTGACCTAGAAACAGCCCACCCCAACCTCGTCCTATCAGAGGACTTGAAGACGGTTACGTTCAGCACCACCAAACAGCCGTACCCACCTTCTCCTCAGCGTTTTACCAACTTCTTCCAGGTCCTCAGCACTCAGAGTTTCTATGAAGGTGATCACAGCTGGGAGGTGGAGCTTGAAGGTGCTCCGTGGATCATCGGCGTGTGCTACAGCGGGAAGCTGGCACGTAGCGGGATGCCCTCTGCTCTGGAGAGCAGCCGGAGCTCCTGGTGTCTGATGTGGTTCAACAACCTGCTGACTGCCTTTGAGCAGGGACACAGTGTGCCACTGAAGAGGACCACAGTATCGCGCAGGCTGGAGGTCAGACTGAGTTTCAAGACCCACAGGCTGAGCTTTTACAACATCAGCCCCGTCAATGGGAAGACCCATGTGTACACATTTAAGGCTAACCTGACTGAACCAGTGCACCTGGCCTACAGAATGATGTCAGGCCACCCCAAAGCTCGTGTCACTGTTTGTTCATAATCACTTTATTTTTATCAACTATATATTCTGCTGAGCAAATGTGCTCCATAGTACAAAGAGTGTGGTAATAATATTTTTGAGTCACAATTTCTATGAGTAAAGAAGCTAAAGACTTTAGTTGTGTCTTGTGAGAAGACACAGACTGATTTCCTCATTCCACAGGGATCTTGTTTCAGAGAGTTCAGGAATTATGATGGCACTTCCTTATCACCTGGTACTTTTGCATAATACTTTTTATGCATTGTATGATAATAAGATTACACAGAAAAAAATAAAAAAAAGCAAGCATTAAATGTGACTGGAATTCTCATTGCAATGTGCCAGAAATATACTGTCAATAAATGCCTTTGTTTTGCTATTGTTATTCTTGTAAAACAGGGATACTCAACTTGCTTTGTGTGGGCTCCACTTTTGTGAAATAGCAGGAGGCCAGTGGCCAAATACTAAATGAACTTTATCAATATTTATCATTATATACAATAAATGCGTTGCCTTGCAGCCGTGCACAGACCAGGTGTTTACAGGGGTGTTTCTAGGATTTAAGGGCATTCTGGGCTTAATCCAGACCTCTGTTGGGAGGTCTGCAGGATCCACCCCTGGCATTTTTTTAAATAAACAACCCCGATTTTGATGCTTTTTTTTACACACTCCTTACACACGCACCTTATTTACTTTCAAAGTCGAAAAAAGAAAAAAAAAAACCCAGCCTGAATTTTTGTTTGTTTAAGTTGGGAAATGGTCAATGAGCCACTTAGCAGCCTCTCGCAGGCCAGCAGGCTGTCAGATGAGTATTATTGATTAGGGTAATGTACTCCAAGTGTAAAGATTTAAACTAAGTAAAGATGTAAATGCTGAATAATATTTGTGTTTTCTGATGTTTTTTCTATTTCTGTCTCACAAACTCCTTTCACAATCTATAGGCCTTTTTCACAATAGACATTTTGCCTTGTCAAAGGCCTAGTATCCCAAGCTTCATAATGTATTATCATCATATTATTACCCCTTCTTTGACATCTTTGGGAGATGTCACTCTGGTAATTTGTATTTAATTGCCCCAATTTGAATAAATAAATGACAAACTTTACCACAACCTTTTATTGGTCCTTCTTCTCCCATACTAAAGAAATCTTATTTCAAGGGCATAAATGAGCAAACCCACTTGAAAAGTAACATGTACAAAAGAGAGCAAATACTACCATCGAAAAAGAGAAAAAAAAAAAAAAGCATTTTAAAATGTTTAAGTTTAACGCTAGGGGGAACAGCTTGCCCCTCTCTCTCTCTCTCTCTCTTTCTCTCTCGAGGAAAAACCCCCACATACGTCACAATGTCATCTCGCGAGACTTCCTCCGCTTGTTTGGTGAGAGTGTCAGCTGACCTCGCTGGGAAATTTTGTTAACGAAACTGTCCGGTATAGCCATGTCCAGTATCGGTGATCCATTTACTGGTCGATTACATGGTGTATGACAGCATGTGCTGAACTTATATTATTTATAAAACGTTTTCCAGCAGTTGTACCTTTGAATCCGAGTCTACTGAATCGGTAAGTGATTATTTTGAGCACTTGAAGCTCTCTGGGTCAGCGTCATTGCTCTCGCTGTAGTGTCACGTTTGTTTTGATGCTAACGCAAGCCAAGCGGCTTTTTAGCTGGGGTACATAATATCGATTTCCAAGCCACATTTTTCGTTAGCGTTGCCATCATCACTCTGATTGTCTCTAAGGAAAGCGCTGAGAATATCGTTGCTATAAAAACAACCTAAACTGCGAGCGTCGTTAGCTGCAAGTAGCAGCGTTAGCTACCGTCTGAAATCCCCTGTAATACCAACCGAAAAAAATCGGGATTAATCATATGAAGGATTCCTTCGTTAGTCTAATCAACATCACGTTATAACTAACTAGCTCCCCATTGTCATCTTAAACCTACACCAGCAAGAGCGGTCTAGAATTAAAACCTTTCTGTCATATGTTGTTAAATGTTACTGTTATGGATAGGTAGCTATTTTATCATTTTAATTATCCAACTGTTGAGTAAATAAATGCTGAGACACGATGAGATCGGTTTGATCGTTTGAGATTTGACATTTAACACCACACATTGCTGATAAAGCAGCCGATCCTGTTACATAATGTTTATCTTGAAGTGGGGAAAGCTGTGACGGGTGCCTGCCTGGTACAACAGTGCAACAGTTGCACACCTCCTAAAGTCTTAAACCTCTGCACCACTAACTGAGGCAGCAGCTTTTTCAGTTTCTCAAATGTTTTGCTGTGCTCACATGACATACAAGTCAGGCTCGGTATACATATGTTTATAATATAAAAGGAGTCTGCACCCTTTTATGTCACCAAAGGGCCGTCCCTTTACTGTACAACCAGAACCTTTCCCCAAAAAGAGGAAACTGTTAGTATGATGACTTAAAAGTCAGCATCAGCTGATGTAGTGGTATAAGTAATAAAATTCCGGTTAATATCTGACATAACCAGGTTTTTTTCCTCCCTCAGGGTCCAACACCATGCTACCCACAGTGACTGCTGTAGTTAGGTTTGCTCAGTACAATGGCAGTATTTCACCTACACCATTTGAGAACACATCAACATTCCCAACTTGGCAACCTGACTCTGAAGCCAACATCACCAAGCCTCACAAATGTCTACAAGTTCTGTACGAGGACATCGGAGACTCCAGGTATTCCTCAGCATACAGTAGAAGAAATCGCTGAAATCTATGAAAGACTAAAAAAAAACCCTCACTATTTTAAGTGAATATCCAACAAACTGCACAAAATATATACTGCATAGATCTAATTATTTTTTCAGAAACTTCTGTATTATCACATTCACATTCATCTCTCTGTCTTAGAGTGCGGTTCTGGGACATTTTACTACTGTGCCTAATGTGGCCTTCTTTGTATTCCTGATGTGGAAGCTGCCCTCAGCCAGGGCAAAGATAAGACTCACCTCCAGCCCCATCTTTGTCACCTTTTACTTGCTGGTAAGACACAAAAGACGGAAACATTAATAACCTGTAATCAAAGTAATTATCTTGAGCTTGGCGCCATGCCAAGGGACAGTACACCTGTTAATACCTTTAACTTTTGTCTGACAACAAGACAAACAACCTTGCAGAAAGACTTGCTCAAAAGTGTCTTTCTCATTTACTGTTTCGCTTTATAATCTGTTCCATCTCCATTCAAGTCCTTACTCTTTGTTTCCAAAATGTACTGCCTCTGTCTATTTAGGTTACCATTACAGTAATGGTAAAAAAACAATCAAAACTCTAGAGAATGCTTGGCAGGCCAGAATTAACTCAGCTGTATATCACCAGTGAACCAGTGCATTGTCGCTATCACCTATGCTTTTCCTCCAGTTCTACTCCAGGACATTTTTTCTTGTGTTGAGAAGACAGATTGGTATATATTGTCTAACATGTTTTGCACTGTATTTTGCAGGTGTTTGTTGTAGCAGCGGTTGGGATTACCCGGGCCGTAGTGTCCATGACTGTCAGTGCATCCAGTGCTGCCACCATCATAGACAAAGTAAGCACAGGAAACATAAAAAAAACATGTTTGTGTCGTTAATCGTGGGAAAAGAAAAAGGCTTATTCAAAATTGAAACAACAGAAAGTAATGTTTTCTGGAATTACTTCAAAGTAATTCAAAGATGTCAACATGGACATATATACGATCAAAATAGTTACTGATTGGACCTTAAGTAAATCCCCACAGCTCATGGTTGTGCAACAATAAAAATCTGGCTAGTTAAATTTTGCAACTCTCTTCTTCTTTTTTTTTTTTTTTTTAAAAAAAAAAGTTACTCTTCTCTTTCTTTTGCTGGGAACATAATCTGAGCTGTGCTTGTCACAAGACGTTCATGTTTACTGTAAACTACAGAAAATAATGTCCTTTTAGAAGAGGATCTACTTTTAGTGTGGTGAGATATACAGCCTGGAGGAAATGGTTCAGTTGATATACTCCTTTGTAAACTTTTTATTTTATTTTATTTTATTTTTCCAATTAAAGTTTGAGTCTCTCTCATTTCAACGGTGTAAGTAGTTCCAACCTTTTTTTATTTACAGGTGGTACATTACAGATTGCAGCCCTAGCATAAATACTTTGGCCACACTGAAATAGCAGTCACCATATCCCCTTTTATTGAATACCCAGAGGGGTCGATATGAGCTTCAGCATGACTTTGTTTGGCTTTCATGTCCAAAAGGAAAGGCATGGCTGACATTCCTCACATACCAGACAGATCCCTATGGGCCTGCTGTTCCCGTAGCATACTGTCATGGCTGCGCTGTTGAAGACAAAAAATACACATGATTATATAATGCTTTAGAGTGTGGCCTGACTTATAAAGCTGTGCATATGTTCCAGGGTCAATATGTGTTACAACACAGCTTGTTTGCGCTTGTCACAGTGGATCCCATGATGTTTGTTGTCTCTTCAGGTGCTGTGGGAAATCACCCGTTTCTTCTTGCTGGCTATCGAGCTCAGTGTTGTCATCCTGGGACTGGCTTTTGGTTTGTTGGCTCTCCTGGTTTCAGTTCTCATTTACTGTATATGTGTACCATTGTTTCTGTCTCATGACATGAAGCATCTGTTTCAAAATGTTTGGTTTCTAATGATCCTGTTCAGCCCTGAATCTAATAATGAATGTTAGTGAATTTGCACAGATTTTGTTCCTGTAAAGCCTCTTTCTGTGTTCATTTATCAGTCACCTGGAGAGTAAGTCCAGTATAAAGCGAGTGCTGGCTATCACTGCTGTGCTTGCTTTGGGCTACTCCATCACACAGGTAATAATGGATGATAAGAGGTTAAATAGTGTTAAAAACTTCACTGAACATCACACAGTGGGACGTTTTGTTATGTTGTCTTAATTCAATTGCAATAAATGAGATCTTGTTCTAGGGCACACTAGAGATCCTGTATCCAGACAGCCACCTGTCTGCTGAGGACTTTAACATCTATGGACACGGAGGAAGGCACTTCTGGTTGGCCAGTTCTTGCTTCTTCTTTTTGGTCAGTAATCTGTAACTATACAGCAGAAGAAAAGCATATGAACTAAAACAAAAACCGTACTTTACAAATAGTCTGTCACTGTATATAATAATTGACTGATGATGTAATCCCTCTTTATAGGTGTACTCTTTGATTGTGATCTTGCCTAAAACTCCAGTGAGGGAGAGGATATCTCTTCCATGTAAGTTATGGATTTCATTGCAGCAAAGATGAGAAATTAGATGCAAAAGGTTTAAAGATTTGCAGTATATATCATTTATTCTAAGTAATCCAGGAAGATGTGCTGCTTTCTTAATGTTGGGCTTTTTTTCCCACCACACAATGCTGTATAATTGAAAACATTTGTCCTCTGTTGCCAATTAATTGTTGTTTTGTTTCCTTTGTCCAGCTAAGAGGAGTTTCTATGTATATATGCTGCCATCCTGTCTTTACTGAACCTCGTCCAGGGCCTGGGCAGTGCCCTGCTGTGTGCCGGAATCATAGAGGGACTCTGGTCAGTATAATCCTTTGAGTATATATCCTATTGATATATATATATATATATATATATATATATATATATATATATATATGAATAAATGGACCCACATAAGTATTTTAGGTAGAAGAGGATAAATTGAATAGATTTGCAACACACACTGCTTAGAAAAATGCCTGGGTGGCTGTTTTTGTTTGGCTGGGTTGCAATTAGAGGGATGACTCTGTTTTGGAAGGTCCTATGTGGATGAGAACATAACAGACGTTTTCCTTTTGGCAGAAATCCATTGGTTGTGTTTGCTGAAGCTGATGATAATCATTAAGTCCTGTAACTCTGGTATTGTTTTTTAACCTGGACCCTATTTCCCCATGTTTTTGTGACTGACTAATGGGAATAAACTTTTTTTAAATAGGTCCAGTTTTAGAGAAACTGTGCTGCTGGCAGCTGTGAGAAAGGCTCCAATGTAACCACTTGGGGCATTTGGGCACCATCAATTTACATCTATTAAAAGTGCTTGTTTTTGCCACTGACAGACTCAGATTATTATTCCAAGTGATGGACAACATTATGGAAAGGATCCTTTATAGAGACAGAGTAAGATCCTCTTTGAATAGCCAGAAACAGACCCGAAATCCTCATCACCAACCCCACCAGACTCCATATAAATAAACAATATTTTAAGTATAATTTTGTAGATTAAAAAAAAAACGTTTTGGATAAAGCCATCCTCTAAGTAGGTGAATTAAAAAAATTACTTCAACTAAACCAGAGTTGGTGATTGTTGGAATAGTGGAAAGACAAACCAAAGATGTTTGTTCCTCTCAACTTTGAATGTGAAGTGTGTTTGACAATAATAAAATTACTGTTTTTGAATGCAGTCTGGTGGGTTTGGTGATAGTAATTTGAGAGCTGTCTCTGGTTAAACAAAAGGATCTTAACCTTTAACAAAAAAAAATCCATCTGTGTAGGAATAGTGTCCATAATGTTGTCAGATGATTATTATTATAACAGTCTGAGCCTGTCAGAGGCTAAAACAAGCACTTTAAAAAAAAAAAAATAAAAAAATTGACAGTACCCAAATGCTCTGACTGGTTACATTGCAGCCTGTTTAGGCTGCAGCAGTCTCACGCAATACTTGACCAATTTCAAAAACTGTTGTCCCTATCAGTCACTTAGACTCAGAAAGATGGGGAAAAACGGTCCACCGTTAAAAATATCGAATGTACCCTTTAGTATGCCTGTTTACACAGTGTGAAACTTGTCTTTATTTTTGTCTCTTCTAAACCAGCTGTGTGGATGTCACCACCTTCCTGTACTTCTCTGCCTTTGCTCCGCTCATTTATGTCACATTCCTCAAGGGATTCTTTGGGTTTGTACAAACTAAAATACAAAATACACAGAATACATCATAGCAGCCCTTCGGACAGCTGACCTCCTTTCTGTCACCGCTTTCCTTTTATTCCACAGTTCAGAGCCCAAGATCCTGTTCTCCTACAAGTCACAGGTGGACGAACCGGATGAAAGTGACGTCCACCTTCCACCGACGGTCGCTACAACCCTTGGCCGCAAAGAGCTGACTGACCAGGGCCTGTTCTACTCCTCCACTCAGATCGATGGCTCTGGTCCGGCAGCTCTCGTATGGTTGGAGCATACTTGGATGATGTCGCCTCCGGGCCCTATGGGTCCAGCAGCATTAACAGTATAGAAGCTGAACGCTGGAGACCTGTCAATGCGTGAAAGAATGAAGAGGAGAGAGGAAGAAGAGAGGGTGTTATACAGCTCCACTTTAATGTTGTATGTATGTGGTGTGTAATGCAGGGTGGCGCTCAGAGGAGTTGGTCAAAAAATGCAGAACAAAACAGTTGGAAACCAAGAACGGGTAATCATGGTTTGACGCCAGGATAAGTTAACAAGTGGACACTTAAGGACAGACCTTTGCTAGCCAATTATGTGGAGGACTATGAATTTAGCAACTGCATTTGTAACACTGTTGCCAGAGTGCACTGCTGCTGTAGCTCCACACTAGGAGTACTGTCCCTGATTGCGGCCCCGTCAGACTCCGTTCTGTTCAACGGGCTCTTAAATGTGGGAGCTTACCGACTCGTCTCTCGGCACATTTTCTTGTCATTCCAGCATCATGCATCAACTGCTTAACCTTCAGTAATGACGTTTAAAATCCATTTAAAGCACCCGAGTCTTTAACATTTTTTTGATGGCAACTCAACATCTGCACATTCCCACCAAAAGCTTTGAATAACAGCATCTCAGCTGAAATTGTTATCTGCTGCCTTGTATTAGATTTGTGACTCAACTGGCTAATCATTTATTACTGAATCGCCGTGCCTCTCGACACAGGGCAAGGACTAGTGCTAATTAACTTTGATAGGCGTACTTTGTCCTCTGAAATAGACGCCATCCCGTCTGTGAACAAGTGAAAGGTTTGAGCGTGATGTGTGTCACTGCAATAGGATAATGAAAACAGCAACTCCTTAATACAGGCAGTGTGTTCACACTGAAGTTCACAGACCATCTAGATTGCTCTCAAATAGTGTCTCGAGCTATCTGCCATTTCACTCCTTTTTAATTTATTTTTTGGGCTTTTGCTTTCATTTCTCATACCAGATGAATCATTCTTGCTACTGAAAGCACATTTATTAGCTCCATAGTCATAATGGTTGTTGTGTTATTAAGGATTTTTGTGTATTCCAGATTAAACATGCCCTCATTCCATATCAGCATAGTTCTGCTCTGCTTGCTGCAAAAGGGTTGCTATTCCAAAGTTAGTATTTTTTTTTAATTTCCTGTGTTCAGAATTTCCGCAGTTGTCATTACCCGTGCTCAAGTTACCCCTTAAACAATATTGCTCAATTTTATGGCATCATATGATGATGTGGACATTGTTTATTTATATAGAGACTTACTTTAAATTTCCCCGGAGCAAGACACGCTCCGGTGACTGGTGTGTGTGAAGGACGGGTGATTTTGCGACTGCGTCAAGGAAAAAAGTTTCCTCTCTGATCAGTTTTAGGCTTGCATCTTGGTTCAGCTCACGAAATCAGTTCTTGTCACACCCATTGACATTCCTGCAAAGTCATACATGACTTTTTAAGCCACCTCATACCATATTTAGTTATTCCTACCAAGGAAATATATATATTTCCACTTGAAAATGCTCTATGTTCGGTATGAATGGATTACTGTGTTTAAGCTAGCAGTATTCATAGGTAGCGGTGACCTGTATGCAGAAGATATAGATACATTTATTTTTTCATCATGTTGAAGCAACAATGCAGTGATGAAGTTGTGTATTTCCAAGAAATTACAGTATTTGCCTGACTCTTAGAAATATTATATATTGAAATTTGAGTGTTGGTGATAACTGCTGCATAAAATTGGAGTTAGAATAGTGTTTGGGAAATCAGTGATGTGATTCATGACATGAGTTCACAAGGTGCATTGGTAAAAAAGTCCTCTTTCTTCATAGGCAAGATTTTTGATGTTGAAATCATTTTGCAAATGATCTGTAAATTGCCTTTTTATTTAAGTGCATTGATTGTATAATATTCAACCCATATTAATGCAATGTATTTGACCATTCAGTGACCTACAGATAAACCATGGACTCTTTCATTTGTCTGTTCTGGGAGTTTATCAGAAATGTTTGCATCGGGAATGTATTTATTGACATTTTAGATAGTTCCAGTCAGATATTAGGCTATTATATTTCTATAGTGACTTTGCGGTTGGAAACATATAATGGTAATGGTAGTTTATTTTGGTCCTTATTAACAATTTTTCCTAGACAAATATACATAACAACATCAAGTCATTAAATCAAAATAAATAACAAAACGAAAAACAAACAAAAAATAGACAGACAGACATAGATAGATATGAGTAGGTTGAAGAACGATACCACACAATGGCTGGTTTAGGTATTTCAGGACATCTAAAGGACAGGACTCCACTCTGTGGTTTCTTGTGGTAACTACACTCTGGGAGAGGGTTTTTTCTTCATATATTCCCTCCTGTGTTGATAACACGACTGTTTGTCCTTCTGTCCTTCTTATCTATTTTTGCTTATGTTTTGTTGGTCTCAGGAAGCTGCACATCAGTCAGACTACAGTTTGACTACAATTCCCATCTACCCGTCACTTCCGAATTATTTTATCCAATGAGATCAGGGGATACTGTAGCGCCAGTTTGACCTTTATTGGAGTGTTTTAACCACCGGTCGCTGTGGCGGCGACTCCGTCCGCTCTCATTTATGTCTCTCCGTCATTACACCAGACAAGATTTTAATTATTTTTTCTAATTGGGTGGGAACGGGACAGCTGGTGAAGATGGGAGGTAATGGCAGCACCTCCAGGAAAGTGTCATTCGGACTGGACGAGAACGAGAAGGTCACAGTAATTGAAGGAGTGAAGGTAGATATAACGTTTTATCCTGCTGTAGACATTCAGAAGCTAAGTTTGTGTTGTGCTGTTTGGCACGACGACTGAAGCTAATACTGATAAGCTAGCAGGCTATGTAGCGAAGTCGGTACAAGGTGCACTGGAAAGCTGACAGGTCCCATTGCCATGTCCTCAACTGAACCCAGTCGCACCCCCTCCTCTTCGTTATGCCCACATACCGTTGCTCACTAACTTACCCATGTAGCAGCCTGGTGAGTTACGACGTGTAGGTTTGTTGTCAAATGCCATTAAAGTTGGCATTTGCGCAGCCATATTGCAAGCGAAATTTCGTCAGCTCACCGTAAGCGTCAGACAGATTTGCTGTCAGCAACGTTCAAGAGAGTTAGTTAACAATACGCTGCTGTCAGGGTTGTCAGGAGTATCCAAATTTAATGATTTAATTTAATGATAAATGATTTGCTGATGGCAAACGTCACGAAACAGCTTCATAAACAGAAATTGAAACTGTTTCTCACATTTGAATCAGGAAAATGGTGCTGAAGTTAGGGGCCGTTATTTATTTATTAGAGGACTGGTGTGTCTGGGGTTTTGACATAATTTCTTGTTTTGTATTGTGACCTTTCCAAAGTTACAAGTATTTTCCTTGAGGGTCCCTGAGGGACTGTTGGAAAAATATGTGATCATTCTTTCAACATTAACAACCACGATTTATTATATTCACACTAAATGCGGGTATTGGAGCTTATGCAAGGAGCAAATAGCACAGGCGGGAGCCAAAACAAATGGCTAATTTATCACCAAAACAAATAGCCAAATTTTTTTAAAAGGAAAATTCAAATCCTTACATCACAAACTGTGTGTGCACTTCAGCAGAAAATGGGTGCATGACAGAGGGTATTTAAAATAAATATAAAATACCGCAAGTTGAAGTTGTATATTCTTCTACAAAGCCAAAATAAAAACCAGAATCCCTCTCGGGTGCTTAAAATTATATTTTTATATTTATATTTTACATGCCTCCTCCCCTTTGCACCATCCCCAGCCCCTCATAAATAATGAACAGTCCCGTAGGAGGGTAAATTAATAACACGTTCATATGTAGGCACATGTCTTACTATTCAGGAGGGTCAGAGAGGTGAGGTACAGCTGTACTGCAGCACATCTAGAGCTGGTAGGCAAGCATGTGATTTGCTCAAGGGTAATTCAGCAGGCTGGATGATGAACTTTTTAACTTGCTTTTAATCTGCTGCTTTCCAGCTGTCCGGTATGCACACCGAGGGGCTTGTATATGTTTGTGTTACTGTGTTTATGTGCACTACTTCTGTTAATCCTTGCATTCACCATCCAGCTCTCAGAGGATGTGCTCCGACGAATGAGGGATTCTCAGGGGTCTGACAGCGACAAGCCACCACCATCTCCACCAGATAGTCACGAACCACCACCAAGTAAGTCCCAGTCAGAGACCTTTACTTTCTCACAGAGCTCCCATTGGGAGGCCCACTGTGTCAGTAAACATGTCCTCATTCAGTGACAGATGAGAACAGAAGCAGGATAAAGCTCAGTTAAACTACTGTGTGACTTTTTCAGATTATTCATTATAGAAAAGATAGAATTAAGTAATCCTGAACTTTGTATTTTATGTAGTTACATTTATGAGATTTACACTTTACAGATTTATGCGGTTTGTGCTGCTCAAATATGTGGTTTTAAATATAGATGTTTCTTCTTTTTTTTTTTGGAATGGATTATTTCTTTAAGGCAGATGTCATTCTCACAGGGAACATGATTGGTCACAGTGGTCAGATGTTAACCCTTCATATACCAGCAAACATTTGTTGCTCAACCTAGTCTGTTCTGCAGACTAATCCATATAGAATTGATATTTATTCCATTTTGTTTTCAGGTCCAAAACCAACAGGACCCTCCGCCGCAGAAATACAGGAGGAAATCCGCAAAAAGTAGGTACTTATAATGTCAAGGTCGCTTTTAGTTGTTATCCAGCCTTATGAGCTGAAGTGCTTCCCATAGCTCTGCGGATAATGATACTGCATTGGCATTTGCTATCTTGGAATTTAATGCCTCCGAAAGATGCAAATTGAATTTTGCACCTTGTGCAGAATATTTGATCCTAACATATATTTGTTATATATCTAAAGGCATATTATTAAGGAATTGGTGGTTACTATTTGTAAACAGTATCGCTAGCCAAAGTGTAAGCCAACCTGAGATTGGCATTTCACTCAGCTATATTTGCATTCTTTTTGGCGCTCTGCCTCTTGCGTGCATGCTGCTGAAAGTCTTGCACCTTGTCGGTACCTTTTCATAAAAGTCCCAACCTCACCTGCGTGCTGTGGGGCTACACACGCATAAACATCCCAAACATCCCCAACATAGCAAAATAAGAAAATACAGGCAGTGGGCAGGGTCTCTGCTGATAAATACACTGCTACACACTACTGGTGTGTTAAAGGAGACGACTGAGAGGAATTAATTTGTTTGAGTCTTACATTGTGTTTTAGGAAAATCCAGCATAGTATAGCTTTAAATTGGGACCTCTGTGTTGACACAGGCAGCTAATAGCCAGTGGAGGTGACAGATGTATGGAATAGTAGACACTTGATGCTAATGTGCAATGTTTATGGAGAACATATATAAACATGCTGAGTGACCTGTCGGCGCTGCCCGTAATGATTTACTCTGTCTGGATAGCAGGCATCTTGCTGTGCTGCTGGAATGCTTGTATACTATCCTGAGCCTCTATAGATTTACACATTTGAAAGTCCAGTAATTCTTACCCACTGTCACTCTCATGCTCTGCTGAAAACTTATTGGACATAATATATCATTAGATTTCACTGGTGTTTTTGTGCTAAAATTATGTGATCAGTTCTCATTGATACAGCAGAAAGTTAGGAAGATACATAAATAAGCTCTTGGCTAAGAGCTACAGGTAACCCAATACAATAGCCCTGCAATAAATGCAGTTTTTGTGAAGCTTATAATTGTGTTTTTTTGTGGAGACTATAAAGTCTATGGCTGCAGTATTTTACAACTTTGCTGGATTTGATTGCATTATATGAGAGACTGCTGAAATTATATATTATGTGTGTGCTATTGCATATTTGCAGTGTGACTTAATACTGCATGGTTTTATTTCTTCATGATAAATCCTAACCTAATTTGATTTTAACGAAATACAATTAGATTCCAACCAACAGTTCATGAATGACAATTTTTGTAACTGCTGTGATGCATTGTCAGTGAAGCTTTTTTGAGTCAGTACAAGTGTTGTTTTGGGCATTTTCCACTCTGCCACTTTCACGATACTGATGCAAACGATACATAGAGTATGTTTTTTTTGTCCTATTGTGCTCTGGAAACTTCACCCAAAATTATTGGTATTTGTGTAGAAACCAATATCCCTCTGACCTTGCTGGGTAGCTCTCTGTGTGAACAAGATCTTGCATGTTTAGCAGACTTTCATTGGGGTAAAGGTTTGAAACAGTTCTTATCTCACTCTGTTTCAGCTTTGAGCGTGAACAGGCCCTGGTGCAGGAGCAGTTGGCCAGACTGGCTCAGAGGGAGAGAGAGATAGGAGCAACTGCAGGACTGGATGATCTGACCCCTGCCCTCCTCATCGAGAAAGGAAAGGCCCATGAGGAGAAAGAAAAGGCCAAGCTACTGGTGAGTGATGCTTTTTGGGTCTATACCAGGAGTCAGAGTTGTGTTTTCCATTGGTGCGCTTCATGAGATTTACTTTATTGTGATAAATGTGCCACAAAACGACTGATTTATTAGCAGTTTGTCAAAACAGCAAACCATGTGTGTTTACACAGCAGCTTTGACCATGTAACCATGTACCTTAAACAAGACTTACTTATGCTTTTATTCAATCAAATTGATCAAAACAACTATTACAGTTTACTTCTGTACTTTAACTTGTGTATTTTGTGTTTCCTAGTGAGCCACAGGAGACAAAGGCACACATTTCCTGTGCATTTGATTCTTTTGAACAAAATTTGCAAATTCAGTCTACACACTTAATGTCTTGCAGCCTGTTGCACCAGCTATGTTTCAGCCAAAACTTAGCCCAGTTATACCATTGTGATTTATGTAGCACTATAATAAAAGCAGTTCCACCATGAATATAAGTTTCAGTATAACTCTAAATAACAAATAAATAGTTACGCATTGCCAAGGATGGATGGAAATCATTAAAATGTCACAAAATTATACTCACTAATGGTAAACAGCAGTTTTTCCTCCACACAGGATCATTTTTTTCATTAATTATGAAAAAATGAGCATTTTCTTTTCTTTACTTTGTTTTGCATGGCTCTTTTAATTTTCAGACTTTCCAATATATATGTATAGAAACACCAAATCTTTATCTGTATCTAGCTAAGAAACAATGTTCTAAAATTAAAACATCACTTGATCACACATTTTACCGGTTTACATTTCTGCATTACTTAGCAGGAGTATTAGATTTCCTTTCTTTCAAAAAACCTTTTGTATTAGTCGGCCAGCACCCTCTACTGTTTAGACTTTAAATGGCACCTCTGGACTTCAGCACTGGTGAATCATTGGAGTATTAAGGTGTATGTCTGCAGCCCTGGTTTCTGTATTGTAAAGGCAAAGGTTTCTGGTTATTCTCTACTTTCTGTTTAATTGTTAGCAACACTGAAGTTGAGATGCCTCATCTTCTGTTACATTATTGTAAGTTTTAATGATTGCACTATTTTGCTATCACTCACACAGCAGAGTGCTTCCTCAGTCTGGTTTCTCTTTGCTCACATTCAGTTTAATTGTCATTGTCATTGCACCAAAGACAAATGGAAAAAAATAAGATATTTTATTTCAGTATCTTAAAAACGCTCAGTTCTGGAGCTGTTACAGTACGTTTGATAACAGAGTCTCTCCACTGAATAGATTATGTGTGTGGTGTGGGAGCAACATAAATATGATGGCGGAGATGTACACTATCTGTATTTTATCAGGGCAGAGAATTTTCTGGTCCTTTTAGCCTGTTGGAGTATTCATATGTTTATTTATTTCAACAGACTATATTGATAATGACTGTATTCAATACTGGATAGAAACGGTAACATGAACAATGCCAGTTCACTAAACACACAGTCAATTAACAGTGCAGTGTGTGAGAGCCAGAGAGGTGATTGCCAGTGATTTGTACGTTTAACAAGCGTGTGTCACATGTATATTGATGATCTATTGCCAATTGTTCATTTGTGATTCCCTCCCCTGTGTTTTTTCACTTGCTTTGCTTTGTTCAAATGAAACTCTGGATTTCCAACATTTTTCTCTCTCACTCCTCTCCAATTGATTTGTCCTGCAGTGTCTTTTCAGGGTGCCAGCGAGCTGTAATGAATACTGAATGAAGCCGCTGGCTTAGCTTACGCTGATATGGGCTCCAAACATTTAATGATGTCGCATCCCAATGTGAAACTGAAACACTCTTACCCCACAGCTTTGTTGTCTACTTTTTCTGACTTGACAAGTCAATACAGCTTGTCAGTGTGTGTGTGTGAGAGGACGTGTGTTTGTGTGTGCAGAAGTGGGGAGACACCTTAAAGGTTTATTCTGTCTGTTGTTTTAAAGAGAAGAGAATAAGTAGTGACCCAGCTCTGTCATTGGTGATGGTTCTGTTTGACAGGTTGAGTGTCTTATTGTCAACACTTGGATCAGAGGTTTCTTCTGTGTGCGTGTGTGTGTGTGTGTGTGTGTAATGGAAAAGAAGCTTGGGGTTTGGCTTGCAAGTTTAACCAAAGGAAGGGGCAGGTTTTGCTGTTTTTAGTTATGGCTAGAATTGAAGTAGATGTATGTGAGAAACCTAGACAGCATATGGCTTGATTGTTAATGTGACTGCCCTCCAGCACCTTTCACTTCCCACCTTTTCCTCTTTCTCACCTGGCCTTCCTGTTTGGTCTCACCTTTTTTTCTGCTTAGCTGACGAACACATTGCCCCCCTCCACCACAAAAAAAAAGATAAAAAAAAGAACTAGCATACTCTCACTCACTCTAATGATTAAGGAGATTGATGTACTATATTTTTGTTGCATTGCTTCAGCTTTTGAGTAGATTGAAAGCACCTGGGAATCTGATTCAAGAGCTCCGTCGCTATCAGAATCTCCGCTTAGCAGGTGGGCTTCCCTCTCCTCTTTGCATTTTCCATCGACTTTGCATCCAACGGCAACAACACAGCTGGATGCCTTAAAGAAAAAGTCTCTCCACCCCCTCTCTTTCCCCATTCCTTCGTAAAACGCTCCACTTTGAGCAGTTTGGGAGCTGCGTTATTCCCCAGAGGAGAAGACACACACAGATATGCAATCACACACATACTATTGTGACGCTATTACAATACACAAACGCATATATAGCGTGTACCCCCCCAGCCGATTTCCCCACGTGCACTCTTTACTCCCCAGCAGGCAGCCTGTGCATTAGTGTTTGGGTGAGGAAGGGGTGAGGGGGTGTGGAGGTAACACCTGTCAGAGAGCTGAGCTGCTCCCCACACTGCCTCAGGCTGCCTGTCACAAACACTCACATTAGCCATTTACTCCTGTCTCAGCGCCAGCCGCCACCGCTGGGACTATTTGTGTGTGTATATATATATCTGCGTCTGTATATGTGCATACCTGCACGTTAAACAGGCTCAGTGTCGATTTACATCAGAGGTGTGTGTGTGTGTGTGTGTGTGTGTGTGTGTGTGTGTGTGTGTGTGTGTGTGTGTGTGTGTGTGTGTGTGTGTGTTGTCTGGAATATCTGCTTGGTTCATCCACAGTTCAGTCAATAATATATTCTTTTAGTGTTTTGCATATTAAGTTTATTTTGTACCACAGTATTTACATATTTGTTTGTACAAAAATCTGTTTCATTGTAGCATCTGATTATGTAAATTCTATCCGTGTAGGGATGCAACAGTATGACTTGTCGTAGTATGATTTTGGTGGTATTACGGTATCCTGGTATACTGTACACAATTATTGTAATTATAATTATTAGTCACAATGACCCTTCAAGAGATGAAAACTTTATTATTTTAAATGAAGTATGTGTAAAAAAAGCTGACTGGTAGTCAAGGAGGAAAGCAGATATGCACACTATATAAGCCCTCAGGAAGTGCAGCAGGCTTTGAAGCAGATTTTCGTAATGACCAAACACTGAAATTACACAGTCATGGCATACCCTGCATCCCAAAAAGATCTTCTCCCATTGACTTACATGCCAAGAGACACAGCTGTAAATTAAAAAAAAAATTGCATCACAACTCCCACAAAATAACTTGATTGGCTTTTAGGATTAAATCTATTCAATACTTTTACATTTTGAAAGTCTAGATGAACCACATAGTTGAGTCATTTTATCCCAATTCCAGTCACTAAACTGGAAGTAGCAAGTTTGGCCATTTTTTAAAATCATTTTGTGTCCCCTTTCTAAATTTGGACGTTTTTGCAGGTCCGAGAAAGCACAGTCGGCATAACTTGTCATAAGTTCATATTCCCCTCAGCAGCAGTTTTAGAATGAGCTTGACTCACAGGGTGAATCATTGATCTGTCGATCTGGTCAGAGCCGATCCGATCGATTGATGAGAGGAGCAGCTGTTGCTAAAATCAAATTAGCAGTTAAGTTTCACTTTCACTGCACCGGGCATTCTGCTGCTCCACCTGTGCCCAGTGTGGTGCAATCAGTAGCAAACAGTATATATATTTCAACAGTGCTCTTAATGAATAGTTCCACTCCAAAAATGTTACCACCACAAATAAATAAATGTGTGGGAAACTCTGCATTCCTATCACAGAAGTGTTTGGAAAGTGTAGAAAAACTCCCTTTTAATGTTCCACCAGTGAGATAAGCCAAGTATGAACAGGAGAAGTGCTGGGATCTCAGAGACGAACTAGTGCCGCTGAAATCAGGATCAAGTTCTGAACACTTGCAGTGACTGATTAGGGCCTATAGCTGCTGAATATCTCTATAACTTCATGCTACCATTTTAATTTAAAGTGTGTGTGTTCTCTGACATTTTATTATCCATACCTTTCAGTTGTTGCCTGTTTAGTCCACCAACTGCTACTTCTACTCCATATGTTCATTTGTCCCTACGATGCCAAGCTTCTCACCCCGACTACAAAAGTGCTCTTAAAAAAGTACATGCAACTCGGCTTTTTCGACATGTCATCCTATGTTGTTCTGAGACGACATTCAGGCCTTAACAGTTACACCTTGAGCGAAGACACGGAAGAGATGACAAGTTACATTAACACCTCGTCTCTTCACCTCTCCTTTCTTTCATTAGCACCTCCTGTGTTTGTTTTCCTCCCCCGACTATTCTCTCCGCCTCAGAGGTGTCATTCGTGCTGCAAACAAAATGCTATTAGTATGCACAGGCATTCAGCGCTGAGCAACTCACACACATTCGCACACACAGGTAATAACAAGCTTCTGCTTTAAGCTATTGAATTTCAGAGGCTTCCTAGGTGGGTGAGAAGAATAGACTTTACTACCTGTTTGGGGTTGGCAGTGAATGTTTATAACCTGTCAGCTGATTTGCCTTTCATCCTGTATATTTAAAGCTAGATTCTGTCTGCTGCCTGCAATAAGAAAACAGTGATGGTGAACAATGATAGAGGGTATAGTTTTAATTATGACTAGTTTAGTAGAAAGGGTCCATGTGGGGCCATGTGGTGTCTGGAGAAGACACAGATTCAAGCCAAAGTGACAAGTGTCCAGTGTTACAAATGTAACAATTGTTATTTAAAAGGTTTTTGTATTAGTAGATATGTATATGTCATATTTGGATTTTGAATATCTCTGGATCATTTTAAGTTACTTTAATTCCCGTCACCTCTGTTTTATTCTACCCCATCTAGAAGTTTATTAACTGTAGAGGCAATATTCAATTCAGTTTTATTGTAGAAAATAGGTTACTCCTGCATCATACTACTTTGCTCTTTGTTTCTCCTCTTCAGTTTATTCAAACCCAGGAGAGACGTTTCCTTGACTCCCACAAATGCATCATTAAAGTAATATATTTTCAAAAACTGCTGTTCAGTCCACCGTATTTTCCCCATGATCACAGTTTCACACGATGTAGTCAGTTTGGCTAAGATTTCATTGTAATGAAGCCTAACATTTTGAGAGAAGAAACTGGCATCCTATTTTCAATTGTAAATAATGGTACCTCGATACGAGAATTTTGTGGGCTGTACAGTTTGAGCTGAAATGTGTGTCTGAAAGTTGATGTGCTCATTTGGTCACTCCTGATGTCCCTGTTTTCTCACACCTCCTCCATCTTTTAACAACCTTGCCAGATTGTTGTGTAGGCAGTTAAACAGCAAATCAGGTAGTTTTTTCATGTTATAGTAGTAAATGACTGTCAGATTGTGCTGATTTAGTAGGAATTTGGTGAATTTTTAGTTTAGGTGTTTTAATTCCCTTGCTAAGAAGTCAGACCCACATTGTTTCTTTTGCCGCATGACATTTTGACTTAATATGGCTGCATATTTGGGGGAATAGGTTTGCAAATGCAGTACCTGGATGAGTGAGGTTTTTAAGCGTTGTAAGGAAACAGGATGTAACCTCATAAATAGTCACTAGATGGCATTGTTGTAGCATTTTAGGTTTTCCCGGGGTATAAAAAGCAGGATGGATGCGTGTTCTGCACAGCAACATGTGCTCCTGGGCAACATGTTCTCCCAGCATTTATTCCTCCTCCTCTCACTCTCATCTTTTTATCTTTCTCTTTTCAACCCCTCAGTCCCCATCCTTAGTGTGTGTGTGTGTGTGTGTGTGTGTGTGAATGATGACTCACAGCGAAGCATTTGACACTGTCCAAAAGAAAGATGATGAAAACCATGGTGAGAAGCTCCGACATTCATTTAAGTCAGACCTGAGATGACAAACACTCAGACCACAGCGGATGATGCCACACATGTTAACAGTATTGGATTGCTGCTGCTGCGCAGAAACACAAGGAAATGACACTTGACAGGGGTTGAAATGTTGTGTTTTACACTGAATATGCAGCCTTTCAGTTACAAGATGTTCTCGCTAACCAGCAGGCCCCCTGCTGTCTCAGGCATCTGTGTATGATCACCACATATAAAGCTCTCCAATAGATCTGTGTACTGTTGTTTCAGCTAATGCTCTTCCGTTTATTGATTTATTCATTCATACGTTTTTTAATTAAGTGTTTCCTTTATCTCCATTCTCTATTAGTACATATAGTGTAGGCACTCCTAGATATTATTTAACCTTCGGTATGTTTAAAGACATCGTCTATGATTTCAAGGCAAATAAAACATTGCTACCAACCATCTCATCCCTCCTCCCTCAGCTAGCCTGTGGTTACATCAATCTGTCAATTCATATCACTTCAGCTGCTTTGAGTGTTTGCTTTCTAGCACCAGATGGACATGTTGGTTTAGCTCTATCCAGCCAATCCTGAAATAATCTCTGGATGGATTTTATTCCCCTTGACCCAAAATGACAACATGTATCTAAAATAAGACCCATGAAACTGTTGTTTTTCAGTCGATGATAGCACATCATTGTTGAGCAGATTATGGAATCAATGCAAATCACACTGTGAATACAGCAGTAAGATGGACACCCTTTAACATCGTGAATCCGTTAACTGTCTATTCATCATCCAGTAATGGTTTGTTTTAAGAAAAAGCAGATACTCAGCAGGCCAGCAAGCACATGGAAGCATTAGGCCAGCGAGCTCAGAGAGAGAGAAACATGGACAGGGATGGGCTATAGGAGCTGAAAGGCGGAGAGAAGAGACTTGGACCGTGGTACAGTAATAGATTCAGATGTCTGACTCCGACAGCCAGCCAGCTAGATAGCTAACGCTGCTTGTTAGTCAAAGACAGAGAGAGGAAGAGAGAATTTATATAAGAATCCAGAGGAGAGGAGAAGCATGGATCAATGAAAAAGGAAAAGAAAGAATTGAAAAACAAGTTGAGATATGGCATATGAGTGAGAGAGGTTTGTGTTGAGACTGAGTGGGGTCTACTCCATAACGATGGCTTTTGGGCCTGCATGTGTGACTTCCTGTGAAGTTGCAAACAGAGATATAAACTCTGAATTTCTTTCCCATGGAAACCGACAATGTAAAATACAACAGCAATTCAGACTCACACATTCACACACGGATAAACCACTTGTTATCAGCAAGTGTAATCACAGACTTGACATCTTTTCTGCATGTTAAAGCAGCTAAGCCCTTTGTGCACGCTCACGCTCACTCACACACATGTGCACACACGTACAGTGCTCCCCCATCGTCTCAAACGACGGTAATTGCTGACGAGCAGAGCGTTCACCGGCTGAGGAGATTTTGATCGGTGCAGAGCAGTAAGGGGAGGGAGTCGGCGCCTAGCACAAATCCTGTCGGTTCAAAGGACAAATGTGTAGGAGTGGAATACCTCTCCCATCAGAGAGCCGTCGTGATGTAATGAGACAGCTGGACAAGACTTATTATCCAAAGTAGAAATAATGCTTCTCAGATGTTTGTTCTTATATGGGGGAATAAGGATTTATGTTGGAACAATTAAATTATGAGTCAAAGGTTTTAGAACTTATGAGATTTCTCATCCTCTAGGCAGTTTGGTAAGTCGCATTTATCACTGTCATAAATAAGACAGTGGACAGTTTTATGACACTGATTTTATGTCTGATGTCGGCGGCACTTTATTTTAGGATTGTAAAAAACATCATTCTATCTGTTTTTAACATGTGGAATCATATCCTATGTTTACCAAGTGACAAAGACTCAGTGTCTGTAAGGAAAGCATGTTTTCAAAATAAACATTTAACTTGTGAATTCTACAACATCTTATTTATGTCACATTTTACTGTTGCCCAGTATTAGTTAGGGTTGTGTATTGTTTAAAAAATACCCCTACCAATAGCAGTAACATGAATGGTCCAGTGTGTAAAATTTAGGGAAAATGTTGTCAGAAATTGAATATAATTTTTATAGCCTGACTCTAAGAATCATGTTTTCATTACCATTGAATGAGCCATTTATATCTTTCTGTAGCCTATGGAGTGGCTCCTCCTCAATGGAGTTCATGTTTCTACAGTAGCCCACAATGGACAAACCAAACACTGGCTCTAGATAGGGCTATTCACATTTTGGCATTTTTGTGTCGACCACCGCAGTTCAACACGCTGGGCACACAGGAGACATTTCAGTTGGTGTGATACCAATATCAAAAGAGAACTTCATTGGATACCTTTTTTACGCTACTTTATTCAGTACCCGCTGTGTCAATAGATGCATTCACAGGATTGGTACAACTCACTTGGCACACTGAACTGCCAGCTCCATCAAATACACCGCACTTGACATCACCACACCACAGGCTGTGTGGTTTGTAGCTGCTGTGGTCGTGAGGCAATCACATGTCACAGTAAATCAAAAAAGCTTTGTGTTGATTGGCTGCACGCAAAACCATATAAATAGTCTTTTTTAAAATCTGGGTACAAAAAGGATTGAAAGCAGTTTGAATTGAGTTTTGTTATTGCTGGGTGCTGCTTAGTTCAGTTGATACCTTGAAGGTTTTGACCAATATCCAGACCTTGTATTAGTGCACGGATGACTCAAACATTTTAATGAGACATTGTGTTTCTGCTTGTTGTATGTAATATGGTATTGCTTCATCTTATGGGTGCAGTAAATCATGTACTGCGTCTTTGTTGTATTTTCTGGTGATAGTAATTATTTACTGAAGCAGTGCATTCACAAATAATCCCTGAATTCTTTCTGAATTCAGGGAGATCCGGTTTTGTTGAAAATGTAAAATAACATTCTTGACCTTTTCCTGTTGTGGGTTAAAATAGCTAGAACTAATCAAAGACCAGTGCAACCAAACAGTGCCTTTCTATTGTCAATACATTTTTTCCAATACCGAGACAGCAATGATGTTTAATTATACTGAAAATCACTATTTTAGGCTAAATTTGAAGAAATTTGAGCAAGTGAATGAGCCACAGTAAGTAAATGAGAAAATAGAAAATGCCTGATGTTGTTTCTCTTTCGTTACTACCCTTGTCTTTCTTATCTTCTCCCATTCCTCCTTCCTTTATTCTCTTATTAACAAAACCTATTCCTCTTACTCATCCAGGATCTCTCTTTCCCTGTCCTCTTTCTACCTCTCTGTCTGTTTCAGTCTCTGTTTCTCTGTCTGTCTGTGTGACAGTCTGTGGTGTGAAAGCAGGCTGATGATGAAGTGCTAATTCATTTAACCTCCCCCGACTATGTGATCAGAACTCACATTTAATGAGCAAGCAGCTAGACTAACCAATTCATGCCTCCGGTACTTCTGCTGTACTGTGTACTGCGCGTATGAGTTCATGTGATTTTTGGTGGGTGCATGCAGGTGTACAAAGCACCCACAGGTGTTAATGTGGTGATTTGTGCATATGTAACTGAACTGCTGTCCTACTCTGATGGAGGCTGTGCATTTTAAGTTTATGTGTTAACCCTCTGACACATGCAGAGACCTGTATGCCTCTTGGTGTAGTGCTGGCAAAAACTTAAAGTCCCTCTCAAGAAACATTTAAAGTATGCAAAAAATACTCAGCTGTGATTAAAATTTTGTTTAACAAGACTTTCCCACATATTAGAAAAGTCTCTAAAAGGGGCTGGATACAGATCAGCTCTCTTGCCCTCATTGAGAAATTCTGGATGTGGCCTCCGCCCCGCCCATCACTGCTGCTTGCGCTACGTTTTAGCTTTTTGCTCTCTCCAGCATTGGCATAGTGCGATTCAGCCAAGCATGTTTGAGCCTCAGTTAGTCCCACACTCAGATGATGAGGCTGTTGTGGACCAAAATCGGTGACTAGCAGATGTACCAAAAGTGTAGTTAGCTTTTTTCATAATTGTGTGTATTTTTGCTTATAGGCAGACTGGCAGTAGCTGACACAACTGTAGTGTTTATGAAACAAACCATAATATCTGCTATGATGGGATATTTGGTAGATAGTGAAAAGAAGCTCCGGGGTCCAGTTTACACCCCAAAACTGCACGCTCTAACATGTTTACTGTCAGACTTGGAAACTCTTGTTCTCTGTATCCACAAGACCATCTTATGGTAGCGGTTTCAGACTTCTTTATCGGTTTGGTGTTGAAGTGTTTTTCCCCACCCATACAAGTTTCCCATATTAGGCAGCAGTGAGTAGACACCTACAGTGCTGTACACCAGAAGACACTGTCAAGAAACTGTAGCATAGATTTGCTGATTCACGGTGCAAATTGAATAAAAATCAATGCTTTTGTGGAGCGTTGATGTAAAAAAGGTATTTTACGTGGATAAGATGTTGTCAGTGTGTGGGTTTACATAGAAATCAGAGGGTACAGGTTTTCTGATGCATTGTTCATCTTCGCTGTGTATTGACATCTATTTTGTGGGTCTTCTTCATCTGTATGTGTTTGAGGGAAGGAAGGCTGTGTTACATTTTGACACTACATGTCAAGACAACAAATCTGCTACTTTAAAAATTAAAGTCAAACCAGTAAAAATCATTTGCTCAGTCTATACTCACTTTGGTTTAGTAGCTGTTTATGTTAATGAAAACTAAGGAACAAATAATGGTAATTATTTAAATGTGGTGGATAAAAATTTGGTGTACATAAATTGAGCGCACAATATGTAAGGAACAGCTTTGTGATTTTGAGTTCCTCAGTCATTTAGTAGACTGTTAAGGAATTGTATTTCCCTGTAGCTAAAGAAGTTAAAAATGTATTCAGTACATTATTAAAGCACCTCATCGTCTTTATTTTGATACAGAAGCATACTAGAGATTATTGAACACGGATCACTTAGTGCGCCTTTGAAGACAAACCACACAAACACTGTTGAGTTTTAGCTAAGCATCAACATCGACCAAACAAGAACAAGACCGGGGGTGAAAGCACTCAGCTGTACCGATTGCATTTATTACTGGCACATATGATGAATCTGCTTACTGTACTTATTCCCATAGAGATACATAGGAAGAGAGCTGTCTGTGAATAAGCTTTGATTTTCTCCTCCCTTTCTGTATTCCACTCTTTCTCTCTAATTAAAAAGCCAAATCAGGAGTTTGACTGCACAAACTGTGTCTGCCAGTGACATTCTCCAGCCTAATCCTCATTTTAGCCTTCTTTCCTCATCTCTCTCTCACTCTCTCTCTCTCTCCACTCCTGACTCCAAGTAGAAAACCACACCAAAATCTTTTTTTCCCCAAACACATAGATTTATTCAAATGTACTATTTGCATAATTCAGTATTTACATAATTGATTTCCAAGAAAGCGTTTCTCGCCATGTGAGGTGGTGTTAGAGACCAAAAGGTCTCATCCTGTCAAATTTCTGTCACTTTTTTATTTTCACTCCCACACTGACACGCACGCACACACACACACACTCTGTTGGCAGATTATTGAGGTTTCAAATCTAAATCAAGCATGAAGCGTTGTCAAGCCGGTGCATCTGGTGACCCTCATGGTACAACCACAGCAAACATGATTCAGCTAAGCGTAGATAATTAAATGTATTGAGATCCATTAAATTGGTGTGTTCAGAAGGGGCACCGTTAATTTTACTATGCTGGTAAATTGTTTGCCCCCTTTCACCTTTAAAATAGTTTTGTAGATGCAGGATCGTTTTAGTTCTGGTGGTGTGTATTGAACATGCAGCTCAATCTTAGCTGCCTTTTGTTGTCATTAAATAATACAATTTATCCAAAGGTTGTTTTTTGACTTATTTGGAGAGGGGAAGCTGGGTCTATCTCTACTGATGAGCATGATTCATGCTCTGTGGTTGTACACCTAAAAATATTTTAGATCAGGGTGAAACTGATATGCTTGATACTCCATCAGAGGAACATTGTTCAGCTATGTCAGAAATTCAGAGTTGTTAAAATCTGTTTTGGTATGGCCACACTGAGGTGTAGTGAAAACCTGGCCAACATCGAGAGGAGGGATAGGACATGTTTTTTAAAATATAATGACAATGTCGCACATTTTCAGACATTCTCTAATGGGAGGAATTCATTGTATTGCACTTGGACGTTCACATTAAAGTGACAGTGGTTAATACAGAGTTCTCATGGTCATGAAATTCCTGGAAAAAGTTATGATATTTAAAAAAAAATATATATATATTTTCCAGGCCTGAAAATGGTTTAGAATTAACTGAATATTTTTGAAACGTTTTTAATATGCATGATTTCAGCCACTGTTTAAAATATGTTAATAAAAATCCTCAAACATGGCTAACGTTACTTGAAATACAGCCCTTGTATTGCTAATTTAAAATCTAGTAATGCACTGTACGTGACCATCAAAACATCACTAATAACACGTAATACACTTGGACACAAGCAGCGGGGGGAAGAAAGCAGTTCTTTATTGTGCGTATTTCACTGGCATTGTAGAATGAGAGATGTTGAGAGAACAAGTGTTGGTGCTATGGTTACCTGGAGTTTAACTCTTTAAAACCTGGAGCAACATCACTTTTCTCATGCTGCTTTCAGACGCCTTTCACAAGTATTTAAACTTTTGAACCCTGAGCAAATTGGTGTTATTTCTTTCAAAAATATAGGGAAAAAGGCCATAAGCAACTTTGTAAAAAAATCCACAAACTGCAAGATATTAGTGGATTTAGGAAAAAAATATTTTTTTACAAGCAGGGTTAAATGTCTAGGGAAAAAAAGAATAAAGCTAGGGCTATGTTACCGAATTTAATTTTTAAGCACTGTTTTTTATGTTCCTTTTGTGGGTTTTTTCTTTTTTTTTTTAACTAAGTTTCAGCCAACTTTCTTGTACTTTTTACTAATTTATTGCTATTTTTTGTGTTATTTCTTCTTTCCTCGCCCATGGCTTTCCTCCTATGTTTTTGAACAAAATCAAAGGCAGTTTGCTCTTTTTTTAAAGTGTTAACATACCCACGCCAAATTCATGTGTGATTTTTACCTGCAAGCCAGTTAGTCTGCGGTGTTATTTATGTTTACTGAGGCATCACAATTAACTTGATTAATATGCATTAATGCTAGATGTATGAGCTTTATCTTGGTCTAAATCTTGGAGAAAATACGAACCATCATCAGATACTTTAGTGGTCGGGTTTTTGCTTGCTCAGTTGAACAGGACTCTTAATGTGCAGACTGAGTCTGCTGACTGCTGGTCACCAGGGAGCTCAGAGCCGCAAAATAAAAACAATGAGTGGATGTTCCCGAAATGCCATTGTCCGTTATGGCCCGCACCAAACTGCTAGGGTGTGTGTTTGTCTGCATCAGTATCACAACAAGCTCCTTCACCTCCCTTCTAAAGTCTATCATCTATGGAAATGGGACCTCCACACTCCTGTGAGCACTCAGTGGGGGTCCGCAAATACACAAACACACAGTCACACTCAGACACATATTCAGTTTAGGGCCTGCCACCAAAGAGCAGGGAGGTTAAACAGATGGCAGCGGTTGTATCCGTTACACAGATTACCCAACACACACACACACACACACACACACACACACACACACACACACACACACACACACACACACACACACACACACACACTGCAACAACCGGCTTTGTGAGTTCACCTCATTTAACTGAATGGTGTTTTTATGAGGCATGGCAACATTAGAGCCACCCACCGCTCTAATCTATGCCTTTCTGTTCTCTTTCTAATGCTGCACTGGGAGCACTTGGTTTGAGTGGGCAAGGCTAAACACGCCCAAATATGGTGTCCTGTTTGTCTTTAATATATACGTGTGTTTGATTTGGCAATGGAAATAGAAATGTTGTAACATATAGTAGCCCAGCATATGCTGTCACACTCTGTAATATCTTATGGCTTCATTCAAGGCTCATCAATACCCAGCTCTGTAAATTATCATAAAAACAGATAGTAAGCTGCTAGTTTACAGTTACTGGCAAAGTCCCATTAAGAGGTATTGTAAAATAGGCAATAAACCCCCATCTGCATGAAAACATTGTATTTTTAAAATAATGTGCACACTCACTATGCTTACTTATTACTGATTTCAAACATTTAGTTTTCATTGTGTTGGAAGCATAACTTTCACTTCACTACCATTTGATGTCACGCACCAACTGTTTTAATACCTTAACTTTATATTCTTATACTATCATGTAATTGCTAAGTGACCAACACTGATTATATTGGTTGGTTTGAAGGCTGTAGGAACACTGAAATGTTGGCTATGTTTATTTTCATCGTATCTATAAACAGGGTTACCAAAGGTCCTTGAAATCGTTGAAAATGTGTGAATTTGAACAAAAACCTCAAAAAAGTTTTTGAAAGTAGTTCTTTTGATATGTATATATACATTAGTTGTTAGTGAATTGGCTCCTTTTGCAGTTATATAAAAATAAATTCTGTCAGTGTTGTAGCAGTAATCAATCAGTCTCGAATAGGGATGCAAGATATTGGGTTTTTTAAGATTATGCCGATTCACTTACACCTCATTTGGCCGAAAACCAAAATCAATGTATGCACTATTTTCCTTACCTAATTTTAGTAAATATCAAGTCTCTGCATACTGTTATGATGGAAACTTAAAATACAATGCTTCAAATGTATGTAACAGTAGTAGTAGTATCAGTTTGTGATTCAGCAGAAATCAGCATGTTTGCAAATTCCGATATTTCATTTTAAAGCTATAAAAAACTATACTATCTGCTGATACCATCGACATGCTGATATTATCATTTATCCCTAGACCTGGAAAATCCTTTAAAGGCCTTGTAACTGATGTTCATGAAGGTGTGGGAACATTGTATTAACTTTCTATTACATGAATTTACTGTCCCTTAAGTCAGGAAATAATGGATTTAAAACCTGTGAAGCAGTGAAGTGAAACAAGACAGATGGGTGGACAGGGCAGGGGGTGTGAATGTAAGGCTGACATGCAGAGAGGATCACATGCCAGACCCACAACATTTTGAGTGTGTGGAAAACGGTTCAGCTGCCTGTGCCACCAGGATCACCAGTAGAAGATTAACCAGGAGAATTTCATATGTTGTTTCATTACCTTGGCAAATCAGTGGTAAGATACTTGGTCACAGAATGCGTGTTGGGACACATTGGATGCATTATGAGATCATTGGAGGCCAAAATTACATCTCTTACAGCATCAGACATCTGGCAAATTAGGTTTTACAACTCACAAGTAGTCCTCAGCCTAAACTGTGCAACTTATACATAATGGTGTTGATTACTCTTTGACTGGCTGCTTTAACTTTCCTGTTCTCTCTATCACATAGACTATTCGCCCTACTGTTATCTCTTCTTCTCTGCATGTTCTCTCATTATCTGCCTCATTTTCATCTGTTTCTTTATTCATCTTTTTGTCACCTCCTTTTTGTTTTCCCTGTTATACCTGTCTTCCATCCTTCTCCTCTTTGTCTTTAATGCCATCTCTTCCGACCCTGTGCTTTTCTTACACCCTCTGCAGTACCGTCTCACTAACCCCTGCTTTTTCTCCCCCTCCTAGCCGGCAGATTTGGATGCCTGGGTAAGCAACACTACCATTGCTGGTGCCTCCCTTTTTTAAAACTCAGTTTTCTTCCTCTCTCTTTCTCTCTTTCACTCTCTCCTCTCTATTCAAATGTCATGTTTTCATTGTGCATTAAAGCGAGGCTGTGAGTGCGCTGCCGCCACCATTCCACACAACAACACTTTGGGAGGTATTCAGCTAGAAAATTACACATCATCTGTGCTGCTAGCAGAGGTGATTTTACACACAGACACACATACACACACAGCCCTTAAGCATCAAACAGCCGCCGCAGAAAGAAAAAAGTGCAGTGAGCACAGTATAGGGATTTGCAGATGTGCTCTTTGGGGATGCATGTGCCTGTTAAGTTAGGATAAGATTAGATTGGATTACAATAAATGTAATGTCAGTCTGTGTGTAAGTGTGCGTGAGTGTGTGTCTACACGCCTGTATTCACCATGCCAGCAAAGAGCACAGAAGATGAGTAGATCATCCAGGGCAAGATGGTGTTGCTCCATCTGATCTTTATCACACTCACTAATGCACAACTCGGGTACAGCAATCTGTCACCATTACACCATGGCATAACACAGTGTGTGTGTGTGTGTGTGTGTGTGTGTGTGTGTGTGTGTGTGTGTGCATGTGTGTGTGTAAAAAAAAACACACTGTCTATCTCAGTGTTATAAATCTATGCCCTATTGCTGCCTTTTTCTGCCTCACTCTCAGCCTTCTATATTGTGTTCATGCACCATATCATGTTCACACTGCTGTAGCACTGCTTCACTCATTACCCTTTTTGGTTAGAAACAATGTGTGTTTATGAGAGCCCTAGCACTGATTGATAACCATTTTAATATGCAGGCACACTAAACCTCTACAGATCAAATGTGTGAATTCTGGAGAAAATTCAACCATCCTGTGTGCACCATGTGCATGTTGCCTATGCTTTTATGCATTTTAGCCGTAATATGCAATTCAGATTGCACAGCTGTTGAGGTTCTCCTTTGATCTGTCTGCATACTCTCCGCAGCATGACCAAACTTCTGACAGATGCATGTAAACACTGAAATCCTAAATCAAGCCGCAAGGTTTTTAGTGTATCAGTTCAGTTCAAGCTGCTGCCATTCAATTCAGTTTGAGTTAGTTAATTTCGGTACAGTCTGTGGTATGTTTTCTGAAAATAGACTTGGTGTCATGTTTTCATGTGAAGATATCTTATCTGCACTGGTAATGTCACTGAAGGTCGCAAGTCCCTTTTGATCTTAAGGAATGTAAGAAAATGTTTCATAAAAATATACAGTAGGCCTATCATTTCATTTGTTTCTGTGAAAAAAAATGAAATAGTTATTAATAGTTATTACTTTTTTAAGCTGAGATTATTATTCAAGATATAAACTAAAAGAAATCTCATAGAATAAGGGCCCAGTGAAGATCTGAACACAAGTTATGCTTACAGAGCCTTCACTCTCTGCTCAACAGCCTCTTCCTGCATTAGAGAAGTACGCTAAAACAACTAAAGACATAATTTAACAATGGCCATGTTTCGGGGAAAAGGAAACACTTAATTTGACGAAACAGAAGCATATTAAGTATGTATGATTATTCCTCATTTCTGATGCAATATTCACAGGAAATAATTTGCTCAAAATTAATCTAATTGCTTGTTTTACACAAACTTTCAGATAAACTACAGTTATTTGGTTCACTGTTTGGGTTAATTTTAAAGTTTATCAGTTCTTCTGTACTGTTATTGTTAGGGTATTTTATGTTATCTTTAAAATATGTCACTGAGTCAGAGGTCATCAGTTTTCTCAGTAATTGAAAAGGGGTCCCTTAATAAAAAAGGTTGGAAAGCGGTGCATAGTGCCAAATTCATCAGTCTTTAAAAATGTGTGATCATCGCTTTTATCTTCCAAGAGAAAACCTTTTTTGTATTATTATGATTGAATAATCTAAAATGAGATGGATGATGGATTAGTAATGCGTAGTGAGTGAAAACATTGAGCTGATGGCACAGTGAAGGATCACAGCACAGTAGTATGTTTGTCAGTCACCCACACAGCTGTCTTGACAATGCTTGCTAACATCTGAAATTTTGAAACCTGCACATCTCTTTTGACTATCCCTCTCTCTTATTTTCATTTTGCAGCGCTGCAGTGCCGCCTCATTACTGTTTTTCTGTCTCTGTTTATTGCGTTATTTTGATGAATATTTATCATAAAGGAATCCCTTTTTATGTCAGTTATGGGATTGTGTAATAATATTGACACACTGTGAAGCCTCATGCCGTTAAAACAAGCTGTCTCCATCACGTAACTCGTGTAACACAAGAATCTTTTCTAAAAAGAATGAATGTTATTTCAAATCTCGATTGCATGTACAACTCTGAAGCTGAACTAGCAACTTGTTTTCACAGTGTATCTTTTTGACATCGGCCTCCTATCTTCCGCTGCTTGCATGCTGCTACGCCATGGCCCAAACCTACAGCCAATCTGCCATCTTGCTACTTGTCAAAGCTTGGCCTTTCACCTCATTCTAACGCCAACATCGCCATGTCAGGCCCTGCCGCCGCTGTGCCAGTCACATGCCACCTGAGTAGTTTTGTAAGTTCTGTTACATTAGACGGATCTGCTATAACATATCCATTCTTTTGTGCTTTACTTTGCCATGTAGATGTGACGTACTTTTCATAATAGAGATTTCCATGAAGCATTATAGAATTGTAAAACATCCAAAAGTGTATGTATGAGATAGAAAAGTTCGACATAGACGAATGATCAATTGAAAAATGTGAACCTGAAATTTGATGCAATAACCACATACTTAGGGGTATACTTATGGTCCCCCTAAAATGTCTGTGTTGTTAATCTGTTTTAAGACGTACATAGGTGGAAGTGCATCTGCTGATATAGTATATATATAAACCCTAACTATATAGTATATAGTTACTTTTTACTGGAATGTGAAGCAGAGTTGATGATACTGTGAATTATATCTTATATCATAGGTGAGTTGTGTATTCAATCAATTCATTAGCTAACAGTATTCTAGTCTTGTCTTCTGAGTCTGGTTGGCAGTGAAAGCAACAGGTTGCTTAGTTTCTTCTCCCCTCAGCCAGAGACGAAACAACCATTTAGTTGTCAACTATTAAATTAATCGCCAGCTAATTTGATTAGCATTTAATCATTTTAGGGTTTTTTTTTTTTTTTTGGAAAAAAAATTCTCTAATTCCAGCATCTTAAATCTCTGGATTGTAGACAAAACCACTTGAGGATGTCAACTTGTGCTTGGGAAACACTGATCGACCATTTTCACTATTTCTGACCTTTTATAGACCAAACCGCTAATCATCGAGGAAAAAAACGACAGATTAATTGTCAATGAAAATAGTTGTTAGGTGCAGCCCTAAACTCAGGTATACGGCTACAGTGGCTAGTGCCCATGTTTTCAACATGCTTATGAGCAAACATGTTAATGGAATTTTTAGGCCATTACTTTGACTAACATAACCCACTTTGTAACAATGTCAACTTAAAAATTGCCAAGTGAAACTTTTTAATTAGTGCCTGGATTGATTCTCCTCCTTATTTGCAAGGCAGTCAGAATTGAGTATTTACACAAGCCTACACAGGTTGTAGTTAATTCTTATGTGTCAATATAAAGAACCACTGCAACAGCCATTCTTCATATTCTGCCTATCTAAAAGACAACTTTTTTTATTTGTTTGTTTATGATTTTTCTATATTGTCTTTTTTTCTCCTTCTCCCTCCCTTTTTCTCAGGCCAGACAACTGCAGAATAAAGAGAAGGAACTAGCCAGCATATCCAGCTTCTACAAAGAGCAACTAGAAATACTGGAAAAAAAGGTAAGGACCATTTTCTTTCTAATAAAGATGTATGACATTAAAAGGACATAGCCAGATCCCATCGGATTAATAAACACATTTCCTCACGTGTCCATTAGTTGCATTGCATTAACTGATGATGTTTGATCAAAATCTTTTTTTCCTTCGGTGGTTTTTTGGTGAGAGTTTAGAGAGGGAGATTCTAGCACTTTCAGCACTTATTTTGACATTTATAACAGGAGACCTCACTAACGAGATAAAAAAAATATCCCGTAGGCTTTTACTGAAAAGAAATCTTCTCACATCAGGAATATCAAAACAAGTCTTAAAGTGACATATTACTCACTCTCCTTAGAGAGTAAAATCTTGCTGAGACACAAGACACTCTTCCCTGCCTTGGAAATGTCAAGCCCACATACCAATGTCAAAATGTAAATGTAAATGAATTGAAAGTTTGAGCAGACAGATGAGAGTCACGACTCACTGTTGATGGACCAGCACTCAGGAGAGGTTTCACAGCGTTTTCTCTCTCGGAGCGCTTCAGTTGTCTAATCAAATGTACTGTGCTTTTCTCATCACTATGTCCTTTTGCCAGCAACCCTGTGGTCTTTTCAAAAATGGAAAAAAAATAAAAGTGGTTTGTTTGGTGCTTTTAAGAAATTATGACCCGTGTTCCCGCCATTTAAGCACTAATGTGTATTTGATATTTTGCACCCTGAAAAAGCCACAAGCACAGTGGTTTGATAAATGTTGCCTACATAGAGAGTAAACTTTGATAAAAGAATCTGTGAGAAGCAAGGTTGGTAGTGCCTGGTGTATGATTTTAGGGCAGGAAAAAGATGGCTTTATGCTTTTAGGGATGGACAGAGGCTAGAGGAAAGGACAAGAGGCATGAGAGTAAAATTACAGAGTGCAAGTGAAGTAAAGAAACGAAGGTGACTATGAGAAAAACACAAGATGAGACTGAGAGGCAGACTGTAGAATTATGAACAAACTGGCATACAAGCACCTCACAGCTGGATGCCTCCACGTAGTCACGTTGCACTTACAGTTTACATCCATGTCTGTGAAATGATGGATGCTTAAGCACTTTCCTTAATCAATTATTGATAAAATTAATCAACTAATTAATTAATTAGCTTATTTCAAACAATACCAAATGTGTTTTTTCCTCAATCAGAGCTTACAGCAACACATTGATATACTTAAACAACACTGCATAGCCTATCAATTGATCCATTAAATTTCACGTTTGATTAATTTTTCACGACTGAATAATCGATTATCAATTAATTGTTATTATCCCTAGTTATGACGTTGAGTAATGGCCAGAAAAGTGTTTTTGCTGAAGATTACGATGTTACACTGAAGATGACCTTTGACCTTTTTGGATATAGATTGTCATAAACTCATCATTTTATCATAATAGACATGTGTGGGGAAATTTTGTCAAAATGACATATGAATTCTTGAGTTACTGGCAAAAGCATGTTTTTGTGAGGTAACAGTGACCTTCCACCAAATTCTAACCAGTTCATTCTTGAGCCTAAGTGGGCGTTGTGCCAAATTTGCAGAATCTCCCTCAAGGTGTTTCTGAGAATGAGATCGCTTCAAGGTCACAGTAACCTTTTGACCTTTGATCGCCAAATTCTTATCAGTTCATTGCTGAGTCCAAGTGAACATTTATGCCAAATTTTGAGAAATTATCTCAAGGTTTTTTTAAGTCATTGCGTTCACGAGAATGGGATGTACAGGTGTACAGACGGTGCGGAGGCACAAAAATGTGACACACTGAAAACAGCAAAACATTAAGTCAATGAAAGGTGAATATTTACAGGTAGAGACACATACACACTCACACCCTTCCCTCCCATGGCCCGTCTCTTGTTTGTCCTCTCACACCAACAACTCCACCTCCAGTATTCTCTAGACTCTCTTTGGGACTTGACTCCCCCTCCACCCCTCTCCCTGCCCCTCCCTCCGTCCTACAGGGCCCATCAGGCAGACGGGGGACCTTATCTAGTCCCTGGCACTCGCCTCCTTTAGGCCTCTGAGAAAACCTTTTACATATCCAAGTTAAATGGAAGGGTCCCTGCACACCGTGCGGCAAGCAGCACACACTGCAATGCTTGACGTAAGAGACTGATTGGCAGAAGAGTGGAGGATGCTCTATCTTTCTCCGCTCGCCAGCGCAGTCACTTTTTCTATCGCTTTTTTCACCCCTCACTTGCTTGCCGCTGACCTGCATGCGGATGAGGGAGTGAGAAAGAGGGGGACTGAGAGCAAGAGATAAAGAGGCTATATGGACTGTGCATTAAACAGTCTATCCTGAGCCAGTGCCCTGAGCTGGCGTCCATCTCCCTCCTTCTCTTCCTTCATTTTCCAATCTAGCACCCCATTCATCCAGGCCTCCTTTCATGCTCCCTTTCCTTTTACCCTGCCTATTTTTCTTTCCATTCACACTCTCATACCTTTGGCAAATACCAGTTGGGCTGAAATAAATGGCCACTTAAAAGTTGAATTGTGACTGTCACAGGTCATATACATAAATGCAAAACACAATTTGAAACAGCAATATGTCTCACTTTTCACATAAATTATAATCCATGTGAAGACCGCTTTACATCGCTCTGTCAGGGCCTCCCTCACATCAGTATTTGATCCTGTTAATGCAAGGCACAGTTGTAGAGGTGTTCAATGCCATCGTCTACGTGTGAGTATCGGTCTCAGAGGAATAATCTCAGAGGACTGTTAAGTTTCCTGTACAAAAAACACACACATGCAGGCGCTCATGTTCATGTGTTGGTGATCTGAGGCAGAGATTTAAGCTATAAGAGCAGCTGGATAAGAAGGAGAATCTACTGGTAATTGGTGTGTGATCTTCCCCTGAATCAACATTTTACTCTGGCTCAACAGCAGCCCCTTCTAACAGGCTAATAACTGCACATGTACGTGTGTGTTGTTGATTACCAGTATGAAAACACACTCTGGTGTCCAGTTTGCCTGAGAGATAAAAGATGATAACAGACTATTGTGTTTGTCTAAAGGCTGTGGATGCTGTTAGTCCACCACTGATACAAATGAGAAGACAGCCTGTGTGCGTGTGTGTGTGCGTGTGTGTTTATTGTGACAGGCATGTGTGTATGCTGTCACCTCAGAAGTAATTGTGATAGAGTGGCCAATCCACTGCACAACTTCGCATTTCCCCTCTTCCACACATTTAAAGACATCCCAAAACTGACCCCCTTCTTCAAGCATACCAGTACATCCTCCACTTCTTCTCTCTCCCAATCCTCTCCTCTCTCTCGTTTATTTGTGGATGCCTCCCTAATCTCTTCCCAGTGTACAGGTGGAGTATATCTGTCTCCCTGTGGCAACATACCCTGTGACTCTGTAAACAAGTCTCAGTTTAAAATTCACCTCTTTTAATCCCCCCCCCCCCCCCCCCACCCCTGTCGACTGCTGCCTCCGAAATAAAAAAGAAAAAAAATTAATCCGCCTTCGTCCAAGCGTGGAGCGTGAAACAACCCCTCCCTCAAAATCCTGACATCAGCCCATCTCAATCCACAGCTGCTGGAGGGTGTTCAGACGAGTGTGCATGCAAGGATCATCTGAACACAAGCATTCACATACAAACACAGATTTAGTCACACACCTGCATGTATGCAAGCTTACACACACACACACGTAGCACACATGCAGCAACACTAATCCCCTCCATGAGTCTTTCCAACACCCCCAAAACCTTGCTTTCCCCCCATTGAGGGTTATCATCCCCCCTTTCTGTCTCTCCACATTGGGCTTTTGTCCCCATGGGTGCAAATGACTGGGAAGAGCTCAGAGTGTGTGTGCCAGTGATAGTGCTGCCACTTCTCCGCTGTCATGAGAGCTGAGCTGGGGCTGTTGCTCTGGGTCTGTTCTGTCAACAGACACACACACACACACACAAACATGTTCAAACACACAAAAATGGCACACAGCCTTGAGGTCCCCCAACATTTCGACTGGATAAGCTGTACCTGTCAGTCCAAACACAACAGTCACACTTATTGTGTCCTCAATTTCGCCATGTTTCCCAGCTCTAGTTGTATCAGTAACTTCTGATGCAGCATCCCTCCCATAACCATCAAACTATTTATATACTGTATACTATCTATAAATCTTAATTTTTCAATAACTGTCTTTGAAAAAAAAATTTTGTCAAGTACCTCTTGAACAGCTCAAAACATTTTTAGAAGAAAAAACGGAGATACAAAGGCACAATGAAATGAGGTAAATCCCATTTAAACATTCTTTGTAATACTAACGGTATGTTCTTATTTTGGTTTCACTTTCTCTTTCACTTCTTCCTGTTTTCAGCTGTATTGTTGCGTGAATAGTGCATTCATTTTCTTGATATTTGTCTGTCATTCAATTTTGAAATTGTCTTCTCGGTCATGATGATGAAACATGGAAGTAATTGTTGTTATAATTATTTGCGGATTTATGTATGACTGATGAATTAAAAAAATGTTGTTTTTTTATGAAAAAATACCCTAAAGTACCCTTAGGGGTAGACGTACCCTCATTTGAGAAACGCTGCTCTAGCTAACTCAAAACTACAAAGGGGGGGAGCAAGAAATGGAAAAAAGGAAAAGATCCCTCTCTGGCTTTGCACCATGCTAACATGGCAAAATGTGTTTATTCCAAATGGGGGGCATTATATCAATTACTGCCTGACCCCACCTGGTGCTCAAGATAGAGCCTTTTTAGGATGCACCAATCATCAGTGAGAAGTTCACTTTACCTTTAAACTGTCTGCTAGCTCCTTGTCTTCCTGGTGCCCTACTCTCTATGTCCTGCATAATCCGAGGCACCCATGGGTTTAAGCCCCTGTGGGGCCTCCTTTTTTTATCTAGGCTCCAACACTGAATGTCCCACAAGGCAACTACAGACTTTCAAGTTTAAGCTCAGCTTTCCTCAGTTGAGTGTACCCACTGAGCCCTTGACCTGAGGTTAAAGGCTAAGACGCTAACATGTGGCTAACTTCTTACCACATATTCCCAGGGAGCCAGACAAAGTATTAGCTATCTCTTCTTTAACAAGAAGTGAGACTTACTGTCTCTTTAATGTCCACGAATCCAGGGCTTGGCTTCCAGAACTTTCAAATTAAGGTAATGTTTAGTGCTTAGTAGATTATTGAACCACATGAGCAGGCATTCTGAAGTCTGGAACTGTCATTCATTTCAAAGGTACACGATGCTGGGATGACGTATGCTTCTCGTCTTTGTAGCTGCAGTTGAGGTGAGGCATCTGCAGTATTTAAACCTTGTGTGTATATTAGCAAAGGGGAGACTTAGCAGCGAGAGTATAATCCTGTCCTGGAAAATCCAATATAACACCGGAAAACATAACTGGCAGGGATAAAGTCTTATACCTAGGGATGTTTAGTGTCCCCACATTGTGAATTACAGTGACAGCAAAAACGGGTGTTTTGTGTTTTGCTTTTAGCCACTTTCCAAGCCATTCAGAACTTGTAGGCAGAGTTAAGCAAAGGGATGTTTTTTTTCCTGTTCCAAAGCCATCAAAAAAAACCTATGAACATGGCACAATATCTTGATGATCTCATCAAAGTTATATATGTTTTCATAAATCAACTTATAGAAATAACTCAGGATTTGGCATATTTCTGCAATCAACTGCAGCAGTTTCCATGATGACTGAAATTGAAATTTACTGGGTGGATACTTAAACATTACTGATAGAGTTTGGGGAAAAACAACTTCTACTCCTACATACAAGACTTACGACTTATATTTTACTGTCTTCTCTTTAAAGAACGTAGGAAGGAAAGAAAAGGATTGAGGGGCAGATTATTGCATTGTAGTGAATAGTAGCAGATAGGATTAAGGAAAAAGATGGCTATGACATTACTTGAGTCGTTTCCAACACCAGACTTTCAAATCAGGAGAAGCATGTCTGCAGATCAGCGTGAAATAATGAGATATGAAAATGACTAGGGGGCACTGGAGGAGTAGAGGGCTAGGGATTGTGGAGGAGGTTTGTGTTTGATCCCATCTCCTTCCCTGCTCAGTCACTTCAATTATCTTCCTCTCCTATCACCCCATCTATTGGGAATATAGGGAATGATTAAGTAAAAGCGTGAGCACTGCGGTTATTGGTTTAAAATGGTGATTACTGCCAGGGTGGCGAGAAAGATTTGCTTTGTGTTGGGGGCATTCCAGGCAAACTGTATTTCATGTGATTTGACACAAAGCCTGTAACATGGTCATTCATCTTATGGGGCTGATGATTTGAAACCTTTTCTCAACACCGGGGCTGGAAATACTGCACACTTTAACATTTTCTTAAACTACTTATGCTTGTGACATCTTTCTAGTCAGCGCAGCTCATAACCACAATTCCGTGTAGTTAACACTGTGACCACTGATTACTCCAGTAGAGGTGTGCTGTATATGACCTTGCCCTCTAGGTACGGACTCCACCTGTGTAGGAATTGCTGTTCAAATGCCACTGTTTCTTACATGAAATAAAGCATTATGAAGTACCAACAGGCAATCAGCATTCAGATTTGTAAGCAGCGCTGTAAAATTCAAAGGTCTCTAATTTAACAAATGTGACATTTAAGATGGTGTTTTATGCATTTTGCCTATCATCATTGGCCTATTACAGCTTGAACTGAAGCCAAGAAATAACAAATTAAATACTTCTCACTATGGTAATGTTATGCAGATAATCCATGTTTTTAAAGAGCTATTATGCCCATTTTCAGGTTCATACTTTTGGGTTTCTGCTAGAACATGTTTAGTGGTCATAAAACGCAGAAGACCTCATACTGTCTGTGATGGAACTGTATTCACCCTCTGTCTGAAGTGCTCAGTTTTAGCACCTGCCCCCTCCCGCAAAAAGCCTAGTCTGCTCTGATTGGTCAGCTTTTTCAGTTTTTCTGTATAAATTGATGTGAAAAACTCCTGTACTCTTGTTCAATCTTCATTTTGACGAATAATAAATAAACTTAATGAGACACAGTTGATCTTAGATGAACATACAAATTTAACGACAACACAAATCAGATTTGAGAAGCTCTTGGTACAGCATGTACATGGACAAAGACATACCAAACACTTTAATAAATGGAACAATGATTCACACTCGTTAAGTGTATTTCACATAACTTAGAGATGCGTCAAAATTGGATTCTAAACATCATCAAAGTCTTGATCTTACAGTATCTTAACCTTCAAACACTCTGGAGCCTTCTCATATGTATACATGCAAACAGTGAAGGACTCTGATGCTAAAAATGTCTAAACCATGACCATGGATGAATCATACATACATTTCCAATACTTAAATAATTTTCGATGACACTGGTGTCTCTGATCCGTCATTGCAGCCAAAGGAAAAAACTGAGAATAGAGGCACTTTCTCCTGTGAAAAATCACCAGTAAAAGCTTCTTAACACAACGTGACACGTTCCAGCAGGAATATGTTTCAGAATTGGGAAGAAATTAACAACATTGGCAGCAAAGATCTCATATTTGGCAGACGTTAGCATGTAGCAATATGAGGAAATGTAAAGTATTTGTAATGTTAACACTTGCAGAAACATGCCAGGAGTGGATAACCATATAAAGAAATCCATCTCAAGCTGACTTCACCTTGTCTTGAAAGTAGAAAAAAAGTTTGAAACAGTGTATTCAGAACAGGTTTTTGATCACAGGGATTACTTTTACTTGTATTTACCTCATTATTTGAAATTTAAGCCACATATGCACACACAACACAGTAACATTTTATATGACAGAAAATAAGGAAAGGAGTAATTAGTACCCATTAAATTCTAATTCATGCGACTCGATTTGAGAACTTAGTCAGTCTTGTTTTTCCTGTTTTGAAATAACGTAATGTTCTTAAAGCCATCATTAGAAGCAGCATATGCCTGAGCCGTCTGCCAGGTGTTCACAATGTAAAGGGAAACTCCTTCAGAGCTGCAAAATACGACTGAATCGTTCTCAACTTTCTTTCTCTCTTTGTCTCTCTGCCTCCAGAACCTTGACAACTACAAGCAGGCAGCTGAACAGTACAACGAGGCAGCTACTAAAGCTGAGGCCCACATCAGGTAAATACTGTGAATTACTTTGCAACACCATTTTCAGTGGAATGAACCATTCAGTATTCTCATTACATCGTTGCTCCTTACTGCCTCAGTATTGTTATATTTTTACGAGCCTATCATAGGCTAATGCAGTGTGCTGAATGCACCTGTAAATAATCTATTAGTTGAGGGTGGGATTTTTATCTTTCTCTGGGCTAACCCTGCATATCAAAATTTAAGGCAGACATCATATGCAGAGTTAAAAAAAAAAGAGAGAGAGCTCTGACTACTGGGCTGTCCGCACAGCAGTTGTCAGAGAGCAGATGTGGGCAGAGACCTGTGTGAAGAGTGTGAAGGCTGGTTGAATGTTAGTATGATGTAAATGTGAATCGCACGCCTCCTGTCTCTGCCTGACAGTCTAAAAATTAATTTCCACACATGCAGAAGTGATAATTTACTATTATCACTTCTCATCTCCCATATAATAGTATTGTGACAAATGATTGTATTTACATATCAGGGCTCTCCATTTACACAAATATTGAGTTAAATATTTCTGACATCTGTCGCAGCTCAGTGTATAAATACCTGAGAATATCTTTTTAAAAGGGATGGTTTAGATTATTTGAAGTGGGGTTGTATGAGGTACTTGTAAGGTATTTGTACTTGTACGAGAAGCAGGCAGGTGTAAGCGATATGCTATTTTGGACAGGAGCAGCAGAAAAAACTGTATTTTAGCCACCTAAAAAAATCAGTATCAGTGTATGCTGTATGTAAAATATTTTCACCACTTTCCCATCAGGCAGCTCGTTCTGACGAGGAACTGAAGCAGCCATCCATGCAGTCTTCAAAGCCACCAGACTCCTTTGAGAAAAACAGTAATTTTACCTTGCTCGTCTATTGCCTCCTTTGATAGTTAAGTCGATTTGTGTTATTGTGTGACTTTGGCGTTTAAAAATGTTAGTGCAGATTCATTTAAGACACAATAACATAAACTAATCAATCACGGCAGTGGAAACTTCCATGTTCTGCAAGGTAAAATTATTTTTTTTTTCTCTAAGGAGGCTGGTGTCTTTGAAGAGAGCAAAATAATGTTTTCAGTTTCCTGTCAGAGGTCTCTCTGTGTCAATGTTCAGCTGTGACAGTATTCCCAATATAGCGTTAACTTAAACTGATATTGATTTTTTTAGGTGAGACTTTTTCAAGGTGGCAACAATACATTTTGCTGCTGTCCCCGTCCCCAGCAGTACATTGCTTAGCTTCCATGGTGGCACACCTGCCTGTCGCTCCAAACTGGTGCCATGGCACCTGACATCTACTGTTTGTAATAAACTTTCTATACCTATCTATAAGCTCCCCATACAACCTCATTTCAATAAGTCCAAACTATCCCTTTGAACTTAAGATTTTGATAAACTAAAACAGGTATTTAAAACAGTGTGATAACCATGGTTTTAAGTTTAATTATGTCATTTGGGCATGCATTTTATAACAAAACAATATCTGGAAAATGCTGCAATAATTATGAGGCAGTTCTTTTGTCTGTTAGGTGGCCTTTCAAAGTATGTTAATTGTCCACTAAGTGCATGTTTAACACATGAATGGAGCTATAATAGCCTAATGTATAATGCACATGAATCATTAACAGGTGCTGCTTATTTTGTCTTTATTTGTTATTTCTGTTAAGACTACTTTCTTTCTCTTTTCTTGCTTTATTTGCAAATTAGACGTGGAAAAGAAAATGGTGAAATATATGATTATCACCAACTTGTTTTTATTCCATTGCATTATCTACTCGGAGAGACAACTTGAAGTGTGTGAATCTTTTTAGCTTGTATGTTGTATGCATTCTTGTTTGTGAATGGGCGCTACATTTCATGTATACATTTTTACAAAAATACATTCTTGTGGCATATTGGCACTCATCTGTTGTCCATCATCTGTATGAGAATTTTTACATTAACATCCTCGCTTAAAAAAAAGAAAAATTATTATTTTTTTAAAAATACAGTGGGTTAGAATTAGGGGTTAGCATGCACCTCAGTTTTATCATTTACCATTATATAATCATTTGTCTTGAAGCCACTACTAGTCTAATTATCCCAGCAATAAATGATGAACAACTTGGCTCCATTCTGCTTGTAGGAAAACAGAAACAGCAGGATTTCACAAGAAGCAGGGGTTCTCCTCTGAAATGGCAGAGCTCAGACCTCACCTCCTGTCAAAAAGCATGTCAGATTCATTCAACACTGAACCGCCGCCTCACTGCCAGAGCATGTGGGTCTTGCCAATTTACGCCCCACTGTAACACCCATTCTTACCCCCTTTTGGAAATACAGAGAGAGCCCTGTGAATCCAATTTAGTCAGAAAGCCATTCATTTTCCCTTTTCCCACTTGCATGGCAATGATTATCGCAAAACTGATGAAAGACGGCTAATTAATTCAGATCTCTTTTTTTCATCCGCTTTTCTCATGCACTCATTCCTCACCTTTTAGTTGGCAGTAACACATGAATCCTTTTTGTTTTTAACCTAGACCCTATGTCTTACTATTCACCATTAAAACCTAAAATTAAGTTAAAATGAAACAAAACCTTTAAAATTAAAATATACATTAGGAGCCAGCTGTTTGTTTGCTGTCAGCTGAGTTAGTCTCATGAGATGCAGAGGGAACACAATAAACAGAACTGAAAAATCTCCCTACTGAACATTCATAATTTCATATTGGACACATTAGTAAGTTTTTGCAATAAGAATTTAATAGCAAAATGATAAATTCTAATAGATAAAATAAGTTGTTATTTTCTTTATCCATTTTCTTACAGTGTGAACTATATATATATAAGCCATATAGTTAATTAGTCTGAGACTTTTCATTGGATAATGAAGGTAGAGTCAATTTCAAGTCATTAAAGTGTTTGTTGATGTTGTAGTGACACAGAGGCGTAACTGAATTCTCTGCAAACTTTATGCAATATCATTAATATCCAAATTTATCTGCCTTTTCCTTTTAAGGTGGGAAATGAAAGAAAGTCAGTTTACAACTTTACAGCATTAGTTTGTTACTCTGAGTGCAAGTTAAGGTGCTGTACCATGAAAAAAACATCTTTCTGTCCAAAGACTTTAGTTGGTGTCATACCTCTCTCTATTATTTAAAATGGTCAAAAATATGGATATCTAAAAGTAACTGCATGAATCTCATTTTTAAGTCAGTAGTGTAGTGTAGTGGCAGGCAGTCTTTCCTGGAAACAGCAGGAGGAAAAAAGAGATGCTTGGTCTTTTTGCTAGCTGTGCACTGTATGATGGGCAGTGACCTCATCCACCACACTGCCATCCTCTTGCACCTGCTCCATTGAATTTAACAGCATACAATTCAAGTCCAAAATTTTGTCCTAATGATTACATTAGCAGGGATTTGCTATTGTCCATCGCTGCATGGAAGAGGTTAGAAGATCAGTTCTGCATGAGTTTGCCGAAAGACTATTTTGTCCTGCCACAATGTGTTGCTCATTATTTTATTTTATTTTTTCAGTGTGCGCGCACACAAACTTTCACTCCCCTTTTCCCTTTTCTATCTCTGCCACACATACAGGCACACTTTGTATTCAGGCAGCCACGTGCTCGTCATGTTCTGTCAGCATTTGGGCAACGTTTCATTGTTCCGTGGTCACGCTGTCATTTCACACTACACTGACCACCCAGTAATTATTCTATTTACCCACTGCTGAAGGGAGGGGGGTCGTGGGGGCTGCAGCACAGTCCAACATGTTATGTAGCTACAGTATCTTTTTCCTCCGTCTTTGTCTCTGGCTCCTGTTTTGCCCATGAATTTCCCTCTTATTGTGTCATTTTCCTAATTCTGCTTGTTATTTCGCTGCCCATGGTTGTAACTATGTCACCTTTATGCATTTTAGTCAGGTTTTTTTTTTAGAATTTATATCTGCCTATGTCTCTGTGATTTTATTGGGTATGACAGAGAAGAAGAGGTAGAGTCTTCCTCTGGATAGTTTTGATTGTATTGGCTAGACTGTTGCACCTGACCAGAATAGGTAAACAAACAGTATATCATTTCTACCAATATTGGTCTGTCTAAAAGATGGACTTTGATGACATTTTGAAGTAGTGTTGGATCATGGGTGTGTTGTTATCTTCATTGTTTAACAACCATACAGAAACATTTCTATAGCTATGCTAACAAATATCATCGCAGCTTAAAATCTAGCAGAGATGACTTACACAGAAATCATGTTCAGTGATTAAAGTCATCTCATGAAATAGTTGCAAAAAGTGCTAACTTATCACGAGCGTTAGATGAGCCGACTACCCGTCCACTGTACAGCTACTGTAGCTGCTAGATGGCAAATTCAATTGTTGGGAAGCCCAGCGCCTTTAACCATAGTTGGCTTTGGTGGTGTCTATTTTTTCATATCATCACAGCTTCATGGAATTTCACCGTAGTATACAGTTTATGATGGTATCAGTGTGCAGCACGAACACACACACTCAAATAAATGCACACCTCCTCCTGCCCAGGTAGTGCTGACCAGCGACTTCACTACGCTTAGCGGGCTCTTGTTAGTCGTTTGGTTAGTCAGCATTTCTGGTTTGTTGCATTTGTCTCCGGGTTAGGTGTGAAGATAAAATATTCCTTGCCGTCTCTCTCTTGTTGTTAGCATGAAGCGGGTCGTTTTTTACAGGCTGGGTACTGTCTTGTTTTCCTCACCACTCACAGTCAGCTTAGCTGCCTGTTGCACCACACTGACCTCCGTTGGCATGAGAATTACACAGCATGCAAAACATCCTTATTACAGCCTCTCCAATGCGATATTATTAAAAAGATGAGGGTCTGTATTTTTGGGGGTATCAAAATCATACGTCAGGATTTCTTAATACCCTAATATACTGTAATACTGTGGTACCGCCCAAAGAAGTCCCTAGATAGCACTAACTAACTAACTGAGTGAGGCAGCAGTCAACCAGCGGCTCCTATGTTCTGCGAAGTATAATTACAGTTTCTGTTTAAGAAGTCTGTTGGTTCTTGGGTAAAGAGGATAGGACACCATTGACAGGTGATTCAATTAAATGTTAATGTTAAATTCAATTTCTTGAATGAAATTACAGATTTCGTTGGGTTTGAACATTGTAGAAACGTATGAATTTATTTGGGATAATGTAAGGTATGTTACATAGGTCTAGTTGTGTTTTGACATTTTAATGAGGAAATGAATCAAATTGCTAAAATGAAAGGAGTAGAAGACTTTCAGCCCCCTCAATGCTCCTGTAACTGTGGAGAGACAAATTAAGAGTGATTTGCTGAAAAAAGAAATACATGCATTTTAAGAAGAGAAGCAGTCGATATTTTTTGAAGTTCAGACTCAACCATAGCACATTATTCAGTGGTGGAGAAGTTGATTTGAGTTTTCAGAACTGACGGAAGATGTTGGTTGATGGCTTTTCTGCATGGAGTGGTTAAGGTCAAGTGGAGGAAGAAGATGTGACTGAGTAACACTGACCAAAGGCAGTTTTGGAAAAGAAGGGTTAGCTGTGGCATCATGCTGGAAACCTTCTGATGTGCAAGACTCAACAATATAAGTACAAAGGTGCAGATCGTTTTATGGGCTATTTACCAGCACCAGGGTTTCAAATTTGATAAAAGTGGTGAGCTGGTGGAGGAAGTAATCCGATATGGTGAAACAGAAATTAGGTACAAAGCTGTTGCTTATTTATAAGCGATGCCACCATTACAGGTCCCTTTAAGTCTTTTTCATTTGTTTTTTGGCAGTCATTGTAGTCCCACTTTGGCTGCTATTTCTGAGCTGTGATTTCAGAACCAGCCCCACATAGTTTGAGTGCAGAAGTTTAAGCTAAAAGCTGGCTCTCACACCTGAGGAGGGCACTTTGTTGATTGCAGGGCAACAAGATGGAAGCCTCCGGGGTTATGGCCTCTCTTTTCCTACAGTGGACAGGTCACACTCTCTGAAACATTATCCTCATGTGGGGACATAGTGAGTGGTGAAATGTTATCTAGTGCCACTTGGCTTGCCTCCCTATATAGGGCATTTTAGAGAAGTTCATCCATTAGCCTTGCCTTAGGGTATCAGGCTACCCATATTCCATAAAAATACCTCACCTAAGAGACCCACAACATTGCAGCTTAGCTTACTTTAAGATCTAAAAATCCATTAATCCTCTTAAAAAAAACCTTGTTACCCTCAAAGTGTTAGCAAAGACAGAACATAAATGAACCTTAGGTGGATGTCTGTGTGAGGATTCACCATGAAGTAACTGCTGACAGTTTGTGGTTAAAAGCCTTCTTTCATGTGGGTTTGTTATATCTACTTTATTCCGTATGTGTGTCTATTCTTGTGTGTATGTGGGTAGCGTGTCCAATTAGTGAAACAGACAGGTAGCTAACTGTAAGGATCTCTGTGCCCCACAAGGTAGTAGACTGCTAGTCATTACTAGAGACAAGACCTGTCTGCGCTCTGGTCCAACAAAAATTTACCATTAAGACAGAAAGCTGCAGTTACTTAGACACTCTGCCTCTGTTACTGCCCCAGTGTGCTTCTCTTTGACTGCCTCTATACAGAGTCTATATATAAAGTAACACACACACACAAACGCAACGGCTCAAGAATAACAGACAGGTTAGATTTGGTCTGTGCAGTTACAGTTGATATGGGGGAGGATGAACAAATGAAGATTCACATTTTTTATTTTCACTGCTGCATTAAACAACAGATTTTCATTTTCATAACTTTATCAAACATCACCATTGTTATGTTGATGTGAACAGTTGTGTATGCAACAATCAGAAGAACATTTGGCTGCTGTTAGCATACAAACTAGTGGTCTTCACAGGTCCGTTAGGTTTTTAAAAGCCCTTTGTCATGCACATATGCTGGCTTGGCTTGACTCGGTTTGAAGGTGTGTCTTTAAAGGGATGGTTCAGATCTTTTGAGTGGGGTTGTATGAGGTACTTATCCATAGTCAGTGTATTACACACAGTAGATGACAGTCGGCACACTCTTCAGAACAGAGAAGCAGGCAGCTGTACTGTCATGGAGGCTAAGCCATGTACTGCTGTGGGGTCAGCAACAAAATGTATTTTAGCCACCCAAAATCATTACACCTAAAGTGTACACTATATTGAGAATATTTTCATCACATTACTTTGTCCCCAGACAGCAATTTCTGACAGGGAACTGAAGCCGTTACATAGCTCTCTCCATTGCCAAACTCCATTCAGAAAACAAATAGTTGAACATCACTTAGAACAGGAGCTTCTGACCGACAGCTGCCTCGATCAGTTCGTTTGTGTGTGTATTTGACTTTGGCATTTAGTTCGGCTTCACTAAAGTCTCACTATAACACATGTTGAGATGTAATACTTTATAAGCCAGTGTGACATGCCTCACGTCGTATGTAAAACTGTGTCCTCCATGGGAGCCAAAGTAGGGATTCATAGTAGTAAATCATGTGTTCAGGTATTGCATTACTTATTGTGTTGTAATGATTTGAAGGCTACAGTGTGTTTTTTTTTCCAAAAGACAAGTTCTGTAAAGAGAAGAACCTTACAAATTAAATGACACAAAAGTGGAATTGAAATAGTTGATGATAAAAAAAGGCTAGTGATGGATGGTGATAGCAGCGAAACGCTCCAGAGAGCATGTCTCACCCCACATCACCCGCAGCTCGAGTTGAGTCGTCCAACCGCAAGGTCTCCTGATTGAAAAGTTATCAGCGATGAGATGTCACACACAAACACACGTGCACATGCGCCCCCTTATCTTGTTCCCGCATGTCACCTGTTTTAATGAAACACTCTCCTTATCCCCTCCCATCTCTCTCTCCCTATATTTCCACAAAGTGAGTTTGGTGGGGATCAATCAGCCAGGCTAACAGAGTGCGAATTGTTCTTCTATATTCCTATCTCCTCTCAGCACTTCAGCTGTCAGCGTACGAAGATACGGGCGGAGTTCTGTCTGTCTTCAGTTTGTGGCTTGTAGTTGTTTTTGATTGCTATTCCCATTTGAGACATAGACTCTGTAAGTGTTTTGGTGGATTTAATATTAAATTTAGAGAAGTTTTTGGGGTGTTGTCATACAATGAGATTATGATCAAGTGATTATTATGACTACCTTGATAATCATGGTTTCTAAATGACGTCAGTCCTCAGACAGACCTTCGCAGGTTTGACGAACTAAATCTGTAGTTTTGATTTTATGTGATTCTGATAATTTTGCGATTCGATATGTAATGTGGATGTTATCCCTGTGGTGGTATCATAAAAGCTTTACAAAGCCCCTAACAATACAAAATGCATGCTCTGACTGTCATTCCTTTTGATCTCTCTCCAGCCATGATATCTTTGATCCTCTCCTCTCCCCCTCCATGCAGTGTAATATTAAAAACCAAAAGTACAATGCCATGGCTGCAGCTTTAAAAAAACCAAATCATACATTAATAACCGCTCACACACACACACACACACACACAAACACCAACTAAGACACAGAGAGAATAATAAAATGCTACGCCTTTACGATTTTTCCTTTTTTGTCTTATTACTTTATTCCCTAATGTCATGCTTCGCAGTGGCGCAGAACTTGAGCTCTCTTCATGAAAACCACACGCTGCCAAGGTGAGACAAAAAAATAATGAAATACTTTAACAATTTGAGCCTAATCTTTCTCCCCCCACCTCTGCACGTATTTATGCAAACCGTCACAGGCAGAAAGCAATTGGAGTGTTGTTTTTCTTCTTCTCCCCCTGCAAAAGTTAGCTATCAAACTAGCTGGGGCGGCTAATGTTTTTCTAATAAGAGCTCACCTTTAATTTCAGTCAAACGAGGCAGTTGGTGCAGATTAGCAGAGGCAATTTTCTGCTTCAGATTCCATTATTAAAACACTCCTGCTATCAGAAAGTTTCTCTTGTCGAATTGAGAAAAGTTTTTTTTCTTGAGCTTGGATTAATACCTTTGGGCTATTGTTGCTGTTATCTGCTATTCTTAGGGAGTAATTCAGAATGCCGGCCAGCTGTCAGAGTGCTAAGTCAAACATCAGCCAGTCGTATAATTTTAATCATGCGATTGAAACTCTTGGCAATGGATTTTAAACTGACCAACACTTCAGTGCTGTCCTCGTTTTCAGTATAACACAAATTCTTTGTTTTTCTTGGCAGATCCTGTCTTTAATCTCATAATGTCCTTTTTAATTTGAATGAGAGCCATTCAGTCTGAAATCCTGTATCATGTAACATAAGGCTGTTAAGTATTTTAATATTAAGCAAAGCCAGCACCTCAGATGAGTGTATCCAGCTTTCTTTTACATGACTGAAACTCTGTTTGCCTGCTCTTAATAACATCAACAAGTGAATAATATAGACCCTGATACCTTGTCAGTGTCCCAACTGAATGACTGTTGGTCACACATTAAGCAAAAAGCACTACTCTTCAACCGTCATCCTGAGCACAGAGTGGCATGGCACTGCACAAAGTGCAAGAGGCAAAATGCAGATTGTGATGGTTGCCATGGGCTACTGCAAGGGTTATTTGTCATTAAAAGCGTCACTGTCACGTTCTGTTTCTCTCCCTTTCTCTCTCTCAGGTTGCATTCACTTCTCCTTTCATGAATATTCTCTCCGCATGTGATTTATTTAATCCTGTCGCTCCACCCTCCACTGCACACACAGACACACACACACACACAAACTCAGAGTGCACAATACACATACAAGTGCAGAGAAATTTCTTCCACAGTCTTCCGTGTGTACAGTTTATCTCATGCGCACACACACATGCAGTGTATTTACAAAGCACAGTTCAAACACGCACACACAAATTTATTGTGTGTATTTGTCAGTGAAGGTAGGGACAACTGGGCTCATTCATATGTGAAGGATGCATGAGTCTGTAATTGCTTGGAGGAATGGCATGAGGGCAGTTCTGTGTATGTGCATGATTGCGTACGTGAATGTCAGGTGGTCAGCTTCCCAAAATAAATAGGCATGTCCCATCATGTTAAAGGAAGCCATGCATCTCCTTATAAAATGGACCACTAATTCTTTGTCTTTCTCTTTCTGTCTCTTGCTTGTTGTTCATTCGTCTGAACAATACAGTAATGTATACAGACTGAAGAAATGACTGTGTGATAACATCATGAAGTTCATTAGAAAATGAGAAAACTTGACATAATAAATGTCTAAACAAGGTCTTGTCTAGTGTCATACACAGGCAGAGGAGCTGTGTTCAAAGTTCATTATCGTCCTTGGTAGCAGCAGTTGACAAATGAAGCCCAGATCTGAAATAAAAACTTTCATGAATGAGAATTGCTTTTGATGCACAGAAAAAAGGAAATTTGAAACATCTTAAATTATCTACAATTTGACCTATGTCATAGACTTGAAGGTAATATTTACTGTATCCAAATTATAATACTATGCACTACATACTCCTATGTGCACGATTGTTCAACATACTTTTTGTGTGAATAATCATTAGTATGGACTGCATATTTTTGGACAAACTGGGCCGTAATTACTATGTCACTTTCTGAGAGCATCCTTGCCAATTTTAGATGCATAACCAGGGTAACGAGTTCCAACCTCACCTCTATGGACAATATAAAAAAAACAATATTTAGTATATAGTTCGCCTAGCAAAGGGAAATCTTATACTCACACTCACCAACTGAAACAGAGCCGTGTTGTTTGTGTCCATTATGAAGGTTTGGGTCTACTGCATGGCATTGTGGGAAATTTATGCCGGCATAGTATCTATTGTTTGCATACTGTGATACTGTACACAAAGAAGTAGCAATTCATGCAATATTCGTTTCATACAGAAGTTTCAAGCACATTAAAATACTTTTAGTATTTTTAATGTTCTATTCTAATCTTATCTTTCCTGTTCCATTACTGTATATTCTGATTTGTTCTATTACATTTATTTATTTATTTTATGTTTTCTTTTACAGTAATTCTTTTGTGTTCTATTCTCCTCTGTTTTATTCAATTTTGTTCTAGTCTGTTCTGTTTTGTTCCTTGCCGTTATATTATATTAGTTTCTACTTTATTTAATTCTGTTCTACTCTGTTTTGGTTTGGTTTTCTTGTATTTTGTTCCATTTTATTCAATTTTGTTCTGTTATGTTTTGCTCTATTCTTTTGCTATTGGAATGAGTGTGCATATGAGCGGTTGTACAGGATACTGTGAATAATAAATTTTGTGTGTGTGTGTGTGTGTGTGTGTGTGTGTGTGTACATATCCATATCCCAATCCTTCCAGTTACGAGTTCTGTCACAACAGCAGGTAAATTACTACAAGCAACAGAGCACTCAAGGATTACCCTCATGTAGGATTAGCATTCACTACCTGTGTGTGTGTGTGTGTGTGTGTGTGTGTGTGTGTGTGTGTGTTTGCTTGCATGTGTGCATATGATTGTGTGCTTTTGTCTACACACATGTACTGTATGTGTGAGTGAGATAAAAAGAAAAGAGAAAGTTTGACTTTGACTCTTAAGCTGCTTTGTCAATGCATAATTCATCTCTCTCCACAGGCTGCACCTTGAAGCCTTTGAAACTATCTTAGCTCCTCCAACTGCAACTAAAACAAACCATAAACAATCTCCTGTGTTTTTATTTTCCTTTGCTCTTCATAAGATTTAATGATACAAAACAGACATTGTAAGTGCTGCGGTTACTGTGGTTTCAACTAAGCCTTCAAGGATTAATCAATGTTTAGTCATTTGTATGTTTTTTAGTTTATTTTCAATCATTATTATTATATTCCAATTCGGCATAGTTGAAATTAAGGACTTATGGTAGTTAGTCCTGTGATTCTTATTTTAAATTTATTTTCTCAAAGCAACAAAGACTGCCACTGTATCTTGTGCACGTGTGCCAGAGACTGAAGCTGTAGATTTATACTCAAGATAATGTTTTCTTGAGTACAGCTTATTTTACAGCTTTATATTGCTTTGTCTAAAAACTAGAGGAAGGTTTCATGGCTGTTTGTCACCTGTCAAACGATGTTGCTGACTCTGTTCATTGCCCTGTTGCATTCCTAGTAAGGCCATCTCTAATATCAGCGTGAAGTTTGTCAGTATAACATAATCATAATAGATGTGAATAATTGTCTAACCTATGACAAAAGAAATTCTTATTACAGTTGCCTACAGTTATAGTTACTGTATAAATGTATGTTTTGAGCTTTTAAGCTCATAGAATTATAGAATTAAGGATTTATATCTCTCTGTTAAAGATGTTCAATTCTTCCATGTTTTATTTCAGTGAAAAGGTTGAATATGTTCTATAAATAGGAAGATAAAACATAAAACTGATTGAAAATCTTTTTTTGTGGATTTATTTATTTCAGTGTCAGTGCTTATGTTATTTTACAATCAAGAGCAAGGGGAAATAGAGCTCAATACCTATACCAATAACAATAAATCAACAATGCATAATACCAATCAACTAGGAATGTTTTTGATAATACTGAGCAACTGGTGCAGCACCACTGGCAATACCTGGTACAAGACAATCCCTTTACAGGCTAAGAGCCTCTTTACATCTGATATAACCATTTTTCTTGGATGATCAGATAACAAGTGGACTATGTCAGTCTCCTCACTTCTGGTATTAAAATGCATCTTCACATGCCTCTAAAGAGACCACTTTTGATCAAATCTTTCTTCCCTGCTTTCTATGCAAATAAAGACATACATCATCTATGTTGCAAAGACCAAATGCATTTTTGGAAAGTTTGTTGTGCTCTACGCACCCTTTACTGCCAAATTAATAGTTCCCCCGCCACTAGCAGATTACTACTGAGGAAGTGTGAGCTCCACACCAGGTACAGTTGGTTACTTACCCAATGGTAATTAACGGATTTCAAGCTGTTTCAGTGTCAGTATGAGTTTGTTGGGGCAGGTTTAACAGCTGCTGCTGTGTCACCTCTTTCTAACCAAGCAGATGTTTAACTGATTGCTTCTACAGTGCTGTGTAATGACAGCAACAGAAAGTTTGCCTATCTGGGGGAAGATGGATACACAAGAGAGTAGACTGAGTAAATGGTCCTTCAATGTGGACATATTTAGCATACACTTTGCTGAGAGAATGTGGCCATAAGCAGCCCAGACCACCTTTACATGTGGTCTGATTGACTGGACCTCAAGACACACTGAGGATGCATAGGATGCATTTAAAACTGTATCCGATCTCCAAAGGCGCATTTCATTAATACAAAGTTAAAACTGACAATCAAATGAACTTTAAAAAAATGCACAATTATACATCTCCAAGAGGTTGGAGCATTCATAGTAAATGAAGACATTCTCAGTACACAGTGCCGTGCCATAATCATACTGACCCTCCTCTCTACCCTCTGTTTATGTGTAGACCTCGACAGACTGCATCTGTGTGCAGTGAGCTGCAGGCCAAGGTGCTCCAGTGCTACAGAGAAAATCCACAGCAGACCCTGCACTGCTCCAGCCTGGCCAAACAGTACATGACCTGTGTCCAGCAAGCCAAGAAGGTAGGCGAGGGCTCTACACTACAAGTCAGTGTGATGAGATGAAAGAATGAAGAAAATAGTGTTTTTTTTCAACTGCTGTTTTTTGTGGGGGTGTGTTGCTCTGTTGTAATGTGTAAATATGTGTGTGGCAGGTAACTTCACACGTCTCTACTTTCAATTTCCCACTCCCATTGTTTTGTTTTTGCCGTTATCACTACTTGCTCACTCCCCTTGAGTAACACACATGGCCACAGTACTTAAAGTGGCTCTCTTTTCTGTAAAGATGTTTTTTTTTTAATTAGCTCACTTTTTTTTTTAAAGAAGACAGAAGGATAGCAGTTAATTAGTGAGACCTGGAAGGAGCTTGACAGTCACACTGACAGAGGAACAAAAAGGTGAGGAGACAAATAATCCTTTCAGTGCTCCTTATACTGAATCAGTTAACTTCTTAGAATTGTAATCTGCATGTTGGGTTACTTTGACACTTCAAATAGGAAGCTAAATCAATGAGACATGCTTATTGAGCGGATTTATAAGTCACCAGGCGTGTACTGTGTTTTGGAACTTTCTGATAGGAAGATTACACCGTTATTAGTGTATTAAAATCAGTTGTGGCATTCAGCTCTTTGAAATGCATTCTGCTTTCTGCTGATACTTTCGCAAATAGTGTTCAGACCCTATGCTTATCTACAAAGTGCTTATTTTACCCAATTTCTCCATCAAAAAAACAATAATGAATGGGGCAATTTGCACATATTATCGTGACAAAACGCACTGATATGGCTCCAAAGTAGATAAAAGGCACAAAACAACAATTGGTGAATTTGGCAGTTTAAACGGTTGATAAAAGCAAGGCAAAGGCTCACAATAAAAGCAATCAGTCTTTTTAAACTGGTTCAAAAGATCCATTTGCCAGTGGGATGGTGTTCTTTGCAGGGGAAAAAATATAAAATCTGTGTATATGTGTTTGTACGTGGGTCAGTTTTTTGTGAGCATGTGTTTTATAAACTCAGATTGTGAGTGCAGACTAAAGGCAAGCTGTTTTTCCCCTTTTTTGAGGCACTTGTTTAATACAGATTCAATCAGCAATATCCTTGAGAGAATGAGTGTGAATACGAGCCAGAAAAGGAAAGTGCAAGGAAACAAGAGACTGAAAGAAAGAGTAAAAGGGCAAATGAATGAAAAAGAAAGCTTCAGTCTGTTTTGAACGTGTCAACAGTACAGCCATCCCTCTGTAAGTGAAAGTATTGTGGGCTATAAACTGGAGCAGCCTCAGATGCTGCACTGTCTTCTGAATAGAAATTTAAAGTCCTTAACTTTTACACTGGCAGAAGATGGTGGATTTGACTGGCATTGATAAATGGGATGTAGTCCTTTTCAGACGGTGGTTTAGAGGCCAAAAATGACTGTGCTCTATGGTAGACTTTTATCTTTTCTTTGCGGCACAGCAGGCCAAATTGTTGAATGGCTCTTAGCTACACTTATGTTAAAAATCCTCGAGTTTTGTCCACTTGAAAGTCATATGGTCCTGCCTTTTTAAAATTCCACATGGTTGCTGTCTGGCTTTGGAAAAAACAATCTTGATCCAAAACATTTTTATCGCAGACATCTTCTCTGTCTAACCTTTCTTTATTGAGATAATCTAACAGATGAAATCTTGGCTCTTCAGGAGTGACCTGCGGTATTCTTTTGAGGATGGTTGGATTTTCAGGTTGACCTTTAAGACTTCTGAAGAGCGTATATCCCAAGCTCAAACTTAAAAAGGCATATAAATGTTCCTTGATTTAAGATAGGTGTGTTAACGTGAAAGACCTCACATTTGAGTGTCCTATTAAACTATCTACATCCAATATACATCCTACATTATAACCTTTACGTCTTTATTTCTCTCTTTATTCACCCATATTGAGTATTATCTGCTCGTCCTTGGATCTTTAATGCTGCTGTCACTGTTGATCCATCTCTTCTTTGCCAGTTCACATCCTCCATTTGTACCTCCTTCTATATTAACGCCTCTTTCACTGCCCTTCACTGCACACTTTGTCACATTAGCCACTGCATTAGCTCTGAGCTGCACTGCTCTCTGTGGAGCTCTGTTAGGTCATAGGTAGGTTCAGCTAAACTGTCAGGTGCTATCCCTCGCATGTTTATTTGCTTGCACAGTCACACAGCCTGGTGTGAGACATGCTGTTGCCATTTTTGAACACACACATTTCTAAAAAGACCTGTTGAGGGGCCAAATCATTCATACATGTTCATACAAGCAGCAAAGCGCTTTAAAAAAAAAAAAAAAAAAATAAATGGTAAAAGGAAGTCAGCAATTCAACTGTTCTGTTGTAGTTTTAGAGCTGAGCCCTCTCTCCCAATGGTTCTATCAGGCCTTACTTTTAAGTCTCTTGTTGCTATTATTATTTGCATTTTATACTCATCCCATCTATACATCAGTGGCATGAATGGGACGGGTCACGAACAGTGCAACGAGAGTAGGCAGATGTGGTCAGTGAAAGTAGCTGGGAGTGATGAATCCACTGAGAAAAAGAAGATAGAGACAAGAGTCTTGATCTGGTCCAGAGATTTCAAAGTATTGGGCGCGTGTGATTCAAAGGGGGGTGCAGAGGGAAAGATGTGTGGGAAAGGTAGTGTGGTGAAAGGGACGGGTGCATGCTGGTGTCCTGAAAACAATGTCAAGATACTGTAGTTATGGTGGTTTGACTCACTTATCAACATGGTCAGCAGTTACAGCAGCAGTGGCTGCGACACAGCACATTTATGCTATATGGTATTTTAAAACCATTTAACGCCTCAGACTATGGCGATTTGCATCAAAAAACGTGAAATCTGAACACATATACACAATGAACATAATACATTTTTCTCTTGATATTCTCTTGGATGGCCATTCACGGATAAACACCCATACATCTGCTTTGAAGTCAGAAAAAAAGGCGCTAAATATAGCTCTGGAACTTGCCTGAGAATCATCATAATTTTAAGTGGTCTTGGGTATCAAAGTGATCTATGTATACAGATTTTTGCATGTGTATGAAAAATCTGTAGGTAACAGTACAAGATTTAGGTTTTTGGAAACGTTCTGGTGTCTGTTTCTTCTCCATTTGTAGTCTGCATTGACCATCAAGTTTAAGCAGCAGTCTGTGTGGAGAGCTGGAACACAATGGCTGAAATGCAATGTGTCAGCTGTCATCTGATGACTATCTAGTCTGGTGTTAGCTTTTTTGAAATTTTATCCTCATTCTTATGAAGATATCTGTATATAGAGATTGGCTGAAATGACCAGGAATGAAAGAGGAAGTCCTGGCCCGAATATCTAACTGCTAATAGTTATTAGAGGAACTGCTAATAGTTATTTTGGGATACTTTTAATGGTGTTGGTTATGTAACTCAGTTTAGAGCAGTCATCTCAGAGCCCACGGAGTCTCTTGATCTAGTCAGATGTTGCAGTCTGAAATCTCAGTGACATACATATAAAACATATTTTCTGAAATAGTTGAAACAATTACTTTTCAATACCTCTGTCCGTAATACAGTCACCTTTTTAGAGCTGATTATTTTCTTAGATTTTATGGAAACATTTACGTAGCTATGCTGCTGGGTTAAAATAAGAATACTTGCAAGTACGCAAATGACTGAGATTGGGTCAAATGGAGAGGGAAGACAAGCAGAGCTACCATCGGAGGCTCCCGATCAGTCAGCGATAATGAAAAGAAATGAGTGGGCAGTCCCAAGACCCCTCTGGACACACAGGCAGCTGTCCAGTGTGCCTGTCTATAAGTGGATCTGACAGAGCCAGCAGCTTGGCAGAGCAGAGCACTTGGACGAGAGTTTTAGGAAAAGTTTTACTATGGCTGCAGGTAGTGAAGGGTCAACAGAGAGCAATGTGCACTGCAGAGTGTGTCATAAGAGAGTGCACTGACTGGATCATATTTCATTATGAAATATAATATTCTATAGACCCTGGAGGAAACATTTTGTTAAGGGTGAGACTGTTAATAATGGAGGTTTTACCTTTCCCTGAACAAGGTGCCTGTGTGCTCGTTCCAAAAGTGGAACAGAGGGTTTGTTTGTCAAGGAGGTAATTACATTCACCTAACATGACCACATCATGTCCTGAGTGACAATATGAAAAATAACATAGCAAAAAGACGCATTTTGGAAAAGTCATTTGGTTGCAGTTTTGACAAACAAATTATTGTGTCATCAGGAAATAAACAGTTTAATAACCAAATGTCTATTTTTTTTAAATATTAGATATCTTCTTTAGGAGCAGCACTTTCTAAATTCTTTTACATTAACACTGGGCCAACATGCCCATTGTAATTTTGTAATTTTCAAAAGACCACTTAGCTGCTGCAGTGAAGGACAACAATAATACACCAAAATATTTTTGAGATGCACTCTGGCTTTTCATAGGTAGATAAAATTGCAAGTGAGTTAGGAAAGACATACAGTGTAATTGAACACAGTCATTTTTCAGCTTTGTGCAACAATAACATGACTGCTCAATAGGCAGCAAAGCCTCTATCCTGCTGAAAACCTCCCGACAGCTTAAAAGCTCTGTTCTTTTGTTATCTGTATGTGCTTTTAAGGATTTTCTAAAGCAGATGCATTCTTCCCTTTGATTAAAGGGAGAATGCTGTATTTTTCTCCACAAAATGAATCTCTGTCTGAAGCTGATACCTTACGCTTGTTGCTTTTCTTGGACATAGTTATCGCTCTCTCTTTTGTATCTTTCTGTTCAAGAAGCTTGACACGTATAAAATATCATCTTTCTCTCTTTCTCACATTATTTTCTGTATCATGAAGTGGTGTAAGCAAAGTTAAATTTTGTGTTGAATTAATCCTGGCAGCAGTCCCTTATTGTTTTGGCATGGATCACTTCTGTCCACCAAGCTACCACCGACTTGTATGACTTTCCAAGAGTTTATTCATATATGCCTTAACTGTATATATCTGTTTCTCTATGTCAGCCTGTCTGTTTGTCAATCAATCTGCCAATGAAACGAGCGGCCTGCTTATCTGTCTTCTCTGCCAGTGTCTTGATCTGAACATCACTAGAGTATCTATCTCACTTTTTCTGTCTACCGCTTGAAGTCCACCCAACTCACTATCTACAGTGGCACAGCCTTCCTTATATGTCACTCAAAAGTTCTTTTATGTCTTATGATTCATGCACACACACACACACACACGCGCATTCGTGCGCGCACACACACACACACACACACACACACACACACACACACACACACACAATTTTCACACATACTGCCCTCTGCCATCCATTAGAGACAGTTGCTTCAGGATATGGCCTTGCACCTCCTCTCTGACAGCAGAGGGACAGGGGGTGCAATAGCAGCGTCTCTTGTTGGGCCATTGTCATGCATATGTCACCTTAAATGTGTGTGTGTGTGTGTGTGTGCGTGTGTGTGTGTGTGTGTGTGTGTGTGTGTGTGTGTGTGTGTGTGTGTGTGTGTGTGTGTGTGTGTGTGAGGGATGCAGGGTAAATGTCAGCTCACCAAGGCCCTGCGTTACCATGAAGCTTTGTGTCCCTTTTTGGTGTGACATTATCTTCATATACTGTCACTAAATGGTCATTGTCATTGGAAGTCTTTATATTCAGTGTGTGTTTTTCAGTCCTTGCGTCCGTGCGTTCCAGCAAGTGTAAGCTCATGAGCGAGTTTGCGAGTCCACCCTTTGCCTCTCATCATCTATTCTCTCTTTCAAACCTCCTTCTCAGTGAAACAAAACACAGGCGTCCTCAAAGTCACATTCAAGAACAAACGTTTCTCAAACCACCACTTACTGTAAGTGTCACCCCTCCCTTCTCTGCAGTACTCAAAGGCTTCAGTGCCAACCATTTGCAGAATGCTAGTGCTGTGCCATTTAATACCATTAGCAAGGGCCAGTGGCATTGTAGCAACACTTGCCACTGTATCCCACATACTTAACCTCCTTGAATCCGTCGATCTCCTGAACGCAGTATTTGTCTTCTCCGATGTGTAAGTGTGTGTGCACATGTGCCAGCCTCTGAGATCCTTTGTTAAGTGCCACTTTAGTTCTGCCTTGATAACCATGACAGACCACAGCTTTGCGGAAACAGTATGTGGGTGCATTTGTACTTGTGTATATGGTGCCATATTGAAAGGTAATCAGAAATCTATTTATTCTCAATTAAAGCCTTTTAAAAAGGGCAGTAGCAGTTTAAATTTGGCTCCTGTTTTCAACAGGTTAAAAATATACTTGGAGGATTCTGATTGCTCTTTGCCTCAGTTATATATTGTATTCCAATTAGGACTGGTTACCAAACTCTGTATTTCTGATTAGATCACATGTCCTTTATTGTCCTCATGGGGAAGTAATTTTGCTCAGGTCAGCACAACACAGAAGATACAACAATACATAACCATAACATAACATAACATAACATAACATAACATAACATAACATAACATAACATAACATAACATAAATATATACATAACAATAACATAACATAACATAACATAACATAACATAACATAACATAACATAACATAAACATAACATAACATAACATAACATAACATAACATAACATAACATAACATAACATAAATATATACATAACAATAAATATACAAATATAAATAAATATACTGTTAAGGGTACCAACCAAATTATTTCTGTACTAATAAGTACAGATTTATGTTAATCCATTGGCGCCAAATGTTGACACTTGAGAGTGAATCTGGGTGAGAACAGCTGTTTTAGACAAAGTAGGATGGCGGCAAAGCGTGATGAAGCCTTGAAGCGAGCCACTGAGCTCCAAGTCCAGCAACAGAGTTTTGCTGAGCCGCCGGCAGAAGCGCCCTGAAGCTGGGAGGCCGGCCATAGAACTTCACGGTGAGCCAAAGCCATTACTGCAGCACAGATCTGCTGCGACAGTTTTGGTGTCTGGTATATTTTCTTCTCTGTATTATTTTAGTAATAGCATAGTATCACTGCTAGACAAGCAGACACACATGCACACAGACAAGAAGACAGACAGACAGAGACAGAGGATTAGCTTTGTGTGATTAGAAAAGGGCGGAGGAGCAGAATTGCTTTTTAGTCTACTATTTCACCCCTGCAGGTTGTTCAAAAATTCAATTTTTGTTATCCTAGAGCAATTAAAGTCCGAAAAAAAGGTAGATACCAGTCTCAGAACCAGAACCAACACTGGAAAAGTTCAAATGTGAACAGTGACCGACATGAAGTCCAATGCATCAGCATTATCAATGGCCTCAGAAGTGACAGGTGAAATTAACAGTGCTTCGATGCTGACACCCCTGTGCTAGAAATAGACTTGTAAATGAACATGTTGTTAAGCACAAAGCAGAAAAATAGAGCTACAGAGACAAGTGTGAATCTGTATAAAGGTTACAGAGGGACGAACCCCCAGAAGAGTTGCTGTCTACGAAAACACCAAGGATTACATTCACAGTCGCAACAACCTATGATGTGGTGAAGTAAAAACCTGTGTTTGAACAGAGCAATTAAAAATCCTTGTGTCTGCCCACAGCAGTGCTCAGACATGTCTGATCTGGATGTAAATACAGCTGGTGGTTTATGTGCTTGGCATCAGCAAACAAGATTAACAAAAAATAAGATTATCTCAAACTATTTTGACTCTCCAACTTGATTCAGTATGAAGTTTGTGCTGTTTCACTTACATCCAATTTGCGTTTTACATTGCAAGGACATTTTGTCTATGCTCACTTTTTTAACCTTAACCCTTAAATCTGTTTCTAGAGACCTAAGAGTCCATTGGTTTAGCTACTACATGTTATGAGCAGTTTTTGCTTGTCAGTGTGAATTTCATGCATTTGGTACTCACCTGGACTGAAACAAGAGGGCATGCATTTCCCAGCATGTAAAAAACACCTCTGCCAAGTACTGCATCCACCCCTTAACTTTGTCTCTTGAGACCAAGGAGTCAGATACTTCTACCAGCACATATTTTTGTCTCTTTTGGCTCGACAGTGTGAACTTCATGCATGTTGCAGTCTTCCCGGCTGAAATAACAGGAGATACAAATCAAAGCTACTCTTTAATCAGTTACCAGTAGATAATGTGTCTACCTCTTGAGTTTCTTTTCAGATACTTTGGAATCAAACAAGTAAAGAACAGGATGCCATTTTAAAAGTAGTGATGACTTCCAAATATACCCAAAACAGTTATGAGAGGGGCCCTAGGGCTAAACTATTGAAGACTGTATTATTGATACGATCTAGCATTACTGTTTATAGGTTCCTCACAGAGTGAAATCGGCAAACATCAGAGCAGAGAAGCTGCAGCAGAAACCGCGTGATGATAACTCAGAGATTACTGGAGTTGACAACAGTTAGGTTTGGTATTGTACATGCAATAAAACCTTCACCAGTAAAAAGGCAATACTATGAATACGTGTTCAACAAGCAAAAACATGTAGAAAGCGATACTTTAATCTGCTCTGTCCACAGTCTCTTTTGTTTTATAAAATCTGATGAAATGACAATTCCAATACTTTAATTTAATGGTTTATTGACTTACATTACCTTTTATTTTAGTTTGTACAGATTTTAGAGATATGAAGCATTTGAAGATACTCTAAGAAATGACATCACAATAAGCAAAATACCAATGCAGGCATTTGCAGACCCCTACCTTTGCAGTGTTAAAAGGTTAAAATAATTTTTAAAGCATTATTTAGCAAGGGAAAGCACCTATATCATTAAACCGCTGAACTGATAAGGAGTATTAGATGTATAAAAAGACTCTTATAAAAAGGTATTGAATTTAACTTCAGGAATCCTGCATATATCCTCTAGAATAAGGCAGGAGTTTGGAGTGCGTGGGGTTGCAGATGAATCCTGCCGCATTTAAGTGCTTTTCTCTTAATGTCACCTCCATCAGTTGTGCTGTGTGTCTTTGTGTGTGTGTGTGTGTGTGTGTGTTGCATTTCTGTGTATGTGTGTCAGTATCTGTGCATCCTCTGTATCGGTGTAGAGCTATTACCCCTTCTTCAAAAAATTTGAGTTGACATTTTCCACACCAGGCACTTTTAACCACAAACTAATTCACAGACGTTTTCGCAGGGAGCCGTCCGTCTCTAAATGTAGTGCCAGCAGCATCTTAAGTACCTCTCAGACAACATTCAGTCCTAATAAAATGTTTAGACCTCCATTCTCCATGAAAAAGAACTGAATAGCTTTAGTAATGGCAGACGATTTCACTCGGCTATTTGCCTGTCTTCCTGCCAAAGTAAATCCAAGCAACAAAAAAAAAAATCAAGATGTCTTCATTCAAACCTGTTCAGTTTGTCCAGGTGAAGAAGTTGATTGATAGGAATGGGAATCCTGCCATTTCCAGCTAAAAAGAGGGGAGAAAAAAATGAGGGATGAGTCTTTGTAGCGGGGATGAAAGAGGAATAGAAGGTGCCTGTCAATGTGGGAATGGATGGAGACTGATGAAAGAGAGGAAAAGTCGGAGAGATAGAAGCTTAAGAGTGCCTGTCAGTGAAGGAGGGTTAATGGAAAACTGTAAGAGGGAGATACAGTAGGGGTGGATGATGGGAGGAATGTAGAGAGGGTGAATAAAGAGAAGAGGGTTTGTCAGCCAGGGATGGCAGAAAGTATGGAAGGAAGAAGAAAGAGGAGAGGATGATCTGTCAATCACTCCTGTATAAAGAAAGAAGAGGCTGAGACAAAAAAAAAGTACGATTTTAGGACTGTAAAATAGAGAGGAAATAAAAAATAAATGTGTTTTTGTGTAACTGTGTGTGTGTGTGTGTGTGTGTGTGTATGCATGTATGTGTATGGCTATCTATAGATGCAGGTGGTGAACCCCACTGTGAGCCTTGGCCTGCCTGCTAACTCCAATCTGATAACAAAGCCACTCTATTCAGCAGCAAACTGGCCTCTCTCTCTCACACACACAGACACACACACACAAACACACACACACACACACACACACACACACACACACACACACACACACATGCACAGATTGTATATGTAATATTCCTGTCATTAATATCTGCTTTAAATAACAAGAGCATTCTCTGATTCTAGCTTTTGTGTGATTGCAACTCGCTGTAACATTGTAGCAAAACTAACATAATGTATATATGTACTTTTTTCTCTGCCATTTTCATTCTGTTAATACCTATTGTTATTTAAATTACTTGCCTTATAGGGTTTTCTTTCCACATCTCATACCATTATTCTGCTTTGGCAACATGTGAAAACGAAACATTGACATACCGCCTGCGTTGTTGTGAATTTCATATAGCCATACACACTGCCCACACAGTCACACATGCTAGCTCACATATTTCTCTTTATGTCTCTGTCTTTCCTTCTTTCCATCCCACCTCTCCTTCACATCTATCATCTCCAAGGCGACCACTCCATGACGGCACAGGCCACATAAAGATTAGCTGTTCTCTCTTCATGTCCCTCCCCTCCATCCTCCAACAGTCTCTTTTTCTCTCTCTCTCAAATCTATAAAACACTCCATCAGCATCCAGCTAAACATCTCATCCTTGCTGCCATACTCCACTGAACTGATCGTCATCTCTTTAACATGTGATCGATCTCTAAATTGTGACAAGGGACTCACAAGGTGAAGACAGAGGTTTTCTCATCATCATTATCATATTGTTATGTATGTAAGTAGCTTGATCTCACGGATTATGTGATGTCGGTTTATGTACAAGGGTATGTTTTTTTTTCTGTGAAGGAAATAGCATAGCATAGTATATAAGAAAATTATGAGAAATATAATTGACAAGCAGTATTGCTGTAGTAATGACATTATATTGATTAAAAAAAAACTGATTTAATCTATTCAAGATTAATCTGACAGCACGAACAGGAAAGAATGAAAATAGAAGATTATCAGGGTTCCCATGGTGGAAACGTGGAAAAGTCATGGAATGTCACAATCACATTTTTCAGGCTTTGAAAAGTCAAGGAATTTGTAAAAATCATTGAAAGTTTGGAAAAAGTCATGGACTTTTGTGTAATAAAGTTATTATAGTAGTCTTTTGCAAATAACCTTCCATGTAATGCAATTTATTTTCTGTGGCTATCGATGTACCATAGCTCTAATATACGTTGATGTGTGTGTGTGACTTAGCTTTAAACTGATTCTGCGTCCCAATTCTACCAGTTAAGTATCAAATTCTCGCCCCCTATAATCTTAATAACTTTATATTTTTTTCCGTCATTGAGCTCAGTGACTGAGGTTATTTTTCTCTCCATGTCTGCATATTCTTTTTTCAATTTTATTTGACTTGTAAGTATTTTTTCAGTAGCTCTGAACATTGCTTGATAATCCATCAAACAGTTGTTTAAACCAGAATTTGTGCCAATCCATCCCGTAGATGTACTTGATTATGCTTTGCAGATAGTTTAACTTTTACCAGCTGGTGTACAAAATGAAAAGTCAGGAGATCACCAAAGCCATCAGGACTTATCCCCAGAGCACCATGAATGTAGCAATCCATTCAATAGTTTTCAAGATATTTCTGTCTGGTCCAAAGTAGTGGACTGACTGACCGCCACTGTGGCTAAAATCATTCAAAAGCTAATGAAATGTGGGAGGCCAGAATAGTAGCATTACTTAGGGCATTTAAGTTGCTAATGTGCTTAAACATGTTTGGAAAAATCTGCCCTTCGATTCTTTTATTAGCTTCCCCTAAAAACATTTGTATATCCACCTTTGTTATTCACTGACTTTTCATCAAATTACATCAGTGACTGTTTCTAGTACATTAATTCAGTGATTGTACCTTTAACTGTTTGATGGCTAATGATTTACAGACTGAGCAACTGCATGCCAGACAACCAACCGACACACCTATAGAGTGAATCAACAGTTAAGATGGTCCTGTAGATGTAACAAACTAAGAGACTGACTGATTAAGAGGCTTCCTCAACTGACTAACTGACTGACTCGCTGTCTGTGACTGTGTAATCAGTGTAAGTCTGTGTGTTTATAAAGCAGCCATAGCCACGGCCACTGTGTGTCTGATTGACATCCCTGCCTGGCAACTGTCTCTGTTCCTCCAGAGAGAGGGGGAGAACTGTTAGCACTGAGCAGAGAAGACAGTTATTGATTTTCTACTTGTCTATTATTTTTGTTTTTTGCAGGGAAAAGGCAAGTAAGCAAGGCAAGTGTGTTTGTGTGTGTATGTGTGTGAGCGCCTCCTTAAACATGATGCAGATGTGTTTACATGTGGGTCTTCTGTCTGTATGTAACTCACTACTTATGACTGGTGTGAACACACCCAGTGTGTGTACAGTGTTGCTTCTACGCTGCTGCTGTGCAAAGTTGGTTCCCAGCCAACAAAAAAACAATCTATCTACTGCTCACACTGCTCACTAATTGGATGGAAACTGGCAGGTGGACGTAAACATGTGTTTGTGTGTCTATACGCTGTGTACTAGTGTTTTTGTGTGTACCACATCTAACCTCAGCAGACACTACTCCATCTCAGCAAGAATCAGTCATAATGAAGTAGAAATAGTTCCAAATCATGTGTATAGGATGAGAAAGCATAAAATAAAAGAACAACAAATTACATTGTGTTTATTTTGACCCCACCATAAAATTACTGCCATGTAATGTCTACATATTAGTGCTTAGATTACTCAGAGAGTCTAAGATCTACGTAATAAGGCAAGCATAAGGCCTGTGCACATCTTGTCTTAGCAAGAGACATTATTGGAGCTTCAGTGTGCAACATCCAGCTGATATACTGTAAATGGGGCAAACATAATATTATAAGCAGCTTTCAGTACAACGCAGTACAGTTAAACAGCTCCACAAGCAGCATCCTCCAGAATGACAATAAAGTTGAGTCAGCACCTCTTTAAAAAAAAGTTCTAACAAAAGCTGAACATTGTAACCTTCATGAAGGTAGAATTTATTGCAGGGCTGTTGGATTAGACTGCATTAGCTTCAGCTTGGTGTACCTAATAAACCGGCAACTGAGTGTGTGTCTTAAATTCAGTGCAGACCTTGAGCTTGAATATTTGGCTGCCCTCCTGCCCAAGGTGTCGTGCATAAAAAGCTTTTCCTGTCTTTAAATTATCCAAGTGTGGATGGCGGCAGTCCAAATTTGGACCTGGGGCACCAAATTGAACTGTGTGTACTGTGGGGGGTGCAAGGGGTCAGTTTGAAATTCAGGAACTACCTCATACACTATGCATGAGGCATAATGTCCCATCACACTGCTGTATATGAGTGTGGCAATACCTACACACACTGCCGCCACACACTCACACATGCGTGCACCTGCACACATGTTAATGTGTAGATAAATTCCTGCACACATAAACGGAGCTACTTTCACACACGTTTTCATGCAGACGCACACCGTCCCCCTTTATATCTCAGTACGTGAGCGGAACAGTAAAGTTAAATCCCCTTGTCACATTTGCCGCTCATCTCTGATTCAATGGCACAGGCTGCGATGCCCTCGGATGCACTTGGCAAGTGAACAGCTAACCTGCCCGCCAGCATATCTGCCTGCCAGCCGAGCACTGAGGTAGTTAGCATGCCAACTAGCCCACCCAGCAGCCACAAGCTAATGCTTCACTAACCCTGGGTCGCCCTGTGTCTTTCTCTATGACTGTGTGTTTGTATGTGTATTGACACAAGAGGTGTTTAGTTTTACCCCATTGTGTTTCTGAAACACAATCAGCTGTCAGTGTTTCTTACTCTACACCAACACACATAAACAAATCTAAATAAAACTCCATCAATGCATTTTCTTCTGCTTATCCAGGCCGGCTTGCAGTGGATGGCTTATCTAAATTTAAAACGCAGCATTCAATACCACTCTGGAATCTTTACCACTTTGTCTTAAACTTTAATCCCTTCTATGCACAACTTAAGTTTGAGTTTATCATTAACTTATTGCAGAGGCAATTTATTTGCATCAGCTAAAACAAGACAGAAAAACAAGCAGTACATTGCAATTTACATTGCCACATTAAAAATGCAAACATAACATGCACATGACCTACACTAACAATGAGTCTTATTAATGAATTTAATTGCTAACGGGACAAAGGTGTTATAGATTCAATGTTTATTTTACCTGATTGGACCAGATATTTGGTTGGTGGTAGCAAACACCTTAAGCAAGAGGGAGATATCCTTCCCCCGTGTTGTCCAGGGGTCATTCTGACCCCAAATGAAATCTTTTGCTGTCAAAATATGTTTTCTATACTTATGTAAACAAGGTCTATTGGCCCTAAATTCCAAAACGAAGGGAAAAATGTGTGGTAATGGGTTGGACTGAAGTAGGACTAAAGGTGATTGACAATTTACACAATATGCTTTGAATGACCGTCAAACCAGGCAGGGTCATTTTTGCCCCCAGAGGACTAAAGGTGTATGGCAATTGGGAGGACATTATGAGGATTAAAGTGGCTGATCACAGTCAGAAGAACTAGTCTTAGTCATATGCAGAGCTTGTACAGCCTGCATTAGGATAAGCTATAAAATATCAAAATCGTACTGGGGTTGTGCATTGGCAAGAATCTGGTGATGAGTTACCTATCACGATATATGGATTACAATTCAATATATCACGATATACTGCAATATTTCAAGCACAGCGATTTATTGCAATTTTTTAAACTCTTATTTTAGGAAAAATGTCAATGCTAGCGGTGCCCGCCTTACTACTCTGCCTGTTTCATAGGCCTGTGTTCTTTGTGTTTACGCCAGTGATACGTTGGAATGGAAGCGAAGGAGTCAAGTGGCAGATGATAGATTACAACACAGAAGGATTTAGCAGTTGAGGGTATAAACACAACATAAAATGAGCCTCTGCTATGAATCTTTGTATCTAAACTAAACTTAACAATCAATACAGAGTCAATAGAGTATCACGAAACATAATATTGTGATGTTCAAGTGTATCGATACTTTCGTACATCCCTAAATTCTAGGCTTGTTAAAGTAAAGGGTTAAGTGACGCAGTTACGGTATTAAAGAGGTGTACTGCAGAGCTATAGATGATGTAGATGATAGTCGGACCAGATGTGGAGCTAAGAGGAGCACAGTGGAAGGATTTTTTTGCAATCAGGTTGGATAAATTGTCAGTAGCCAAGTTAAGACACTAGTCTAATTGAAATAGGCTTATAATACACTGATATTAAATTTAAAAAATCACTCAATCACTAAAAAATGATATTACCTATTGCTCCAAGCCCTGCATCAGCTGCAGATATACACCTAGCACACACACCACCTCTCTCTGTTCCTGTCATCTCTAATTTTGCACTGACTAATCAATGAAATACCATTCTTTTCTACTCTTTTCCTTCAACTTGTACGACCGCAGCCCCTCTCTCCCTATTCCACAGTCTTCTTCATGAGCAGTCTCTCATCTGCTGCTGTCACTTCTGCACTAAGGACTGGTGCTATGGCAACAGTACAGAGTCCTGATAAGCAAGCAAGAGGCAGTTACAAGCTTTTAGATTTTAAGGTGGAATGAGGAAATAGAATAAAAGCCAAAAATTGAAAAGCTTTGAAAAGCTCTGATGTTTCTTAGATGCACTGCAGGTTATAAAGAATAGTTGCAATGAAGTGCCTTGCTGAAAGGTTTGGGGTGGTGGGTGGTGGGATAATTTCACAAAAAATCAAAATATTGCAACTGTTGGATTATTGTTCTCATAAACCACTTGGGACTTTCCCTGCGGCTACTATGATTCACTTGATTAGAACTTATACGTGTGTGTCTGTGTTTTTCTGTGTTGTCGCGTGGAGTCTGTGTGCCTCTAAAGGAATACAGTACATTATGTGTGTTTCCATCTCTTACACTTGAGGAGACAATTTTTTGACCAGTGAGCTGATTAAATGCAAGTGTTGTGCAAGCCTACATCAAAATTAACCTTAATTTTTCTTAATGTGGGTTTCTTATAAAGGAGCCATGTTTCCAAGTTACTGAGTATCATCTATCAGTCAGGAAGAGCCCCAAAATTTGCAGTAATGGCCTCAAGTTTTTATTAATGCTCAAAGATTTGTCAAAAATAAATTCTCCATGTTTTTAAGATTGGGCATGTAGTCTGTTACATAATTATAATTTAATCATCAGTACAATGCACGTAGAAGAGTTTGCATTGTAACTATTGACTCCAAACATTTACTCTAAATTTATTAAAAAAAGATGCTTTAGCAAGAGAGATGAATAGTTTCCCACTACAGCCAGTAAAAGAAAGCATTGGCTGTACCCTATAGGCGAACACCATGCTAGTTTGCCTTGAGTTTCTTGCTGGAGGAAAAATATTTGTTGGGTTCTACACATGCAAGATTAGGCAACTATTTGATGAAATGTTACTACCCTTGTTAGTCTGCACCAGAAATTCTAGTTGATTAAAGTTATTGTCAAATTTGTTACTATTTTATGCGTTTGTGTTCACCCAGTGAAAATGATGTAATAATCAGGCAAATTTCCATATGTTCTTTACTTAACTAAAGAATTTTTTTTCAGTTAATGTTATATGTTGAGTTTTATCATGCAACATGTTTTCGGGCTTGTAGGATAATGTACACTGTTCATAATGCACCGTGCCAAGTGCCACATATTTCATATATACATTGAATAATATTAGTAACGGTTTCATATGGCTTTGATAATATCCACAATAGTTTTATGAACAATTTGTTGCTTCTGCTCAATTTTAACTGTTTCATGAGTGTTTTCGTTCTTTCATATCACTTTCTGCCATAATTAGTGCATGTACATGGGTTTTTAAACCCAGGAAAGCCCACTAAAAGTAGGCAATATACTCGTTTCCCATTGCAAATGACCAGAGCTGCGTTCACAGCTTTGACACAGTCAAGTATGCTTTTATATCTGGGTGTGTGTGTGTTTGTATTCTTTTTTTAACTGGTGCGTTACATTTGATGTCGAAGACAGGCTGAAAAAAAAATGGCAAGCAGCATGGGGGCCAGTGAAAATGTTAGTGTGGTTACTTCTTCTTTATGTCTCCTACAAATTAAGTCTCTCTTTCTATCTTGCTGCAGTCTAATTTGGAAAAATGTTAAAGTGCCACTTGGATGGAGACGGACAGTATTTTGCAATGGCACATCATTGTATCTCACTTGCAAAGGGGATAAAATTTGCACGTCAACTTGAATGTCATATTTCCAACACTGCTGATCGGAGCTGGAGCCAATAAATGCCCACGATGACTGCAGTCATCTGACATTGGAGTGAATGCTGATCGCAACCCTTTCCGTTGAATACAAAAGCCTGGTGTTAGCCAGTTTTATTGGTTTAAATTTCTGTTTAGATGTCAGGAAAACTAGTCGAAACTTCTCTTGTTGGAAATGCTCTTTTCTGTCAAATGTAGAAGTTAGTTTTCAGGAAAATAAGAGAAATGCTCACCTCTCCCTTAGTAATATTTAAATATTCAGAGGTGATACTTTGTTGGCATTTTAATAATATGCATTGTGACTCTTTGGCTGCTGTCTTTTTGTGTTAGGGACTGGTATTTCCTGTGATACATCTTAACTTTTTTGATTTTCCCCTTGGGTCCTAGGAATTTTAAATTTGTAATTTGACGTGTTTCTCTTTCTACCCTCCTCCTTGTCTCCCTCTCTTACCTTTCAGAGTGCGCTGACGAATCACGGCTAAGAAACCCAAAGAAAGCAGAAGCAAGAGGAGACGTGAAGAAGGAGAGAGCATATCAAATCCGTCCATTTCTCGCCTCCCACTGTCCTTCTATCCATCCATTTATTTATCCACCATCACTGAATAACCCCCTCCTCTCTCCCACTCACCTTTCTTCTTGTTTTTTGAGTGTATTATCTTGACATGTCACTTCAGAGTGTATGATGTGTTGATTTATTGTTACATTGCGCTGGCACACCCCAGCCGTCGAAGAAATAAATCCCAGTGATCTGGTGGTGATGAGACTGCAGGTTGTGTGTCTTTGTGTCGTGTATGTGTACGCGTGCGAGTGCATGCAATGCGGATGGCTGTCTCTTGTCACGGCACGCTAATAATGCTTCCACTACTGAAAATGGGGTCGTGTGCACCCTTCTGACAATGCTGCACAGGCCCAGGGGCTTGATTGTGTGCCGTGCTCATGGTTTCATTAAGAGAGAGAAGGAAACGGAGAGTGAAGGAAATAAGGGATAAATGAAGTGGGGGACAGATGAATAGTGAAGTGTATTAATATGCGTGTGTATGTGTGTGTGTTTCATGTGTTTTTTCACTGTAGTGAACCCATGTGCGAAAGTGTCGTCATGTGAGAAGTGCTTGCGTGAATTCATGCACATGAGCAACACACCGGACGGGCCACATATTGTCCCTGCTAGCTGCGTTTCCATGGTGACAGCAGGGGTTGGTGCTAGAAGCAAGGTGTGGAGGAACCTTCGAGATAACCCAGAAGGTCAGCTCACAGAGCTTCGGCTCACGGCACTACAGTGTACTCACACACTTAACCCTCTACGTGTGTGTGTGTGTGTGCGTGCGTGTGTGTGTGCGTGTGTGTGTGTGTGTGTGTGTGTGTGTGTGTGTGTGTGTGTGTGTCTGTGTGTGTGTGTGAAGGAGAGGGACTCAGTTAAGATGCATTTCCACTTATATATGGACATGGTTGGGCAACCTCAGAATGACAGAGGCTTGTTATCGCACACACACACACACACACACACGTATTGCACACAGTAAAACAGCAGACACACACAGAATATGAATGGACTTGAAAATATGCCCTCATACTTGTTCCTGGATATAAACACACATTGGCACAAGTGGTAGTCAATGTGAATGCAGTAGAGTGTATCTGTTAATGATAGCTGTGAGGAGTGATCTATTGATCATGGTTTGACTCTCACTTGCCACCATGGTATTGATCGTGATCTAACATTCACAGCGCCACTGACCGATCCATACAATATATGCTCTATTATAAAAATCTAGCAGAGTGAGACCAATGCAATTGATTTAAAGAAGTATTTCACTGCTGGAAAGATGACCTTTTAATAAAACTAGGCCTTCTGTGCAGAAGAAAGATGCAAACACTTTTGAAATTGGTGCTTCATGACCAGAGAAAAAGAAGGCTTTTGCCCAACAGGTAGAAAACCTACGACTACCAGGATGCATTGCACTGCTAACCAGTTAACCCACCCACTGCTACGTGTGGAAAAAATAGCAGCCAGCCGTCAAGAAACAATCTTGTATTACAGTTAAGATGTAAGTTAAAACATGTTTCTGAAAGCATTTGAGGCAAGAAATATGTAACTCATTGACAGAATCTTGATTTATATTTGATCAGCTGCTTAGTTTTACCTTTTGATCTCATTTTCGGCCTCTGTTGTCACTGTGCAGGAAACGGTATGGTGACCACTACCTGTTCAAAAACACTTTGCTGTTACAGCAAAACAGGGCATTAAAATATATTTTTGAAAACATTTTAGACAAGGAATAGGCAACACAGTAACATAAATTGGATTTATTTTAAACAGCAATGCAATTTTTTTATCGTTTGATCGGATTTTGGACTGAGTTTGTGAGAGAGAGAGAAAGAGGTGTGGGTCTGTTTCTTGATCCACTCGAGCAACAGCCCAGGAGAGCTGGCTGAACTCCGCCAGATGACGTGTTTTGCATCAATTCACGTCATTCGGTAGAGTGATATCTGGGCAGTGGTTAGATGGGGGAAAGTTTATCACAGTTCATTTACACATACTACCCACAATGTTTTGATACAAATCTGGTTGAAAATCTGCAGAAGAGTGTGTGCATGAGTGTGTCTATTAGTCTCTCAGTCCAGTTCTGTGTCTGTGAGCCAGCCTCCAACCGCAAACTCCACTTTTTCGCCAGGGATTAGGCAGCTCTAACCCAACAGACATGATGCACATATTACCTATATTAAAGCCAGCACCATATTAGAGGTTTCAGCCAGTGACTCTCATATCCCCTCCTCTCTCCCTGACATTTCTTTACAAATACCAGCCTCTATTCACTCTGTTATTGCCTTCTCCCATTCAGCAATTCTCTGATTAAACAAGCTCCTGAAAAGCCTAGGCACTGCTATCTGCCATTTGGCTTTTATTAGAAACCCACCCCCTTTAATTAAATTGGCTGAATTACAGAAGTATCAGGGATATTTCACCAATATATGGGATAAGAGAGCACAATGGGTGGGGAAAATGGAAGACTGGGCTTTATGAGATGTTTTGAATGCTGTTTGGTGGTGAAATGAGATAAACACAATCTTGATGGTTGGGTGATGTTTGGGGTTTTTTAAGGAACCCGAGGTTTGTTTGATCTGAATGAGTCTCATCACCAAATGTACGTCACAGCTGAAACTCTCAGTGCCTGCGATTTTATTTTATTTTTTTACAGATTTTCTGAAGAACTGGATTTATTTTTCACTCCCTACTTCTCCTTTGACTCTGCTTCAACCCAGCACCTTCAGTGCCATGCCTTTCTTTTCCCGCCTTATTACTGTGAAAGATTGGGGATTGAGGTTGCCGTGGTAACCGACCCAGCTTTGATTGGGGGGAGACAGCTGCATGGTGCAAGGTTAGAAGATGGCTGCTCACGCCTCACAGTGTGCCACTATTGATTTCCAGTCCTTGACAATAACTGGGCCCAGTTGACTACAAAAGGCTGCAGAAAATGTACATAAAGCAAAGGTTTTTGTGTGTGTGTGTGTGTGTGTGTGTGTGTGTGTGTGTGTGTGTGTGTGTGTGTGTGTGTGTGTGTTGACGGGGGGTGGAGTAACTGTAATGCTCACTCTGCAGCGAACATACAGTAATTTTCTTGCTTTTATCCACCCGCTTAAACGCAGGTGTTTGTCTGAAAAACTATTCTTTTGACTCATTGCCAGAGCTTTAACCTCTCAGACATCCCGTAGCTCGAGCTAGAGACAAGTTTGACAGTCAGCCACGGAGCCTAATGTATATGTTTTAGCAGCCTGTGCCGTCTCCTTTGTTCGGCTCTTGAAGCGCTGTTTGTTGGCTGCTCTTTCTCATCCAGCTGAAGAGGTGTCAGCAAATGAGAGGCAGCGTCAGACTTTGACAAACTGCTGCCCTTTGTAAAGACTTAATGGGGATCAATTCAAGTAAAGTTAGACACTTGTAGAATTCACACGCCGTCAGCTAATGCTCACACACACATTCCTGCACATGTACTTAGTTCTTTTTGGAGCAAGTCTTTTGCCCTACACTTTTCTCTCTACCCCTACCGTTTCCCTCTCCTCTTTTCTTCTCTCTTCCCTCAGCCAACTTGGCATTGCATATGTGAGAAGTCGACAGTGAGCCTAATTGGAGTGTGTGGCTCCATCAATGACAGTCACCGTTCTGTTTCTGCACGCAGCACACGCTCACATGGAGCTCTATAGCTAATTGAATAGTCTTTTATTAAACTGTGTTAATGTGAACTGGAACTGGCTGCTGGTGAATTGAATTAGACCCCCCACCACAATCACCAACCGTACACATAAACACGCGCAGCTCAGTGAAGCAGTTGGATGGATGCAATCTCAGCATGGAGGGAGGAAGAGGAGGAGAAAACAGGAGGAGAGTGTGAGAGGTGAGTGTTTTGGTACTTTCATTGTAATGTTTGTGAATAAGATCTGTGTTCAATGTGTGAAAGTTTCATAGGCTGCCATATCACAACAAAATAACGGTTAAGTAAAGTCAGTTTGGATTTATACAGAAATTAAAGGGCCAGTTCATCAAAATCCAGTATTGTGCATGTTACTTGAAAATGTTAGAAATTACTATTACATATAGAAGTAGTCTGTTAAATTATTTATTACGTTATATCAACAGCTAATCGAACTACTGGTAAGACGGCAACCAACACAACCCCTAAAGTAAAATAGACAGCATTACTGGGATTAGAAACTGTGATGTAATTATAGTGTTGTCTACACCAAGAATAATAGCTATAATAATAACAATGTGAGCATCAATGCTGATGAAAGATTACAGTCTATAAACAGTGCCATCAGGCATGCACTGCCCTCTCCAGGTTTGACAACAGCTTAGGAAAACCTCTGTCTCCGTCTTTGTTAATAACAAAACACTGATTTCAAAGGTTAGCCCAGTTACATCCCAGATGTCCATCTTGATAGCATCTTTATAAAGACTGTTCCATCAGACAGAGCTGTATGGGTTTTTCTTTTATCTTAATGTTAATGTTGTCTCTGCCATGATGAACGTGGCACCCTGTAAATATATATAGATTTTGATTGGCTGTCAGGTTTTCTATTGTTCATCACTCTGAAAGTGGTCCAAGAGATTTTGTTCCCCACTGTTGTTGTCTTTATATTTGCGGTGTGGACTGCACCATCTAGTTAAGTCAGCAATTTTACTGTCAGTATAGTTATTTTTATAGTTATAGGTCTTGGTGTGGACGACCCTTTACTCATTATAGTTATGTCCTGTCTGTCACAGTGTTGTATACCAATTGGCTGACATCTTTATCTTGAAGACTTGATCAGCATTTTTGGCCACACCTCAATCAGTGCTGTCACCATAAGCTTTGTCTCTGACATTTGAAGATATACTTTCAGAATCACATGGAATCAATCTGCTGCTTCGCTGTCCTTAGCTGTCAAAGGAACAACCTGAAGAGGTGAGTCAAAAAGTAAAAAAAAATGAAAAGGTTAATGATGTTGAAAGTTATTTATATAAGTGATTGTGACTCATATTCTCTGACTGTGGCCTGAGAGAACAAGATATTGCACAATGCTAAACACACCCATTTTTCATAATGCAGTGTCCTTTAACCATGTAGCATCCTGCTCTCCTCTTTCAGCCTGAGGGACAGATACTAACACCCGTGCTGCAAATATCTGGAAATGACATCATGTGATTTATATTTGGATGGTTACCTAATAGGATAAAAATCTGCTGCTAAAACACGAAATGGGCCTGAAACTGCAATGATTTTAATTTCTGAGTTTTCCTTTGATTGTAAGTAGAGAAATGACTCCCCGTCATTTTATACTTGATGTGAGCTGCACTGAGCGTCTTCCGTGTCTCCATTTGACCCCCAGGGAAACCCACTTTCTTTTTTATCCAGCATCCACAGACAAAGACAGACGGAGAGTCAGAATACAAAGGATGGTAGGACTTAAGAGAGAATGTAGAGATAACCAGAGGGGCCCTGAAGCAGCAGGGGACCTGACCCAAGTGTGTGGAGTGAAATTGGGGCTGACAAAGCACGTGACTGAGGGTGGAGCACTTCAAGAACCCTACACTGTCATGGCCGACACAGGGGAAGGAGAAGAGCCTTGAAAGAAAGAGAACAAAAAGAAAAGCAGCAGGCTGAACAAACCAGATACACCAGTGAAGATGGAGAAAGGGGAACAAGGGAAAGAGGTCAAGGTTATGAAGGACAAATATTTCATCTGGGTGCAGGGGGCAGAGAGAGAGAGAGAGAGAGACATGGTTGGTAAAGTTAGTGAGGTAGCGAAAAGAGAAGAAGCCAGAAAGACAGTCTACGGAGGCCTGGAAAGGCAGCTCGAAGAAGATAGCTCCCTCCTTTCTGCGTTATTATATTACACTGGTGGATAAAAAGAATCCGACATCCTCTAAAGTCATTACAGCCCAGTAAGACTGGCTCAGAGGGCAACGCAGCTCCTTAACCCCGCTCAGCACATGCCTGGGTGTGTGTGCGTCTCTCAGAGGGTGATTGAATGAGAGAAAGGGTGTGCACACGTCTGAAAGACTGAGCAGGCCTGTTTGTGTGTGTGTGTGTATGCATGCACACAAATTCACCAAACCAAAGTGGCACATCACTTAATCCTTCCCCAGTAACTAGGATAAGCCACCAGTCTTATCTTTCCTTTTCCCCCCCCACACCCCACCCTCGTTCTTTCCCTCACTCTTTCTTTCCTCAGGAAACTATTGTCCCTTCTCCCGTCATACCCTCCACACCCCACACCCCCCTCTTTCATTCTTCTTATTACCCTCCTCAGCCCCAGACTTTAATGCCTCATTATTCTGTATTTAGGGCCTGGAATCTTCTCTTGCGCCAGCAGTAGGGGCTAACATGGATTCTACATTTCTTTATTGCCAGGCTGTGCACAGGATTTGAGAGCAGCTTTCCGGGAGAAGAAGGATTTTGCTGCCATCGACAATCATGCTTTCGGCTCCTAGCAAGGTGTGATATTTTGATATTATGCCAGAGAGCGTTGCTACAACTACCCTTGGGAATGGAGCAACAGGTCTAGGAGTATCTGAGGTTATGCTGAGTTGCAGTTACAGAAAATGTGCAGTTTGCTTTTAAAGCAAACGAGAGTTTCTTTCAAAAACAAAGGAGAAAGACAGAAATTAATGACCAAAACAAAATCTGCCTAAAACTCTGTTTTAAAAAAAGAAAGCTGACAAGAAAATGACCTAGAAAAGTGCTTAAAAATTATAATAATTGTAATTATGTAATAATGATGATTACAGATCACTCCATCATTTTAGAAATAATTTTATAAATCTACTCTTCTTACGATTAGCGGAACATTTCTCAGCAAGTTGCCTATTGCCTCTTCCCCCATGTTTTTTAGAAATTACACTGATTTTTTCAGGGTTCTAATTCTTTAACACTTGTGAAAGGTGTCTGAATGCAGCACAAGCAAAATGACGTCGATCCAGGTTTCAGAGTAAAGCATTGGCCAAGTGTAATATATCGGCGAGTATCCTAGCCTTCTCAGTTCATATACACTTAAAAAGTGGTTTAATTTGCATTCAAAAAAGTAGGGACGTACGTTACAGCGTTGGAAGTCATTGGTCCACCTGCTGACTTGATTGTTACGTTTTTTTGTCATTTTGTGACTGTCAGAATTGAACAGAAACAAACAATGTAACTCGTATATGTAGCGTTACATTGTGCAAAAACCAACATCAGGTCACCTGAGAAATTTCTTATAGAAGTACTTGAGAAAATTGCATTTTGAGTCCAAAGCATACAACATACAAACTTTGAATTGTAATACATCTGGAACGCTAAAGACAAGGCTACAGAATGATACAAAATCTGAAAACAAAAACAAAATATAATGAAGCCGTCCTGCGAATGTTAGATGCCTTTGTGTCTGGTGCTGATCTTACTAATAATAAGGAAACGATTCATGATCAAAACAACTTTGCTCACAACAGGAAAGTGTCACATTAGAGAGAAGCAAATCATTCTAGTGACTCACTTTAATTTTTTTTAGGTCAAATGACAAACTTGCTAGTTGTTCAAAGTTTAATTGCAAAAATAGTTTTTCATCAGTACAAACTCAAACACTGGCCAACTATACCCAACTGATGGATTCAATTTCAGGAAATTACCTTGAGAACAACAAGTATTGCACTTTAGTCTAAATAACAAATAAGATGAAATTGGCACCAGCATTATTTTATCAATTTTTTCACGTCACATTCTTCCGTTCCTTTTCACTCTTTTTGCTCAGCACTCAATGTTTTTCATTTTACCCAGATTTGTCAGTTAACACTCATGCATCATCACCTTAAGTAGTACCAGAATAAATGAGGACAACAGACTAAGTGAAATGATTAGGGCACTTAGAGGACTCAAATATTGGTGCACCAGTGCGCCTTTTTGTTATAAATATCTAATTGTAGTCTGTTCTATTCCATGCATGACACCCTTGACAATCTTTCTTCAATTTTCTACCAATTTGTGCTGAGCTCAGATTGGGATTGTAAGGTGTGGTGGGGGATTTTGTGTTCATTGGTAACATTAAAATACAGTCAGTGTGATGCCCTTTAGACTGTATCTGCAATTATGGGCTGTACAAATTAATGTGATTTAGTAAAGTGCAAGGATATAAAAGAAGTAGGGACAAGGCATTTGCTAAGTGAACAATAACACTTAGAGGGCAAATTGTTCAGAGGGTGATGAAAAACACTTCTCAAAAGGATAACTGACAAAAACATGACTGCTTGATGACCTTTACAGTATTTTTTTTAGGATGGACTTGGGGAGTTATTTTCCTTTCTTAAACTGAACTCATAGCAGCTGTAAAAGCCACACTTTGCTGCCAGGGTTCACTTAAAACAAACATACTTTGTACAAGGTGTCATCGAATCAAAAGGCAAATGTATTTATACCTGTTCCAAACAGCTTCATATGAACCAGGGTGAAAGGCTTGCCTTGGTAGAAAGGTCGCGGTGGGATGAAATGTGGATAACAACCCACTTTTAAACAGTCTCACCTCAGCTGCATTCATGTTGTACTCATTTCTACACCTAAAAAGTGACAAAAGCAGCTGGACAGTTCGAAAGACACTGTCACCTTTGGACTGGCCTGGTCTAACAGTTACACTGACCATTTGACAGACTTATAACACACACTCATTTTTCCTTCTCTGTGCTCACTCTGTCACTCATGGCCTTGCACACAAATGTAGTGTCAATAATGGCAGGGTGCTGGTTGTATAATGATCCTATCTTTCCAGATTGACGGCGTGCTATCGGCTTTGTCTGTCACACAAAGAGAAGAGAGGCAGTGTGAGTACAAGTAGATCACCCTTACACTCACACTCACACACACACATACACACACACACACACACCAAACCCCTCTATCGTGACGTCCTCCCATAGACGTCCTGTGTCAACAGAGGCTTTGATTAACTGGGGACAGGCACTAGCCTTTGTATCACTTGGACAAAAGCGGAGTTACATGCTGAATTTCCATTGAAGACGGCATACTGCAAGTTGTAGCAGTGAAATTATGTGGTACAGACTGGCACAGCATGAAAGCTGTAAAAGGAATATTTGGTTTTAATACATCAAATCATTTTTCCTTTCAACCCTGCTGCTTTGTTTTTCCGCTCCTTGTTTATGATTAATACTTTAAAAAAAAAAAAAAAACCTCCATATGTGCTGTCTCTCATCTTGTAACTTCAGCCAGGAATCATCTAGAGAACATAAATTAAACACAGCCAATTTCCCTCCCCACTGACAGTGTGATTTTACCTTAAACTTCCAATTAGCTGCCTTCACTTTAGCTATCCATCACTCTCCAGAAAGCCTTTCCCTCCCCACCACACGATGTGCATCAGCCACACTGTGATCAATTTAACTCTGATGATAGGCATGTGGGCTGTATCCATCAAGCGCGGCTATTTATGACAGCAAAAGGAAATTAATATTTAGCCGCTTTCGTGAACGGAGCTGGATGTGGCACCATGTCTGAGTGAGTTTGTTGATGCAGTGTGTGCACTCATCCCCTGAAGGTAGGAAGTGTGTGTGTTTGTGTGTGTAGTAGTAGCAGATAAGTGACAGGGTTAAGGACCTCTGAATGATGCCCTCTGCCTCTTTACCTGCTGGCAGGGTGTCTGCCAGGTGAGAAGCTGGCCAGTGCCAACAGGGCAACTGAATGCCAATCAGCAGTGGCCTGCAGGTCATGCGTCGTCAACTTCTGTTAGAGGAGCGGGTTGAGAAGCTTAGATGTGGACTTTGTAATGTTTTAATGAGCTTTGTGTGGGTATAACGGCATATTAGACAGAGTTGACGGGGTTGTGGTGGAGGCAGGGGACTGATTTGGATGCATCCTCTGGAATGAGAGCAGATGGAGTTTGTGTTGTCTGCTGAGACATCAATGGAAGCTTGTTTCTACCCATAGATGGCAGCATTACACTCAGAGTCCTCCATTCCTGTGTCACACCCCTCTTACAAACCTTTCATTGCAGCACTGCAAAGACTTTCTCTGTGACACTGTTGATCCCTAAAGGGAAATTCGCTTTTCACCTCACAAGGAGATCAACACAGGTTGTAGTCTCCTGGAACTACTCGAGTTTCCTGCTTCAGGACACAAAGGCAGGCCAGGTTCCCTGCTGTCATTGCGCTGCTTAGTAAAACAGGTCAGATTTAGATAGATTTCAACTTTGTTTCTTCAAAAAAGGTTGGAAAATGTAATTAATTAGATCCCAGAGGTATACTTGTGTCATATCTCACATTTGCTTTATTTTATCATTCCAATTTTTCATGACTTTGTCAATCAGTGTTTGCCTAATGACTTCATATCATTGTTTTCTGTTTTAATTAGTGATTTTTAGGAGTACTAATGTATTGGGGTCCTGGGAGACCCCAGTCAAAAGCACCCAATTCCTCCTATGCAGTTTCAATAGATAGATCTATTTTGATCATGTTTGCCTTGGGTCCTAATTTAAAGTATTACGCGCTATTAGGGGAGGTAGGGGTACTCATCAGTCAGTTCAGGTCAATCATTTTGAAGGAGAGAGACATAGATGCAGCAGACAGATTTCTTCATGTGCTCTGTTGATGACTCTAAACACTGATCTACCTAAGATATGTTGTTCAAAGTTAGAATTACATTCCATAATTTGATAATGATATATTTTCTGACCATGTAATTTAATTGGTAACTTCAAGGAAAATGCAACCTGCTGCTAGAAAATCTATTTGTCCTCAAAACACAGACAGGAAGGTAGCAAATGTTTGCTCCCCCTGTCACATGCCTGTATACCCTGAGCAGAGCATGAGTCATATAGTGTGCTATAACTGCCTGAACTATAACTGAACTATATGAAGTGCCTGAGGGGTGACGTTTTTCTGTAGGCCAACCCGGAAGCTAACGTCGCCCTGGTTCCCTTGTCAAAAAGCCTCAGGGATTTTTCCATTGGATTTTGGATCATTGCAGAAAAAATAAGCTCTGTGGTAAACAAATGTTTATAATACTTACACATTTTGTTTAGCGAGATAATCTCCACCGATGAACACCACTTTCAGGATTTATCTGTTAAACCTTCTGGTACCGCTAAAATCCAACTGTTGATGCTTCAGGATGCTTCAGGTCCACAGCAAAACAACAACACTTCTGGCCTGAGACGAGCCAGGTCCTTTAAAATAAAAGCACCATGAGTCCCACTTTGATTAATTTAATCATAACAATACATTTTAAAATGTAGTTATAATAGTACTTTACTTCACTTTTTTACAACCGTGTTTTATAGATTGTTATTACAACAGTAGTGTATTAAACTTTTACTATATGACAGTAGCTACTTCTTCTAACTTTACTATAACTGCAGTTCATTCAGTTATTTTGTATTTTAGTAGTTAACATTAGTTTAGAGGACATTTAAAAATATTGATATATATATTGAGTATCACGATATAGCCTTAAAATATTGTGATATTATTTTAAAGCTATACCGCCCAGCCCTAATATAGAGATAGGTTAGGAACCATTGAAAAATGAAGCCAATGCAGAAGTGCCAAAAACTGCAGTTCATCAAAAGGCCACTTGAGGCTGGCTCCAAAAACAGAGTAAAAACCCACAGACCCCATGTTAAAATTCCCAAAATGGTTTTGGTCTTGCTAAATTCAACATCAATGACGACTGTGCGGGGGGTGATTTTTTTTTTCTAACTTACTGACTTTATATTTGAGTGACAGGCTGGCTGTGAGGTATCTCTGCAGTATCTGAATGAGATCCACCACTCGCTCCTCCACAACTCCAACCTCTCGTCCAAATATTGTCTTTTATGGTGCCAAAAAAAACAAGATGGGAATGGCTAAAATGCAGAAATTGAGGCTTTAAAACGGCAGTCCACAAACCAGTGGGTGAAGTCACAATAGCTGCGCCTGTTATTGCTCTGTCAAGACCTTTTCAACAGGTATATAACCTTATGTACCGGACTATTCCTTGGCCGACTGCACTCGGCCAAGAAATAGTTCATTAATAATTCCTCCTAAAACCATAATGTGCTGTTTTTACACTTTGTTTTTTGTTTGGATTAATCCATATATATATAAGATATAACATCTTAATTAGTGAGCTTCAGAGGCGATGATTTTGTTAAATATGGACAGGGCCGTGCTAGCTGCTAAGCTAAGCTAACAGGCTGCTGGCTTCAATAACATATTTACCATATGGACATGCAGGTGGTATTGATCTTTTCATTTTCAGTGTATTTCCCAAAATGTCAAACTACTCCTTTACACCAGACAGGACTCTCTGATGGGCACACAGACACACACATCGATACACAGCCTTTATAAACTGGGTCACACAATCTGTTGTACAGATGCCTCTACATTCTGTTTACTATCACGACCCATGAAATTGATTCTTTTATCTGTATGTTTGTGAGCGTTTTCACGGCATGACACAGGTTGCTCTCCCTCTTTCCCTCCATGGCCTCGCCATACAGTACCTGGTATGTCTGTGTTGTGTGCGAGATACTCATTTCATGCTTCATTTGTTGCCCGACGAGCTCCGTTAATAAACAAGACCCTTTGTTGCCGCTGACTCTTTGACACCTTTCTGCAAGCGCACGTGTGTGTCGGCTGTCAGACGACTTGTCTTCAGCACCCGCATGGGATTAGGGGAGGCGTCACGCTCATCAGCGTCATGCCGTTGTGTCGATAGTGAAGGAAAATACTGTCAAACTCATTACCAACTTCACCATCACCCACTTAGGGATTATAACTCCTTTTACCAGCAAATCAGTGAATCTTATTGTTCTCGGATTGTGTGACAATGGATTTCTGAATTGAAAAATGGAGCATTTATATGAACGTAATCATGGGAAACAGTTGATATTTTTGCTCCCTGTTATCTGTCTGTCCATGTGTCTGTCTATCTGTCTTTGTATCTGTGAAAAAAAAATAGATTGCATAAAAACTGCTCAAGGCAGGGTTCATCTCCCATCTGCCCAGAATGCACCTGTGATTTGAGAGAGCAGCGGTAACACCTGAAGCGCGCACAAAGGAAGGTACATTTTTCCATTCAACTTCTCCTCTCTTAGCATTTTATGTCTGTCAAGGACCTCAGCCAGGCTGCCGCAGTCTATTTTCTTTGCATTTTATCTAGAAACACTTTATATAAAATCCTTCTTTTTCATAGCTCACTAGTGAGGCTCTTTGAGGAAGATCCACAAAAGAACAGTTGCCACAAATGTGACTATAATAATCGCCTTGATGATTTTCATAGTGTTGTCGTTTTTATAACATGTTTTTCAAATTTGTGTAATACACTAAAGCACATGCATTCATGATGACAAAGAGGATATCACAGTAATTCACATTATTTTCTCTTTATGCCACACTCTCTATTAAAAAGCAGTTTCCTTGGAGCCTAACATTGAATATTGAGTTTACTTTTTCCACCCAGACAGCATAAAGGAGTGTTTATATGTTGTGTTATTAAAAGGCAGAGAGCTGAGACAGTGACTAATCTATTTCCTTTCACACACAGCAGCCAGTAATCACTGTTCTATGGAGCTGCTCACTCATCCATCCATAACGTTATCAAGACACATTATCTGTGTGTATGTGTGTTGGGGGGGTTTGAAAGCCCTTATGTGTGTCCGTGCGCTCGTGTGATTTTTAGAGGCTTTGATGCAGGGGTTAAAAATGCTCGTGTGAGAATTTTAGGGTGAGCATATTTGTGTTTCTTAGGATTTGAGAGCCGCGTGTGTGTACCTTTGTGTCAGAGCTCCGTCCACGCTGCAGATCCAAATGCAACACGTTCTCCCTCACAGCCTGTGGCTTGATCTCACGTTGTCAGCTAGCGGAGGTCACACTCTAATGTGCGAACATCGGCCCCTCTGTCTGGCCTTGAAAGGCAGATAAAGCTTTCTGCTTGGACAAGGCCACAAAGACATGTCTCCCAGCTGTTTTTTACAGGGATCTGGCTTTCTGTGCAGCCACCAAAGGTCTCTATATTATGTCACAGTATGTGACAGTTTGCAGTGCCATGGAGATGGTAAATATGTAAAAGCTCATATTAGTGCACATGCAGGTTAACCACTGGTTTGGTTTAAAATTTACAAGCCAGGATGATGGATGTAGTGATGGATGAAATTGAACAAACAAATGTTTTGGAACGAGTCTTTTCGTGTCCAACTTGTAATGGGTCTTTCAGTCACTCGTCCAAGTGCTTATGAATCCCTGACTTTTCCCACTCGCCCACTCACTGTTATTGTAGGGTACTGCTCATGTTGCCGGCTATGATAAGTGAATGGGAAGCAATTAAATTGGACTTGAGTCCAGGCAGCTTGGCATTTACACCCACTGAATCAGACCGAATGAACCGTTCTCTCGATATGGAATGCCTGCTGCTTGCACAGGGAGAACAGCAAATCGATGCAGTTGTGTCACATTTTTGTTACATCTGCTGGGTTAGCATAAGCTAACTTTATGCAGTTGTGATCACGAATCATGCATAGATGGGTATTTTATCTTCAATGATGTAAACGTATACATGATGACTGATATTGCATTGAAGAGAGGTTTGTGGGGCGAATGTGCAAGTACTATAATGAAGTGTCACGGAGAAACCAACAGCATATTTGGCAGAAAAGTATAGAAACTCCAAAGGTTTGAGAGATTTACTTGAATCAACTCAAAGGAACACATAATGTGAAAAGAATTAGTATGTCCCTCTCTAGATGGATGCGTTTGGAGAGGGATGACAGTCACAGACAGTAGGATGGTCTTCAAAAAGTGATGTAATGTCAGGTGCATCACAGTGTTGTGTTCAGTGTCATATCTTTTGATGAGATTTGTGTGGTTGAGAAAAGGAGACTTATGGAGAACTGAAGGGCAATGCAGACTTTTCTTTTGAATTCTTGTGAACTGTAGATGACAACTGGAATGTTCAGATGTGCTCGGTTTGCTAGCAATAGATGCGAGCTTCCTTCTGTGCGGAGAAATGGTTAGAGGGTGTAGATCGGTAGAAAGAAAATAGTGCTTACATAAAACTGCTCACAACAAGATCTGTGGATTATCTTCAGTAACTGAGTCATGCTTTATAGAAAGAGACAGGCACTTTTTAAATTTTTGGCACTTTGAGCACCACAAGCAGAGTGCCATCTACTTCTATTATATTCAAGAGAAGGCAGACATTCTTGATAAATAGCGCTATAGGTAAGAGGAAACATATGTATTTTTTGACTTGGGGATGAACTGCCTCTTTAATCAGCTTGAAAGGCTATGCTCCCCAAATATTCAGATTGAGTGAAAGTCTTCATACCACCCTGCGAATGACAATGTAAAGTAAAAGTAGGTAAGTAAAGTCAGGAAAATGTACTTAAGGTATAAAAAGAAAAAAGTACCCATACTCAGACAAATCTTTGAAAACACACCCCCACACCAAAAACTCAAAATTATTATAAAAAGATAAAAGGAAAAAAACCACCCAAAACTTTAAAGTTATTGAAAAAAATAATATTAGGAAAAAAACACTCCAAAACTCAAAATTATAAAAAGAAATAGGAACAAAATCCCTTTAAATTTATTAAAAAAAAGAAAAGAAAAAGACTTGAATGTTTATCAAAATAGTTAAAATAGGCAGTTAATTCTTTGTGAATTGACTGACTGATTAATTAACCTATTGTTGCAGCTTGTATGCTGGTACTGGTAATTTCATTTATAACTAAACATCATATTTTAACTTAACTTAACTTAACTTAAGAAGAGTGAAAATAAAATAGTCGAGTAAAGTACACTTTGAATTTATACTGAACTACAGTACTGGGTAAATGTACTAAGTTACATTCCACCACTGCCTTTGTGAAATCAAAGAAAATCATGTTCCCTCGTTTTCTATTTTTCTTTCGATTTATTAGATGTTCTCAGTAATCTAGTCTCATCTGCTGTGTGTGTTTGTGTGAAAAGATGATGTGTAGTGGTCAGGCAGTGATCCTCATGAGACTGTCAGGACACCGCCCTCGACCTCCACGTGACCTCGGCTTTTACTTCCCCTCACCCTGCTAGCACCTACACCTGTCGTCACCCATTAGATAGTAAGGCACACAACGCCACAGGACGTGTCCCGGTTCATTCTTTGACCTTTTTTTCACCAACATATTTACATGATGTACAGTACAGAGTCAGTGAACCTCTCGCCTTGAATTTCTCCTGTTTTTCATCAGCAGCTGCATCTGTCTGAACTGTACTAATGTGGTTGAAGAGAATCAACCAGCTGGAGGTCCGATCAGGCTTTAAATGTGTTTGTTTTTCAGTGCAGCTCTGTTCAGGATTTTAGTATTTACACTTAAATCCATTTGCTCATGCATAACTATGGCGATCAAAACATGCTCAACAAATACATTACATAGAAGATGCCATGCAAAACCATGTTTTGACTTTCTTTTTTATTTTTTAGTTAACCTTTATTTAACCAGGATTATGACAGAGTATTAGCTATTAGCTATTTATACCATGTCACGTGACTTCCTGATTCGCAACTTTCTTTCTTGCGAATTTATTCTCATAATATTACCACTTTTTTCTAGTAAAATTACAACTTTAACCTCATAATATTATTACTTGTTTTCTTGAAATAGTACAACTAAATTTGCATTAAATTCTGAATTTTTTCTCATAATATTTTGACTTTGTTCTCAACTTTTTTTTTCAGTATGGCCCCAATAGCGAAATTGTCTGAAATCAGGTACCAATAAAATACTTACCAGTTGCTGTGCAGGAGATAATGTAAAGTGTTCAAGTCCAAAGATGAAGCAGAATAAAGGGGTTCACTCTGCAGGGGTTTATTTCACACTTTGACCCCTCTGTACATTACCCCACTTATTACACAGCTAAAGAAATCAATAATCTGACACAATTTTCTTTTTGCAACTGCATACCAAAATGATTAATTAGCTAATCAATTTAGCATATTAAATGTCATGCATGTGTAGTGTCAGCCTAACCCCAAAATAGGGATTTTGGTGATATGCAACATATTTCAAACGGAGGGTCACAGTAACAGGCAGGTTAAGGTGGAGAAGCATTTGGATGAATGGTGAGTCATCCACTGGTCCTCCTGCAGCTCCTCTCTGTATATTGGGAAGCAGCCTGTGCTCCTTGACTCATTCCCTTCTCTCCAGGGAGTCCTCTCTGTCAGACTGCAGGGGAAATTGACCTGTGAGTAAAGCAGGCATTTGGGGGAATGGTTATTTATTGAACTGGTAGAGAGGAGACTTGATGATTCACTGACAGGTTCAGTCAAACACACATACACACACACAAATACAAATGTTCTCCTTGCAAGAGAACTTCTATCAAAAGTGTTGAAATATCAAGGTAACTCCAACTGCCAAATGTAGCATGGATATTTTTTCGCTCTGCAGTCAAGAGTGTTTTCTTTTTCCCATCCTGGTTTTCTTCTCATCCCACTCTTATTCTCTGACTCACAAAGGAGCTTTCTGTTGCTTCAATATGATCCATTCTAGTCAGTATAACTGTTACTCAGGTGTCTGTAACATGTTTTTACCACCCCTTGTTTCATTTAACTTCATTTTGTTGTAATCAGGTGCTAAGAATAAGAAATACACTAATGAATTGATGCAGTGGGAGTTGAAAGCAAGGGATGGAAAAATGTTTCCAAGCTACATTAAAATCTTAGCTTTGTACTAAAATTCTGAATCGCAGAAATGGCAATGCAGTCTAATTATCAGGCTAAAAGTATGTAAACAGATATGACATCAACTTCAACATTCATGAGGTTTTCATCCAATATCAGACATTTATAAGCATTTGTATGATCATTACGACCAGCATACAGATCAACATTAACATTTAGAGTGGCGTTTCTGGTCAACTGGCGAATATAAAAGTCCAATATTGACTCTCTTTTAGCTCTGTTTTGCTTTTCAGCAAATCCTGATGGCAATTTCTGGCTCTTTAGCTGCTAAATGCTTCACTGTGTTCATAAACTAGTTGCTTACTTTGACTGTGTGCTATTTAGTGCTGGGTGGATAGTGTGCAGTGGATTTATCAGAGCTTCATTAAAAACAGCAACTGCTGTTGGAGACATGCTGAGACAGTGAAACAAGAAAGTCTATCAAAATGATAGAAGAGTAGCAGTAGATAAAAGTTACTTCAAAACTCCAAACAGTTAGCTGAAAGATGCTCAAATGCTTCACGAAGGAGGTATGGGAAATTGCAGATGCAACTTAGTTGTATCTGTCTTGGTATCTGTCGGTTTTTCCCTAAAAGTGCAGCACAGACGCCATTTAATATGTATCATATCACCATCACAGTGATGTAGATTGCTGAATTGAGTTTCTCATCAGAAGGGGATAATGGTGAAACTTAGTGAAACTGTTGTTGTTTGAGACTGTTGTTTGAGACATCATGTTTTTTTTAGGACATTGAGACATTTTGCAGCATTGTCACAAGAGCTTTAAGAGCTTAATATGTTTTAGTCCTCACAGTGAATCATTTTGAATTTGTAAGTAACATATGAACATGCAGCCATGTACGCTGCTACAGAATGCGTTTGACATCCATCAAAACCGTCGTCTCAAGGTGACAGAAATTGGAAAACTGGATCCTCTGAAAACTTTTTTAAGCTTGCTCTACAGGGTTCAACCACCCAAACTGAACCCAATGAACAAAGAAACACAAAGATGCCTCGAGAGCATTTCATGATACCGCTCTTTGAGAAACACACAAGCGCACCCCACCCAGGCCAGCGGCTCAGCTGATCTGATGCTTAGCGACATGACCTTCATGTCTTGCCCAGCACCATGGTAAGCCCCCTCGGGTGCTCACTCCCTCTCTCACCTCCCCCCACCAACGCTGCCTGTTTGGGGCTCTCCCTGCTCTGGTCTGGTACCCACTGTCACTTGCTATTCGGAGACAACATGTAGGCACGGCTAGTACCTCACAACACGCAGGTGCAGCCGAGCATGATTAAAACAAAAAATCATATATACCCACTACCCCATGCACACAAATGACAAATATGGACAACAAACACACACACAGGTTTGAGGAGACTGTATACAAATGTGTCACTGGTTTATTTGTATTTAATATTTTACGAGTGTGAGTCCTGTAAAAATGCTGTGTTATCCAAGGTGTTACAGAATATTTGAGTCAGGGTTGTAGTGATTTAATGTCACGATCATCAGTTCTCTGCAAATGCACTGTCGCTGATGTGATGTAAATCAACAGGACACGAGGAGTTGGAGGCACTGTAGGACCTGCCACTCCCTGGTTTCTACTGGGTGGTCATGGTCATAGTGTGTGTGACTCTGTGTGTGTGTGTGTGTGTGTGTGTGTGTGTGTGTGTGTGTGTGTGTGTGTGTGTGTGAGACTGCTAACAGGCAGGGTTGTAATCAAGCACCAGGCTGTCCTGTCCTGACATGAACTGGCCACTTACGATCCTGAAGACACGCTCACTCTGACAGCTTACATTATAATTCATGAGGTGAATGCTAGTCTCCTCCACACACACACAAACACACACACACACACCATATTTAACCTTTGGAACTTGTCGACACAGCCGCAAGATTTTTATTCTCTTCATCTCACAGTGTATAGTCACTGCTACAAAGATAGCCCCTGCAGCCTTCCTGCGTTATTGTTGCAGATAGTTTTCCTCAAGACACAAACAACATAATGATGATCTGGTCTGTTTGTGATGTGAAAGACTTTTGACCTGGTAAACTGTGTACTATCTTCTGCAGTGGTACCATTTTTCATAGCAAAATGTTGATTTGATTTGAGAGATTGCTAGCAAATGCTCATATTAAAATGATAAAAATAGGAAATGATTTCAAACCTGCAAGCCTACTTTCTAGTCATGCTGGCATGTGTCTTCTTTGGATGTCAGTGTTGTTAGTCTGAGGTATGGGTTGCAGTGAAATTACCTCTTAAAGATGAACTGTAACAACATTGCTTATCCCCTTGACTTATTGTTGAGCACCATCAGATCAGATCAGAAAATTTAATTTGTCCGTTAATTTGTTTATGGCCAAATACCTGCAAACTAACAACATTCCCATCAGCCACAGATTTTGTGTGTAATGCTGATCAGCAAATATTAGAATGCTAACATTCTAAAGAAAGATGGTTCAACATAGGACCCCAGGAAGTGTGCTGAGCTTTGAAGCTAATTTTCCTTGTATCCGAACAGTGGAATTACTCATTCCAAGCCTGTCACGTGATGCCGTTAGACCCGAAAAGACTTTTTTTTCTGTAGACTTGCATTTTGAAAGAGATATCTGTAAATCAGTGGATACATTTTTTGGAGTGTCACAACCCCTGCAAAGTGATTCAGTCCAATAACATTTTGAAGGTCGAGAAGAGCCGCGAGATTAAATCATTTTATTTCCATTAAGGTTTGTGGAGGGCTAAACTGTAAGTTAGCTGCTTGGCTTGCAAAAGTCTGTAGTGCGCTTGCTGTATGAGCTTAATTATACAGAAGATGCGGTTGATTTTGGTGAAGTCACACTTTTTTGGCTTTATATGCCACTGAGCAACTTCCACAGAAATGAATTAGACCCCGCCTTTAACACTGTATCCCGTTCTCTTTATTTGTCCATTAGGTGGCATTTTAGCTTTCTCATTTGGAGCATATTAGCATGCTTACATCACCATTTTACTCAAAGCACCGCTGTGCTGATGTGCAGACACAGAGCTGATAGCGTGGTTTCACACTAGCCTTGTTGAAGTTTAACTGTCTTTAAAAAAAAACAACAGTGTGAACAGTCTCACTGTTTCTGCAACAACTCTTAATAAAAGGGCAACACAATATAACATGTTTTTCATTTTTGCTGCAGATTGAATTTTCATTTTCATTTTCATAAATTCCAAGCAAATTCTGCACTTGCAGGTACTCTGCTTTACAACTTTTTTTTTTTTCATTGCCATGAATCTCACAAAAACAAGGATGCATCAAAGTAGGTCTTTGACATGCAACATATAAGCTTACAAATGAGTAGTTCAGTTGAGCCCAGAATGCTAACTTTTGCTTGAGTTGATATATTAAATATTTTTCCAGGCTTTTTTTAAATGTTGTCTAATAGGCTGACAAAAAAGCTTAAAGTTTCTTTTTATAGACAGCAAACTCAACCCAAAGTTGCCTTTACACAAAAACCAAGTATCTGCTTTTTCTTTTTACCTTTGTGACAGACCTTATCTATTTGTGACTGTGAAGAGTGAAAAGTTATACACCGTGATGTTTCTTTCCAATGTAGTCAGTCATGAGAACATCAGATTTGTGCCACAAAGTGTGCAAAAATATTCAGAAATTCTGTCAGTATAAATGGAGCCTCAGATGTAGACACCAGCACTGGTGTTAGGTTTTCAACAGGACAGGAACACAAACACAGCACGTCAACAGTGACAAGAAAACCAACACACACGAAACAACCTTAGAACATTTCTGTTCGTTTGGTTGTCCTCTTTGCTTTGTCTCTCTCCTTTGCTGCCTGTGTTTCCTTTACTGGCTCTGTATGAGAAACAGGAATGTTGTAATGTCTGAAAGGAGAAGCCTGTGTTTCAGAGGGATGTATTTGTGTGTGTATTGGCCTCTCAGGGCGTGTAAGTTTGAGACGGGAAAATGCACTTTGGACCACAAGCTTATTAATGCATGCATCTCCCTGTGACACATCCGTCTGGGGGAAAGTCCAGGTCAGACTCGCATAGATTCTCTCTGTTTTTCTTTGCGGGTTAGAAAAACTTGTTTGCAGCAGTGTCTCTTTTCCCTCTTGGTTTAGGAATCTCTGCGGTTTTAATTTGCAGATTCCACTGTCCAAAAAAGCTTAATTGTTCCACAGCTGTGCCATTTTTTTAAATCCTTTTTTTTGCAGTGAGAATGAGGCCAGTGTGAGCAAATTCCTTGGGTTTGTGCCTTGCTGGAATAGATAGCTGGATAACGTCTGCACTATGAATAGTCATCTCCAATCTGACCTCAAACGACCCTGCACATTATTGTGTGTTTTTTCACACACATTCACATGCACACAAAGTTGAACTGAAAACATGGTTAAGAAAAAAAAAAAAAACTTATTTCAGTTCTTCTGGACACAGTGTCCACAGTAGTGCCAGACATCGCCAGCGGGCACAAGAAAACAGTTCTGTGTGTGTGTGTGTGTGTGTGTGTGTCAGTCAGTTGGCCTTTCAGTGTGTGCATGTAAGTGTGTGGGTGTGTTGGAAGGAACCAGGAGTGACTTGAATATGTACTGTGAGCAAGTATGCACAAGAAGAAGGAAAATTGGCTTTTTCTTTAATACCTGGGTCCGTTCATAGCTCTGGCCTTTATTCCCACCAGGTTTAGTAACATTTAACTCACTTTTATTACGAATACTGAATATTTCCCATGGTTAGCACAACATTTGTTTAAAAAGAAAATAGTTATATTTCTATTTATACATTGTTAACATGAATTAGATTTTGCCAAGCCCCCAGGAACAGTGCCAGGCTTTGAAGCCAACTTTACATAGTGGCCGAACATGGAATTGAACATCTGGGTCTTAAAGTGATGCCATGTGGCCCAAAAAAGACATTTTCCCATAGACTTACATTGCCATTGTTTGTTAATAAGTGGATGCATTTTTTTAAGCATCAAAACCCCTGCAAAATGCCTGGCCGCTACAAGACTCTGGTGCACTTGCTTTATGTGCCACACGGTGTGGAGGATCAGGCTAATTTAATGCAGAAATCAAGCTTTTTTGGCTTCATGCGTCACCGAGCAACTTTCATGGGAATAAGCTGGGTCCTGCCTTCAACTCTGTATCCAGCGCCCTTTATACATTCATGGATTTTGCAAACTGTCTTCCTGGTTCAACAACTCAGTGGAACTTAGTATAGTTCTGTGCAAATGCAGATTTTCTATGTGAAAGTCTGAATTTCAGAAACACACAAATATTCAGGGGCAAGAACACATCACTCTGTGTAATTATCTCTCTTTTCATCTTACTCCACTGTTACCGTCCCTGTCTGCAGTCTTTGTTGTGCACATGCTTAGTTTAAAAAACCTGATTCAACAGCCAGTTTACCAGTTTACCAGTTTACCAGTGTACGTGGCAAAGAAATCTATGTTCTCCAGGAGAAATGTATCTGAGTAAATCAGGTTTCTCTAAACCCCTACCAGATTACAGAAGCCAGGTTTCTTGTTAAAACGACATTTGAGAAATCAGCTTACTGAAGAAAGCTGACTGACTCCAAATAAATGATTTGATTAATATGGTTTGGGGTTTGTTTATAATCTGTGTGATTGTCACCACTCATCTTCTTTGTCAGCTCAGTGTTTTCAGGCATTATGTTATGATCGAACGATTCAGCCAGGTATGAATTCAGTGCAAAGCCAGCGTTTCGTGACAATACAGGAAGTACTGTTCCCTGTATGTAGCAAGACTAAGACCCATTTTTATCTGGTAGTGGCGTGCAATTTGTATTTTGGATACAGTCAGTACGTTTACATGGACAGTTAAGTCGACTTGCATTTAAAGCTCAATTAGGCCATTTAATTGGTATACTGTCCTTGTCTCAGTATATAAGTTCTGGGGGAGAATTGATTTATTGATGGAAGTATGACCGATTCCAGCAGGTAAGCTCCCTTTCAGCTAGCTGCTATTGGACCTTCTTCCGGTTGACCTGTTACGTGCCATACCAAACAAGGTAGCAAGCAGCAAACATGTCGAACAGTGAAAACATGGATAACTTTTCAGCAGTGCACATTTTGCACTCTTTGTGCTCACCACTCTGTCTGCTCTATGCTTTACTTTTACCTTTGTCCTGTTTTCCCCTATCTTATCATGTTTTTCCTGTCTTTCTTCTACAAATTTATGCTGTTTGACATCCAGGTCAAGGCCTGGTGCGGGGATTATGGCGCATGCGCACAACACCTAGGCCAGTTCAGGCCCTGTGGCAGTGTAAAAATGAAAGTCTAAATAGACCCTCAACGACATTATCTGGGAGTGTTAGTCCTTTGAGAAATTTGACTCAGTATAATTTTAGTTGGTGTAACGTGTTTACGTGTATACAGTAATTAGACTTTTTCAAACATCATGTAAACATCATTCAAGGTTTTGCAGAAACGACCAATAACACTGTTCTGTCTGGTGATGCACGTCTTTACCTGTATGTCTATGCATCCCTACTTGTGTAAAGTCACATAAAATATTTGTGTTTTTCTTTGTGCAATATACACCACAGAGAGAGAGAACGAAAGCAGCAGCTTGTGCTTGGAGACAGGTGCAGTCATCTTCAAGACACTTCCCTCTCTATAATATCTACATCTGCATCTCTTCCTTCTTCCTTCCCCTCCTCCTCCTCCTTCCACCTCTCTCTCTCTCTCTCTCTCTCTCTCTGCAGTGTTCAGGTGGGATGGTGACGCATCGGCTCAAGCAGGCGTCTTATTAGCTGAGCGCTAACAGGCAGTCTGTGTTCCCGTGGGGGCTGAATGCTGCTGAGTCATCCTGTACAAGCTGAACAGTCTTCAGTCTTCTGCCTGACACACACACACGCGCGCGTGCACACACACACACACACACACACACACACACTCTCACTCACTCACACACAGTGGCAGCTGAAATTCACTCACCTGCACACATGAACTTCTGATTTCCTAAATTCCAGTGATAGTTTCACAGTGTAGGTGTATCAGGTTCTGTGTGTGTGTGTGTGTGTGTGTGTGTGTGTGTGGGAGCCACACAGAAAAAGAGGATTTTACATGTTACTGCTGCAGCCAACCTCTAGCTCTCTTTCTCTGCATCACCTGTGCAGCTCATTGAGACAGCAGCATGAGACCAGAGTTGTTGACAGATCTTCTCTCCACCCTATCAGTCTGCCTTTTTAGTCTACATTACCTGATTTCACCAGCGCTGAGTTTGAAACATGCCATGTGGTAATGGATTGCTGTGGTGAAAGACCAGTCACAGTTCTCATCAATCACAACCTCCTCATACTGAGGAATTTTATAAATTGTTTGTTTTTCATGGCAACCGCCTGCGTTTTTCTGCAGGTGAAGAAATTGCATATTTAACTTGCTGCCGTGCTTCCACTTTTAAGCCATTAGACTCTCTGTTAATGTGGGAAAAATATATCAAAATCGAATTCTAATGAAATTTGTAGGGCTGGACCCAAATATTCGGGTTTTTTATTAATTTGGTAGGTATTTGGTTTTCAATTTAGGCATTTGGATTTTTTTTTTTTTTTTTTTTTTGCAGAGGACGAATGCTATTTTAATTTTTGTGATACTGGTGCTGCATCTGTCACACACAGTGACATGAATGATCATTTTACCCAACGGATATTATCTGGTTTATTAACTGAGTCAAGCCATTTCCCATGGTCTCTCTATCAAAAGGCAGAGCTAATATCCCCGATAGCTGCTAACTTAGCACCTGCTAATGAGTGCTGTTTTTCTATCGCTCTCTTTGCGGAGGGGCTGCTAATTATGGTGTCAGATGCAAAAATACAAGTGGCCCTATTTGGAGCCAGTGTTTGGTTTGTCCATTCTGGGTTACTGTAGGAACATTTTGCAACTTGGTAATCTATGTAAGCGAGGACCTGCTCCCTGTGTAGATATAAACAACTTCTTTGGTAACGAAAACACAACAATTCTTATTTTTTAGTGATTGAACACTAAAGAAAGCATACTTTTTATATTATATTCCATTTTCTGCCAATATAAACGCCTTGAAATCCCACTCACTGAAACTTTAAATTATTTGAATACATCCTGCACCACTGCTGCTGACGAGGCATTTACAGCATCTTAAATGTTTTGCCATTGTCGGGTTTCCTCTTTTACTTTCAGCACCAGTACTGCCACACTTGAAAACCTCATATTTACTTACTTATGGGTTACTTATAATCACGTGGGATTCATCATTCAGCACACCTGAGTAAGAGCAGATTTGGATGATTAAGAATATTTGGTGCATCTAGAGTTGACTTGTAAGAGAATGTCACCGCATGAGGCCCATTGTTTTATCAATTTCTTACAATTTTGCAATTTTTGAGTTTTTTAAGAGACTAAAAGCTTGAAACCCTTTGTACACCCCTTGCACATGACTTTGGATAAATTCATATATAACTTGGCGAGCCTCTTGTGCTGAGTCATGGTTGGGCAGTCACTTTTCGGGGAAAGTGGTTTATCATATGGTCAATTGTATATTTTGTTTTTTTTTCAAAATGAGACAAGACTGCAGCTTTGCAAGCTACAGATCTTTTCAATGTTAGCAAGGCCGGCTTCTCTGCTGAAATGACTCTGCTATTGTATATTTCTGATGTTCTGACACTGTACATTGACAAATACTGCCAAGTTCCGCCTTTATACTGAGAAAAAAAAATTGTTTCCTCAGCTGACAGAGCGCTTACTTTACATTGTTTGTCTTGAACTTATTTGAAGGAACATCCACCAGTATCCCCTTCCACCTTATGAATCTTTTTATCCATTTACAAAATATTATGACAGAGTGCAGAGGAGAGAAGTAAAGAAAGGTTGAGTGGGGTCATACCCGCGGAGTTTTTGTGCGCAAGAGATAGAGGTGAGGTGAGGTAGAGCCGGACAGAAGAAGTGAAAGAAAGAACGAAAGAGCGAGTGAGAGTAACAGTAAACAGTAGAATGATCGATGAACGCCTGACGTGACTCAGCTCTCTGTTGCCGGCCAGCATTTCCATGACTGGCGAGCCGCCTGCACGACGAAGACAAACGACCCGGCAATGAAGGAAAATGAGGATTTTATCACCCATTTCCCTCTCACACCGTTGCTGGCCCACGTTCCCCAGATTGCTTGTGTATGTGTGTGTGTTTCTGCGCTGGGAAGTTAACCAAATGTGTGTCCCGCGTTTCTGACAGGCTGGCTTATGGTCGTATGCTGGCCCAAGGGTGCAGTTTAGAGAAATCACTCACTCTGTTGGAGACTGGTGGAGAAATGCCCAAGGTCTGGAACATCTATACGTTACCTGGGATCCTGTGTGTGCGTGTGTGTGTGTGTGTGTGTGTGTGTGTGCGTGTGTGTGTGTGTGTGTGTATGCAAGGGAGTGTGTTTAAAAGGACATTTATCTCATCCTCAGATATAATTACACTGCCCCGGGGTAGAGGGGAGTTATCCAGCTCTCCCTCCTCTCTCTCAAACCCCTCTGTCCCTCTCCTTCACCCTCTCCTTCCTTCTCTCTTACCTTCTCTTTCTTATCCGAGCTAAGAAAGCTGATCCGACTCTGCCATTTTCGGAAGTCATTAAGGGATTAACTTATTCCCAGAGTATGGATCTCTTCCCTTGGAGCCAGTGAAAGGGGCTCCCCCGTTCTTCGCTTCCCCGGACACGGCTCCCTCTAGCTGATGTAATCAAGCAGGAGCACTCCTTCTTTCAGCCTGGAGCTCCACCTCAAGGGAAATTACATCTCGCTTCTCCTCACTTTGTCCAAAATATTAATCTTCCCCAAAATCTACTCAAAAAAATAGAATAATCACATAAAATTCTTGTGGATTCTGTAGAAGGGTTGTGAAAAATGTTTCCTGTTTTAATCTTCTCCATTTGAAGTAAAAGCTGCAGCTGGTGGAGCTAACAAACAAGCGAGCGCTTTTGTAATGATAATAACAGCGTCCCCAAAGACCCAACAGGAATCCGCAGCCTGGGGGGAAGAAGTGTAATATCATCACTTCCTGTTTGTGAATCCCCTCGCCCCCATGGGCTGCTGGGTAATGACACCTGCCAACACACCAACAACTCTCACTTACTCTGAGGGCAAGATTAACAGTTGAAAGCAAACCAGTTTGTTCTGAAGGGAGAAGTTGATTGAACAGGCTTTGGAGGGTTTGTAATGCTCCTCAGCTCAGCTCACCTGCGCTCTGTCTCACAACAAACACATCTGCTCGGCCCTTCAGACCTAACGCAGTACTTTAAACCACACTGCTTCAACGCGCTGTACAGTGATAAATGTCATGGCTTAGACTAGCTGATGCTTTTTAGGATTACCCCTGAATAAAAGGAGGGAGGACGCATTAAAAGTTATGAATTTGTTGTGTCACACAATGTGTCTGTTGATGGAATAGTTCAAGGATTTCTCAGGCCACTAGGCACCATTTTATGAGGCTGCGCTACAGAGAAATCACGTCCAGTAGGCCCTTTCTATTCTCTACTGTCTTCACAACTGTGCAGCTGTCTTCTGCCTTGCTCGGGGGCATAATAACCATGTGTTGGTGCCACACACACACATTCATGCACCGCCATACACACAGTGTTATCTTCAGAGTCACAAGTTGGTGTTTTTGTAAATTAGGGCCATGTGGCAGCCTCCTGTTACAAAGAAGCCCCACATATTTTGGCGCAGGCTAGGCATTTATCTAGCATAATGTGATTGAGCTGACGTGCCCTCGCTCTCAGTGGCGGCGGGTCAGGGTGGGCCACATGGTTTGGGGTCGGCCCCTCCCCTGGGCCCTGTTTTTACTCACAGCAGTGCTGGCCCTTGTTTGTTCACATGTCGTCTGTCAGGAGCCACGCTGATCACAAGTGACGACTCCTGGTTTAAGCGCTGCTGCTTTTTCTTTCTTCTTTCCCATTTGTTTTTGTCTTTATGTCACTGTCTGCACTTAATCAGAAAATCTATATCAGATACTACAACCTTAAAGGTTCAGTTGGTTACTTCTATAAAAACAACTTTTTTTAATATATTTTTCTAACACAACCAAGTATTTTTTTTTTATATATGCTAAAACTGTCGTTTATCCTGTCATTTGTCACAGCAATGACACTGCTTTATACCCCTCTTCCACCAAAATTAGCATGTGCACTTGGTTTTTTTAAATATGGGAAAACTCACTAAAAATAGTGGAAGACTTTTCCCATTGCCAGTAAAACAGCGCTGTGTACACGGCTCTGCAGAAGACAAGTATGCCTTTCTGTGTGTTTTTTTTCTTTTCTTTTTTTTAAATTAGTGCATTCACCTTGTGACGTGTTTCTATCAATGCTGATCAGAGCTGGACTCAATAAATAATGCAGAATCAACTGACCCAGTGTGAATACCAATAATACACTTTCCCATTACATTAAAAAGTTTGATGTTAGCAGGTTTTTGTGCAGTGGAGAAGAGGATTTAGAAACTCCTCCTGGCTCTGATTGGTTGTTTTTGTTCAGGAAAATGGCATTATGAAAACCAGGAGGAGCCAGAGGATCATGTTTTCTCTAACAGATTATCTATCTCAAGTCAGGATATGGTGACAGTTTTAGCAAATATGACAAAAAGCTTTTTTTAGGTTACCTAGCCTACTGTCGCTTTAAAGCCACTATTTACAGAAGTGTCTTTAAAATCAGTACGAGGCCATTCAGATTAGTTGAACAAAAATAGATGCAGTCTTTGTGCAGTGTGCACAAACAGGCTCGGATGGACAGAAATCTAGCAGCATGCGTTGCTGTCTGCCATAATGTCTTTGTTGATACTTCCACTCAAAATCAGAAATGGTTCTGACCCCTTAACTCTGCTATATTGTTAAAAGTACGTTTACCAAATGTATAATTACAGTAGCATTAGCATAGTTTTTGGGCCAACTGAGGGAAGAGGAAAAAAACAGTATTGTACATAACATATCCTTTTATATTGATATGGCAAACTTGTCAGTGAATGGTTTTCTTATTTACATATCCAGGAGACACAAAGCAACATTAATATTGATTTCAAGTCATTTTCTAACACAACCAAGTATGCAAAATTTGCTTATTTCAATGCAGCAGAAAAACAGGACACAAAACCCAGGCAAATGTTATCAGGTAAAATGAACCGTGTGCAATATCTCAACAGCAGTCAGCAAAATAATCAGTTTTCATCAACTGTAAATTTAGCAAAATGTCTGCTACATAATGCAACTACCTTCTACCACGTGCCACCAACAACATGGCCTTTATCTGCCCTCTATCCACTGCACCCTTTGCACATGTTCTCACTGCACACAAACACATGTTGGCATCCTCTGGGCCTTTCAGCTTAACCAGTGTATGTATAGTCCATCCATAATTTTCCATTTCCCTCTGGCTCAATTTTTCATCACCTCAATTCCTGTATATAGTTGGTTTTTCCTCCCTTACATCTTCTTTATCATTCTCCCTTTGCACCCTCCTCTATCTGACCCTTTACAACCTTTTCCCCCTTCATCTTTCCCCATCCCTCTCTTTCCTCTTCCTTTATCCCATCTCCATCCGCCCCCTGCCTTCTACAAGGAGCCTGCAAGCCCATCTTCAGAGTTATGGCTCATTCTGACCGAGTGTTACGACTCCTTTTACCGCAGATGTCTCCTGAGTGACAGCCTGTGAGTGGAGAAAATGCTAGTCAGATTGCTGTTTAAGATTGGCCAGGGGAGACAGAGAAGCCAATTTGAGCTGGCTGAGAGTTTAAATATTCCACCTAGATTTAGCTGCTGTGACACGGCAGTGAGACAAGAGGCTACACTCAACTTTAATAGCAATTTTCATCTGCGGAGATGGCTCTGGTGAGGAGCAGGGAGAGGTTGTTGGTTCAACTTGCTAATGAAAGAAGAAGAGGAATATGTTGCTCTTTGGGGAGTGGGTATATTCTCTCCAACAGGAGACATCCTGTGCCAGTGCATTGCTGTTGTTTATTGTACCGAGACCTACAGATCACCAAATCTCCATCTTTCCTTCTCTCTGTCTCTCTGCTCTCCTCCACCTTCCCATCCCCCTCCGCTGCTCTCTGCTTCCCTCCGCTCGCCGCTGTGGTGGGTTCAGTTCTTGACAAGGCCCCACATTCTGCTAGTTGCTAAATGAATAATACATGCATGTTCTAGCAGCGCTGTTAGACAGAGGGAGAGAGAGAAATAGAGAGACAAAGAGAGTGCATGAGAGATGCTGTGTTTGTTGGTGTGTGTGTCTTGAAGCCCCTTATGGAAAGGCCAAAGCTGTCACAGAACTTTAGATCCAGTCTATATACAGCGTGTACAAGAGGAGATGTCTGCATTCAGCAATCCTCTGTCTGATCTCCTTCTTTCTTTTAGTCCTCCAGCAGAGACGGGAACCCAAGGTTGTTGGTGCAATTCCCTTTCGGCTGAGAGAGAGGCCAACACAGCCCTTAGGAAAATGATTGAGAGCATAATATCAGTTGGATTTGAGTAACTTTGATTTCCAGCACTATGTCTGTGTGTGTGTGTGTGTGTGTGTGTGTGTGTGTGTGTGTGTATTTGTGTGTTTGCAATATAGCAGTTAGGTCTCACCACTTATTCCAGTTCCCTTTAACCCAGCAGAACGAGGGTTGCCCTACATTTTATCAGCTCCTCTCATTCAGTTTTTGACGGAGATCAAAGCAGTATGCCAGCAGCCAGCGGAGCATGCATGCATTATCAATCATGTGTGTGGCTTTTTGTTGTAAAGGAAAAAAATATTGCAGTACACAGATCAAAAGGAAAAGGTCATCAAAGGCAAAATCATTCCTCTAGATGCAGGGTTGTAGATTTACACATATACAAAGGCAGGGGGGCACACGCCAATCCAAAATGTTTTAGCTGCATGCACTATTGTGTAGATCCAGTTTGTATGCGCGTGACAAAGAAATAAGTGTGAACAAAAATATTTCGTGCAATCTGTCCTCTGACCCTGAAATTAGACATGTGCAACTGCACGCTTTACACTTCAGAGGGCTTGTTATTTCTCGTCTCGCTCTCTCTCCATCGTCTGAAGATGAGAGATTTGTTGTATGACCATTTATTATCTCAAAGGACACATGCAGAGTGAAATGATTCACCTCTCTCTCTGAACTATTTCCACTGTTATTAGGAGAAACAAATGAACAGGAGCAGCAGGGGTCTTTGGGCTAAGTCTAGTTCATGGAAGCTGGCTAGTTTTTGATCTGTAAAGTGAAGGTTTTTTTTGCGAGGGTTCAGAGATAGTGTTTAACCAGCTATGAAGTGCCCTCTCAGCAGATTCCAGCGCTCCAGGTACAATAGAAGTTCTGGCACCTGAGACGGCAGGTTGCTGATTGATGCGCCGTGACTTCATGCTTCTCACACCGACAGGCGGCTCAGGAATCTGTCTAACCACCTCAGCACCAGACGCACACAAACATGCACAGACACTTTGTTTCCAGGCAGAGTACCTGTGAGGGCAGCCTCGCCATTGGCAGCGCCTTTAACCTTGACACACACTGCTGATGACCCAGATGTATGGCCGCTGTTTGTCTCGCTAATTTTATCCCAGCAACCCCACACACACCATCATTCACGCACTCCATACTGTTACACCTCATGCTGATGCCATTGAGAGTTCACTCCATCAGTTAGATTGCTGGAGTAACAGGGAGTGCATGGCCTTTTTATATGCACTTTGTAAATCTTGTGGCAATTTTGTCTGTATCATATTTGGAAAAGTCTTGCATTTGAAGGACCACTTTAAACGAGTGTATTTGCGGTTTCTAACTGCTAACTACACAAGAAACTGTCTTATTTGTCAGAGTGTTTTGTTATTAGTGGAATGTTTGGATGTTTTGGTTGTTAATTGTCATCAATTAATCGTTAATTGGTTAACCACGGAGAACATTTTTGACAGGTTGCACAAAATAATAATTTTGATACTCTTCAGTTTACTGCACTGTGCACCACCTTGGTCTGATAGGAGCTGCGAGCTATTGGTGCAGCATTACTGTTAAAAACACCATTCTGTCCCAACAGTGTTGCTGTGAAAAGATGATGCCCACCCTCCGATCTCCCCCCATCTCGCCCCTGTGAGTAAGCCGCTTATTTTTGAGCTGTAAAACCCCTTTGACACTGATGTTTTTTTAACGCTGTTATCTCTGTTACCACCATTACCAGTGTCAGCACACATAATAGTGCTACCATAATTAACAATGCTAAAGGGGTTTTGTGGTCAAAATGAAGATGCCTACTTTTTGTGGCGACCTGGAGGGACACTGGAGGGTGGGTAAAATGTTCTGCAGCAAAGCATTCTGCCACCAGGTGAGAATCAATAGCTGATCACTGAATGTGCATTTCCGCTAGCTAGCTTACATTAGCTCCCATCCAGCTAGGATGGTGCGCACTGCAAAGCGGCTAAGGAACCCGTGGAGAATGGCGGCTGGCCAGTGGACATGTTTCTACATGTTAATGTCGCTGGCCAGCTGTCTGAAAGCAAAGCCAACAACAACAACAACAACAACAAAAAAGTCAGAACATTTAAATCACATAACATTAAAATTTCACCACCTTTAAAAGGGTAGCACTATGGAGCACCAAACTATAAGGAAAGGCTGTTTTGTATTTCATGTCCTTATTTTCTCAAAAATGAACCCGTTAATGAGTTAAGACGTAAAATCAACCGAAACTGACATCTAATCGGAAATGTGATAATAAGTGATAAATCTAATCGGAAATGTGATAATTGAGAACTTGAAAAAAATTAACTACCTTTGACATAGAAAAGTGCAGTGGAATGGTCATTCAAGTCAGAATTCAAAGTCTTAAATCCAGGCAAGATCCACCATGCTTGACTTCATTGACACACTTGACATCACCTCCTTGTGTTTTAAGTAGTGTGTGTGTGTTATGAAACGTGCTGTAACAATATTGTAGCTTGCAGCTCAGTTGTCAGCTGATTTGTGCTTTATAGAAGTCTTTGTGAGTGTGCGTATCTTTGTCTCTGTCCCACAAAACAAATCCAAACAACAAATTTATGCTTCTGGCTTTGGTGGTTCACATTATTATGATCAGCATCTGTTTACACAGTTTTGAGCTTTTGTACATTATGTAGTTGAGCCAAGATGAGCAAAACAGTTAATATGCAGTTTCTTTTCGGTAATTGCAGTGTGGTTATTAATGTAGGTCCTCTGTAAGAAGCTCAGAGACTTGACATCAGTTTGCTGTGGGCGTTTTTCAAGCAAATGCACTGGGATGTATTTAGATCGGAAGTTGGGAATTCCGACACAACAATAGACTTATGACTTGCACTGGATTGCAGCATTAGCAGCTGTACACGATTTAAACCTCTCAGAACCACCTTTCTAGCTTTCAGAGGCTGAGTCTTTGATCTAGTGATATTTCTGTGAATCTTTTGCCACAAATCAACTGCAAACATAAAAGTAACATTACTGGATAAAAATAACCAAATGCTCTAATGTTACAAAAACATCTCTGGCCTCTGTCTATCTCAGTGCCAGTGAGTCATGAGCAAAATTCAGCCATTTCATGTAAAATATTGTGTCTGCCTTTGAAGTTATCAATGTGACGCTTAACATGTCAGCAATGCAGCCGGGGGGATAAACAGTCATTCAACGCCGGGATCAGTTTCACAACACAACATTTAGACCGTCTGGGTGGAAAATCAGAGCACTCTTCTTCTGTTATGTAGCTGTTTTCCAAGTTGCTGTTTCCTACAGCAATATTGGCACCCATAGTGAGAGGAAATAACAGACCTGATGTATCCAGTATGGTCATGTGATGTGAGAGGGACTGTAAAGGAAACTTATGTTTGTGCTCTGAAAATTATTCAGGCGAATTAACCAAGCAAGGTTTGGGTTTGAGTGTGTGAATATGTGTAAAACTAATGTTGTGTTTGTAAAAAGTGAAAGACGGAAAGGAGGATGTGGTGTATAACCATCTTTTAGAGACACTGCTGCCCTAAAATTGTTGGTATATCCTGATTCGATAATGCAACACAACCCTTTTATGTGTTATTGAGCGACTGACTAACTACAGACGATGGTGCAGCAGGGGCTGAAGTGTTAAGGCTGATGAGTTTGGCCAGCAAGCCAAGGTCACAAAAATTTTGCGGCTTTAATTGTATATAAACTGGACACACTTTGTTTCCATAGCAACTGTGCTGACAGCTCTGGGAGACTTTGTGTGTGTGTGTGTGTGTGTGTGTGTGTGTGTGTGTGTGTGTGTGTGTGTGTGTGTGTGCGTGTGCGTGCGTGCGTGCGTGCGTGCATGCGTGCGTGTATGCGTGTGTGTGTGTGTATTTGTCATAGTGGCTGTCATGGTACATTGTGTCTCTTATAATGTAAGCACAAAAGCCTCAAAGGTCAGTTCACCTAAAACAACAAAAACACAGATTTCCCTACATAACTCTGGTGGAAAGTTTTAAGATTGAATGGTTTCATGTTTTTAATGCTCTAAGCAATGAAAAATCCAAGTTTCTTTTTGCAACAAACTTTTGGATAATTCACCATTGTCAGCTTTGAATGTTTTTAGCTCTTTCTAGTAATGAAATAGCCCAGAACATCAACTTAAGTAGACATCACTTAATACAAGAGAGAATAGTGTTAATTGTAATTTTGATGAACTGACTTGTATTGGGGGCGGCACGGTGGCTTTGTGGTTAGCACTGTTGCCTCACAGCAAGAGGTTCGAATCCCGGTTGGAACGGGGTTCGGTCCGGGCGGGGGCCCTTCTGTGTGGAGTTTGCATGTTCTCCCCGTGTCTGCGTGGGTTCTCTCCGGGGTCTCTGGCTTCCTCCCACAGTCCAAAGACATGCAGCTCAGGTTAATTGGTGACTCTAAATTGCCCTTAGGTGTGACTGTGAGTGTGTATGGTTGTTCGTCTATATGTGTCGGCCCTGCGATAGTCTGGCGAACTGTTCAGGGTGTACCCCGCCTTCCGCCCGATGACAGCTGGGATTGGCTGGATTGGCCCTCGACCCTTACGAGGACAAGCGGTTACAGAAAATGACTGACTGACTTGTATTGCTTTATTGTCTTTCTAGACTGATAATTTTGCATTATCTGACTCTTTCAAAGTCAGATAATGCAAACCCCAACGGTAACATATCATATTTATGATGTTACAGTCTCAGATGTTGATATTAAACATAGCCAAATTTTAAATAATGAGGTAAATATATATAAAGATGAGCCTTGTGAGCAAAAAAATGAGGCTTCATACTGTTCTAAATACTCTTGTTTGTAACAGAGTGTTCTACATTTAAGACAAGGTGATGTCAGCTTGTGGAAGATTTATTTATATGGTCATGGTCACAGGCACGCTACTGCATGTGTTTTTTTTTTGTTTGTTTGTTTTTTTCTCCAAGATTTCAAATCACATTCCTACTGGAATATGTCGGGGTGTGTTTAGAAGCTTTAATTGGACATTTTCTATGGTATTAAGTGTTATAATTCTCTGTTACAGTCATTCCTCAGCTGCAGTGACAGAACAGAAACCACAGTATGCAGCAGACTCTAAAATGCTGACCATTCAGAGCAGACAGGGCTTTTACGGAAGGGGGGCTTGAAGAGCAGGAGCTAAAACGTAGCGCTTCAGACAGAGGGTGAGTACATGTGTTCCAGCACAGACGATATGAAGAAATAATAGTGTTTTTGACTATTACAGTAAATTATCAGTAACATGTTTTAGTGCATAACAGGTCCCCTTTTAAATTGGTCTATAACTGCTTGAAACTAAGAATTGTTGTGTTTTTGTTACCTTAGAATGAGCTTTTCATATCTACGTGTGGAGTGGGTCCTTTTTCTCAGAGTATGCCATCTTGTTTCTACAGTAGCCTGGAATAGACAAACCAATCACTAGGTGGGTTTCCATTTCAGCTTTGCAGAAAAATTAAGCAATATTTTCTAAGTGAAATTGAATGATGTTGGAGACTTTTTCTTGCAATGTTATGCCCTTCTCCTCTTACGATAACATTCCAAGGAGCATGGCGATGGCAGTTTTGTGAAATGTGGATGTATGTAAAACCTTTTTTTGCGGTAATTTTTTTTTTCTCGAAATTGCCGTGTTTCCATTAGGTGTATTTTATATTCGCAATTTCAATATGCACAATTTGAGGGTTAATGGAAACCCACGTACTGGCTCTGGATTGGTCCATTTGCATTTTAGCATCAACCACTGTAGTTGTCCTACACACTTGGCATAGGTAAATGATTCAGTTCTGCAACCTCACTGGTAGATGTTACTAAACCCCACACACCGGCCTTTCACCCAGTGAAACCTGACATTGCTCTTCTTGTGCTGCTTTCAGATGTCTTTCACAAGTATTTAAACCTTTGAACCCTGAACAAATTGGTGTGATTTCTTTCAAAAACATGGGGGAAGCCAATGAGCAACATGGTATGAAATGTTCCACAAATTGCAAGAACTAAGCATCATATTTAAATGATGTTACACAATTATAACATTTAAGCACTTTTTAAATTTTCTTTTACTGTTTTTGTTTTGCCATTGTTTTTCTAAAATTAATTTTCAGGTCATTTCTTGTACTTTTTACTAATTTCTTGCAAATTTTTGGGTCATTTTGTCTTTCCTTGCACATTACCTTCCTCCAATGGTTTTGTAAGAGATCATGTCAATTTGCTCAGTTATTTAAGGGTGAAATGATGCATAGCAAACTCCTTTGAAGAGGACCTGCTATATTTGTAGATGTAAATGACTCATTTTAAGGGAACAAAAATACAACAATTATTAGTTTGAGGTAATCATAAACTTATGAAAACATGCATATTATATTATATACTGTTTCTGCCAGTAGATGCACCTAACTCCTACACTCAGAGACATTCAAGATGTCCTGCAATCAAATTATTGCCAAAGAGTTCTCCTATTGAAAGGAACAGAAGGCAAGCTTAGCTTTTCACGCATGTCTGTGTGTGTTTGTGTATGTGTGTCCCCTGTGCTGTGATCCCAAATATGAGTCTAAAAGTATCAGAGTATTCAGTTTAGAGACAGGAAGACAGAGAAACTCTCCTGATTAACCAGAGGGTAGACAGGCTTAAAGCTTAGAGCAGATGCCACGACACAACCTTGCACGCTTCAGCTGGCACAGCAGCTCAGCACCTACACAAGCGGCATGACACAGTAGCATGTGAAGGCAAACTGCTGCATGACAACCTCCTGCCATTAAATAGGCTTCGGCACAAAGGAGGAGAGTGGATGTGTTTTCCGTTCTGCCCTCTCTTCTGCATCTGTCTGATTGCATCTGGGCCGTTGTTTGACTCTTGTTCTCACACACACAAACCCGCAGTCTCTAATTTACCTTCCCTATCCCAAGTGTCTCTTAATCGCTTGTTCTCTCTCCTCTTGTTCGATCTCCCTCCCTCTGCCTTTCTTTCTTGCCTCCTTCTCTGCCTGAGGATCCATTGAGGATTCACAACAATAGAGTTGTAGACTGGATTAAGCAATACAATGTCTGATGGAGGGGGTGCAGTGGGCAGAAATCAATGGGCAGATGTGATTTCCTAAGCCGCTAAACATCCTCTGACACGTCGACCAATTAGCTGTGTCAAACGGGGATATCTTTACTATGTGTGCAAGGTCATTAGATAAGTACGTCCGTAGCACTAGAGATTTCTGCACATGTATTCTATTTGTGTGTGTGTGCTGAGACAAAGGGAGGTATGAGATGGAAACATTTAACAACAGAGCTCAGTGTAGTTCCTACGTCTTGATTACCTGTCTGCATTGCTTAATAACATTTGGGATTGCACAATTTGCAGCTTGTCACACTCATTGCAATTGCATTCAGTTTAGAGAAATGAATCGAAAAGCAATTTTGCCATCATTTCTGTTTCATACGGTGAATAAATGCTGTTAGAGAAAGCTCTATTGCTTTGTACGTACATCTTTCAACACACCTGCTGCTTCTCATTCCTCGTCTGTCTGCTGTCACAGAAGACCTACTGAAGAAAATGAATGACAGAATAATGTCTTTTATTTTCTTACCTGTATTGAAAAACATCTTACAATAGCACAAAGAATAGCTCAGATAGCTCAGATAGCTCAGAATAGTGCAGCCATTGCTGACCATTGCCTTGGGCTGAGACTTGTTGGCTCGAATATGGCACAGTGCCTTAATGGCCATGATGATGCTTTCAAAAGTTTTAAAGGGATACTTTGCTATTCTTAACCAGCTTTGTACATTGGTAGTATGTGTAAATGAACTGTGGTAAACGTCTGTTCATCTTACCAGATTTTCCTGCTCATCTCTCGCCTCAAATCCAGGATTTGCCCTCCACCACAGACACCACAGAGGATAGAAGCGGATCAAAAAATAAACCAACTGATCAAACTGTAAAACTAACCAGTGCTGATCTAATGTAAACCAAGATTCTGTTACTTTGTCACCTATTTCTTACCTAAAATGTCTTATAAAGCATATTTTAGCGCAGTGCAAATGGTGAAACTAAGTACCGCTAATCAAATATAAATGTAGATTCTGTTTCTGCATTGCCTGTTTCTCGCCTCAAATGCTGAAACATAGTTTACCATTGAACTTTAATGTGAGAATGTTACCAGCTGACTGCCATATTGTTTCCTATGTCAGAATGACCAAGATTATATTATGTTACCCACCAGCGAGAGCATTTATTTGTCTGATTTGGCTTGGTGCATTCTGTTGGTAGTTGTTGGTTTTCTACCTCTTGAGCTAAAGCAAATGCCACAGCCCTTTAACTCTGTTTTCTCTGGTCACGTAGCACTAATTTCAAAAGTATTTGCACCATTCTACTGCATAGACAGCCCAGTTTTATGAAAAGACCATGTTTCCAGCTTGGAAGAGAATACATAAAAATAGTGATGTTAATTTAACCTCTGCTTAAAATTTAATGCAATTCAGTATTAATCATAAGTGAATTTGACAAGTACACATTTATGGTCAGGAGTGTTCTTTCTCTCTGGAGGCAGTAATAGTACATATTTCTTATTGCTGCTTTACTAAATGTTATTGCCATAAGTTAATGCCACATATTTGGCCACTTGGGGGCAGCAGAACAAGCTATAAACCCAGCACTGACATATTATCACCTTTAAAAGTTAATATGACAAGTGTGCTAGCAAATGTTTGTCTATTTACTGATCCAGCAGTCACAAAGCAACACTAGCATTTATTGGAGTTAGATATCAATGTACATCTAATGGAATTCTAAGTAAGGTTTGGACTTTTTGGTACCAGACAGCGATTATACAGTATGTTTATCAGAACTTTTCTTTGTTCTTGTTAAAAACATTTGCTTGCTGCAGAAAATTACGCTGATGAAAGTCAGGTGATAATTCTCTGATTTTGTCACCTCTCATATTACTGTTACAATCAAAATATTGGTAAGTGCAACTTTAAATCAAGACAAATAGCTAATTAACAAATGTACAAGTTTTACATTGATTTCCAAGACAACATATTAGCTCATCCATTCATTAACTCCCCTTTGCCTTCATCAACCTCATCACTAAAACCTGAGAATAGAGTGACAATGTCCTGTTCTTTCATTAATAGCACACATTTAAAACAGAGACTTCAGTACATATGGAGAGTTCTCATACAAAAGGAACTAATGCCAAAGAGTTGAGGTCAAACATAACTGCGATGGGGCTGTTGGGGAAATTTTAAAACTCAAATGAACTAAACTCAAAGAATTCTATGAACTCCCACGCATGTAGCGCTACAGTTTTCTCCTTTCATTAGCTGTCACATCAGCTGATGGCCCTGTAGGTTGGTAATATAACCTTAATTAAGCTTTCCTCTTACACAGCATGTACTTTTTTTTCCTCCTCCATATGGCACCAGGCTGTATGTCATATTAGATGAAGCTGTGCAGAGACAGCTTTACTTGTGCTCTGCGTTAGATTGCAGGAAGGCTCAACTTTGTTCATGCTGTTCAAGTTGTAGGTGATGTAGTGTGGCTGCTGCTCTGTTTGTTTAAAATTATAAAAAGGAATAAGATCAAATGTAAAGCACTCAATTCAATTCAATTCAATTCAATTCAATTCAATTCAATTCAATTCAATTTAATTCAATTTGCTTTATTGGCATGAATATTTGTAAAACAATATTGCCAAAGCCTCAGATACAATTGAATGATGATATAAATAAATACAAGACAAAAAAATCAATAATGATATTCAAATAATGTAAAGCACTCTCTGAGTTTTCATAATTGGTCTCAGCAGCATTGGATGAATAGGAAAAATATGGAAGAAGCATCTCATTTTCAACATGGGAGCGAGTCTACATTTGACGTTTATGCACATTGTTCTAAATGCAGATACAGTTTATCCCTGACCTAATATTTGGTTACATGCACCAAGTCAATAAAATGACCCTGTATGTGCACCATCAGCCCTCTAACCTCATAGAATTTCTCCACTTTTCTCAAATGGCCTCATGCATCGCTTTCTGTATGACCAATCCAAACAGGAAGTCATCAGGAAGCTGTCTGGGGTTACAGCGACAGGTTGCATTGTTTAGCATTTAAATAACTCCCTGTCCCTCTATCTCCTCCAGGAGGAAAATTACACTGCCAGGCGCATCTTAGCATCCTAGCATATCGTGTTGTTTTGCGGGTTTGAGCTGTGCTTGGCTGAGTGAGTCCAGGACAGCTGTGAGTGAGGGCCATTCACTGCTCTGTCAGGGGTGGAGATGGAGGCACTGAACTGAGGCCAGCCATCCTGTGCTACTCCTACATGTCACCTTTTCTCTCTGTAATGGGTTCCTGTGCGGAAGACAGTTTGGAGTGAAAAGGAGAAATTTAGTGTGTGAGTGTGTGTGTGTTTGCTTGTGTGTCCATGGAAATGCTGAAATAGTCTCAGGTAAACAAATACGTCAAGTGCAATCCTACAGAAACCTCAAGGTCTTACCATCGAATAGATTATGTAAGGTCCCCGGTGTGGATTACGTAAGAGACACGAAGTGTGACACCGTGTGACCCTCTCAAAAGATGGAAAACAACATTCTCCAAACCATAAAATATTTTCAGAAAATGTTTCATTTAAAGCTTGAGTAGCTGATAGACATGATGAGAAATGATGGTCTTGACTGATGGACTAATGGTATTTATTAGTCCGACTGTCTCTTCTGTTGAGGCGCAGTGACGATTTTGTCAAACACAAGTTCATCTCACTATGACGTGTCAGCACTTGTTGATTTGTCCAGACAATGTTTGAGTGATTCCCTAGAGTCTGCATCTTTGTAAGTAGAACATTGTCAAGTAGAAAACCTTAACCCACACACAGAGAGGAGGCAGAATAAAGCAAAATCATCCCGCATGAACTACAATCCCCATGGTGCCATGGCAACCAAGACGTGAAGAGATTAGTTGTGAACAGGAACAAGGTGAAAGTTTTTTTTCCTGTGGTTGCTATTGTGATCATTTACTTATAACTTTACTGTTACTGTTACTTATACAAATGTTTTCTGGGAAAGTTTGTTTATTCACTTCATAATTATTTTTCTTTCCATTCTCAAGTCCACATAAAAAGGTATTTAAGTCTAAGTTGAGTTACAATCCTTTTTGAATTTTGTCAAGTTGAATCTAGAGATATAAATTTGTGACTCAAGTCTGACTTGAGTTCAAGTCATGTGACTCAAGTTCACACTTCTGGTAGATATCATGAACTGCAGAGTCTGCACAAGCATAGTCTGCGTTATGAGAGAATCATGGCAGCATTTCTTGTGTAATGACAGTTCAGATCTTCGGGCACTCTGACTGCTGAAGTCTGCTGTGCTGACATTTCTATTGTCAATCCTAAAAGGACAGGATGGCCCATCTGATTTTACCATGGCTCACATTTATTTTGTGTTTGCTGCTCTTGAGCTGTTTTCTGGGGCGCCAGTATTCCTAGTGGCACCACAGATTAGAAATCACTTATATTTCCGTAGTTTAAAGTTGCCAAAGGAGTGTAAAACACATCCTGCATAAGCTGGCACTCCATCCTGGAAGTCTTGCATACATACAAAGAAGCTTGTGTACATAATTGAAAACTGCTGTACACATTTTTCAGTCTGTTACTTTTATTTTTTGGATTAGAACTCAAAATGTGTCTAATGCAGTAACTAAAAAAATGGCGTAATGAGCATGTATGTGCAATAATATCAAACACACCTTTCCAGGTGACCCAAGCTGACTGTGGGAACAGTATAATCTACAGGCAGTGTGTTTCTGCGCAACAGCGTCCATTGTAGACTTTTTTTTCACCCCAAGGCCACTGGGACATGAACAGTGTTGTCTCTCTCTACATAGGATCTTGTGTCCTCTCCGCCTTCTCAATAATTCAATGGAAAGAGGAGACGTCAGCTGTGGTATAATTACTGTGTGAGGGTGACAAGTTCTTCTGTCAAGGGCAAGATGGGACCAAGCTTTACAGTACTGGAGAGGGCTAAAAGACGCGGCAACAATGTGTAACCTGCCGCTGTCGATGACAAAAGCTTCAGCTGCCGGGAGATGATGAAACTGCAGGTAATTTATGGGGAAAAGCATTAAGACAACATTTATTGTTTTTGTTTTCCAGTAAGAACTCAACTTGGTGCCTAATCATTGCAAAGCAGTTCCAAAATGGAAATGACATCAGCTGTAAGTATTCTCTGTTTTACACATTATAAAAAAAAGAATCATTGCAGGTGCGACTTTTTTGGTATAAACTTTAATGTGCGTCTTGGGTTTTAATGTTGTTTTGCAAGTTCTCAGCGGTCAGGAGGCAACACGATTCATCACTGTTAGGCAGAGAGGTGTGTGAGATCTGATTTCAGCTCTGGGCCCAGCTGAGACGACAGACCCTGTTAATATAACACCAGCCAAACCCCAAACTTCCTGCTCAGAGAAACCCTCGGCATAAGCATAACCTGCCAAGATGTGACTAAAACTGTTACTGTCACCGAGACCTAAAACCTGGCATGGGCAAAAGCTTGGCATAAGGCCCCCGGTTCTAAAGGAGCTAGACGAAGCAGGCAGTCATTAGAAGAAGACGTTTTGACACACTGTCTCCCACGGGTACCCAGGAAAAGGTCTGGACCAAAATGTATCAAGTCTCCCAGAGAACAGGAGTGTCTCATTCATCCTAATGTAAAAAGGCTGAGCTGATCCAAGACCAGCGCTTATGATGAAACTCTTCTTATGTGACTGAAACCATACAGAGTGGAATGGTTAGGGCAAATAAGGGGTTTGATTGTAACCTGCTATATGCCTCAAAACATTTGGGGATTTTTTTCTGTTTCTGCCCTATAAAAATATGATCAAGATTTTAAATACATATGAATTCTGTGCCACTAATGTCAAAGGTTTACTTAGCAGGAATTGACGGTTGCTGTTTGTAAACAGTATCACCAGCAAAAGTAAAAGACAACTCCAGATTGTCTCAAGTTTTGGAATGGACTTTGTCCACTTCAAGTTTACGGTGTTTCACCACTGTGTCTGCCATTTTCATTTTTTAGGATGTGTGATGCTTATGGCCTGGCACCCAGTCCCTACCTTTTTTATTACTGACTTCACCTGCGCATTGTGTCCCGGAAGTGAATTTGCCTTTCCTAGAAAAGTGAAGGAATGGCCTGCCTCACTCTGCCTCTGACTGGCTTGCCCTGACATTCTTATCCTAGTCCTAGCCATTCATAGGTACTATGACTCCTTCGCCTTCCTAGGTTTCGCAGATTACTTTTGGATAAGTCTGTAGTTTGACATTTAGGAAAATCCCATAGAGTATTCGTGTACAGCCATGCTAGCCACTATGTGAGGCTTTGAGTCAATTCCTAACGTTAACACACCAACATGCCCACGATGCCACCAAAACAAAAAAGAAAAACAAATGACCTGGAGAAAGTGCTTAAAAACTATAAGAATTTTGTAACATAATTTTAAATATGTAACTATGATAATTACAAAAAAAATTCCCTAACCTTTTTCAAATAATTATCCAAATCTACTATTTTGTGAAACTGTTATTCCCGAGTTGCTCATTGCCATCTTGACGATCAAACCACACCAATTTGATCAGGGTTCAAAGGCTTAAATACTTGTGAAAGGCGTCTAAAGGCAGCACAAGGAAGGCAATTTACTTCAGGTTTTAGAGGGTGTGTGTTAAAGTGTGTTAGCATGCTAACATTTGCTAATTAGGACTAAATAAAAAATACAGCTGAGACTAACAGGGATATCATTTGGTCATAGTGTATTGACCAAATGTTAAAAAAATATACTTATGACAGTAAAGGTAAAGCCAGAAGATCACCAATGCCATAAAGATTTGTCCTTTATGCACTGTGGATATATATATATTTCATGGCAATCCTTCCGATAATTGTAGAGACGTTTCACCATAAACCTAAAATATCTACTTGTGGGTCTTAGAGGAAAAATTCTTAGGTTAACCAAAGTCTCCTTGGACTATTTGCGGGGATTATGATTGTCTGTCTAAATTCCATGGCAATCCATCCAATAGTTGTTTAGATATTTAATAAAATCATAAAATATTGCATGTGTAACAGACACACTGTCTTAAAAAAGGACCTCTAAAGGGACTACTTTTGTGATCATTTCTAAGCCATACCATATGCTATTATTGCAAGCCTGCACACTGAGCAGAAAAGTGTGATTGTAGTTTAAAGTGAGCAAAACTCTTAAAGGACATCTACAAAAGCAGTTGTACATCTAGAAACATCAAAGCTCCCGTCTTTACTTCTCTTTCTCCTTCTGTCCTTCTTGTCCTCCAAATCCAGTGCCTGTGAATTGAAAAAAAAAAGAAAAGGAAGAAAAAAGCCAACATCAAGAGAAAGTCACAATACAAGTTCCTGTAATTTTGATCATAAATGCAGTGTGTTACGATTAATCAAAAGGCTGGTCTCACTACCATGAACACCCCAAGGCGCGCACATCAGAAGGCGGCGCAGAAAGGCCACATTAGTTGTTTGATGGCAGCTGAGAGATGACACAAAGAGGCTGTTTGTAAGTAATTAGTTTCCGTTCGCCTCACCTAGATTTTAATTATGATTAGGAACTTCAAAATAAACTTTGCACCAAATATCTATGTGTTTCTTTGAAGCTTTTTTAAAAAGGTGGGCAGGGGGAGAAAAAAACAGAGTTGCTAGCTAGCTTAGCATGAAGTAGCCTTTCATCATCATGCTTGACTCAACACACAGCACCCAGACAATAATACTGTTGTTATGTTTGAAGTGAAACGCCATATGAGGTGTTCTGGCACAATATGCTTATAATATTGTTGCTCTAATCATGTGATATCAAGGTCATTATTGCTTTTCATAGCAATTATATACATTATAAAACTTCTGCTGCTAATTGAAATTCCTCAACATATGGAAACATGCTGGGACGTATGTGTTTTAAGCAATTAAAGGTATACTACGCAGGAATTGTCATTATCTGTTTGCAAATACAACATTCAAACTTTTCACTTGTTCCCTACACTTCTTTCTCCGCTGCACTTATACTGCAAGCTATCATGGTTGGGATGTTACATTTGTTGTCATGAAAGAGCCAGTACTTTAGCAAGCTAACTAAGCTAACTGCTGTCACTTTTGTGTTCAGCAGGTTAAAAGGCCAAGTCTCTTTTACTCTTCAACCCCATCCTCTCCTTTAGAGCTGGCTATGGAAAGTGAAAGCCAACCCCAGAATCACTCTTGCTATGAAATCACCATTGTCCATTTGGCGTTTCGCCTTGCAATATTTTTTTTGTTTTTTAAGCACTCTGTCTGTGATGTTTGTAGCCTCCTTTTGAATGAAAATCCATTTTTAGGAAAATCTAATGCTTACATTTTCTAATAACATATTGAGGAAATGTTGGTAATTAAGTGGCAAGTCTTAAAAATGTTGATACTGAACGTATCACTAAATCTAGATTGACATTATATTTAAATTATTTTACACCAAAAGGGCAATCTTGAAATACAGTTTCCACATATAGTAACTTTATTTTTTTATTACCTTTTTTAGATAGGACAGATTAGCAGTGTGAAGGGGGGAGAGAGAGGGGACGACATGCAGCAAAGGGCTGTGAGCTGGACTTGAACCTGCAACCGCTGTGGCACAGCAGTGCCATTATACATGGGGCGCCTGCTCAATCCACTAAGCCACTGGATGCCCCCTTTTTTAATAACATTTAATAGAAATCAAAACCTTAACCAAAGTACATTTGGTGCTTAAACCTTAGACAGGAATCTGGTTGTGTACTCCTTCCTCCGCAACCTCCCCAACCACCTCCTTATACGGTATAAGGAGGTGGTTGGGGAGGTTGGGGAGGAAGCATGACTGTAGTGTTTTGTTACCTGAAAAAAAACCGTCTCCGAACATAATATAGGCATTGATTCCATTGCCACAACAACATGGTTAGGAAAGCAGTTTAGTAACACAGGGTTGGTTCAGGAAGTCCTGAACACAGTTAAATAATTTTAAAAAAATAAAAAGACAATACAGGTAAACAGCAGGGTCTCTGCAGAGAAATACACCGCAACACACTTCTAGGGGGTCTTAAGTGATCATTGAGAGGAATTATTTTTTGTATGTGTCTATGCATTGCTTTTTAGTAAAATGCTGTGCAGTTTACCTTTAATGAGGCCACAAATTTTCTGTATTTTCGTGGGGGCTCTACCAACCTGTCACATTCATAATCAGAAGGATCCGTCTTCAGGCTTAGCACTCATTTCAGTGTGATCCAAACTGTTAATTTTGAGATTTGTGACCACCGTAAAATGATTCACGAGCAATTCCGAATTATTATCGTACCAGTCTTTTTCTTTCCACCATGACAGATTGCAGCCCAGAGGAAAACATTCAGCAGCTGAGGAGCTCCAGCTTCAGCAGACAGGTGATTCACTTCTAATGGATGTTAATGTGGTGGACATGACTGAGGATATTCCCAGTGGTGTGCACTTACAGTTAATTGATAATTGAGGTCTATGAAAAGATGCACATTAAATCATAGCCAATGAGCCTGCCTATAAGGTTGCACAATTTAAAGAACAAGTCTCCAGAGTCTCTTAAGGTTTCCCACAACTGAAATGCACTCTGAATGAATAATTAAGGCGGAAATATTCTTAACTCATATTACCTTACTTAAGACATTACTATTTCAAACATGCAGCATATGCATAATGTTGAAATGCATAAACACTTTCACCTCCGCCAACTCCAGGTTGCTCAATGCTCTAATGATTTTCTTGATGTCTCCTTATGCTACTGTTTGATCTCTAAGTTTCCTAATGAGCCGATGTGTTGAGATGTGATTCTGTGATTCACTTGAAGTAAATGTTTTCTCACATTTAAGCATTAATGATCTGCAACAGGTTTCACATAAATTCATGTCTGGTTTGCTCCTCTTTGCTAACACCTGATAACATAGACATAAAGTGTAATCCCACAGCAGAGGCAGTGCGAGAAAGCTTTTGAATTTTTCCCATGCATTCTATGTTTATAGGCACAAAGACAATGGTAAAAAAAATGAAGCATTTTCTGACTTCCTCAGTGTATTTATCATGTATAATGTTTTTGCAGCTATCAATTGGCCTCAATGCTATTGTTGAAATCGTCACATCAAGGAAATATTTTGATGAATCAGAACTAACTGTTAAAAGCACTAATAATACACAACAACATAAGCAAGCTAACTAATCAAAGCAGTGGTTCACCATCAGCTCCTGTGTTCAGCAAGTTAATTTTACTAATTTTGTCAATGGAGTTTGGCTTTTTTTTTTCTTCCGTTAAAGGGTTTTTTGGGGAGATTTTTTTCTTAGTTGCTGTGAGGGTCAAAGGACAGAGAGATTTCTTATGTTGTAAAGCCCTCGAGGCAAATTGTGATTAGTTATAATTGGCTTTACATAGAAAATTGAATTGAATTGAATTGAATTGAATTGAATTGAATTGAATTGAATTGAATTGAAATGAAAGACAGCATAGACAAGTTTCACTTTCCAGAAGTTCCCCTTTAGAAAAAAGCTGTCTGTTTGGGAAGTATTTAGCATACAATGATAACGGACACTTTGATTACACTGTAGGAGTTGTGTGAGAGTTTGTAAAAGGATTTTTTAAATATAATTTTTGCTGTTGTTAAACATGGACCCCTATAACTTCAATTCATCAAGACTTTTATTCGATTTTGGATTCTTCTTTAACTGTGAAGGGATGTGAAAAAACAATGAATTCTTTATGAATTAACATAACACAGGGTGAGGAATTGAAATGCAATATTATTTAAGGGGGTGAAGTATCCCTTTAATAAGGATATTTCTTTAAAATTAGTGTTGATGATATCGGAAATGTATGGCACGTACGCAAAATCAATCAAATAAAATACTGTTTTTAACTGTTTTTTGTTCTGATGTGGCAATAAGACAACATTTTTCCGATATATATATATATATATATATATATATATATATATATTGGACACAAGAAGATTGTAATAAATAATTATAACAACATAAATAGAATGAAATATTAATGATATGATCATCATGACTCCACCAAAGACTCTGAACACATACTGTATATGAGTGGACTAACAACAAGGAGGAGGTTGGCCAAGGCGGACACAGGAAGAATTTTTGTTGTTTGTTGACAAATTCATTCCCTTAAATTACTATACTATAATAATATATACTTTTACTAACTATAAACAACAGTCCCCATGAATGTATGGCTTTAAGGGGGATTTCATCATCAAGGAGGACATGTTTCCTTGTTATAAATGCATGTTAAGTCAGCCCCTGTGAGATAAAAAGAAAACACGTAACAAATGCTGGTAATCATCTTGTCACAGAAAAACAAGAAAAACAAGAATCTTGAAGGTATTTTAGCAGGTAATTACCCAAACAGTTCAAACATCTAATCATCGTCTTAAATCTCAACAGAGAGAGACAGACAGAGCAGTTTTTTTGTATTTTAACTGGCAGTATGTTTTCCCTTCAAACCGGTATTTCAAGAAGTTTTTTTATCTCTTCTGATCTGGCAGCAGCATGTGCGGATGGCGTGGCTCCATAACGGCCAAGGATCCTGAGAGCTGAAATGGGATCGGATCGACTGAACAAACAGATCAGGCAGTTATAGCCAGATGATATCCTGTATCCTGCTATCTAACAGTTAGCCATCTTGTTGTTAGCCAATTAATGGCTCATTACCTGTTTAGTCAGAGCTGTGCCACCTCAGGTTACAAGGCCACCAAACCTGCACTTCACCCGCTGACTCAAATCTGATTAGTTTCACCTAATTGGCAGAGATCAGATGTTTTTTGGCTTTTAAGTAAGAGGGATCGAGTTTCACGGGCAGTGAAAGGGATACTATTGACTGATGGTGAGGAACAAACGATCATCTTTCAGGTTTTTAGGATTAAAACATTTGTGCTCATTATCGTCCATTTACTTATCATGAAAGTAGTGCATGCGACTGTGATCATTTAAATGTGTTTTCTCTACGAACACAGTCTGTTGTTTTGTATATCTTTACTGCTTAGTGCACATAGAAAGGCTGCAGAATCTATGTATGTTTCTTTGTTTCATGTATGTGGCTGCACAGCACTAATGCACACATCCTCGCCTGGCTGTATGTTTGCACAGTTATGTGTATGTGTTTTCTGCACAGATGCAGGTTAGTGTATTCTGTGTGTTTTCAAGGACAACTGGGACTCTTCTTTCTCTGATCAGTCAGTTCTTGTATCTCTCTGCTCACTTAAAACGTTTGTTCTTCTTGCCAAACACAAGCCCATTAATAGTGCATGAATAAAAAAAAAAAAACACCAAGCAAATAGAGAGCAAAACAGCGGCAAACCACCAAACATCCTTGCGTACATTTATTTAATATTCTCTGTGCTTTCAGCCCAAGCTGCTCGGCCTGTGCACTGTCTAGTCAAATCATGACGGCCAAGATTAATTTGGCTCTTTGAGAAAAAAAACAGCACTGTATGCAAAACACTGTAGGTATAAAAATGGAGAAGTGTTTTATTTAGGCATCATTAAGATGCTGTATCTTTATTCTGACTGTATTATAATACTGCAGAAAGGAAGCCCATTTTGCATGCAGTCTTTGATCATGGTTTGCACAAGACTAACTTTGTACTCAGTCTGATATGTTTTATATCCATAAAAGTATTCCCATGAGAACTTACAGTAGCCCTGAAGTGGAACTGGATGGACTCACTAACTCAGAGCTAATCAATATGGTAGTGTTTAAGTGTAAGATAGGGAAAGGCTTTGTCCAGAAGCCTTTCACATGGTAAGTGAAGCTAATCTCTTAGTATTACTATGGCCAAACCAACCATCTCTAATGGCAGACAGTGGGCTTTTGAAAACCATTGAAAGCAGGGTGGTGTGACAGACTCAGGGGGAAATTTCCTGGCAAGTGCTGAAATTCAGCTGCTCTTTTATTCACATAAAACACACAAATGTCTTTATCTTTCTCAATCAAAAATACACTCCCCCCACTCCCCTACCTCTCTGAAACACACACACACACACACTCTCTAACACATACTCAGAGTCCAGGGCCAGGTGGTGTGGTTAGTGCCAGATCTTGCTCTCTGCTCTCCTGAGTGCAATTGGTAACCTGAGCTGCCTGTTTGAATAACTCTGTTATCCCAAAAGCTTCCTCGCTGCAGAGACATCATGGAACAGTGCCCAATACACACTTTGTCTAAGCTCCTGATAGTCACTGACTGCGTGATGAATATTGAAATTCAGCTTTCAAAGTCACTTTGACTGTCTTGTGGTTGCTTATCATAAGAAAAGAGTTAAGAATTAAAAGTTGGCGAGATAGCCTCACGGGCGCAGCTTGTATCCAAAATCTGTCATCCGAGTGTCACTTGGTATAAGTTAGTCGGCGTGAATGTGTCAGCTGATGGGACGCGACAGCCAGGCCCGGGGCCTCCTCATTTAATTAGGAGCCCGCCTTGTTTTGGGAAGCTTGCGACCAAACCTGTCTCCCATCATCTCCCAGGGCATTTTCTATTTTGAAACACCGTTCACTGTAAATTTAGCTTAGACGTGTTCTGCTGTAGATGTAACCTGCAGGTTTCCAATGTTCTGCACCACATCAGGGCCAAACTGTGCCTGTCAGGGCTTTACTCGCTATCAATGTCACTCAGTTGTCCTGCAAATATTTGTTGTCACCCTCTGCCCCCTCCCAACACCAGTCTGTCAGCCCTACACAATACTTTTCATTTGCTGATGTCCAGTTCCTAACCTTGTTTTTTGTCCAAACTCTGAGTCAGAAAGCTGTTTCAGAATATATTGTGATCACAATGACAAGGTTACTGTTATTTTAATGATTTTATGTCTATGATTCTACTTATTTGCACTTTTGAGTTTGGCGCCAAGCTAGAGTTCAGTAGTAACTGAATACTTTGTTTGAAAGAGAACTCTGTTTAACTCCCTGTGCTAATATCATACAGTGTATGATGACAGACATTAGTGTAACATTAAATGATAACTTCTGGAGTATTTATCCAGTGAATGTGAGACTCCCTCAAGGTCTTTTAAACAGTGTCAGGTGTTCCATGCCACAATGTGACACAGAGAAAATGTTGCTTTTTTATGCGTGAAAAAAAAAAAAATCTATTTCCTGGCATTGTATTCCGACAATTTCTCTTACCTGTCAAGTATGATGACACCTAAACTATCACAAAGATAATTAAAGTTATCACATAGGCACAGTAGATGGACAGAAAAGTGCTTTATGCAATTTTCAAAATCTTTAATGCACTTTATTTACTGTATGAAAATGTTAAAACTGACATCTCAGAACATGACACATTCACATACAGCTGAGAACATGACCAACTAATAAATGTAAGGCCAAAAACTTAATGTTAAAGGAATACTTCACCAAGTGATCCCAGGTATATTCATTACTTACTCAATGTTATGTTGAATTTGTGAAGACAACTGAAAATGGATAAAAGTCTTGATAACTTGGAGTTATAGGGGGCCGGGTTACACAGCAAAACCGTATCAAATAATCCGCTTACAAACTTTCACACGACTTGTACAGTACAATCCAAGTCTCATTTTCTCCAAACTTCCCCAACACAACTGCATTTTTGCTGAACAATCATATTGTTTAAAAATGAGCTTAAAGTGAAACTTACTTGAAAATATGCAAAAAGAAAAAAAACAATAACAAAAACAAAAGAGCCTAAAAGACTTAAAATGCTTAATAAATAAATAAATGCATTCATCTTATTAGTATTTTTTCTGTAACATTATTTTAATTAGGCCTATAAGATTATTATAATTGTGAACAAAGTTTTCGGGACATTTTTCCTTAATTTCTTTGGATAATGTTCTCATAATCCTCCCCGCCTTTTTAAAATGATTTTTGAAAGATAATTTTCTTATTACATTTTACTTCTTATTTACATTTTTATTTCTTGCAATTTGCGGGACAATACTTGCTAAGTTGGTCATCTCCTTTCCTCCCACGTTATCTAAAGGAATCAAACCAATTTCCCCGGGTTTCAAAGGATCATATAGCTTGTGAAAGGCATCTGTACGCAGCACAAGAAAACTGATGTCGATCCAGGTTTCAAAGGGTTAAATTAAATGTAAACACAATGATGAAAAATTAAGGGTCTGTCTTAAAGGGTACATCATAAAATCAACTATTATGTGAAAGTGTAGGAACACGACTGGTTGTGTAATATTAATGTAATGTAAGGCTCACACACACAGACCGGGTTTCGGCCCGGCCCGGGGGCGCCCTCTATGGGTGCGGCACGGCCCTGCAGCAGCAGAGCGCCTCCTCTCTCCTCCCTCCTGGAGCCGGAGTTGCATTCCTGTCCTCTCCTCTCCATTCACACGCAGGGAGCTGCCGGAGAGAGAGCACCGCCGCTCCGTGACCAGACAGGAATGTCCCCAAGTTTTGGAATTTAAAACCATGGCGAGGATATCTAACCTGCGGATCACTTGAACCTGTAAGTACCGAGAAAACACCGGCGCGAGGCTTTTTGTCGCGTGGAAGGAGGTAGTTTTTGTTGGAGCCGGCTGAAATATTTAGGTTACATTTTTTTTTCTCTCTCCATTGCTCCGTGTGGTGAGTTTGTCGTTGTGTTTCCCCTCCTCGCTTCTCTTCATGTCTCCAACGCTCTCGGCTTCTGTTTTCACAGCGAGTTTGCAGACCAAACCTCGGCGTGAAAACGGGATATTTGGAGTATCTCTACCATGCAGTTATTAAGGTGTGTGTGTGTGTGTGTGTGTGTGTTTGTGTGTGGAGGCTTGTGTTTGTGCTAGCGGTGTGTTGAATGTGCGCCCCGGTGTGACCACCAGTCGGATTGATCCGCACCAAACTGTTAAACTGCGGGTAATTTAGGCGCCGAACTAATCTTTAGCAAGCGAACTTCATTGTTATTGACGTTTCTCTTTTTAATTATTTCACATTAAGCTCGTTGTGCTTGAAAGTATGGAAATATGGGTGGGTTTTTTTTTTTTGGTGCAGTGTGAGGTGAGTTTCTAGCTGGTTGGAGAGCGTCGGCTGCAGCAAAAACACACTTTTCTGCTTTGGAAAAGCTTCGTCTTGCAGTAATATGTGGACTCTTGTAGTAAAAGAAACCTCAGTGTTTGGCGTCTAGCAGCTAGCAGGCTTATCAGGGCTGCGGGTAGCTGTTGCGTTGCCTCAGAGGAGGAATGCCACCACCTCCACCACCATACATAATTACAGGTATTCACGGCGCTCACACTCACTGTCGCCTGGATAAATAGTCCGGGGAGACTGGAGGAAGCTGCATGGCTTTACATTAAACATTTGCTTCCATGCTTGTGTTTTCCCCCCCACACACATTTTGTACATCCTGGCTTTCTTAAACGGACCTAAGGGAGGAGTTGTGTTCTCCAGAGGGACGTGGTGCTTGCCTTAAAAAAAAAATCGATTCAGCTATTAGCCTTGAAATAATTAGAAATTGTGTTGGTGTGGTGTGAAAAGAGCGTTAATCTGCTAACGAATGAGAGAGCAATTTGTGAGCTTTGTTATTCGACAGCAATTGAAATCCCCTTTTGAGCAGGGATGGAGTGGTGAGGGCTGTCTGTGGGTGTGTTGAGTGCGCATTGGTTGTCAGCTATTGAAAATGCTCTCATTGCTCTATCGGATTCTCCTCAGTTCTATTTTTTAATCAAATCCTGGTTAACCAAATTAGACTACCCACCCCGACCCCCGCGCGCGACGTGAATTCATTTGGAGCCCATTTTAAACGTGTATTCATGAATCATACTAGACGAGCAAGGGCTTAGACATGATTTTAACCCTTTTTTTTTTTTTAAGAAAAAGGGGCCAGACTGGAGCCTCTCACAAAAAAATCACTGAAAATCCATCTGATGTTTAAGCTGAACTCCTACATTGTGCATTTAATTTCACCGATCAGTGTATTTTATCTTATGTGGCAGCTCTCTTACAAGGCGTTATGTGACTAACATGATAACTCTTTATCATAAGTGACATGACCCAATTTTCCTCTGTTCAGTCAAGCAGCAGCAGCTTCTTATTGACAGTTAAATGCAGTGACCATCATTCACGTTTAAATGATGAGGGATTTGAACCGTGGCATGAGTGTTTGTTTAGGAGGTGGTGCCCAGTCACAGCTTTACATCATTCAACCCCAGACTGACTGACATCTCGCCAACCACACAACGGAGGTAACAGGTTCAGTCAAAACAGGCATCGCTTTACACCGGTGTGTGACTGACAGCGAGGAGTGGCAGTAATGTAACCAAACATAGCGATGACTCTTTGTGCAAGGGCTACGCAGTCTCATTTTGTTTTATTTAGCTGGCACATGGGTGGAAATGACAAAATGTTCCAGGTTCCTCAGGTGAAAAGTGACATATCCAAACATCCACATATTCTTAAGTGACCCAAAATAAGGAATCAAACTGAGGAAAATCTGTGAGAAGCGAGATGATTATCCCATCATGCTTTCAAAAAGTTCCCACCTTCCATAGCTGAGATCCTCAGAAAATCATTTTTTTTGGCTCAAGTGTGACCTTGCATGGCATTTCACATGAAAGCTGGCAACCCAGCCAGAAAATTACAAGCAATTTGCCTCAATCTTCCCTAATTATGATACAGATCTGCCCCACAATAGACCAGCAGTGTCATGCATTTTGAAAGTCTGCCCCGTCCGGTCTGGCTGCTGCCGTGAAGGGTAAATCCGTGATGTCCAAACTTTGGAATTCGAGCTGACATGTGCACTTTGCACCCCACCGGTCCTGCCTTTGTGTGGCTCGACTCCCCCCGTCGCATTCCTCAGGACTTTTCAATGAGTGCCATATTTAAGGTCTAATTAGATTGTAGATGGATGACAAAGCAGAAGAGCTGTGCTCAAGTGAGAACTGAATCGTGGCTTGGCACTGTAAGACTGGCCCTGAATATTTTGTCTCATATAATGAAGGATTTCAGAAAAAGGAATTAAAGGAGTGGAATTAAATTCCATCACGCTCACATGGGACTTTCTCAGTCGGAGTGAGAAACTACTTCACTGGGTCATTGGAATTGTTTATATATGTGAACCGACTTTAAGTGCATAACTGTATTCTTCAGGGTACGCTGTGCTGTGATTCATTGCTTTCATGCGGCGAGTCGATATATGGACTGCATTCACGCTCACGGTGTGTGTGTGTGTGTGTGTGAGACTGCAAGATCCAGCTCCTTTTCCAGTTTCCCTTACTGTTCGACATTTTAAACCAGTGTGACAACCTCATGTTTAGGCATTTCCTCTTCTTGCCTTCTCTCTCAGCCTACTCCTCTGCCGTTCTTCCTGCCTCCAGACTTATGCTGCCACTCAGGCTTTCTTTCCTCCCTCTCCCCGTCTCTCTTCCTGTCAGGAGCCCCATCGCTGTCTGCGACTACCTCCATACTTCCACGCCGCCTCTCTCTCTGCCCTTTTCTTACCTTCATTTTTCCTTTCTGTCTCCCCATCCTCTCTCCTACACTCTTACTCCTGGTCTAGTTGCATGTTGGTTTTCTCCTCCCTCCATTCATCGCTCTCTTCATCTTTCGAGAGAAGAAATCATGTACATGTGGCTTAACCCACTCTTCCACCGTCATCCTCTTTTATACATGCGGGCATAAAATTCACCTTTTTTCCATTTTTAACTGGTTCTCTATAGGGATGCACAATAAAACAGGCACATCCTTGGTATCGGCTGATACTGGCTTAAAATGAAATATCAGAATTGGCCAACAGGGTGACAATCGGACACATCATTGGAATCTTTGAACATGCTTTTATTGTACACAGTGAGTGAATATTACCAGTACACTGAAAAACATTGTATTTCATGTCTCCATCTGTGCATAATGTGATGTTAATTCCATCACAAAAGAGACTTGATGAAATTAGATGCGCAAAAAAGTGGATATATCTGTATCGGTTATTGACCAAATGAGTTTGTATATTTTAGCATATTGAATATTGGCAAAAAATCAACTATCATTTCTGGTGGGACAGCTAGTCCTCTCTCCTACCCTGGCTCGCTGCACAAGTTCTTTACTCCAAATGAAAGAGGATCTCCTCTCAAACCAATACAGGGGTTATGTCGGAGAGTGTCGGGTACGCCATAGCCTAAACTCTCTCGCCCATGTATGATCGAGGGCTTCCTTGGCACGGCGACGCTGTAATGCGATATCTGCTTTCATATCCTAGCCGGTGGAAACGGCATGTTTTTATTACATAAGTTTTCATTTGTGTCAGTCTTGCTAAAGAGGTTAGCCGGCGCTGTGCTCCGAGAGTGTTTCATTGAATCTGTCTGTCTTTTGCACTTTTTCAACACCTCACTCTAAGTTTCCTCTGTTTGGATCTTTACTTCCTTCCTTCCTTGCTTCTGTCACATCCTCTCCTGCTTCTCCATGTTGTCGCCTCTCCGTCTCTTTCTGAGGCCTGTCCCGCCCTCTCTCTGTCTCTCTATTTGAGTGTTTTCACTTGGTCTTTGTGGGGTTTGTGTGGTGCCTTGAGGCGAGGAGCCACACAGCAGCAGCAATATTAAAACACACTAAAGAGGGACCAGCAGCGGGGCTCTACCCGAAGGCCCTGTCGTACACACACACACACTCACACACACACACACACACACTCAGCTCTCATGGTGCTAACACCTCTCCAGCCGACAAGCCTTAATATGAAATAAACTCACTCGCCAATACCTGGCGGGCCTGTCTTGACTGACTGCTCAAATAGGAATGACCTCCATTTGGCCTGAATAAGAAGCTGGGATTGAGAGTCAGTGGGCGGTGTTGAACTGCAAAGTGCTAGTGCATTACGAATCATATCAAGGGGTGAGTTTGCAGGTGAGCCAGCAGCATAAACCCTCATCAGTGCCAATCAGAAGCGAATTTAAAGGCAGACTGAGCTATCTGCAAGCTACATCACATTTTTAAGAAGGAGGGTGCGCTCAGGGCTGGCGGTTTTACTTCGGTCCCAGGAAACCGCTCGAATTAGAGAGGATGCATGAAGTGAGGGCCAGTGTGGAGAATTTGAAATGAAAGCCTTGTCTGTATTTTTTGATGCCTTGACCTTCTTAAAAAAAGATTCCTCTTTACATCCCGCACTTCAGACGTTGCCAAATAAATATGACCACTGCGGTGGCAGAGCTGAAATTTCCTCAGCCAGAAAATGGCTTTTTTTTTCTTTGAGGGAAGCAGCCTTAGTTTCTCCGTCTCTGTCGTGCTCATCCAAGTGAACTGTCTGTTATGTATAATTAATTTTCTCCTCTCTCCCAGTTTATTTTTATCGCCCACTTTTAACCATTCCTTCAAAGGGCCCCTCCCCCGCTTCCGTCCTCCACAGTGCCTGCTGAAAGTGACAGCTGCTCGGGTACGGGGGATGCTTTTTGAAGCAGGCACTAAAAAGGCCACTCACTCACGAAGACTTGGAAAAGAAAAATCTCTGCAGTTCTGACAGTATCAAAAACATGCCTGCTAATCTGGCTGCAAATTGAAAATAAACTCTGTCTCCACTGTAGTCTGTGTAATCTGTTGGGGAACAGAATTTACACGCTCTCTTTTTGTTCAAAGAGTTGTTGATTAGTTTGGTCGACATGTAGCGCAGAGTGATGAGATTGACTTAAGTAGGGCACGAGGAACTTGTTCACCGTTTTGCAGGCACTTAATTTTATTGACAGGAGGAATGCATTGGATTTATTTTCTTGTAAAATCAAATTGACAGCGTCTCATAATATGTGGAATGGGCTCTCATCCAAACCAAAGGAACACTGGTTGTGTTTGACCCTCAGTCCCCTGGCATGTCACCACCGAGATTGAGTTACAGTCATCCTGAAGGTTCTGCCTGAAGGTCCAAAGATGCAGTGTTGACCCCGGTTCCACTTCTGACCCAGTGGCCTTGTGTAGAAATCCCTCCGCCCCTGCAGCTAGTGGGCACGGCCTCGGCATATGAGGTTTCCTCTGCGGCATGCCAATGCTCTTGTCAGCATTCTGTCCATCCCCCCTCAGACACTGACTCAGACAGGCAGCTTCGGTCCCCGATTTGTGTGGACATAAAAAATGGCTTCTCTTGTTGTGTTTCTTCCTGAGGAGAAGAGATGTGGAAGTTGATCAGTACATCAGGAAGTCACAGTTCCTTCCTGTAACACAAGACAACATCTATACTGTCATCTGCATTATTGTTCTTTCATCTTATTGCTTGACTGCGCAGCTGACATGGCTGGTTACACATAGTACTTTCTGTTATTGTGTTCTTCCTGTGTAAATTGTATTCTCTTCCTTGTGTAGTTTCTGTGGAGTGAGTCTTCCAAAATCACTGTACAAGATGCATATTGTTGTTGATTTTGGATCACCAGTCAGTCTTCAGACTTCACTAAAAAGTAAGAACCGTAGACTATAAAAACAATGGACCGTAAGGGTATCGACCAAAATAATCCAGCACCAAGTTGTATCAAAACTTCTCCAGTCAGACAACACCTGAATTTGACCCTGTTTGTATCTAGATCTAGAAAAAAAGACTATTTGTATGGATTTGCTAACACAACTAAATGCTGCCATTCAAATGCCTCCATTCCTGGAAAAAAATATTAGATGAAGTACTTTATTAACATCAGTATTACTATAGGGGTACTGGTATTGGAAATGGTGTCATACGTTTTTAAACAATACCCAGCTCTACTTTGTGGACTCCTGTTTTAAAATTTGAAGTTTGGCATTTTGACTTTCGCCATCTAGGTTTATTTTGAGCCAGAAGTGACCATATTGGGTCGTATTGACAGCTTGTCACTTAGAGCAGCCACACCCTTAAATTCAGATCAGTTAAATTCAACTTTATTTATAAAGTGCCTTTCATGCAAAATAGCAATATAAGGTGCTTGACTTGAAAAGATATTTGCATAAAACAACTATAAGAATAAACAATATATAAATATTTGTAGGGTTAAGCCTAAATAAGGTGAAATTGGTGAGTTATATAAAAATGTATCCCCAGATGGTTGTCTTGGACAGGGAAATAATCTATAGAAACCAAAACCGTTTTTTGTACCAGGCTGTAAACATATATGTTTCCGAATTAAAGTTTGGCATTTTAACAACGAGGTCTGTGGGGATTTACTCGCTTTTGGAGCCAGCCTCAAGTGTGCATTAGAAGAACTGCAGTTTTTGGCACTGACATGTTGGCTTCATTTCTCAGCCCAGCAGGTTGCTGCTTGGTAGAACTGTGTGATAGAGAAGCAGAGTTGCAGATTGCTTCAGCATTCAATTTATCTTGGAAGCCATAGGCGGCTGTGAAATTTGTCATTGGGAATTGTTATTTTCTTTTTCAATTTAAATATTGGTACATGTCAGGGTTTTTAAAGCCAAAATCACCTTGAAGGAAATAATTCTAATTTGATCTGCTCTTTATAGAAACTCATGGTGTCTTGTTGATAATTAGTGAAAAATGAAAGCTGTGACCATTAGCTATCGTGTGCAATGAATACGATATAGAGGTTCACAGTTCTCTATGGATTGCAAAAGTTTTTATGCATATGATAAGGCGTCACAGTATTAATATTTTTCTGTTATGTCAGAATATGCCTAAAATGTTGATATGTCAAGGCCATCACTCATACTCAATGTTTGCCTTCCCGAGTTCCCCTTGAGCAAAGAACACCAGATTCCACCGGTTCAGTGGAAAAAACAGCAGATCTTTGAGTTCATTGCATCTGGCCCCGCCTGTCAGTGTCATCGGCAGAAAGTGTGTGTTGCTGATGCTGAGATAGTCTCAGTTTAGATGAGGGAGCCTACTGGTTGTTTACCGTGCTCACTAGAGTCTGTCTGCCTCTTCAGGCATGTTTGGCTTGTTAATGAGAACCACTGTGTGAGAGAGGAGGCAGCACACTGTGGGTGTGTGGGTGTGTGTGTGTGTGTGTGTGTGTGTGTGTGTGCCTGTGCATGTATTTGCATTGAGATAAGCAGCACATCGTCAGTGCGCACACTATACAGGACGACGGTATGCAGGATGCTACGTGCACGTGTTTGTGTGTGTGGGAGCATGGGGACTCCTCGTGTTTAATGTAAGGTAACAGTCTCCACTGTGCAGGAGATGAAACAGGGAAGCGTTTACACAGGCACATAGCCATTTATTGTTGTGATTAATGTTAATGGTGCAGCAACTCATAATTGCTCACTTCTTTTTCCCCCCTTCTCAGTCTCTCCAGCTCCTACTTCTTCATTCCCGTCTTCCATCTTTCGTTCCCCCCTCCTCGCGCTCACACACCCTCCTGGTTTCGTTTGTATTTACCAAAGGGAATCTTAAATAATTCAGGCGGTCTGTTCTCCCCAGCGCTGTAAATAAGACTAATAGAAGGCGGGCCTTTGAAGAGAGCCACTTGCCCAGGGAAAGCATGGCCGTGGGCTAGCCTATAAATCAGCTAGCTGCCTGTCTGGCCCCTTTACTGTGGCTGTGTTGTGGACTAGCTGGCCAGCAATAACCCTCGTGTTAGCGGAAGGAAGGGCGACGTATTCCAAAGAGGTCAGCAGCATGGTGGTGTCAACCCTGAGGCAGCGGTGGGCATTGAGAAAGTGTGTGCATATGCATGTTGGACGCATGCAGGATCACGCTCCCTCTCTTCTCCCTGAGTTGCTCTCTTGTGATTTTGTGTGTGCGCACACACAAGCTGCATGGCTCATAAACCACACACTCTGATGTCAGCACCTGCATGTGTTTTTTACCAGATGGAGATAAGTGCTTATTTATTCATTTTGTTTATCACCCCCCTCCTCCCCCCGAGTGCCTGGCACTCTTAAAATGTGGGCTGGTGCTTCTGGCTAGTTTGTTGTGTGAGTGTGTTTTGTGAGGTCTTATGCAGGCACACACTTCACAAAACCAGTCAATAAAGGAATAAAACATTTTCGCTTTTCGGCGTAACAGAATGGGCAGTTAGCCTTCTTAAATCCACTATGCGATCCCACTTCAGCTGCAAAAAGAAGGGTAGATTTTGAGTAGCTTTAGCTCTAAATCACTTTGGAGCACTTCCCAGCCTCTCACCTCCCCATGTTTAACTCTCAGCAGCCACTTTTCCACACTAGGGCCAAGTGGGACCTGTCAGGTTTAGGGGCCAACTAAAAAAAACATTCTAATCTCTGGCTGAAAGCAGTATTAGTTCATTTGTAACTGTACCACAGATTACAAATGATTGTTGTTAACAACAGTAACAGATGTTGTTTCCACAGAAAATGTTATTTTGAAGACAACTGGAACATAAACAATAGTGCGAGCCCGTTTGATTCTCGTAGTAGGAACAAGGCTCCGACTCTCCAGCCCTAATCACAGTGTTATGTCCTTGCCTTAGAAATTGTTTGGATTCCTGGCATCCATTGGGCCATGCTTATGCTGGAGCCAAACTCAAGTTGTCAAATTACAAATGCAGGCTGAAACTCCCCTTAAAACTGTGCTGAAGCAGCAAAGAATAGCCCGCACCTCCTTCCTCTACCACCTCCTTTTCTTTCCATGGCCTCTTTGTCAGCTCCCTCTTTTGTGCTCTTCTCAAAGGGTTAAAGAGGGAGAAGAGATGAGTAGCCCGTCAAGCCTGGCCTCCATTGTGTGTTGGCATTGTGCCACTGCATAGCATGTCGACCATAGACACATGTACAAGGGACTTTTCTCTACTCACACAGGCGCTACAGTTACCCCGTAATACTACCCCCACCTCCTGCAAATCAATGCAAATACTTTCCAAAGGTTAGTGGCATTAGATGACTAATGATAACACTAACTTTTCATAGGCAGCTCAATGCAAAACGGCCACAAATAAAGTGCATAACATTGCTTCTCTTGTGACCTCCAACTTCCTGGTATGCATGGCTTGGATAATAATCTTCTGGCATCCAACAACTTAAGACAAAACTTTTAGGATGCTCCTAAAAGACCGGTTGTTTTTCCTCTGCTCCCTCAGTGGAAACATGTGCTCGAGGACCATAAAACCTGTTCCCTCCCTTTCCTCCCTTACATAGCTTGTTAAGGAGAAAACCACTCGACGGCATGTTGTGTCGAACGTCGGCCTAATTCTTTTAGCAGACCTGGGTTACCTCCGTGCTGCACTGACTTCCCGGGGGTGCTTTTAAGTCGTCTCTCCCTCCTCAGCCCCCTGCAGAGGAGAGGCAAGCAGAGCTGGGGCACTTTGGGAATAAGTACTTCAGGCCAGACAATGGTGGACCACCGGTAAGGGGGTTGGGGTGTCGATTGTAACCAGAAATAGAAGAGCAGCTCCTCCAAAGGCTCCCAAACTGGAAGGAGGGGTGGGATGGGGGGAGGTCAGAGGTTAGACTGATCCCTACTTTAAAGGTGGAATGAGGCCATGGAGGTTTTATTGCCAGGGCCCTCATGTTGCTTTTTTGCCCAGCCTGGGGTAAACCTCTGAACTGCTACTGCATCATGGGGGAGGGGCGTTTAGGTGGGTGTGAGTGCGAGCTACACATTGCTGTCCCATGATGGCTCCAGTTGTGCTCGGTGACCTCTAACCCCGACCTCCTCTCCCCCTACCAGGAGCTGTCACATAGGTCAGCAGTAACTCCCATGTGAAGAGAGGTAGAGTAGCAAGAGATTTGATAAGCGTTGCTCCTCGGCTGTTTCTTCAACTACGAGTTTGTCCCCTCATCTGTTGGATTTTCTGGTGCGGCTCAGGAGGCCAAGCATGTGACGAAGCAGCCAGCAAACATGAAGGAATGTGTCAGCGATACCATTCAGCTCTTGTCGGGCCATCGCATTCCAAATGCAATGGGGTGTGTAACTTGTGACTGGTGTGATGTGCTGATGCGTAGCAGCTGGGAGGAGTTGCTTCCTTTCACTCCATGCCTTTCTCTCAGGGCCGTTCTCCTCCCACCCCTGCTTCACCGAGATCCATGATTTCCTTGGCTCCCATTGCATGTGGAGGAATGCGGCTGTTCTGGTTGATCGGCTCGGCTCTGCGTTGTTCCTGAGTGTGACCTCATTTGGCTCTTGAGATCAGCGTGACACGGCCCCTTGTGCACCAGCAGACTCGCTCTGCCTGCCCTCTGACACATGACAGATAGTATTTGTCCAACTGGCACTTGAGGCAGCACCGAATGATGACTATAACCTTGGAAACAATCGCACAAAACCAGTGGTTAATTTGAGAACAGACAAAATGGGGCAGAAGAGGCAACTTTTCCAAGCAAAGACATCATCAAGCTGGAACAAAACTTTAAAATTGGCCATACGTGAGTTTTCTTTTTCCCAAACTACAAAATAAGACGCATCTCCGAGCCATCGCCACATGTGCTGTTCTCAAAACATGGCACAAGCTGTTTTTAGCTCATTCAAGAGGCACACCTCATCCTGCCCTCGGCAATCAGTGCTGCAGTCAAACTTGGCCACAGCACAGACACTTTTTCAAAAGTAGCCCGTCTCCCAGTCTGCTTGTAGCTGCATCAACATAAAAGCCTTGAGCGTTTAGATTTGTGAAAGGGCGGGATAGGAGAAATCTGAACAAAATGATGCCAGAGCCCGCACCTCGGCCAGAAACGGCTGAGGGAAAAGAAGGAGACAACAGAGGAGTGAAGGGAGGGAACTTGGCAGCAGCAACTAACTCAGAACAGCAACAAGGCAGCTCGCACCAAAGAATAATAAATAATGTTGTCGAGAGAAGCTCTTGTGTGCAAAGCAGGGCAGAGGAAAAGAGAGTGTTGGGGAAAAAAGGATGACAAAAACTCAGGGAAGCTGAGTCAAACTTTAATTAAGGAGTGAATGCAGCATTTGGAACAGCTGCCGCTGCTTGTGCCACCCCGCCACACTGGCTTTACGGGTTTTTTTTTTTTTTTTATTTGGAAGCCAAACAGATGTTACGAGGGGGTGGCGATTTTATCGGACAAGAAGTTTGATTTCAGGGAAGAGGAGGAAATTAAACTCTGACTCTTTAGACTGGTGAGGGAATTAGTGTTACAGTCTGCTGGTCATAGCCACAATGATTGTGACCCTGTAATAACTTTTGTTATCTGCCCCACATTACAGTGTGATTGAGTCACTGTACAGGCATCACCATCTCTGTTGAAGTCCTCTTGAGCAACATATTGACTGTCTGCATAACTCAATGGCAGCATAAAACAGAACGATGCATAAATTGCACCTTATGCTTCCTGCTCACGCTCTGCAAGCTGCTCAGGGTAACGACATTGTTTCTGTATATTTAACAGTCCTCTAAATAATGCTGCTTGTCATAGGGGCTGGACTATAACTCATATTTATGAAATTGCCATCATTAGGCATGTCTTACTTGCTTAAATTAACTAAAATCGCAAATGATTCACAAGTGATCTGAATTCATATAATTAAACTGAAAATGGCTATTAGAACTAAACATCTAACCAGACGTTTGACCGACAAGTCAGACTGCAGTCAATCTGGTTAAACTCCAGTGTTTCCTCTATAATTGTACAGGCCAGTCAGAACAGCAGGCCAAAAAAAATATGATGCCAAATATCCATTCCAGTGTTTCCTTTGTATTTATTCTGCAGCAGTGCTGCAATGTGAGTCCATGAACAAAGCAGGTGTCTGTGGTTAGTTTACATGTCTGTAATAGCAGGACAGTCGAGTGTCTGTTATTGAAACAGCTAAAGTTAGTTAAACAAGTGATGGGAAGTTAACATCTGGCTCTGTAGAGAGCGACACGCTAACTGGCTAACAGATTCTGTGTTTTCGCGTTTTTCGGTCACTGGACCAGAGAATATTTGGTTAAAACAGATGGGTGATGCTGTTTTGCCCCCATTTTTCTCAGTGTGGCATTCTTCTGTGTGCTGGGAGTGTGTCACAACCAATAAAATATATATTTCAACAGCTCTCCTAATGTATGGTCCAGCTCCGGATACACAGGATTCCCACAGTCATGGAAAAGTCATGGACATTCACAATTACATCTGCCAGGCCTAGATAAGTCTTAGAATTTTGTAAAAAAAAACAAAAAAAAAAAAAAACGACCTTGAAAGTTTTGGAAAAGTCATGGAATTTTGTGAATAACCTTCCACATAATGTAACATAACAGAAAATGTATTTTCTATAGCTGTGGCGTAACTTTTAATATGCGTCGATGCATGACAACCATTTTACCATCATAGACGTTTCAGCTTTTCCCCCGCATTCCCTCTCTCCATTCATGTATGCCAGCTAGCTGAAATTACATTTGAATCGAATTTGAATCTGATATTGAAAAACACTGGGAAAGTGGGGCAATTTTTTTTATTATGGGTCCTTGAAAAGCCATTAAAAAGTTTTGGAATTTTTATTCATGAAAATGTGTCGGAAACCTGGCTGTATAAAATCAATATGTGGCGGCAGACGTTTTACCTGTGGTAGACTGCCACAAAAAAATCAATATGTGGGACACCCTAAGTTGTTCATGTAGCTTCTGAAAACAAACTGATATACGTTTGGAAGAAGTAACTGTTAAGTATTTAAAGAAACATTACAATGCTTAACTTTATAACAGAATAAAGTGTAGCACTAGGTGGATGAATGAGGACTTAGTTAGAGATTTTAGGTAGCATCGTGCAGCCTTAGCCCGTCATTTCAACTGTGATATTGAGCTTTGTGCGCACCTGTCCTTCATGGTAGGCGTCCTGACATGCCAGTCATGTCCACTGGATTTCACAGTGGGTATTTTACTTTCAGGTGATATTCCCTCCAGCTTACACTCAGTGGAGTTTCAGTCTCTCACTACTCTGATCCAAACGTCTGTCATCATCAACATGGAGAGATCCCATTCGGTTGGGCTTGCTCACCCCCTTTATCCATGTGTCTGTCTCTCCCCCTCGTTCCCTCTTTTTCATTCTGTCACTCTCCTATGGAGGACGTGATGAAAATGGCTGTTTAATCATGCAGAGAGGTCAACCAATCAAAGGGCCCGGGCAGAGTGATTTAAGGGCCTATTCAGAGCACAGCTGGAGGGAGAGGGAAAGGGAGGGCGATGGAGAGAGAGAGAGAGAGAGAGAGCGAGAGATTGGGGTTTGATTGCTGTATGGCGCAGGTCACCTCTCATCCACTTACCACTGGTCTCGATTCACCAATAATTGTCCCTGATAGATTGATGTATAGGCAGGGAGATGAATGGATGGAGTAGGTAGAGGGCGGAAAGGCAGAGAGACACGTGCATTAGTGAGCCGACCCGCCGGTGATGAGATACGTACACACTCTCCAAACTCACACGACCTCATCAACAGCAGTATAGACCCACGTCTTCCTCCCATTAACTTTGGCAGGCCGCTTCCACTGTAACTGCTGAGCTCCCTACCACACACTCTCACACACACACACACACACACACACACACACACACACACAGATATGGCGTCTGCAGACAGGGCAGTTCTCACCTGAATGTCAATGGGAGGGAATGACATATGGTTGGGAGGAGCAAAGGAAGTACAGACAGACAGAGACAGTGATTGTCTCCAGGACCTCTGTCTCCCGTCTTTGGCTCCTGTCACCCAATATCCAATCTATAAGATATAGATATTGTCTATAGGATCAACTGGTGTTCAGTCATTTACACCAGCATCCATACGTTTTTGCTGTCATTCACACAACACCTAAGTCGTCCGCTGTAGGTTCGTACACACTCCTGCAAAAGCAGAACTTTAACGAGCTGGTGTAATTCTGTGCGCCTAACATAATTGTCGCATTTTAATGTTATTCAGTCCAATAAGAAAATATTCAAAATGTGATGAATATCAGTATATTTGTTGTAAAACTACATTACACTATTTCTTACACTATTTTCAATACTGTCATTATTCACTCACAGGTAACGTGTTTTATACTTCACGACAACTATAACCCAGTTAATATTATTTCCATATATATATATATTTACACTGTACATCTTATTTTCAAAAGCACACAAAGCTGATTGTGTATCCTGGGCCCTTTCAATGCATATGGGTCAGTATACGGAGGTATTCAACTTTAGGGGCACAGAGATGTGAGTGACGGGCAGGTTGACGCAGAATCATCAGGTGCTGCTCCCAGACGACTCCAGAAGCACAGGAGGATAAGGTTTGACCTAACCCCGCCAGCCATCACTTGCATCTCTGTGAGGTTAAAGTTGGAGACAGACACAGGCAGGACAGAGCGAAGTCTTGGTGGCGACTCTTTGTTCCCGTGGTGTTGGTGTCCCTGCTGGTTCGAGTGTAGGAGCTGAGCCTTGGTGAAACACACAGAGAGCAGAGGACAGAAGCAGCTTACCCATAAATGAGACCAAAACATAGCATTATATATATTTTTTCAATTGATTGAGACAGAAAAAAGGCTTATAATTGAAGGGAAAACTGTGATTTTTATAAACTTCATCCACAATTTGGCAAATTCTATGATATTTTGCATCTCACAGCTCATTCCATTTTTTTTCAACTTCTGCAATAGCGTCTACGGTGTCCACATCTGGAAAATCATAGGACCGTATTAAAGTAATCGCATATTTGCTGTAGTAACCTCTGTTTACCCTTTAATACCAAAGATGACTGGGTCATAAGCCCATAGCTGATAACCCATGTTGATCCATTTATCGTGACAACAATAACATGTTTTGGGTCATTGTAGAGCTATTATGTTCTCTTTCTCTCCATCATTTTGTCTTAAACCCCCTCTTACTCCTGTTTATTCAGAAATCCTGTAATAGTGCTATGGCAGTACTCGTGGGTCTCCTAATGTAGAATGCACTCAAACATGATGTGATAGTTTCTCACCCCTGAGTCTCCTGATATTATTGGTTTGCTCAATCTACATAGAAGTGTAATGCAGCCCTTTCCTTGTCTGGCCTGGAAAGTTTGTGATTTTTTTCTTCACGCTAACATTGCAAAGAGAGATTGAAGAGAATTTCACCAGGTTCTGACAGGGTATTATCTGATCAACTTTATTGAGTCAACAGTATTGACTTTAGCTCCTGTTCACACGTCACCCTGACATGGCAGTTTTCCACAAGGTTTGTGGGTGAAGCTAAACGTTTGAAGGGATGTCTGTCACTCCTGCCCCGTATTTTCTTCCTGACTGTCTCTCTTCAGTGTTTCCCTCTTCCTTCTTTTCTGTTTCTTTCCTTCTCTCTGTCCTTCTCCCAGCAAACTGAGTACAGGTTTGCTGGTCAGAGGCCTCACCTCAGCTTTACACTATCACTTATTGTACACAGTTAATGTTTTGGCAGCTGCCAGCTCAGTTATATTAACAACACGCTAAGTAAATTTTTGTTTTGGGTTTATTTGTCAGCCCCAGTGAATGATGCTTTCTGTTCCTGCCGTGGTAGTTTTCTATTTTCTGTGATTTTGCAAAGCACCCAAATATTTGCACAGGCTAGGAGGGCGCACATGTGCACGGAGGGTAAAGACTTTGCTGATCAAGGTTAGCAAAGGGAGCTAATGTTAAGATGTGGATCAGTGGTAGGCAGTGATTTGACTGCCTTTATTCTTCACCTGTGTTATCATTGGAAAGTTGTGCGGTGGGCTGGTTACTGGTTATCTCTTGTTTTTTTTCACTGGTCCAGAAACCAAAAAACACCATTGCTCTTTTTCCTATAATTTTGGTAATATAAATTACAGCTGTTTTTCCACGTTTTCATGTTATTATATATGAATGTCATTTATATTTATATAAAGACAGAAACGGTTTCTAAAGTGTGTGCTGCATTGTAATGCCAATGTTACAACCAATTGATAACTTTTGTATATTTTTGCTGAGAAATGCACGTCACACAGAAAAATACTGGTGAATCACCAAATCTCAAGATCATGTGCAGCCGAGTCACGCTGCTCATCTGGACTGTGTGGCTGCTCCAACCTGTTAACATGGGGGCTGAAATCAAAAGAAAAAGTTTTCGTGACGCACATGTGCTGTCCAGGTAGGCGGTGCGGTTCACTTGCTAACATTTCTCTCAGAAGGGTTAGTGAGCGGACAGTCAGCTTGTCTGGCATAAACTTGCACTGGCCCTCGGGCCCCCGGCCGTCAGTTATGTTGGGCCTTGCCTTTGAGGTTATATAATGTCCAGAAATAGTGAAAAAAGTGACATATTCCCTTTGGACATCCTCAAATAACTAGTTTTGTCTTAAACAAGCACCCAAACTCCAGTCCAGATCATGATGTATTTCTCCCCATTCTGTTATCTCTTGTGTTTAATCTAAGGACATAAAGAGGTGAGAACAAGTATCCGTGTCTGCTTCACAGCTGCAGTGTTCAGCAGCAGGGATTTTTTTAACTTTGTGCTCACCGTGGCTCTGCTTGTGTTTCTGATACAGCTGATGAGTTAGTGTTTGTAGAGTACCACTCCAGCAGATAGCTGGCCTCTTGCTCTCTCTCTCTTCCTCTCTCTTTCTCTTCCTCCCTCCACATCTCTCTGACCTTGCGTCGGCGTGTGCTGATGAGCGCTGAGTGGATACACTCATGTGTGCGCGCGTGTGAGCGCTAGAGAAACCGTGGGAGCTCCATTTGTTGTGTAAATGCAAGCCGCTAATTGACTGCCGGGCACGCAGCCTCTCCTTCACCGGCTGAACCCTGCCCTCCGCCGGGTCCCGGGGATCCTGCCAGGGGAATGTTTGCCCCCCTCACACACACATCCACACACGCTCACAGCGCCCTCCCTTTCTCTCTCATCCTCTGTCGGAGCAGGCCTGGCACCGGGCCAAAGTGAGGATGGGCACAACGCAGGCCTCTCTGTTCTCTCTGTCTCTCAGTCTCTGTGTCGAGCTCTCGTAATGAAAAGCTACACGGCATTTACTCAAGATCACATGCTGCGCTTTTTGACACTCTTTTGATACAATTTCTCATCTCATAAAACACAATGAGTTCTCTTTTTACACCGATTTGGTAATTGTTGGATGAATCTGCTCTTTTTTGAAATGAGCAGACCATGGGGAATCTTTGTGAATAGGTGCCTTCTCCTGCATCAGTCGTACGCTGATAATGCCACTTGTAGCTAAAGTAACACTCACTGCACTAACTCTCAAATTTAAGCCATAGTAAAGTTAGGGTCTAGTCCTCTAGCCACAGTAGCTGTATCAGTTTTAGCCTCAGTGGTAAGCCCACACGAGACAGTTAGCCCAGCTGTTGGCTGGCTAGAGGCCCAGATCTCACTCAAACACACACACACACACACACACACACACAATAGTTTCTGTGTAAGGCTGGCTTATTTAGAAGCCTGTAGCTACACATAATGCCCGTTTGACCTCTCTGTAGAGTGTTTGTGTCTCTCTATTTAAACATAAGTAAGATGTCAGGGTAAAGTGGTGTTTCGCTGACTGACATGTCAGTATTCTATAGAACATGTATGATGTGGAAAATAGTGCTGTTATATTGACAGAATGAAATATTAAGTACTTTTTCTGAAAAAGTTAATATTTTAGCGATGACTTTTGGTGCTTTCAGAGGACATTTACCCCCCAAAAATTTGGAGATATTTTTGTAACAAGGGCTGGGTATTGTTTAAAAGATTATGATACCAGTACTAATACCAGTAACCTTTAAGTGATACAGATACAAATAGAGCACATACCCATAATGTGAATGGATTGGTGTGTGGTGTATCGCTGGAATTTGGGATGTTTTGGTAATATCTCGGCATACTAGACTGCAAACTTTGTCAAATACACCTTGCTCAATTTCATTAGACCACACAGGCTGTATGGATTGTAGGTGCTGCTGCAGGAGTGTGAGCAGTTTCGGGGACAGACGATTCAAAACTACCAGGTACTGGGTTATTTGTACTGATGCCTAGCTTTATTTGTTACTAAAGTTAGTATGATCCAACAGTGTACGGCAGAGGTGACATCTTGGCTCATGTAGCGTCATTGCATTTTATAGTGTGTTTCCTCATGAACAGACTGCAGCATGCAGTGCTCTCTCTGCCACTGGAAAATAACAGCTAAAGGGTAACGTTAGGACACAGAAAAAAATGCTGTGTTTTCACACACCAACAGACTAAATGATGGATTTTAAAACTTATTATAGATCTGAGCAAATTTTGTTTTTCCTTTGGCTGAGTTGCAGACACATTTAACTTAACATTACAGACATGCTGTAACTAATGAGATATAACACCGTATTCACAGCCGGATTTAAAGAAAATGCAGTGAAATATAGACACTAATCCAAGTTGTTCACACGGCTCTGAGGTGGCACAGTGGTAGTCAAAGATTGCAAAGGAAAAGTGTATTTTGTACATCATACGGCAGTCGGAGACTGTTATGAAGGAATCACGGAAATGCAATCAGAATTACAATACCCAGCTGGAAAAATGCATGCAGACACACACACACAGGATCAGACCTCCTGCGCTGAAGTTTTCCCGGGCCAGTCCATTGTTCTGCAGAGGTAAACATCAGGGAGCACAGAGAAGGGAACATACAAACAATAAACTGACACACTCTCCCATAACACTGTGTTTAGACTGCAAACACAAAGGAGCAAGTGTGTATTTGTGTTTGTCTGGGTGTGTTGGTGTGTATGTAGCACAGTAAACTTCAGTCCTGAGAAAGAAATTCAAGTTGCTGTGTACGACCCGGTGCGTAAGAATGGCAACTTGCCGATTTCATACCATTAACCTTCCCACGGTTTGAGCCATCCAAATGTCAACTATGTCACTTAATCGTTCTTGGAAGTTCAGAAATGCTGAGAATGCAGCGGATTGGAAGTGAGTCAGTCAGTAGGTAGCCACAGTTGAATGCTCGGCGTGTTTGATTTGATAGTCACGGCGTCACTCTGCTGTATATGTTTATGGTATGCATGCATGAGAATGGCACTTGACTTTCAAACTGTTCGACACTTAAATGTGAAGGACTGTTATTTTAGGCGTTAAACGGCAGCAAATGAGACACAAAGAGACAAAAGCAAGGATTTAACATCAAGCTTGCCACTTATGCTCCAGAGACAACAACAATAGGATTAGCCGGCACGCTAAATAACTAAGACCTAGGCCAAGCCTCTTACACTGTCAGAAGGCCCTTTTTAATGTATGTTAATATGGTCACATCATTTTAACACAATAAATTGCCTTAAAAGTACACAATAACTGCTTTTTATGTCACAATACAAATATGTCCATATTTCTTCCTTGAGAAGGCAAACTTATTCAAAGTTCTGCGTTTTAAAAGACAACTGTTAAAGTGGCATTGATGATATGTCAGGCTGTGACAAGCATTATTTCTCAGGATTGTGTTTACACTTAGCAGTGGGATGCACTGAAACAGTGGAGCTGTTCATTCTCAGAGTTGCCCAACAAGTTTGATTGACTTCAGTTGCAGCCACAGAACAGGAACATCTAGTAGCCACAAGTCGAAACGAAACAGAGCTAGAATAAAAGCGAGACGGGGAACGGTTCATTTGGAGTATCACTGTCGAGGAAGAGTTCATCAGTCGCTCACCATTAAAAACAAATGTATTTCCTGTTTTGATCTCACTGTAATCCCCACCTCTGCTCCACAAACGCATTCACCGCCAATAAAGCTTATTGAGTTATTGACTGTGTGCGGAAGTGGGGAGGAAAGAGGGGAGAAAATGATAGGGCGGTTGGAAAAGTGGAGCGAGGGAAAGAAAAGCAGGAAAGAGGAAGTGAAACTGAAAGATGCGCTAAAAATGTGGCACAAAAAAAAAAGTGTGTGGGAAAGGGAGAAAGTAACAGAGACGGAGCAAATTGCTCTTCCCCCCCTGCTAGCTGTACCAGCAGTATTGCTGCCAGACAAGCAGTGTTGAATCTGAGTCAGCAAGACTTGAACTGGGGCCCTTGCCTATAGCCCCGGGGCCGTGAGTAACACACAGACTCACACAGACACGGTGTCAGACCTGTCGCCCTATTCTCCTCAGCCCTCCAGCTCCAGCCCTAACTATAGCTGTTCAGCCAACCACTCTTAATTAGTAGCTGCTGCTGCTGCCGCCTGCCCTGCCCCGGCGCCACTGTGGTAAAGCCCCAGCCCCACATCTGTGTGTGTGTGTGTTTACTTTGTGTTTACTCTGTGCATCAGCTGCAATGCCCTCTTTGCTGTGTGCATGCTTGCTTTCTCTGTGATAGTACGCGTGCAGGCGTTACAGGTGGAACAGGAGTCAAAAGCAAAGTCTCTTGCTGTGTTCACACTGTGGTTTTGTGCGTCATTCTTACTATCGTCACACCGCATGCTCTGCCTCTTAAGTCTCCCTCTAAACTCTCCATCTTTCTCCTGTTGCCGCTCAAGAGAGCTGCCACTTTTAAGCTGCCATCACAGAGGGAAACTAAAATGCTTTCTTAGTGCCACTTCTCGGAGATCACTTTGAGTTAGTGCATGAGAGCGGACGTGCTCCGAGAGGCTAAAGAGACACAGCGGCTGTCAGGGAAATCTATATTTCCCCTATTTCCAATGTTCTGGGAGCGCTTTAGTAACAGACTGTTGACTTCACAGTTTCTGGAGATGGGCTCAGGATCCTGTTTCACTGTTGTTCTTGTTGAGGTTTATGCCTGTCAAGAGAGCCAAGTGTGTGTACGTTTTGTGTGCACATTTGTGTGTATTTACCGCTTAAATACTTGGCCGTACTTCAACGACCACAGGAGACAAAGAAAGTATTGCATGCAGCACTCCTTCTAGCTCCCTGCCTGTGTTCAAACTCCATACATCTTCCCCCTCCCTGCTTCTCATCACGTCCTGTCATGTTCATAGCATGAGGCGGCTGTGAGGGTCTCGTCCAAGCTGCGGATAAGGCTGACATATTTCTCCCAGAGGACCCCGAGCCCAAACATAGCTGGAATAAGTCTGCCAGTAGACCACGACAGCCACCGGCCTGCTAATCAAGGCCATATTACAACGAGAGAGAGAGAAGACAGTCGTGGCTTAGCACAGGAAATGCATGCAGCTGCAAAACAGACAGTGGATAAACTAGCCCCACATGCATGCTCTCTATGCACACACATTCATATTTGTTCCTGGAGGAATACAGGCCCGCAACCCAGCAACACAGTGACCCAAATTAGCGGCATCGCACAGCCCCTTTCACTCCGAGGCCAGATCTAGGCCACGCAGAATCACGCTTTCTAGACGGAGCACCTCGAGCGTCGCCAACCGTCATCCATTCACACACAACCACAGCACTCCATACATTGATGGATGACTCAGAAATCCATTGTGAAGTGAGAGATTTGGTTGTGTGCTCAGCCGGGGAGCTTGTAAAATAAATGTTCAGAGCGCGGCGCTGCAGCTGAGGCTTTCCAGGATTTCTCTTATTTGACATGATAACAGCTTTAAGAGGTTTTTGGTGGTGGTCAAAGCGGTTGTGGTCACCCTACATGATCTGTCGATCTCTTTTACTCTGAGTCTATTTTCCTCCCTCCTCCTGCTTTTCCGAGCGAATCAGCTTACAAAGAAGCTTCATGTTCTCGTGTGCTTGTTAAGCCCCATATGTAGCTGCACAATATCCCTTCTTTAGTGACAGACTGATGCATGTGAGTACTCAAAAATGAGATCAAATAAAGACTGCTGAACTGAATTGAACTTAAACTGTCTTCATCTGTTCTGCAATAAGCAACAATTTACTGGCCAACAGTTGTCCTTGTGGCCATAGAGCTCTGCAGGTTTTTGTCCCTCTTTACAGGAATTAATGCCCACCGCCTCAAAGGCAGTTACATTTAGCTCATGTTTACGCTGCATACTGTGGTAGTGTGTCTTTTTTTCTCCCCCCCAAGAGCGACTTGTCTGCATTTCTAGTAAGAGTGTCATTTGCATTTAAGATGCTAATGTAGCCTTTTGGGGGGAGCAAAAATGGCTAGAGTGTATCGGCGCTTTGTTTTTCGCCCAGTTATTCATTAGGCTTTAATAATTGCTGCCTCGCTCTTCATATAAACAACACCAGGAGAAATGGATTCACTTCTTTCTCTCCTTGGAAAGGTCAGGGTGTATAGCAAGACACCCCACCGACTCACACATTCACAATTCATGAGTCACTTCTTTCAAAAAATGTGCTTTCTCTTGGATGATTGAGCTGAAAAACTGACTGTTTGTGTGTATGTGTGTGTGTGTGTAAGTCGCTACAGGGTTTAAGGCAGTCGTTGAAATTCAAATGAGGCGTGTAGATCGAGACATGAGTATTCCTTGAGAGAGCGAGAGAGAGAGAGAGAGAAGAAGACAGATAGATGCAGGGATCTTCTGAGGATGTCTCCCATTGTGGGTAGAGGTCACAAGCATGACTCTGGTGACAGGTTCTTGTCGTTGTGTGAGCCCTAACCTTTCCCCCTTGTGAAATCAGGAGTTTTAACAAGCCAGAACAGATCATACAAGCCATCCTTCAGCACACCAAGGGAAGGGTCAGCCGACCTGCAGAGGAAAGTGGATTGCAGCGCGGCGATGGAGACGGGCTTAGTGCTGAATCCCATTATCAAACAGCGTTTGTCAAATAATAGGTCAAGGCCCACGTGTACCAAAGACATATTAGGTTGTGGTTTAATTCCAGAGCTTTGTAGAACTGATTTTGCTCTGTGCAAAGTTATTTGGGAGAGAACAAAAGGTTGCTTTTATTATGTTCATTAAGACAGCGCACCGAGGGCAAAGCTTGATCTCATTTACTGACTTGAAGAGAATACATTGATAACAACGATGGCAATATCTTGGTTTTTTTTTGCTTTTTAAAAATGAGTTGAAAAATGTTTAACTTTGGGTAAACGCTGCACTTGTCACTGTCACTTTTTATGCAGCCCTCCAATCACAGTAGAAAAGGGGCAGGACAGATACAAGAAAGATCAAATGTTACATACATGTACAAGTTCTGAACAACAACAGCCGTTTTCAGCTGGGACCACGCAGTGGTGGTCACATGGCGTCAGTCATGAAAATAACACCAGCAATTGTCTAAGCAATTAGAATTTGGTCCAATAACAGCGTATCGAACAAACTAATCAACCAACTGACCAGAAAATTTCAGCTCTGATGATATCAATCACTTTAATTTTACCGCAGTGCCTGTCCTATACGACTTCAAATTGAGGAAACGTGTCTGTTCTCCATCCAGTTTTGTACCTACACTTCACAGCGTGGCATATATCCCAACATTTCTTGCATCATTACCGATGCCATCTACTTCACTTTGAAGCCGAGAGACCTAGCTTGCATAAATACCCAAACAAAACACCATAATGGCTCTCAAATAATGCCTCAGCAATATTTTCAATCTGCTTTGAAAGTGGCGCTGAGTGGCTGAAATAAGCGAGGGATCGGGGAGTTATGAGTGGCAGTAGGTCCCTGGGGGACTATGGAACATGGCAGGTCATTTGCCTGGCCGGTATTGGTGTGATATATTTGTACACTATGGCGAAATGGCTGCCTAAGAGTGGAGAGGAAGGGGTGGAGGGAGCGAGGTGCTTATTCAGCAGGCTGGAATGCAATAGAAACAGAGCGGAGACGTAATCAGACTGGGGCAAATAACATTTAACACATTTAAAACCACAGGGAGCAGAGGATTTCTTATCTTGCAATGATTTTGTCCCCCAGTGAGGCTGTGTCTGTCATGCACAGCAATATTCAGACATGAGACAGTTTTATTCATTTCCTCAGTAGGGTACACTCTGTGTGGGGCTTCGTAGAGAGAAGTTTGTCTTCCCTCTCACTTCATTTGTCAAAAAGTTTGGCAAACATAAACAAAGAAGGGCATGTGTGCAGCTTCAGGCCTGCAGCATCCGCTGCAGAGGTTGTCCTATAAGCCATAGTTATAGAAGACTTTTCATATCCAGCCTAGCATTGAACAAGATGCTGATATATTTAGTCCCTCTTCTCTCCTGTCTTCTCTCCTCTCCTCCCCTCTTTGTCTCTGGCGTTCCTCTCACTCACCACTCTTCCTCTCATCTTCCCCCGCTCCCACCAGTCTATCCTTATCTCTCTTCCTCTGTGCTCACATTTCTGTCTTTCCGACACGTCTCCCTCTGTGTTTTTCTTTCTCTCCGTGTCTGTTCTTATCCTCCCCCATGCTCTCCTCCTCCTCCTCCGAGGCTCTACCTCGTCCTGGGCCCTGTTGCTGAAACAGCACCGGCAAGCTCTTTGGACACAGTTTTGGCTTTGTCTCTCATCTGCCTGTTTCTCCTTTTTTTTCATTCACACTTCTTTCCCTCCCTCCTTCTCTCGCTACATTTAGACACACAAACGTCTAATGTAAACTTAGACGGGCACAAAGGCCGTCAGACTCCCACACACAAACACACGCCCTGTTTACACTAGCGGCTGCTATATTAATTGTGCTGTCTGCCAAGTTGAGAGACAGTCTCGGTAATGTGACCTAATGAACGTGTGCTCAAGGTTGCTGAGTGTTTTGTCTTCTGTTCGCTGCTACCTCCCCCTGTCTGCCCTGTGACTGACTCACAATGGCTGATGTTACTCGTTCTTCTGGATCGACCAGTAGGGCCAGCCCTTCCTTTTTGGGAGGGCTCCAAGAACAGCCAGACGCCTCTCGAAAGGCTCTGATCATGAAATGGATGTGTTGGACTGAAGACAGGAATTCTACTAAGACTTTTGTCCTGGTGAGGGATATTTTGGTAGAAAAGAGGCTTCCTGGTAGTTCATCATCAACTTTTGTAGCCAAAAACAAAATCTGTTAAACCTGTAAACATTATACTATCATTTATGCTTCTTATGTACATCCCATATTTATATAAAAAATAGTTTCTTACAAGAAAAGTGGGTTGACTGCAACAGTGCGAACTAAAATATGTAGCCATAAATAATATCATTTACCAAAAGTCAGAGCAGTCATATTACATGTCATACTGTTTTAGTTAATGCCTATTGTTAAGATAGATGTAAATTCCTCTTAAAGATATACAGGATTTTCCTCTGTGTGCCCTTTCTAAATCGTAAGGTTTTTGCGGTTCTTTGAATATAGTGCAGGTGGATCTATCTCTATCTATGTTTTTTTTTTTTTTTTTTTTTTTATCAGCAGCAGTTTGTGACTCGCAGGCTGGATAATTGATCTGTCAATCTGGTCAGATCTGATCAGACTGATAAATGAGAGGAGCAGCAGCTACAAATGAACGCAAACTTTTAGACCCAGCAGATTAAACAATTAAGGTTTCTCTTTAGTGCGCCAGATGTTCTGCTGCTCCATCTGTGCCCAGTGTCTGCTCCGCTCTCTAAGAGTGTTCCTAATGAATGGTCCAACTTTGTGGCAGTAGATGTTTAATTTAAAGCCACGATTAAATGAATGTATAGGAAAAACCTTTGTTGTCTGCAGAGGCTTTGTCCTCTGCCTGTATTTTCTCTTTTTCTTCTTATTTTCTGTGGAGGGGGCATTTATGGGTGTGTATCCCCAGTGCTGGGGGTAGGGTAGGGCTTTATAAAAAGATAGCAACCAGGTGTCAGACTGTAAGCAGCAGACATCAGAAACACAGCTTCCAAAAAACGCAAATATAGCAAGGCAAAATGCCCAAGGAGAGTAAAGTTGGCTTTTACTCTCACTTTTTCTGGTGAGCTTATTTACAAAAAAGAACAAGAATCCTGCATATTATACTTATGAAGAAGGAGAAATATTATTTCATACAAGGTAATTTGACCAAAATAAGACAAAAAAGAACTGGGAGAAAACCCATACTTAACAATCAAAAAATAAACAAAAACAAAAAATAAAAAAGCTGCAGGTTGTAATGTTGTGTGAACTCTATGAAACCTGACTGGATGACTGGACTTTTTACTCTATATGGAAATAATAATAATAAAGAAAAGATCAATTTAAGGCAACTAAAATCAGCTGAGAGACACCCCAACCTCCCGTTTCTGTCTCAATAGGAGCACCAGACAGGTTTTAGCCAAAATAACTCCCAGCTACTCCTATTTTAAGCTCATGTTATAAATGCGCAACTATTGAAACACTTGATTAAACTCTAAAAAAAAAAGTAGAATCCTTATGGAAATTGTAGTGCGGCACCATAAAGAGTATTTTGTTTTTGAAGTACTTAGTCTAAGTTGAAGTGGTGTTGGGTATAGTTATGTGACAGGCACTCAGTTGCCCACTACCTTAGGAAAAAAAAAGTTTCCCTTTTAGCTGAACATGCACAGACTGTTCTCCTCTTATCTCTCTTCATTCCTTCTCGTTCCGCCTCACCGGCTATCTGAAAAGGTATCGTCAACTCTTCTCATCTCACCCCTCTATCTCTCCCTCTTTTCTCTCCATTTCCATCACCTCGCCTTTTCACCTGCACCATTTTCATCTCCCCCAATTATTACACCTTTTCTCACTCCATCTCCTGCTTCTCGCAGTTATATTTTTTCATTCTCTTCTCCAGCTGCGTTTCTCATTCAGATTTTTTTCTCTTTCATGAGAAGATTTTTCTGCAGACATCATTTACTGTGCATTAACTCCCTTATGTAGTTAAAGACAGGAGAAAGTGCAGACTAAAGTGTCCTTATTGTACGCGAGGTAGTTACTACTAACTGTTTTTGAAGGTATTAGTTACACACACACATTTACACACCAGTCTTGCTCTCCGTCTCAGTCGCCGCCTCTATAGTGAAGCGGTGATGCATGCAGCTCTGTGTGTCGCGCTTCACCAGGAATACAGTATGTGCTGATGATCTGGGACAAGACAGGAAATCGTCTGAGCTCACAAGCCCCTATTCTCTTCCTACTGAACGCCACGCACGGGAGTGCACATGCATTCACACGCACACTTGTCTGTTGGCTGGAATATCTCCTGAGCTAAAAACAGTTGGGATAGACGAGCTTCCTTTGTTTTAGCTCCACAACGGCGCGACTGAAGATAATTGCCGTTGGCCTCACATGACTCAGATATAACAGTGCCATTTAAACAAAATGAATGGTCCTGTCCCACTGAGTTCCTGGGCATGACTGTGTCTTTGTTTAGTGTGTATGCTGTTGTGAATCTTCCTGTATGTTGTGATGAGTTTGACCGTGCGGGTCAGTTTGTTTTAGGTGGCAGATTGGCTCATTAATTGCGCTAGCGTTTCTTGATTTCAATGCAGAACAAAAGATGATTTTTTCTTCATATTGAAATATACAGTAAATTAGAAATAAGCTTATCTTTTTCCAAGGGATGAAAGGAATGAAACAAGTGGATGTCAGATTGTTTAAAAAAAAAAAAAAAGCGACAAAATGACATGAAATACAAGAGACCTTTCACTTTTACTCGGGCGCTCTATTAACACTAGCTTTAACTTAAGCATGGCTTTCCGTATTAAAAGGTGGTGAAATTTTAGTGTTTGCTGTTGTAAGTCTTTTGCTTTTTACTTTATATTCTGTTGGCTTTGCCGACAGACAGCCAGCGAGCTGCATTAATGTGTTGAAACACAGTGCTCACAGCCCACCCTCTGGTCTTCATCATTTACGTTTACGTTAGCCTTGGCTTCTCTGCACTGCGTACCGCTTGTATCCAGAGTTTCTGTGGAAACATTGTGCCCAGTCTCCCCCCATATAGTCCCCAACAGCAGGCAACTTCATTTTGAAAACCTCTTTAGCACTGTTTACAATGTCAACACCACTAGCCATGCTGACACTGCTAACTGTGCTAACAGAGCTAATAGTGATAACATACAACAATGCTAAAAGGGATTTTGGGCTCATTATCAAGCCACTTACTCACTATGGCGACCTTGGGGGAGTCTTGAGGATGGGCACAATGTTTCCAAAGCAGAGCTGTTGGGTTGGGACGGTTTCATTCGCGGTGATCGATGTGGTGCAGCTTGTTAGCTCCCACCAGACCCAGTTTGTGTGCAGTGCAGTTAACTGAAAAGCAGCAAAATTAACCTATGCAACAACATGCAGAACTGGTCAAAACTAGGTTTTTCTTGGCGATTAATCAATTAATGGTTAACCCTTGTAATCCCTATGATGAACTGTGACCTGCATTAAATGTTGGAGACTTACTGTCTGTGCCCTTTTAGTATCCACAACATCTAAAATGGACTGTCAAATTGTTTTTCGATGGTTTCGCTGTTAAAGAATTGAACCCACATCTGCATTAACTCTGATGTCTTGTGACCTATCTGTGGACATAAATCTGCTAAACACCATGTGACACAAGCCACACGGCTGTCTTAAAGCATTTAGAGCATAGGATAAAGCCATGTGGTCATAGCCAATGATATGGTTACTTATACTCCTCAGCAGCACACATCCGGAAACAGTATGGGCCTTAATGGCCAAAGATGGATAAGGATGCTGTCCGAGTCAATAGTGAACCAGCCCAGATACGCTGAGAGTTCTGGCTTGTGTGCATACAAGTGCTTCTGCTTGTGTATTGTCATTACAACAAAGCAGGACATTTATTTGTGTAGATGACGTAATGAATCAGACTGAGGGGGAAGAAGGAGAGCAGATGGTCACTTGTCTGTTTCAATAAACTTAATAAGTGGAGACCATATCAAGTCTGATATGAGCTGAGAAGATATGAGCTAGATTAAGTCTTGGACTTGTGTCAAGTCTTTGAAGTGCTCAGGTCAGATGTGGGCCTTTTTATGATGTAATCTCAATATGGAAATCAAAAAGGATTCTGGTTTAGATAGTCTTTATCTGGAGATTCGTGTTTCATATCATTCCTCCTGTGAACATAAAAAACAGTGATGCCACAGATATGACGCAGCCAAGAGCAGACTGTACTGAGGACTTCCTTTTTGTTTTTCCATTTCCATTTATCCTCGATTTATCGACTCTGTGGTTCTCCAAGATTGAAACTTGCCTGTGATTAATGTCAATTTGGAGTTGTTATCAGCAGTTTGAAATATTTTCTCATTAGCTGCTGCGCTCGCTGTTGGTTTAAAGCTGATACATCATTTTCAAATACTTGCGCAATCCCAGGGAGAGCTGATCATTCATCTAGCACTGACAATGTTGGCGGTCCACATAAGCTCACTCTGGCAGCATTAAGTCCGAGAAGGGGAGGCTACCTTTATAGCGCTATTAAAACAAAAGGAGACAGTGATTCTTTTTAATACCTTTCTCCTTGAAGCGAGTCCTCTTCCACCCACTACCGCCATGAACAGCACTGTCCTCAAATCCTCAGAGAGAGGATTTATAATAGCATGCCTGTTTTTACAACGATCAACACTCTCTGGCAAAGTTTTTACAAAGCAGTGCAGCACAAGCCCACTTCAGCACTCTAGTGGCAAGGGTCAATCAAGCTCATAAATGGAGGGCGTTAGGAAGAGAAAGTAGAAGGAGGGAGTTGCAGTTCAGGACAGCAGTGTTTGGTAATAGGCTGTTTTGGGCAGAGCAGGCTGCATTCCATTAAAGTGAACTCAGCGGGGAGAATATAAGCAGCGTTATGGAGGAATGCACCGGTTTTGCTGTAGCAGAAAGAGCTCAGAACAGTCTATTCATGGGTTGATTGTAAATGGACATACCTTATATAGGCCATATTTTTATATATGAGTGTGCTTTAAAGCTGGTTTTATAAAAATATGATTTCATGGGCGTACACATCAGTTTCAGTTGATCAGTCACTTCATCAGTCACCAGCCAAAACATGTTGTTTACACTGTATAATAGCAATATGTTTTGGCCGGTTCATATATACGTCAATTATGTCCACAGTTAACCATTTTGGCTCCCACTTGACTCCGTCCACTGACTGAACCTGTCCTCATTTTGTGGTTTCATGACATCAACACCTGCACAACCCGCTTCGAAAGCTTTAACCACAACTTAATTGGTGGTATGAATGACTGTTGGAAAACCACCAGGTTGTTTGAGGTTGACCTGCATTGTGACTGGTATTGCTCAGTGCTGATTCAAGTCATTGGGTGGCATGTAGGTGCTTGCTGGGTTTGTGATTAGCAATAACAGTGCCCGGCACCATTCACACTCAGCAGGGTAGTTTCCTAAAATATCTGTGCAGGTGCAGTTTTGTTTTGTCTCACAAATTGCAATTTCACAGAGCTTTTTAAATTGTCATTTAAAGAACCAACAGGCCTTGGCTGCTGGACAGATTGTACCCAGGGTCAGACACACAGACAATCCAAATAGCACTGCATTCTTGAGAGTTGTTGACATTAAACCGCACCTTGTAACAGTATGCTTAGCAAATGTGGATGCTACATTAGTTAGCATTTTTTCACCATAAGATAGGCCAAGTAAATCTTTAGTGAGTGTATTGAACTGATTAAGGCTATGAATCAAACTTTTACTATATTATTATTCTCCCTTTTTTACAAAAGTTACACTGTCTTGCTTTAGGTGCAGTATGTTGGACACAATGTAATCAGCAATGGAGCAAATAAATGAAGAAAAGGTATTTAAAAAAATGTAAATGTAGCTAACAGCTAGGTTTCTTATAAGATATTCAGAGTTTATCTTTGATTCAGAGATTGTCTGCACACAGTTCTCAACATGGAGGGGACTGAAGCGGTGGCTAGCAGCTAACAATGTTAACAGCGCAAAATGTGCGAACAAGCAGAATGCATAGCAGAGGCGATCAGCCTGTCAGTGAAATACACACACAGGGACTCACATGCACTTACATACATGCACGGCCAGACCGTCTATCACAACAGAGAACATAAAAGCTCAGATTACAACACACACACACGCACAGAGTGGTGCAATGTATATAAAGATATATGAATCTGGATTAGTATATATGGATTCAGTCATCAAAGATCCAGTATCATAGATGCAAAGTAAAAACATCAATCTGTATTGTCACCTTAAGGATCCGTCTTAATTTTGAAATCCCCATGGCACACCTTTGTTACCTTTTCCTTCCTTTCCTACAGCAGTACTAGCAGCCTAGTGCCAGACAGATAATGGCAAGCAGCCAAGACAATAAGGATATTCACTGATAATGTCTCATGCGCTGAATATCCTATAGAGCTCCTTTAGGTTTACTAGATTTTAAAGTTGTACATTTTTGGTAATTTCATTCCGGAAATGTAATATTTAATCCTCATAGGGAGGCATGGGCATATTATGTACTTCTTTATGGAGGATGACGTCAAGTTAACAACCTGCTGCTGCGTGTCATCACCTCCTCTGATAGTTTAACCTCACTGTTGGTCTTTTAAAGCCACGTCAAACAGATGCAGCATTAGCTTTATGCTACAGACAATAGTACAGGCTCAGTGTGACATTGCCCTGCTGAGCCAGTGGTGAAACACTGCACTAACCTGCACGATTAATGCGTAACTCTGTGACTCCTATCAGGGTTATTGCGGCCTTGACCTACATATTGCCTACCTCTCCCACCTTCACACACTGATAAACACACACATACACTGTTACACATACATTCTCACACACACACACACACACACACACAGACACAGACAGACACAGGATTTGTCATGGAAAGAAAGACCCAGTCGCACAAACACAGTCGAGAGATTAAGAGTAAACCACTAATCTGACGGTGCCTGCATCAGTGTGTTTGTGTGTCTGCATGCTCTCTTTTTGAAATGTGGGCAGGTTTTATGCGATGGCTGGTTCATTCTGTCTTAGCAGCTGGAATGAAGCCCTTTGTTTTTCGAGGAATTTCACCCCTGAGAGAAGAAACGGGGAGGAGAAAATGTGTGCTCATTTTCAGTGTGTTGTGATCGCTATAAATTTGGTGTTTGAACAGTTTGTTTTTTATTTGGGTGTCTGCGCTGCTATGAGTCATAAAAGGTGGAGAACGTGACAGAAGAGATACAGAGAGAGTTGCGAGCTCTTTTGCAAAACCCACGGAAAGAAATGGCGCTAGGATGAGAGGATTGGATGGAGAAGATATAAGGAGATATAAAGATGGAGACAAATACAGTTTGTCTGCTGCTCATGTCTTATTGGAATGACAAGGGCTGCATGCCTGGGAGACACCCTGGGGCGCTCCACCCTGTGTTCACCCGCCAAATCAGACACAATGTTCAGAAACTGTTCAGAGCACCAAGATGGTGCCATTTATTATCCAACCACCTCAAGCTGCTCAGAAAGTGCTAGAAGCACAATGGCTGTATCACTCTTTGCTTTAATGCCAAAATAGCACTAGCTTTGTAGGGTTAGATTTGAAGGATACGGCAAGACACACACACCTGTCACATAGATTACCTTACACACACAAATATACACGGTATGTGTTTGTTTGACGAGGTGATGAATTCCACATTGAGGTTTGCCCAGACCACAGCACATTCCCTTTGCATTCCAGTTCGGAGCAGACTTAAGCTGCTTTTACACTGCGTGTTCAAGGTAGGAATGTTGCACCGTTATTCCACCGCGCCATTCTGTGTAAAATGTATGATCACAGAATGGGGAGGGTTGCCATTCTGCAATTACGCCAGCAGCAGATATAGTATCAGAGCCATATTGACTTTTCTGCGAAAAACTAAGCCTGTAGGATAGGACTTGTGCAACGTTTTGACGTGTTATGTGTGCGACCCAACACTGAGAGATTTAAAAAGCAGCTGATAGCAGTCAGCAGCTAACTCAAAGAGGAAGAGCACGAGGGCTGGGAGCTTCTTAACCCGCCACCCAGAGGGCGTGATCAAACGTCATGCAACAGGAACAGTAAATTATTGTTATTGCAGTGTTATACCACTGTGCCAATGTTATGCCATTTTTCATAAAGCGCTGCATAATGCTTATATTATTTCATAGTAGAGGCTGACGCATTTGTGTTACACTCACGCCAGTCATGCCTCTTATGCTTCTTTAACATGGTGTGCAATCTAAAATCACACACTGGGGCGGCATTATGCTTAATAAAAGAAAGTCTGGTGTAATGAAGGGTCTTTATTGAGGAAAGATTGCAGGATCTCTGTGTTAAAAGGGCTAATGTTGCCATGGTGTGTGTGTAGTGAGTCTTTCATGCTCTTTAGACCTCATCTTAAACACACACAGTAGCCGATGACCCCCTTCTCCCTCCATGTCGTATTCGACAAATGCAGGCAGAGCAGGGACAACTGTGTGCTGAAGCTTCAGAGCACAGGCAAACATTTGTCACCGACTGCAACACACACGTAACCACATACTTGTATACCACTGAGTGTCTGAAGTAACGTCTGTCGGCACATAATCCCATTTACCTCTGAAAACACAAGCGTGTGAGAGTGTTTATTGTCACAGGGAATGAGGAGGAGAAGAATTTGTGTGATGTAGTGCCCACAGTCTGTCTACTGTCTCGAAGTGGCAGCTGTCTCACACACACACACACACACACCCACACACACGTCTGTTATCCATAAGGCACATCGGGTGTCAGAGAAGCAGTTGTCCTTGCACTTATTGCAGCTCCAGCCCTTGAATGTGTGAGTGGATTGTCTGTCAGATTCTACCCTCGTCCTTGTGCAGGATACTGATCCAAGCCTGGGGAACAAACAGAGGACAGTGAAAAATAAGTGTCACGAGTCAGATTATTACAGATTATCAGGCTAACAAAAAAAAAATCTGTGGTGTAAAGTCTAAAAGCCTGTTTTTCATGTTTTTAATGATTGTTTATTATTATGTGTTTTATGACTCTACGGCTCATGATACTTTCTCAGAAAAACATTTTACAGTCTTCAGATTCCATTATTCCATGGAACAGAGTGGAGCAGCTTGTAAAGCGTCTGCTGTAAAGAATTTATTCTTGGCTGACCTACTTGAGCAAAACTAATGCAGAACGAAGCGAGGTCGATGTTTGAGGCAAGTGTTTCTGCTCCGTGGCTTTTTCCTAACTCCTTCACGTCGTCAAGGGTAGACGCTGTACAGGTCCAGATCAGGTTTTATCACTCCAGACGGGCTGATGGTTTGAAAGTCAGCCCAGCAAGGTGCTTTAAAGACAGGGGGCTCAATTTGTTCCAGTGCCTGACTTCCTTACAGAGACACACATACACACACACACGCACACGCACACACACACACACACACACACACACACACACACACACACACACACACCACTTTTGTGCTCTGGAACAAGGCATTTGTTTTGGCAGGCCACCTGCCACAGAGAGAGCGAGAAAGGGCATTGACGCTTGTCCTCCACTAAACTGATTTACGTTGGCACTAAAACAGAACTCATAAGGACTTTTTATATGCCTTAAGACTTGCCAGTCAGCTTGTTCCCCCGGCCAAGGCAGGAAGGAAATGATACAAGATACCACAATATATAATACTGCTTTGTTGTCAGACCTCTTGAAAATTGGTCTTACCTCCTCTGAAATTTGTCTTGGCTCTCTGGATGACTCGAATACGATATAAGGGCGGTTGATTTTGGCACTTTAAAAGTGCTAGCTCATATTTTGGATATTCTTTTCTCATTCTTAAATGCTTTTTTTTGTCACTTTTTTTCTCCTTAATAAAGTAATGATATGAAGTAATGACACAAAAACGAAAATCACATGTTGAGTCGACTGTTTCTTGTTACATTGGCCCCAGGGGCTCTCCAGAAATACTGTCCATACCAAGTTATTAACACGTTTTCTGCTGTCATTCGTCTGTTTCTGAAAAATGAGGACCTTTATGAACAAATTTCCATGGACAAAGACAAATGGGCTTTGATATTTTTTGATAACATCCAAGTGAGTTATTGCAATAATGTTGACATTCTCTGATAATCCTCAGCAGACGGTGTGATTGCTTTGTCGCAGTGTTGAGATTTGAGTTTTTGGCGCGTTAAGAGGACTGTTTCAGCTTTAGATTGCTTGTCTGACCCCCCCCCCTCTTTTAGCCCTCTCAGCCTCTGAGACAGCCTCTCATTGGGACATATGTCAGACTGGCAGGCTAACGAGGCTGCAAAAACTAGCCTGCAACATTCGTACCTGTGTGTGTGTCTGCGCACAGGTTTGAGTGTGTATTTGCACAAAGCACCTAAATAGTTTTTAGAGAGCAACCCACATCCTCTGCAGTAACTTCAGTCAGACTTGTTGTGTGTTTGTCTGTGAGTGTGTTGTCTGTCCGGGGATTGCCACCCATCCGTCCGTCAGCGTGTCGGGGGATGGTAATCCATTCTTCCCATATGCAGATAGTGGCGGTGAGATTAGGCAGACCCTGGGAGAGGATTAAGGCTTCAGGGCTTGGCTCCCCTTCTATCTTACCTCCTCTCTCTAACCATCCTACCCCCACACACACCCCGCCACCCGCTTCCTGCCGCCTCCTCGTGCTGTTCAATCTTCCACCCACCCCTCACCCATCTCCTTTTTCTCCCCCGGGCAAATCTCCAATCTCTGGAGTGCGTTGGCTGCTGAGTGAAGAAGTGGAGGGCAGATTAAGATAGAGACCCATTAGGTTTTTGTACATGTGTGTTTTCATTTGCATGCGCATAACATATTGGATAAAGTGTTTTTGTGTGCCTATATTGAGGCCATTTGTGCACAGACACGAAGATCAGTTGTGTGTGTGGGTTGAAGTGCACCCAGTGTGTGTCTTTTAAACCGTATTGCTTTCAGTCACCTCCTCGATTATGCCATGGTTGGGTTGCAATAATTGACTTTGTGCATATATGAGTGTGTGTGTGTGTCTTGGGAATTTGCATTCATTTTCAGATGCTCATTCTCACACATATCCATCTTGCTTTCTATATTTGCTTTCTTTCTTAAACCTTCAATTTGACCCTCTCACCTTTTCCTCTCCTCCCAGATGTGACCCACATGTTGTGACGCAGCAGCCGAGAATTCGTCCACTCTCTTCTTTCCTCCTCATCATCCCTTTCTTGCCACCTTCTCCTTCTCTGTCTCCCCTCCGGTGGCAAGCGCTGTAATTGATATGCCACCGGCAATAAATCAGCACAGCTCTAGGGCCAAGCCGCGACCATTATCTGAATGGACAGGTTTAGCTGCTTTGGAGAAGAGGGTGAGAGAGGGAGAGTTGATCCAGCTCAGCTCACCAGCAGCTCACTGCTACTTCACCAGCATCTGGAATTTCCTCACAACGTACACGAGAGCACACCGCCACCCCCTTCTCTTCTCAAGATTCCCGCCGCCGTTAAGCCAAATAAACAAAATGAAGTCAGACTGTGGAAGGACCCCTCCTCCCTCTCTGTTATGTCTTCTACCTCCTTTCCAATCCCTCATTCTGATTCCCAATGCCCATCGGGACACAGTACAGTCCTGTCAATTGATAGGGAGTCGCGATATCAAATCCAATCAACTTGGCCCCTTACAGCCCGTCCTCTCTAATGCTTTTCCCTGATGTGATAACAGCCTCGGCTCTCCCGTTATGGTGGCTGCCCATTCCCAAAGCCACAGACACGCTCCAGCCCAAAATGATTGACATGTTTTTCCTTGATCGTGCCAGATATGACTCCGCAACCTTGTTTCAGCGCTCTTCCCACCATTTCACTTCAGCTGGGGAGGAAATTGAAATTGAAGAGGGCTTAGGGGGATAAGGAGGTAGAGGGAAAATTGAGAAATTTAAGAAAAAAGGAGAATGTGTAAGAAGCTGAGCGATTGACTATGTTCTCAGCAGTTGGGCATGTCAGCCATGACGGAGTGGAAGTGGAGGGACTGAGAAAGAGAAGGTTGCCGCCCAATTTGTGAACACATTATTTGTCTTCAGTCCATCTGATTTGCTCTCCTGTTAGTTTTGAAGTGGCTCACTCCATGTTCTTTTCACTAATGTGTTCGTTAAAGTGTGTCGTGATGTCATCGTCTTATTACCGGGATAGATAACAAGCAGCCGGAGACCCCCAGATGCAATTTGTTGTGCGATTCACACACTCTTACATCAAGCCGTGGCTGGCCTAAATGAAGAGGAATTACTGTGGGGATGATTTTTTTCCTCCACTTTCTCTCTCGTTCTTTATCTGCCTCTCTCATTTGCTCACTCTGCCTCATTGTATCTTTTTCCTCACTCAGAAATGACAAAGGAAAATGAGGCAGCCGGCCTCCCTACGTGCTACCACGTTTTAAATTGGCATCTGCTCTCGTCATGCGGCGCGGCCGTACTGTTGAGCAAGAAATTAGTTTTTTTTTATAGGCCGGCTCGTCACTTTATTGCGGCTGCTTATGTCGAAGAGGACGGCGTCTGCATTGAGTCGTTTTAATCTTGCAGAGTGGAGAGTGAGGGTATATCTGATAACTGCAGCTCAGGCCCTTCTGTCTGCAGTTACCGCGCCGAGGCGCCTTGATCCACGGGGCTCCCCTGGCGTTTGATTCAAGCGCAGGTAGAGCTCTGATTAAAATGCAGCAGAGGTGCTGCCTTTTGTTTGGCTCCTGCTGCTCCTCACTCACCCTTCTGCTCTCCTCTCTCTATGTCTTTTGGTGCGTGCAGTTTCTCCTACATTCGCTTTCTATTTTTCTCACTATGCTCCTCTTCCCCACCTTGCTTTTTCTCTCTCCTATATTTCTTCTCCTGGCCTTTCATTTGTGGAAATAGGATGACACCACCTCTCCCTGAACCTGGGCTGCTTTGTCTCAGCTGAGCTATGGTTTGCTATTCCACGAATGTCGCCACTACTATTTCTCTTTTCTCTCTCTCTCTCTCTCTCTCTCTCTCTCTCTCTCTCTTTCTTTTCTCTCTCACAGACTATTTGCAGCAGCAGCGACTAAAATTGATGTGCAATTTAATGACTCCTCTTACTGAGGTGTTTAATTCTTTCAATACTTCCAAAAGTGCATTTTTCTCTCACTGAGTATTTACTCACATTCTCTCTCAGACACATACTACCTGACTTTTTATAAGAGCCCCTTTCACTCATGCACTGCAACCTGAAACTTATCTAGACATTACCAGGAGGAGCTGTATATAATGACAGTTGCACTGGATTAATTGTACTTTACCCCGTCAGTTCCCTAGCACAAAGTCTGCGTAATGACCGATTGGCCCCATGTGTGAACAGAGCAGGTCATTGTCTGGAGAATTCACGACGAGCGAGTGAATGTGATGATGATTTTTCTGTCATTTGGTTCATGCAAAACCAGAAAGTAGCAAACATCCAAAGGTGAAAAAGAGGTCATTTATAAGAATATGCCAAAAATGTCTAACAGGTGAGACGGTGACATTCAGGAACTTCTCTCAGTAAGGACTGATGCTAAATTCACCACAGACAGCCAAGAAATGGCAAGAGATTCTGTAGTTTAGGTGACCCTGGTGTCATATCCTGCCTCATGCATGCTCTACCCAGGTGCCACCCCTCAACTAAATCAAACAGAGTATTTCCAGAGCGCGTCTGACACAATCTCCTGTTGTCTCCTACATGTGTGAAAGGGCATCTCTGGACAATATCCGGACCTGATTCTATGGCTAAAAGCCAGCCAAGGATAGGTGCATTAACACAATACAAGAAACCGGTTTCTGAACACACTCACTCATCCCTTTGAGGTTGATAAACTGACCACACTCCCTGACCTGTACGCTCGGTGCTTGATAGACAGATAGCCTTGTTCCTGTGGCTCACCACATGGAGAGCAGGAGGCAGAAACTGAGATAAGGAGTAAAAGAAAGGAAAACCTCACATTCCTCTTTGCCTCTCCTGTCTCTGTCCTTCTTTTGATTTTCCTCTATCTCATGTTTTCGCCCTCCTTTATCTCCCTTCCCCCTCTTCCTACCCTCCTCATCTCTCCACAGTGTCTCTCATCTTTTCCGATTCGGCGTAGTCGTAAAACACCCTTCGTGCAGACACTTTGATAGTCAAGGTGAAATTGAAGCACGGGGTCCCTGGGAGAGTTGCATTCTGTTTTGCATAATCAGCATTTACAGGAGAACTAATGTCCTGGCATTGCGGGAACATGATTGGCCTGTCAAGTGGCGGCACACGCCCGGAGAACCCCGCGCCTCATCATTGCATTGTCGTTGGAGGACGCCCAAAGAAGCAAATACTTTTCCTTGTGACTCCTCCTCTTCTCCTCCTCCTTGTCCTTTACGTAAAACGACCACCCTATAAATTATCTCGCTCCTGCCCTTTTAATATACCGCCTCTATTGTCTGCATCCCAAGTTGTCAAGGGATACCAGCTGCGGGGTACACCGTGTGCTATGTGAAATATATTTGTGTATTCGGGAGAAGCTCATAAATGAAAGCAGACCTAAGTAAATGTGTATTTGCGGAGCCCCTGCTCTTCATTTATCAGAATTAGGTGGTATGAGAGGACGATGATGGCGGTGAGGAAAGAAGTGCGGCCGGATGCAATGAAATGTGGGCAGTGTGGGGCTGCGTTCACATTGAAAATAGTGTTGCATCAAGAAAAAGAACGCACATTGTGCCTAGGCATTTTTTTCTTTTTTTAAAAAAATAAATATGAGGATTTCCTTTTTTGATGCAGCACTGTTGTCTGTCTAAACGCTGCTTTAATCCCATAGGTGACTACATAGCATAGACGGGCAGGTTTTGATTGTGTTGATTGTGATTGCTGTTTGCGTGGAGGGGGTGGAATTGGCTGTGAAAGAGTGTTGTGTAAGATAGAGACCCTTCAAGACTAAGAATCATGCTGTATATGCAGCACACATTTCACTCAAGGGCTTTAATATTTCTGTCTGCTAAAATTATACTTACCCTGATAGTATGCATTGTGATTGTAGCTCCCTGAGGGGAGGCAGTGTATCTTGGGTGACCTGCTGTGCTGCCACGAGAGCCTGATGCCTGGGTTATGGTTATATAGACAGAATTACAATAAAGGGTTTCTGTATAGTGTGTTGATACCGTTCAAACCATGACAGGAAAGCCTTCAGCAGACCTGGCTATAAATTGCTTGCTGTCAATGTAACAGTGCCCACTGGCGTTTTTTTCAAACCCATGCCTCCTCCAAAGCCACCATGGTAAAGTTGAAAGTTATGAAATATTAAAGAGTTCAATGTTGCGAGTCTATAACTCATTCCAGCAAGACTCCCATTATGTGTACAGAGCCTTTAATAATCGGCCCATGCCTCCCCTGCTGTCTCCACTCATAATTAAATGCAGACACCCATTTGCCTCCCAGACTTGATTTGATATTATTTATTTATCATGAGGGCAAATGTCAGCCTATTTTTTTTTCTAATTTTGGCTGTGCAATTTGTGAGCCTTTTAGGCCTCTCTGTCTGCTTGATGCATAATCAATAGGAAATGTTCCTTGGATGCTCACCGTGTTTTTTCTCTCTGCCTTCCAGGGCTCCCACCTCGTGCCTCTGCGGATGATGTTCCTGATGACGGCTCGCAACGCTGAGAACAGGACAGTGGATCAATAGGAGTTCTGTTGCCCCCTCCCTTCTCTCTCTCTCTCCCTCAAACTGTCCTCCCATATTCCTTGACAAGAAGAGCAAAAACAAAAGAAAATCCTGACTTGGGACCAGCACTTGCTCTCCTCCTCCTTCTCCTCCTCTCTCTCTCCTTCCCCAACCCCCTAAGCCTCGCCTCTAGACAGCCCAGAAATGTGTCCCCTAGCTCGGTCAGCGGCTTCTCCTGGCCAGGGGAACTTGTTTCTCCTTTTGGGGCTCTTGCTTATCATGAGTTCATCCTTCTCTGGAGGCCAACCCCCACCCTTCAAACGCTTTGCCCCTACTGAGTGGGGGCTCACACATCTGGCCATCCACAACAAAACTGGAGAAGTCTATGTGGGAGCTGTCAACTGGATATTCAAGCTGTCCAGCAACTTGACCAAACTGCGCAGCCACATGACTGGCCCAGTGGTGGACAATGAGAAGTGCTACCCTCCTCCCAGTGTCCAGTCCTGCCCTCATGACCTGGCCCAGACCCCAAATGTGAACAAGCTTCTTCTCATAGACTACGAACAGAACCGCCTCATTGCCTGTGGCAGCACTTCGCAGGGGATCTGCCAGTTCCTACGTCTGGATGACCTCTTTAAGCTTGGCGAGCCCCACCATCGCAAGGAGCACTACCTCTCCAGCGTGGCAGAGTCGGGTACCATGTCGGGGGTCATCATAAGCTCCCCCCACAGTCCAACCAGCAAGCTGTTCATCGGAACCCCTATTGATGGCAAGTCCGAGTACTTTCCCACATTGTCCAGCCGCAAGTTGATGGAGAACGAGGAAAACGCTGACATGTTCAGCTTTGTCTATCAGGATGAATTTGTTTCCTCTCAGCTCAAGATCCCCTCGGACACTTTGTCAAAGTTCCCTGCTTTTGACATCTATTATGTTTATAGCTTCAGCAGCGAGCAGTTTGTCTATTATCTAACAATGCAGCTGGATACTCAATTGACATCACCCGATGCCAGCGGGGAGCAGTTCTTCACCTCTAAAATTGTCCGCCTTTGCGTGGACGACCCCAAGTTCTACTCCTACGTGGAGTTTCCCATCGGCTGCACTAAAGATGGGGTCGAGTACCGCCTGGTGCAGGATGCCTTCTTGGCACGGCCAGGGCGGCAGCTGGCCAACTCTCTGGGGATCTCTGAGAATGAAGACATCCTCTTCACAGTCTTCTCTCAGGGTCAGAAGAATCGGGCCAAACCACCCAAAGAGTCAGCATTGTGTCTGTTCACCCTGAGGAGGATAAAAGAAAAGATCAAAGACAGAATTCAGTCCTGCTACAAGGGAGACGGGAAACTCTCCTTACCCTGGCTGCTCAACAAGGAGCTCGCCTGCATCAACTCGGTAAGCTCAAATCCGTTCTTTGTGCTTTTTTAGTTCTGTTGAGTACGCACTTTAGTTACAACCTTTTTACTTGGAGAGAATTAGTTTACTTATCAGTCGAGGCACACATTAAGTTTTGATTGTGTTGGCACTGATGCAGACTGCATTAGCATTAGCTTGGCCCTTAAAGAACCAGTTTAATGGGAAAGTATGATACCAGTGCTTTTGGCAAAAGTGTAATACCTTGTCTCAAGGTAATACTGTAAATATTCTTGTTAGCATACATAAGTACATAAACATACATATCATTAAATGGCAAAGAATAATTTTGATGTTGTTAAGATTGTCAGGGTTTCTGCAGATCCCTAAAATTTCTAAACAGACACGTTGAATTCATTAATCTAAAAAGGCCTTATTTGGTACTGAAGTGTCTTTAGTCAACCAACCAAGTCTTAAAAATGCAAAGATATGAGAAGTGGGACTTTATTTTTTTTCTCTGTTGGATTGTTCAATATCTCCGGCAACATCTTTTTTTTTTTTTTAAGAAGTTACCGAATCACTCTTAAATTAACGTCGCACAGATCAGTATAGCAGAACCATCAACACTCACAATTTATGTACAGACACAATTTTCAGAGCAGAGAATCCACTGTCTTCTAGCTTGCTGTCACTGTAGCCTGGACAACAAAGCAAAGTGCGAATTCAATGACAGTTGGCTATTAAACCGAGATTCAAGCACATGCAGAGTGAGAAATACAAAATGCTGAGAAAACTTGCCAACAAACTCCAGGTTTTTACCTGTTCTGTTCTACCTTCATTCCCATCACAAGACAAAAAAAGTCATATTTTATGTTGCAATAAATATTTGGGCAAAATTACCCCTGATTCTTAGCAGTTAACATCAGTTCATGTTTTGGTAACAAATACTAAAATCCATTTTGAGTGGCATTAACACTGTCCCAAAAAGTCTTAAATGTAACTTGCTGTAAGCTGCTGGAACCTTGGTCTCTGACTGCTTCTCCTGTTTCTCAACTCAGCGCTTTTTTGTGTGCTTGCTAATTGAATACTGGCCTACTTATGCTACATTCATTCATAAGCAGCGTTGCTCCATGCCTGCAGTGGTTAACATAAAGTGTGAACAGCTCTTCCTTCTTTCTCATGCTGTCTTCTATTTAACTGTTTTTTTCTGCCCATTTTCACTCTGCCCACTATCTCTGTGCTGCTTTGATTTAGTCAGACAGGGGACATCATTAGCCCAGTCCCCTGGATTTGTGAAATGTCACTCAGGAGTAGCACTCGCTCACACACACACACACATACATACACACGGTATGGTTCGGTGCACTGCAGTGTGAGATCCTGGGGGATAGCACGAGCAAGACTTGGTTTTTACTAACTGATCCACGGTGCATGGCCCTGCATGCATTGCAGAGGACACTGCTCGCAAAGACACACTGGAGTTCTTAAGGCACTACACAACAGCACACACTCTGGTTTCTGTATATACCTGTTCATATGCTTTTATTTCCTCTGCCTTTCATGCCTCATTCTCTTCTGTCTCCCCTTGCATACCCTTCGGGCTGCATCTGCCTCACGGCTCTTGTGTCTTTGTTCCATCTATTAGTGTTAAGTGTGCCTCGCTCTCAGCTGACCAGCTGTCTCTGCGACCTCATCTTCCATCCTGTGTGCTCTTTAAATTCACCCATCCGTCCCCTCCATCTCACTCTCTCTTAAGATAGCTTAATTGAAATACCTGTTTTAAAGCATTCCTTTAAATGTCAGTGCACACCATTTTTTCCAGCAGGTGTCTTCATTGCACACACACACACACACACACACACACACACACACACACACACACACAAATAAATACACAAACCATTCACCCTGTGTGTTGCAACTAATGGAGTGATCTTTGGTAAGAATAGCACTCTTTCTCTGCGTAGGCCTTCATTAGCTTGAGTGCTCAGGTGTGTTTTGTGGGGCAGTGTAAGTGATGTGAATGACCGAGCCAAGTCCTCTTTCACCCCCCCCCCTTTTACCACCTTCTGTAGATGTAGTCTCTTTCCTGTTCAATGGTTGTCCTCATTCTTTTTTGTGCTTTTTTCCCTTTTGGGCCCATCACACTGACAATAGCTCTGAGGCGAAAAAAGCAGCATCTCATTTATTTCAATTAGACCTTTACACTACTGCTGCAGTGCAGTGCAACATCATCCTGTAACTCACTGTGCTGGCCAGTTAAATGATGTATGTGCAAATTCACATGCCTGGTAACAGCATTGTGCTGATGTGCTGCTCACCTCAGGGTTCTCCTCGTATTCATTTATTTGTGGCAGACTTTTTAATTAGAGTCTGTCTTCCAGATACTCTGCTTGATAGAACTTCTCTTTTAAAGAGCAAATTAGGAATGATTTTCTTTAAAGAGCTTTTTTGTGCTTATTTTCAGGTTCATTTTTGTTTTGGGTTTCTACATGTTTACATGCTTTATTGTTAAAAAATATAAACATTTTATATTTTTGAAGTCATTTATAATTTTTAATACCATGACTCAAGCTCTTCAAACTGCTGTAGAGGAAAAAAGGAACTTGTGAGGAGTTCCTTTTTCCCTGCACTGTGTTTACGGACCTGCAAAAATGTCCAAATTTAGATAGGGGACACAGAATGATAAGAAAAAGGGACTAATTTGAATTCTGTGGGAAACACTGCACCTCATTGTCAGCACTGAGCTAGAGGAGAATGATTGCATCATGACTGTCAGCAGATGGACTATCTAACCACAAAAGAGTAAATACGACCATACAGTTTGTTGGCTTTTGAAAATACTAGAAACTAGACATAATGTATTGCATTTCATCTGACATGGCCTTACCATTGCAGCCTATAGAATGTTTTCACGTGTTATCGCAGGGGAAGATGTTCATGAATAACATTGAAGATGGCTTCCATTGTAGTGTCTTAAATCATGCTTGTGTGCCATCATACATTGTGAGTTTTGTTCATTTGCAGAAAGAGCATCCCATAGCGACCACTGCTTCCCCATCCCATTCTGCCAGTCAGGCCTGTTACCATGGTTACTGGAGTTTTTGATAAGGATTACTCTCACTCATAATTTATCACCACTTAAACATCCTCTCAAAATCCCGTCATCCCATATAAGATGTCATCAGTGATGATGTAATAGCGTCAGAGATGAATTGGCTGACCCCACGACAGCAGTGAGGCTCGAGGGGTCAGCCTCAGGTTAATGACGTCTGCCACGTTGCCCCTAAGCAGTGACCTCATGTCAGCTGACCACCACTGAGCTTAACCTCTGTCAGTGGTCTAAGCAACCTCAAAATCTGACCTCAGATGCCTGATATCATTTTTCAGTGTGGGATGAGCCGCGACATAACTAAGCATAACAAACATGGAGAAACACAGATGAGGCTCCAGACAGCAGAGCTAAAAGTACAGAAAAAGCAGAGAGCTTTACAAGCCAGCCAAGTTCAGGATGATCTTACCACTGACCGTAGGGATTAAACTGTTTCTGGTTTCATTATAAATTCCTGGCAGTATTACCATTTCAAATTTGACTTAGGGTAGGGTAGTGAAACTATATTTCATTGCCGGACTTTGAAAAAGTCCCTGTAAATAATATCCGGCCTCAGTCACAGTTAAGTGACAGTGTACAGGCTAAAGGTGCACAGGCACAGCATGCAGTTTGCTTTTCTTTTACCTTGTTCACGGCGTCCCTGGTCCTCATCTACAGTGTCACAGACACTCGAGCAAGCATGTGGAACTAGGCATGTCGTAGCTTGTCTGGCCAAATTAGCATAAAGCTTGCTGCATGTCAGCATCCCACCACAATGCACTTTTTGGGTATTTTTGTTTGCTTGCAGACATAAATGACAGGAAGGCACCTTTACTCAATACAAAGTCGATGGAGAGTGATGAATTGTTCTTCTGCGGTGGGGCCTTAAATGCATCTCTATTGAATGGCCGGTAAATTGTGAAATCCACCAGCCACAGTGGCAGGTGGACAAAAAGTTAATTTCGACCCCTGGTGTGTATCAGTACTTTTTTTTTTTTTTTTTACATTTTCAGCGCTTTTTAACAATAGCATGAGAATAGTGATAGCTCGAAAATTTTAGTCTCTTTCATAGTGATTTGAAATTTTCATATCGTTTTATCTCTAACTGGAAATTATCTCTGATCTAGGTGTTTAAACTGGCAATCTCCTGCTTCGCAGCTCTCTAAAGTTTAAGCTACTGGTGTTTAGCACTGAACCCCACCCAGATTTTCCCAGCCACTCAAGGAATTCCAATGCACTCCTCTAACCTCTAGGCTACGAAACTCATAAATGCCCATTTAAACTGCATTCGACTAAGAAGTGTGGGAACGATCGTGTGATGTGGGGGTGGAGGGTGAATACGTAAGGTTGACCCTGCCATAGAGCGGTGGAGAGGGCAGGGCTGGGGGGGGTGCGGGTGTGTGGGGACTGGACAGCTGTTAGACACACAGCCATGATGGATGGCCAGCCACTCCGTCAGCTCCCTGTGTGGAGTTCATATTTGTGCTGGATCATAATTTCTGGCCTCCGGCCGTCATTAGAGTGATATGTTTATGGGCACAGAGAGGGGGTGGCTGTTTTTCTGTAACACAAATGTTTGGGCATATTAGAAGCAGCTCTGTTATAAAAAAAATATGTGTGTTGGATGAAGCAGATACACACCATTCATCACCCCAGCCCTGTTACCTGGCTATATTTGTCTTGTGTGTTTGTGTGTGTGTGTGTGTGTGTGTGTGTGTGTGTGTGTTTGCGTGCGTGTGTGTGTGTGCGTGTGTGTCTGTTTGTGTGTCTCTGTTTTGTCCCTGAGCTTTATTAGTGAACCCCTGACCTTCTCCCCGGTTTGAGAGTGGATCAATACAAACCATTTCCACACAGGGGAGAGTGAGAGAGGGAGGTATAGAGGTGAGTGAAGAAAGGATGTTTCAGGAGGTAAATGAGAGAGACGGCAGCAAAAGCAGAGAGAGGGACAAGAGAGAAAGAAAGAGGTGCCGGACGTGGGTGGGCGTAAAAATGAGAGGACGCGAGGGAGTCGGGGAGAGAGAAGGAGTTAGACGCCAAAGCGCTGTACAGCAGAGAGTAAGGGAATTTGAAAGATGGTGTTGAGGAGATGAGAGAGACAGAGTGAGTGTGAAAACAACTAGAGCGAGCCAAGGAAGAGGCTTGAAGGGAAAAGGGAACGGATTCAGAAAGAAAGCACAAAAGGGAGGAAAAGCCAGCTGTGTTGTTGACTCTGTCCAGAATGCAGGGAAGTTTCTCAAACCTGATCTTTAGCACTGACATTGCTATTTTTAAGTGATCAAGCCTAGATTTGTGTGTTGAGGCATTTTGAACCTGTCTGCACTGGTCGCTGTGGAAATGATTGTACTGTAGGCATGCGTTTACACTCACTGATGCTGTATTTTGAAACGCAGGAAACCAAAACAGTAAGCTACAGGCCAGATGAAAAACACAGATATGTTCTTTTACTGTTGGCACCATAAAAATGTCCAGAGATATCAGTCACGAGGATTTTGTGAAGGCATGCTTTGCACTGAAGTCACAGCTGGCTGACTGGAGTGTGACATCAGTGTTATGGTTGTCTTTGAGCAATGACAGTTGGAATTTTGATTCAACTGGATTTTGATGTCAAAACATCTTTGAACATGTTTTGAATCTGATTTCTAACCATTTTTCGGTGTGATTTTATTTAATTTATTTTTCGATGCGACAAAGCAGCGAGATTCCAATCCGTGTAGATAAAAAAAAAAAGCGCACATGTGTAAGACATATCAAACAAGACAGACATGTAAAGGAGAATGATACAAGAGTGGTGATTTTATTGAAAGAGGAATAAACAGAGAACATAGTATGTAGGAAGAGACGGAGAGAACGAAAAACAGCCTAGGAGAGAGCAGCAAGCTTTTTACAGCCAGGGTGTGCTCGAAGGAAAGGCAGTGATTCACCGACGGAGCGAAGAGGAGGACGAGAGGAAGAGTGATAGCCCCAGAAATCTTTTCGCCACCACTGCCAAGAACAGCAGGAGAAAAGGGCGAATGACAGAAAGAAGGGAGAGAGTGGAGGGAGGAGAGGAGAGGGTGATTGAACGTTGGCTGCTGCACAAATAATATCGGTGTCCGTCACCTGGCCACCACACTGTCCTCTTCAGCAGCACGGCTCTCTGTCATGTCAACTCTGCGTGTGTATGTGTGCGCGTCGTGGCTCCTCTGACAGGGAGTGTATATCTAGGAGAAGGCCCGATAATAAGGAGGGCTCAGGAACACAACAGAGCTCTCGTAGTTTTTATGAAATATCACTGGATTTATAGAGGTGTCCTCCGGTCCGAGAAAGTCAGGGAATCTTTTTGCTCAGGGGTCACTTTGCAGAATATATTTTCTTACTCACTGCAGTCATCACATTAAATAGTGATTTCCAGCAGCTTTTCTCCACAGCAAGCAAAACATTCAACTAGCCAGCTGTAATCTTTGGGTGATTAGAAAACATGGATTAAGTTATAGAAAGTCATGGAAAAGTCATGAGATGTAACACCAGTGCACTGCAGGGTCATATTACCTTCAGCATACTACATAGCAGTCCTTGTCCTGTGACAGTCTCCAGTTATTGTTTTAGGGCTGATTTAGGAACTTTCTACAGAATAATTGAGCATATTCGGTGTGCTTTTTTTGCATTCTGTTGTTGGTCAAAACTGCATTTGTAATTGCTTATTTAGTTCACTCATACTATGAAGACAGGCTGTCCTGATCTTGCCCAAATCCTCCTGCAACCTGCAGTTTCAATGGCTACATGGACATGCAGAAAATATTCTGGTTTCTCCCCTAATTCCAAAAAAAGACAATATTCCTACTAAACGTTTTATATGGCTAATGATATTGTATATTCCACTGTTATTCCCGTTCACATGCAGCTGTGTGTACTCTGATTCATGCACTCCAACATGTCATTTATCATGTCCAAATATAGAAGAGTGGAACGGCTGGAGCTGCTCGTCATTTTGTTGGGCTTATTTTGGGTCAGAATAGAATTTTTCCAAAGGTTTCACTGGTGCGGACTTGTTTGATTGTACAAACACATCCTCCCTCTTTCATTCCTTCAACCACCTTCTTGAAAAGTTCAGAGTTGCAATATTGTTGATATCCAGACCTGTTAATATCCAATTCCCTCATAATGTTTAGAAGTATTTAGACCATAAATTTTGGCTTTTCTTTTGTGCATGCATCTCTACCCCACCCTTGCTAATTATTGGTTAGTTGTTATTTTATTTGGTATTTTTTTTACAACTTATTCATGACAATGCACAGAGCTAACCTTAAACATACAAGACGCCATGTGTCACAAACTGCAGTAGCAGCCTTGATATAGATGCATATTCCAATGTGCTGTACTCATGTTAGAAGATGTCGAAGCTATTAAAACTCGAATAATGCTGGCATATTCCACATGTCCAGAAACAGAAAATGTTAAATTTGGAAAAAAGTGCATGTACATGTAGCCAGTGCCTTACCTTTTTACATGTGAAACGATACCAAGAAAACATTTGTTTAACACTGTTAAACATACAAAAACTTGACCTGGAAAGTCCATTTTCCTGTTTCACCACTGGTACTACATGATGCTCGTATCTGACCCAAAGACTATTCAAAATGTCAAGCTCCTTTCTCTTGATCACCAGATGGATGGTGAGGTTTTGAACTTTGTCACAAGCCAATTCATCAATCAACCGGAGATCAATGATAGTCAAAAAAAAGTCAGTCTCAAGTTTTCATTTTTTCATGTTGCATAGGCCAGCTGTTGACCATCAGTGTCAAAGGTGAGATTTAATTCTAAACCTGAAATCGATCCTCATGTGATCACTTTTGACTCGTAGTTATTTTGAATTTTGCCAGCTTGTTGGCGATAGCACTCACCGCTGTGGTATTTCAATGCTGCCTTCACAAGACATTACATGTGAGGCAGTGTGGGAGTTGCAGTGATGCATCTTTCCTTGGAACATGCTTGATGTGTGAAATGTGAATTCAGGGCATTGCTGTGAAAGAGCTTGAGGCTCAGTCACTTATGCCTGAATAAACAGGTTGGTCACTCTTGGTTTTTTTCTAGATTTTAATAGTTGGGGCTATTTACTTAGGTCAAGCATAAAGACTGTTACTGCATGTACTTGAGTATTAAGTTCTGATTATTTTTTACAATATTGCTGCTGCTGGAGCTTTAAGTTATCATTGTACTGTGTGTGTGTGTCTGTGTGTGTTTGTGTGTGTTTTGTGTAGTCAGGGTAGCTGCTAAGTGGAGCGTGGTTATCAGAATAAGTAACGTCCCGTGGTGAGCTGCACTCTAGAGACTGATTACAGCAGTATAGCTGATGCAAATGTTTTAACCCATCCTTACACCCATGGCTGATAAGAACACACACTATTACACTGACTCAGTCAGTACGTTTACGTGCACACTTTAGTGGAGCTACGGTTATAGCTCGATTACACTTCTGTCCTTGTCCCAGTATACAAGCGCGGGGGAGAGTAGATTTATTGATAGGTATATTTCCGACTCCTCCACAGCAGGTGAAGATATACCCCCTTTCAGCAGCTAGTTTTAATAAACCTAAATTATTATACAGTTTATGATATAGATGGCATCACAATCACAACTGTTTACTTACAATGACTTTGGGATAGAGAGCTGCTGCGTCACAAACATATAATGAAACAGTCCTGAGCAAACTCTGCCTTCATTGATCCGTTTCATGCCTACTAGAAAAGTAGTTTAACAGTTTAAGTGAACGCTAAATTCACAATATTTTTACCGCTTTACCTTGCCATAAGACAGCCCTTACAGATGGAGATTTGAAGCTGTTATATCAGAAACACCATACTGCAATGAGAAAAACATTTTAGTTGCTGGTTCACGGCTTCCTCGATCAGCCTGTGTGAGGTAAAGCAGAGCAAGTATTCAGATAGGTGTACACTTAAAATGATATTGATTTTTTTTAGGTGGCTGAAGTATGTTCTGCTGCGGCACCGTCCACAGAAATACGTTGCCTAGCTTCCATGCCGGTGTTATGGGACTGTACTTTATTTATCAGAGGATGGGGGTGGCTGAGGTGTGACTTTTTATTTAAAGTAAATATAAAATACCACCTTTTCAAGTTGCATGTCCCTTGCTAAGCCAAAGTTGAAAACACAAGTCCCTCCTCAGTGCTTAACTTTTTTTTAAATGCCTGACCGTTAAGCAATCCGCCTTGCCCCCTCAAAGGTTTCGAACAGTTCTTGTCCTAACCACAGAGGGAGGCGGGAGCAGGGGCCAGGAGCACACACAGAACGCCTAGTTCAGTTAAAGTCTGACTGAGGTGTTTACACGACAGAATAGCTCAACTTCCAATCAGATTATCTGGGTGTGTTAGTCTAATTTCGTCAGACTAACACAGTAACTCAACATTTTCTATCATCATGTAAACGTGCTGACTGAATTAGACGCAGTAGAGCTCACAGTGTGAGTTCTCTTCATTTCGTTGTTTGTGTTTTCCCTCCTAGATTTCGTTTTCTTGTTTTGTTCAAGTCCTTTTTATGAATAAGCAGAATGTCAGGTTTTCTCTCTGCTGCTAGACCTGCTAACAGATATCCTGCACGTCACGAGCTGTCATTAAGCAAACCGGGCAGATTTTCATTACGTTGTTACAGAAAAGAAAAAGAGCGGAACTGGCCGGCTCCTAACCTTGTTAAATCCATCATTATGAATATCATCTAATAAACACTGCTCAATTGTGGTCTTTGTAAAACACAGTTCTGTTCCTGCGGACCTAATCTAAAAGGATGTGCCGGCAAATGCGTTAAAGTAATTAGACCTGATTAATTGAGCAAGAGTTGACGAGCAGAGTTAATTGACAGTCTAAATGAGTTGAGCTAGGAGATGCCGATCGGGCGGGTTGTCTCAAGCGTTATTGGCACTAATGGGTCATGTTTCGGTTAATATTTTGGGATGTGAAATCCAGAATTTGTTCATTTGTACGCAGGATAGACATTTGATTGCGTTACAGTGGTGTGTGTGTGTGAGCTAACAATATCACACCCACTCTGTGCTCAAGTGTCGCTCTCATCCCATTATTAAAGGACAATAGAAAACCTTTTGGAAAAGACCCCATGCAGACTGTGTGTGAGCTGCTTAATTCTCTCTCTCTATTTTCTGACCTTTCTCTCTCTCTCTGAGGAGTGTTTAGCTCAACAAATCCCCATCTCTAGCACCCCTCTAATGATACTAATTGTCAGTGTAATTATGTATTGATCTGTACTGTGTGTGGGTGGTGTGTTGCATACATCATTATCAGGAGTTATCAGAGAATTTGGGGCAGGGGTGGTGCTTGCATTGCGCATGCTAATAGTCTGTGTTTGTTTGCTTTAAGTTTGTTTTTAGATACACACGTCTGCTTCCAGCTTTACAGTTTGGCTACCGTGTAGATGAGCTGAATGCACACAGTCAGCACAGGTCTACTTTTTAATGTGTGCTAGAAGCATATTCTTGCTGTTTTCCGACAACCTGATTCTTATGTTTAAATATGACATAATATATCATGTCCCAGTGCACCCAAAGGTTATTGTTTCAAACTGTTAAAAGACACTACTCTGAGGTTACAAATCAGCAAAGTCTACTTTAAATTAGTACAGCTCAGATTATGCTTTATTAAATAGAAATTTTAGAAACTAAGATTAAAAAATGATAATCTGCTGTTGTGCCAGAGTCCCACAAGGTAATAAAAAAAAGATTTCTAAAGACGATTGCTTTTTTTTTTATATACAGAGAAAATATATTTCGAAATTCTTATTTGAAAAGTAATATTAAAATGATTAACCCAAACAGCAAAGTCTTTATTTCTAAAAATGCAATTTTCTTTTACATATATTTTCTTTTACCATTAATGGCTGGGTTTACATCCTATGCAAATTTATGTGAAATTATTTAAACGACTTGTTGAAATGTTGGATTTCACATTCTTCACGTTGAATTTTATTACTTGAAGTTACATTTGGGTCACATCAGAGGAGCTTTTTTTTATATTCAGCGCTCATCTATGATTCAGAGGTTGTCTGCAAATGGCTCACAACATAAGGGAGTTGAGCCGATCATGTCATGGTGCTAACAGTTATAAAAGCGCTAACAGCAATAAGCAACAGTGCTGACAGAGTGGTGGTACTGGAGGATGGGTGCTCCCAGTTCAATGAAAGGACACCTGCATTTTTTTGTACCCAGATGTGAAAAAAGACTATTTGTATGGTTTCAACAAATCAATAATTCTTTGATTTGATACGATATAATTGACCCACTACTGCAGCGGATATAACTCATACAGCCTGTGATGTAGAGAAGTAGAGCACAGCGTATTTATGGATTTGGCAGTTAAATGTGCCAATAAGTGGTGTGATGGGTAACAAATAACAACAAAAAAAACAGAGAAACTCAGATTACAACATGCAAAGAGGGACTTTACTTTACTTTCTGCTCAGGACTACATCGCTTAAATATATCTTTAGATATCAAATGGTGTTTTGCTGCTATATTAATGCTCTGAATATTGCATGGAGCTCCTTTAGTCATATTTCCTTTGAACTGCTGCTTGATATGTCTTATAAGCAGTTACAGGTACCATTTGAACTTCTTAAAATATCTTTTGCTGTGTGAAAGCTTTAAATCTGCTGAAGAACTCTCACCACTGGTCACTGAGCATCTCCATCAGAACAGTCGGAGGTTAAGTACTTTGCTTAAGGGCACCTGCGGTGGTTGATGATGGAGGGAAGAAGCGTGTTACTCATTCACTTTCCCCACCCACATTTTCCAGCTGGTGTGGGGATTTAAACTGATGATCTTTTGATCACAAGCCCTCCACTTGTCAGCCTGTTGGCTTATATTGGCATCAGTTTATTCTCAACAGACTGTACGCCTCTCTACATTTACTGGTATATTCTCTTCCTGTACATTGTGCATACAGTATATATTTTTCCTCTTCTGTCTCTCACATTCAGTTGGATCACGGTCTAAACATGTGGTGACAGCTTTTGGAAGCAGCTCTCTGAATAGGTGCCAACTCCTTGAGGTTTCACTGTCTGCCTGGAGTGCACTCAACATAGAAATTACTACCCTGCAACCCATGAATATGGAATTGGTGCAGTCATCTCTCTTTCTAAATTATTGATCAGTTAGGATCCAGTAACATATTCTAGAAAACAGCTACAGCATTTTGGACGGAAACAATTCATCGCTTGTAAATAATTTTGACAGAAATTCATTTCGTCCTCAGACCCCCCCATACCCCTCTAGTCTCGAGTTTTAAATCATCAGCCCATGTAAACACTCAAGATGTTGTTAATGCATCAAGCAATTTGTCTAACACCTTTGAGACACAACCAATCAAACACACTCTGTTGCCATGGAGCCAGTGGCGTCACAGCTGACGTTGGCGATGAGCCCTATGAGACTTATACATCTTGCTATTCTAAACAGACGTTATTTTAGAGCAAGTGTGTCTGTGCGTGGACTTGTGTCTGTTTTAACATTCATGCACCATATCTTCATTGCACACCATGTTCGGTTTTCTCTTCATGGTAAGTATTTTTGGAATAGAGCAGTGATTATTTATTTATTTTTTTTAAAGGGAGAGTTCACCCAAAATAAAAAATACATATTTTTCCTCTTGGTGCCATTTATCATTCTAGATTGTTTTGGCATGAGTTGCCGAGTGTTGGAGATATTAGCCATAGAGATGTCTGCCTTTACTTGAATATAATGGGACGAGATTGCACTCGGCTGGTGGTATTAAAAATACATTTGAAAAACTCAACAGCAATGTCTTTTTCCGTGAATCATGACCCAGTTACTTAAGATAATCCACAGACCTTGTTCTGAGCAGTTTCATGTAGGAATTATTTTCTTTCTTCCAAACTACACCCACCAACCGTATCACACCTACTGCCAGCTCACCTAGCACTACTGACCTTGCTAACGATACAGTTCAGCCGAGGAGGACGCCACTAATGTTTATATCTCACACTCCTCATTTATGAGTGGATGCACTTTTCCTTTTGCATGGTGAAGCAGTTGGTGGATGTAGTTTAGTAAAAAGAAAATAGTTCCTGTATGAAACTGCTCACAGCAAACCTGACATAGCTTTAGACAGTTAGTCATAAATTATCATCATATGATGAATAATTCCTTTAAGTCAAGCTTTATTTCCTTTTTGATTGTGTGTGCTGAGTGAATGCAATAAAATCCCTGAAAGAGTATTCACAGGTATGAGCAGGTTCAAGGAATATTAAAAAAGAATTACAGGATTACAATAACCAGGAAGTACTTCCAGTATGCATAGTATATTTGAATTGGAATCAGCTGTTTGAATAGTAAAGTTGAAGGTGGCAGCCAGGTAATTGGAAGCAACCTGCAAATGTAATTTTTGGCTTGCCTTCACATTAGTCATAGTGAATTATTTTGTAGTGTTTATTGAAACCTCGTCATTTGTATCACCATCCATTATACTATAAAACTCAGCAGCATCATTACAGTGATATACATAAGTAATTATTGTAAGTATGTGTGGAGTGTGTGTCTGTGTTTGTTGCCACTTTTCAACAGTTATGAGTCACAGCTGTTAGGCACTGTACATGGAAGAAATGTTAGAGTAAGCAAACATGAGGCCTCACTCTGACCTGGCATGAGGTTAGTTGGTTGTGTGTGTGTGTCTGTGTGTGTGTGTGTGTGTGTCTGTGTGTCTGTGTGTGTCTGTGTGTGTGTGTGTGTGTGTGTGTGTATATGTATACTATACTTTTTTTTTTTTTTTTTTTTACAATGATGTCGAGTAACTTGGAGCACACAGACACACACATGCAAACTTTTCATTATGACTGTGTAGCTATGGAAACCATTAGATGCTTGGTTTCTGCTTTATAAAGGAGTGCAAGGCACGCAAGCACAAACACACACCATGAGTTCAAGGCCCCATCCTGCTGAGATTTCTTGGTAATTTATGAGCTGCCCTCTCCCAGAATCCCTCACCCCGCCTGGAGCCATCCACATGTGCACACAGACACTTACACAAATGCCAGGTGAGACACACCTGAACCTGCCAACACACTCCTGGGACTGTGTGCGTGTGTGCTAACTCACACACTGTGAAAACCTTCACCATCATTTGATATGAAAACAAGGTGGAAGTCAGCAGAGGAACAACTCCTGTGGCTGATTCCAGATCATTTTCCTTCCCTGCTGTCCACTTCTCCTTACTTCACTCCGGTACACCCACCCACCCACACACACACGTGCGCGCGCACACACACACACAGACACACACACACAGACACACACACACAGACACACACACACACACAGACACACACACACACACACACACACACACACACACACACACACACACACACACACACACACACACACACACACACACACACACTCACACACACACACACACA